>NC_072791.1:201389560-202005810 GCF_028583425.1 Eublepharis macularius | reverse complement strand
TTTTCTTGAGTTGGATTTGTTGCTTCTGTTAACATCCTCCAAGATCATGTATCACATGGTACACTTAATCTAACATGTGCATGTTCTGTCAGAACTTCGGCATCGGACCCCAGTGCGAGGGAATGTGCCCTCCCCTCTCCCAGCTGCACCAAAACAGGGTTCTCCAAAAATGATGGGTCCAGTGCCGTCGCCTTCTGACTTGCCGAGAGAAACTTCGGCTCCTGGCGGACCTCCGGAGAGAACTCTTGCATCAGCTTCACCACCAAACGTGTTACCAAGACATCCTGGGACCCGTGCTACTTCAATGCCTGGAATGGGTAAACAGAGCACTTAACGTTGTTTACAGTTTATATTGTTTTCTCTGGTTACCAATAAAACAGGCCATTTTCAGACAGTATGGAAATGGCATTTTGTTTGGAAATAGAAGAGCAGTTATCTGATTAAGCAGGAGTTCCATATTCAATTAGCCATAACTCTTTACAGCTGGCACCTTATGATACTGAAACCTATTGCCTGAGCTCATTTAACTGTTATGGCTTCTTTGTTTAAATGGCAATAAAACTTTGCAGGATTCTGTAGTCAACAATATAGCATACCTTTTTATGTTCTTGGTACAGGCATGCTCTAGACTTATATAAATCAGGTACCTAAGAAAACACTTTCAGAATATATTCATGTTTCGTACAATGTCCCGAGCATATTTTTAACATGTATTGTGACATTTATTTAAACGTTTATTCTAACAAAAAGAAGTTCATCCGGCAAAGGTTAAAACATAAAATACTTCGTAACTGACGAGGTCTTTCCTATTCAGAAGTAGAACTTTCTGAAGTCGTAAGCTAATAAAAAGGCTTAGCATCAGTTACCTTGTTTGAAACATTAACTTGTCTGTTTGCATTGGCTGAAATGGTCTAAAGACTGTTTTAAAACTTTTTTTTATTACTAGCTTGAGCTCCTGTTTTGTGCATGTATTTGCTGATTTTTTTAGTTCAGCACTTTCATGTTGTGTATTCCCTTTGAAGATTTGTTTGTAGAACAGTGACTTCCAGATTTGCAGGAGATTAAAATGTTCTCCCACTGGTATCTGAATATTGCGATGTCTTATGTCAAATTTGTGTTCATTGATTCTCTCACATAGGGACAGATACATTTATCCATTATTGGCACATGATGGATGATGTGCAAGTGGATGAACCCATGATGGTGTAGCTGATGTTATTAGAATCCCATAATAATATTATTACCTGAGTATACCTGGGGACGAAGCTGGCATTTAGGTGTGTTTCAGGGTTTGATTCCTGATTTTGTGTTGGATGGTCCGTTGTGTCAGCGAAAAGCTGTTGGAGGACTGTCTATAAGCAAGGAAGGCCAGGGAAAGAGAGAGAACCTTATCCAGGAGATGCTGTGGGTCATTGATAAATTGAAGTGGTTTGAGTTGTGAGCTGTATGATAACCATGGTGTTCTGTGTCATGGTGTTCTGTTGTTATCTTCCTTGTGTCTGTCTTGTAGTCAGCTGGCTTTGGGTGCCATCCTCGCCTTGTTCATCTGCTCCTTTACTGTACTGGGAGGGTGATCCAAAAAATGCCTTTTGTAAATCCTGCAGATGAGGGTCTCTGTCTGAAGGTTTGGAGCAAATGTAATTGTAACATGCTTGACTGGGGACTACAGCTTATTTTATATGTTTTATATGTTTTATATGTTTTATTTTATATGTTTTGTGTAGTACTTGGAGGCACGGAGGTACATTTGGTGTTCAGTGGGTTTTCAATACAAAGTGTCACTTATGCATCCCTTGCAAAGTTTCACACGTGTCCCGGAAACGCTATCTGTTGCATATTCCTTGCTGAGGTTGATATTGGGGTGAAAAATCATTAATGTCCTGGTGGAATTTCTTGAGAGATTTCGTCCCATGTGTGCAGATGATAGATCAACAATAAATCTTGAATGCAGACACACACTAATGGGCAGGAACTGCCCAGTTTCATACTCACAGCAACATGTGAGGTAGATTAGGCTGAGAGATTATGACTTGCACAAGGAAGGCCAACCCCATGAACTTCAAAGCTGACCAGAGAACTGAACTGGTCTTCGTGTGTTGATCTCTTACATATCTGTGTTTTCCATCTCCATTGCTGCTTATATTTCATCTGTACAGACTATTTTGAGAGATTATTCAGCTGCATTAAATCTCTGCAAGGGGCAATCTTACCCATGCACACAATAGACCATGAAATATCAAAGTACACACAAGTAAGGTCTGTCACCATGACTGTAAGGCAGTCATGGAAACATTTGCACGCTGGGGTGCTGTGCAGGTTGCCCATGGCTGTGCCTTTAATCTGATGGTATAAAATATTACAAAATTTCAAACTCATTGTGGTTGACAGCAAATAAAAGTTTGGTAGCCATGTTTGCTGTGATATTATCTGCAATAATGTTCCTGATGGCTTGTTGCCCATCTTTATGGGAGATGTTGATATATAGAAGCACAGCATCCATGGTTGCTAAAACTGTTTACTAGGAGACTGTCAGTGGACTTTAGTTTCCTTAGGAAGTCAGTTGTGTCCCATAAGGAACTTGAGGTGTTGATGATGTAAGGTCGGAGGATGGAGTCTTTATAGCCAACCTCGATAAAGATTCCCACCTCCAGCTTCAATCTTCAAGGCACATTATTTCTTCCACAGACCTTCAGGAGTGGGAAATCTGTTGTGTAAGCAGAATTCTTCTTTCCATGTGGAGAGTTGGTATGAAGTTCTGCACAGTAAGCAGCCACGTACATCCACAGTGACTCAGTAACAAGCACTGAATTTATCTAGGGTGCCATGTTCCATGCTGCTTCTGTTGTGGGTAGCTGTACTGCGGGAAAGAGCCGGAAACTAGATGTGCACAACAGGATGCAAGAGGACTTTTGTGTGTTCCTCGAATTGTGCCAGAGTTTCTGGTGCCCACGGCTACCCCCACATGCGCGCGCACCCAGACTGCATGATGATGTCACTGTGTGATGATGTCATCATGCAGCAAAGCCGGCCCCATTGGCCAGCAGGAGGCTGGGACAGTGCGTGGAGGCTGCCCGCGCTCCGCATGCCGCCCTGGACGCCTGCCGTGCCTGGCCTGCTGCTGCTGCTCCTAGCCAGAGGCGTGTGGCGGCAGCGGTGTGGGGCTGGTCAGCTGCAGCAGCTGCAGGCCAGGCATGCCAGCTCCGTGGTGTGCGCCTCTGCCCCTGGCCCCCCCTCCAGTGCCCCCTCTGGTGCCCCAGCGCCCGTGGCGTGTGCCTCACCACCTCAATGGTGGCGCCGGCCCTGTGCGCAGCAGGACACTAAACTCATAAGGGAGAGGATAATTGCCTCATTCCTAATATGGAACCCTTCTCTCTACCACTAATGTGGTTTAAGGGTGGGATGGTGACTTTCCCCACCAATTGTCTATCCACATGTTGCAGTTGTGTTCGAAATGTTGCAGTTGTGTTCAAAATGATGCAGTTGTGTTCAAAAGACTAAAAAAATTTAGAGGTGATGGTGGTGGAAATTAAACTCCATTTCTTTCAATTTTACTGAGCACTTGTAACTGAAATTCATCCACTAATAGAATTTTAAAAAATTAATGAATTAACAATAATGGTCAAATGTGACCATTTTAATCAAGTATTTAGAAAACAGTAGATATTTCAGCTCTCATTTTGGTGCCATATAATTAATTACAAAAGTCTTTCATGACAATATTGGAGGTTACAGTCGGTATCAGAATATGAGTATTCCTCAAATATCTCAAGTGTAATTTGCTTATAGAAGCAGTTATAAACACAAACAATATGATATAAAAGTAATAAAAGTTTCCTGGTATATAATATTTTTCTAGCTTGTGAGAGACATCAAAGTGCATTTGACTTCACTTAATTATCTTTAAACTGGAAAAGATAATTCATTTTTTCATTACATTATACTTTGCCGAGGAGAATCAATTTAACATGTATTACCACAGAGCTTCCATATGTCTAAAAATTAATAACCAGCAGGTAGTTGAGAGTTTGCCAAGCTTTGCAAAAATGGCCAGTCTGCCCACAATGATTGCTTTTGATGTTCATATTAATTACTGTTGTCCATATCAGCATGAGGAATAAGATGCATGGTTTGAGAGTTGTGAGTGTGCCAGGTAACTGAAGAGATTTCTTGGGGCATACGGTCTCACATTTCAAGCTTCTCCAAGTCTAGCCAAACAACACTTTGCTCTAGAGACAGAGATTATTTCAAAGTTAGATTTTTCTCAAAATATGTGTGCGAGATAATGTTGAAACGATTTTAATTTGACAATTAGGGGCTCAATAAGATCTCCTTGGTGCTTTGTTATTTTAAAAAAGTTTGGTCAGTGATATTCCAGTCCTAAAAGTACTTACTTAGAAATGTGTTGTGTTAATTTCAGTAGAACTCACTTTCAAGTAAGGGCCAGTGGATCAGATCCTACAAGCTGAGAGCAGGCATGGAATCATGGAAATAAATCTTTCCTACCTGTCTGCCATTCAGTAGCCCCCTGTAACTCCTGAAAAGCTGGTGCTAGGATCTGTGAGGAACCTGAAGGGCAAAGATGCCATGCAGCTCTGGACACTGCAACAAGGCAAAAAAAAAATCACCCCCTCTTCTGCTGGCATTGGAAACCTGGTGAAGAAAGATTTCCATTTATACAAGAGGGAAGAGGACTGGCTTTGCTTGATTCTTCCAACTGCAGACCCTCATGCCTCATGGAATGTTGTCCATGAAATTCCCTTGATCTTCAATGTCTGCTGGTGATGGTCACTAATGGGCTTTGAGAGTGTTGGACACAACTGGTGTCCCGAATAGAGGTGGGCACGATCCAAAAAAAAATTACCAATCAAGCTGATCGTGGATTGGCGCCGGCGACGATCCCAAACTAGCGATCCACACCGATCATCTCCCGTTTCCGATCCGTGATCAGGGAGGCCAAAGCGGAGGGGCGCCCCGCTGTTCCCAGCTATGTGGGAAGGTGGGTGGTGGCGGCGACTGCTGGGCCTGGCAGGCACAGGGAGGTGTAACGAGCCACCTCCCATCAGGGGGCAGGGGGTCTGGCCGCTCGATGACGGCACCCCCCATGTGCTTGCCCACCAGGCCAAAAAGGAACATGCTGGTGAGAAATGAATGGTGGGTGAAGACGGCGGCCGCCGGGCACGGGGAGACAGCGATGAGCCGCCTCCCCTCAGGGGGCGGGGGGTCTGGCCGCACGTCTGTGTTTGGCTGTCAGAGCTGCCTCTCAGGGTTTGCAGGGATGAGATTGGAGTGCCCATGGCGACAGAACACCCCCTTCCCCCTCCCTCCCCTGGGTGTCTTCTCCCAACTGGTGAGTGCTTTGCTGCTCTGTGGTTGGAAGGAAGCCCTGCTGATCAAGGCAAGCTGGGCTTCCATTCGGGTTTCCAGGGCGACAGAAGGAGGGCAAACACAGCTCAGGCATTCCCCTGGCTCCATTGCCAGGGGAATAGATTGCTGGCGCCTGTGTGTCTGGCTTCCTGATCCAAGCCTGATCGCCCCGATCAAGCACCCCCCCGAACGCTGGATCGGTCGCCATGGACGGCACCGATCCACCGGGTCCCGATTGCGTGATCGCCATTATCGTGGGTATTTTTCTATCGTAATGCCGATCGTGCCCATCTCTATTCCCGAATGTCCCACAATTTTCCACAGGAGAAAAGAGGAGGAAAGATTCCACAAACACTTTATGGTCATATTTGCAGGATCCAAGACATTAATTATTATTAATTAATCTTAGTAATTATACAAAATTAATCTTAGTAAATCATACAAAATGTTTATAAGGTGTATTCTCATATGAAATATTTTGATGATTGGGAGGGAGCTAATCCACCTTAACAGGTCTGCAAGCGTAAGTGCTTGCTTAAGAACTTACATAATGTTTTGCTGGCTCAGATCAATATCTATTTAGTCCTGTTTTTTTTTTTTTTTTGCAAGGAACCCAGGAACCAGAAGGTTCTACATGGTCAACCAGCTTCTTTCTTCCTGTTTGTGGCCAACAAAATGATCCTAAAGCAAGAGGCAGCCGAGATGAGCACCCCCCCCCCCCTTAAGTTCTGTAGGACAAAATGCTTTGGGAAACTGTTGGAGATGAGATAAGAATCTTATTCGCTTCTAGAAACTGAAGTCACAGACTGTAGCTTTAGCACCATTGCAAATTGTATCTAAGAACACCTCATTACTTTCATAAAAGTGATGGTTGCTGTTCAGTTCTACAGGCTGTATTTGCAAGGATCATTGCATTGTGGGCAGCGCCTGCAATATCCACATAAACCTATGGGTGAATGGGCTGTCACAGATGTACTACTACAGAAAAACCTTGCATGTCACCTCCAGCATGAAATCATCTACTGTCGGTTCACACATTTAGCTACCGAGCCTAGTGAAGTCAAATTGTATGTGTGTATATATGAACTACCCCTGTGTCTGAAGAGAAATTCTAAATAGTTGTCCGCTTTTTTCAGTCTGTTTGTGAAATTTAGATTTCTATCAGAATATACTAACTTTTAAAAAAGAAAATCTGTTGTTGTTTTTTTAAGAGCAAGCCACTTTTTTTAAGAACAAGACCTAGACAGAAATAGAGAACGTTGTAGTTCTTGCTTAGGATTTCAAGAGCAGAAAAGGCCTAAGTTCCTCAGTTAGATCCCGCCCCCCCCCCCCGCAAGTTTGTATGGCATATTGTTCATTCCTTTCAATATCCTTTGTCTCCATCAACCATTTTATTTCTCATTCATCTACCCCAATTTTCTGTAATACAAGGTATGTCTAAACATGTTTGCTCAACTAATTTAGTTAATTCCAGAGATAAGAGTCAAATTTGAGAAGAGATGGTACTTGAATCTCCAATAGCTATAAATCATAGATAATACATGTACTAAGGAGAACTTGGATGTGGTTAACAAACGGTTCTCTTTTGTGTCTAAATTATATTAACATTCAAAATAGACACAATAAACAAGAAAAGTTGATGCCCTTACCTTGAACATAAGTGGTCATGGCCTGTGGATTCGCTTTTAATGTAGGCCACCTAGTTTTCATCCAAAGAACAAACCTCAAATATGTCCAGGACTCACAATTGTTCAGGGTTTTTGAATACCAAAATCATTATCATAATTGCTCTGTAGACAATCAGTACACAACTGAAAGAGGAGACATTGTGCATTTAGCACAATGGTATTTTACTCCATAGCCAGACACTAAGCAGGGATTTTGGGTTGCTTGTTAGGCAGGCCACCTAAGCACCAAGTATAGTTTTTCGGTTTGGCTGTGTGACACATTCAGTAGCCAGGAAATCCAGAGAACATGTGCCTTAGAAAAACTAAGATAATCTGGCATATTTAAATATGAAGTTAAAAAGTTTAAGAGGGACATGACAGCTTTAAAATAGTTGAGAGGTAGCCATAAATAACCACAGAGAGTGAGAAAATTTTCCAACTCTTCTCACACAAGGTAATAATTTCCCTGTTATATGCCTTATGTTTCATTAGTGTAAAAACTGTTAAGAGCTAGAAACTGGACTTTAATTTGACATTGGGGTTGAAGTGCAAGCAACTCAGTAGAGTTGACAGCAGTCTGTTAATTCTCCAGGTCTTCATCCTCCGGGCCCTCCGTTGGCAAGGCCTATTCTTCCTCGAGAGAGAGGAGCATTGGATAGAATCGTTGAATATCTAGTTGGAGATGGTCCACAAAACAGGTAGAATGTCACTCACTCTGGTAAATAAGGTCTGAAATCATAACACTCTGGGCTACTTCTCAAGTTACCTTTGTGGCTCCTTCTAGTGTTCCATCAGAAACCCAATGCCGTGTGGGAGGGGTCCATATTGCAACTTTCCCCCACAATAGCACCTTTCCTTCCAGTAACTGGGGCAAGTGACAAAGGTAATGTTAGAAAGGGGCCCTTAGTTTATCTATATAATAATTTACGTAAACTGTATTTTGTGTAAGCTATTTTCAGCTTTTATGAAGCCTTAATTATGAACTTAAATGTGTTGACTTATGATGCCTTTCAGATTACTAACTATTGTGGTTGAAGCATCTGATCGTATAAATTATTGGTATATTTGGAAAGTTATATAATTGTACCTTATTTTCATACATTTTAGATGTATGGAATATCCATTTTAAATATCCATTACTTGCCCTGTGAGTCTTACCAAACTGAGTTTTGTCAGCCAGATCATGAGAATCCAAAATAATACATCTTAAAACCAAGTTTGAGGTTTGTAATAGTATACATAATATCATCGGAAATGCTTGGTTGATTACTCAAAATTGTAATAATGTGATATCCCTTAATGCATGACTGTTACTGCTTTAATTCTAAATGTTAATGTTTTATTGCTGTTTTCTAAGACTGCTCAAGTGATCCGGTGGCATGACTAAATGAAGAAATAAATTAAATAATTAAACCAATGTTGGTAATGCTTGCTCTCTTCTTTAGGTATGCGCTTATATGCCAACAATGTTTCTCACATAATGGAATGGCTTTGAAAGAGGAGTTTGAATATATTGGTAAGAACAAAATGTATATATTCTGCTATTACACAGAATAAGGTTGCTTATTCTCATGAGTGGTCTTGAAGGCCTTCCATCAGTGATTGAGTCAGTTTTCTTTCTGGACTTCCAACAACCCTCTCTGAGCTTTATGGCGTAATTTGAATGCTGGCCATTATATGCGCTTGAGCTGGGTATTTCTGCTTCTTCTTCTGTCCATTCTTCTGCCACTTTGCTTCCCATTGTACTGAAAATAGTCCTGAAACTAGGCTTGCAGAGTGAGTATGTGTATTTCGAGTATGATACTCATTTATGTTTTTAAATGGTTGTAATAGTTACTAACTGTAATTCCAAATAAACTGAACTGAATAATTGTACTGAAAATAGTCCTGAAACTAGGCTTGCAGAGTGAGTATGGCATAAGGCTGGCTGGTTGTGCACTCCAAAGTGGAGGCAAGTAGAAAACGAATAAAATTGAGGCCAAGGGGTCCTTTAACCTTTACTATGTGCAGAATGCATTCTAAAGTTTTTCAAATTCTGTAACGTCTTGATCAAGAAATCTGTGCAAAGCTGCATGAAAACTGGAGTGAGAGCAGTGCCCTGGAGAGTTTTCCCTCTAGAGCCTCTCCTACTTTTACAATTTCCACTTTACCAGAACTTTAACAAACTTTGCTGTGCCAGCCAAAATCTCTGGAAGACATCAGAGGGAGTGGAAACTCCAGGGACTCTTCTTTAGTTTTATGGCTGACAATAACTTAAGTCAGATCCAGCTCCTCATTGAGCACAGATGTTTATTTTTTCCCCCTTTCAGCAAACAAAAGTCAATTTGCAAGTAACGTGAAAGAAATAATCCCAGAAACTTGCTCTTTTCTGTTCCACTTGTGTGTGACTGCCTATTTTCTCTTGGCTTAGAAAATATTCACTATTCAGGAAGTAATTAAATAGTCGATGCATTTAGCATGTTCCTCTAATATCTAGAATTTTTTTCTGAAATATGTCCTCAGCAATGAGATATGTGACGAAGATTTGACCTAACCCTTTCTAAATGGATTTCAACTAAATTGACATACGCTCATTAGAAAACAGAAGCCGTATTGTAAATATAAATAATACGTGGTTTATTTTGGGTAGTTAGCCCAAAGTTAATGCACCATTGTTCGGACTTATGTTGTTACAACTTTGGTCTTCTAGGGCTTGGGAACATTTCCCAGAGGATTACAATGTGATATTTCCAAACCATTCCCCCCCACCCCCCAGAGATATTTAAAACTTCCTTCATTGTACCTTCTTACAGAATTGTAACATCGTTAGTCACAGATGTTGAAAATTTTGTAAAATCATTTGCTACAATCATTAAATTTACATACCATACATACAGATGGTTGTTGTGGGTTTTCCGGGCTGTATTGCCGTGGTCTTGGCATTGTAGTTCCTGACGTTTCGCCAGCAGCAGTGGCTGGCATCTTCAGAGGTGTAGCACCAAAAGACAGAGATCTCTCAGTGTCACAGTGTGGAAAAGATGTTGGCAGGTCATTTATATCTACTCAGGAGGGGTGGGGTTGAGCTGAGTCATCCTGTAAGAGTTTCCCAGGGTGTGGAATGCTAATGGCGGGAGGCTTCACTGTATCCTGAGGAGGTTCTTTTGCATATGGATTGGTGCTTGATGTGCTAATCTTCTCTGCAGGGCTATTGACGGGTATAGAGTGTTGTTAGCCTGGTGTTTTTCAGAACTGGAAACCATGCTCTGTTCATTCTTAAGGTTTCCTCTTTCCTGTTGAAGTTTTGCTTATGCTTGTGAATTTCAATGGCTTCCCTGTGCAGTCTGACAAAGTAGTTGGAAGTGTTGTCCAGTATTTTGGTGTCCTGGAATAAGATACTGTGCCCTGTTTGCGTTAGGCTATGTTCAGCCACTGCTGATTTTTCAGGTTGTCCAAGTCTGCAGTGTCTTTCATCTTCTTTTATTCTTGTCTGGATGCTACACTTTGTGGTCCCGATGTAAACTTGTCCACAGCTGCAGGGTATACGGTATACTCCTGCAGAGGTGAGGGGGTCTCTACTGTCTTTTGCTGATCGTAGCATCTGTTGTATTTTTCGGGTGGGTCTGAATACTGCTTGAAGGTTATACTTTTTCATAAGCTTTCCCATCTTTCCCATGCGTGGTTGAGATGATTAATTTCCTCATTGAGAAAGTGCGGCTCACATATCCGTCTTGCACGATCCACTAATGTTTTCATTATGCCTCTTTTCTGTCGGGGGTGGTGATTGGAGTTTTTGTGTAAGTACCGATCAGTGTGAGTTGGTTTCCTGTAGACCTTGTGACCTAACTGAAAGTTTGCTTTGCGGATGACCAAGGTATCCAGAAATGGGAGTTTTCCCTCGATTTCCTTCTCCATTGTGAATTGTATGTTCAGGTGGATGTTGTTGAGATGATTCAAAAACCCCATCAATTCTTCCTCTCCATGGCTCCAAATGATAAATGTATCATCCACAAACCAGAACCATGCACTAGGTTTGTGGGGTGCTGATTCTAGAGCTGTTTTTTCAAATTAATCAGATTTTCCCAGAGGATGTAACAGCCTTATTCCATCATTGTCTGACAACCAGTTACTTCCAATGGGATAACGAATTCTATGAACAGATGGATGGGGTGGCCATGGGGAGCCCTCTCAGCCCAGTTATAGCAAACTTCTACATGGAACATTTTGAAAAAACAGCTCTAGAATCAGCACCCCACAAACCTAGTGCATGGTTCCGGTTTGTGGATGATACATTTATCATGTATCATCCATGTCTGGATACCTTGGTCATCCGCAAAGCAAACTTTCAGTTAGGTCACAAGGTCTACAGGAAACCAACTCACACTGATCGGTACTTACACAAAAACTCCAATCACCACCCCCGACAGAAAAGAGGCATAATGAAAACATTAGTGGATCGTGCAAGACGGATATGTGAGCCGCACTTTCTCAATGAGGAAATTAATCATCTCAACCACGCACTTCAGGCAAATGGCTACTCCAGAAATGAAATCCGAAGAGCAATCAAACCCAGGATGAATCAAACAACCAAGGAAAAACAGTCTCCTACAGGAAAAGTGTTTTTGCCATATATCAAAGGAATTACTGATCAGATGGGAAAGCTTATGAAAAAGCATAACCTTCAAGCAGTATTCAGACCCACCCGAAAAATACAACAGATGCTACGATCAGCAAAAGACAGTAGAGACCCCCTCACCGCTGCAGGAGTATACTGTATACCCTGCAGCTGTGGACAAGTTTACATCGGGACCACAAAGCGTAGCATCCAGACAAGAATAAAAGAAGATGAAAGACACTGCAGACTTGGACGACCTGAAAAATCAGCAGTGGCTGCACATAGCCTAACTCAAACAGGGCACAGTATCTTATTCCAGGACACCAAAATACTGGACAACACTTCCAACTACTTTGTCAGACTGCACAGGGAAGCCATTGAAATTCACAAGCATAAGCAAAACTTCAACAGGAAAGAGGAAACCTTAAGAATGAACAGAGCATGGTTTCCAGTTCTGAAAAACACCAGGCTAACAAAACACTCTATACCCATCAATAGCCCTGCAGAGAAGATTAGCACATCAAGCACCAATCCATATGCAAAAGAACCTCCTCAGGATACAGTGAAGCCTCCTGCTATTAGCATTCCACACCCTGGGAAACTCTTACAGGATGACTCAGCTCAACCCCACCCCTCCTGAGTAGATATAAATGACCTGCCAACATCTTTTCCACACTGTGACACTGAGAGATCTCTGTCTTTTGGTGCTACACCTCTGAAGATGCCAGCCACAGCTGCTGGCGAAACGTCAGGAACTACAATGCCAAGACCACGGCAATACAGCCCGGAAAATCCACAACAACCATCGTTCTCCGGCCGTGAAAGCCTTCGACAATACATCATACATACAGAGTTTGAATATTCCCCAACGCCTACTCAGGATGAGTCAGTCTTCTTCCAGGAAAACAAAATGCTAAAACGAGTGCACATTCTCTGTTGTGCAAGTGCAGCAAGTGAATAGGGCTAGTCAGGAATGAAGAAACTTCTGTGAACATCTTCTTCCTAGAATCCAAAATTTCAGACATCCTAGTCATGTTTTAAAATATCCAAAATTTCTGATGTCACAGGTGTATTTTAAAATGTCAGACCAGTTGTTGAATAAGGGCTAATTCATAGACCAGATTACGTGGATGAGTCTAGGGCTCACACACTCTCCCTTCCTGCATGTCCTCTTTCCTAGCAAACTGGAGCTTGCATTTGCCTTCCAGACTGGAATTGAATTTCCATCCAAACCAAAGTAACATGGGGGAACTTCAGAAAGAGAGGGCAGAAGTGGGGCTCTGCAACCCAAGATTCATGTCACAATTCTGAACCAGGTTTTGGTATTCCATATGGCTATAAGTTTTTTCTTTCTAAAGCAAAGTGCAAAACGTTGCTGTAAGATCACCTTGCAAGATTAGCCATCAGTTTTTGAATGCTCACAATAAGAGGAAATTAGGTTCTTTATTTCTGCCCACCAATGACCTGTGGGAACCAGCTGATATTTGCTGCTTCCAGAAAATACACAGCCAAACAGCATGTCCCACAACTTCTCCCCTCTCCCCTGAGTTGTGTGTGCTGTGCCACAATTGCTGCCATTGCAGTATTCCCATTGGATTGCAGAGTAGTGAGGGGAAGGGTTTAAAGATAACAAGTTTGTTTTAAAAAATAATCCTCCAGCTGCAAAAGCTTTTACACTTCTTCCTGCCCTCCTCAGAGTCTCTGGGAAGGCAAAGAGGAGCCAAATGAGGGAGTGCTCCTGACAAAAGGAAAAAACCTTTTATTTTATCTTTCTTTGTTCCAATATGTTGTTCCTTCCCCACAGTTATGACCTGCACACATGCAGCTGTGCTCACATGCTAAACAGATGGCTAGCACTAGATTGGAGGCAGGGGCTGGATGCACAGTAAGTTCAGTAGGGAAGAGTCCCAATTCCAAACATCTGAAAAAATCCTGTCTTAAAATGTAATTATGTTCCTGACCTTTCCATACACTGGATGTTCATCAACGTGAAAGAAAAGAACAGTCATACAAAGCCTGAACTATAGACCCAAAAGGTGTTTGAAAATATGCACTAACGATTTATAATTTGAGTGGAGACTTTCTTGCTGTAGAAAAACAATTCTTTCTTTTTGGCAGACTGCCAAATGAGGGTTTCAGCATTGCTTAAATTGGAAATACAGTAAAAAGCTGATGGTGGGGGGGGGGGTGGAATGAGTTCAGTGGTTGTTACTCTTAAATAACAGGGTGAAGATTTGTTCGTTGCCCTTTCTCACTCTCCAGATACTGAAAAAGATCTTTACGGTAGCAAGGCAACTTATCGTATCCTGTGAAATATTTGTACATTAAGGTTCAAGACAGTTTCCATTTAGCGAGCTTACTAGATGTACTTGTGTAAAACCTTTTGCGCAGCGTTCAGATGTGCCTACTGCTTTTTCCTGAATCCTGCGAGGAAAACGAGGCCGCAAGCTCCGCGACTCATCGACTTCAGTCCTGAAAGAAAGCCGCCTACCGAGTTGCAGAAAACTACCGAGTCATTGGAGTCTGGGGAGGAAAAGCTTCAAGAGAGCCAAATGGTTGAAGGTATGTATAAATCTTCTGCGTCTTACCATTGAGCTAATTATAGCAGTTTGTTAATGGTGATTTGAAACACCCCCCTCCCATATTATATCTAGTCAGTGTGTCATATAGGGAGATGGGGGTATAATTTTTTTGGTCTTAATTTTCTGAGGATTACGTTTTCCTCTTGTCCATGTGCTGGTCCTGCCTTTCCTGACTTGGGGGCCCACAGACTTGGAGGACAGTCTCTCTCTTCATGTACTTTTTAAGCAACTTTGCCCCTCATATCTTAATTCATACCTTTTCCTTTTCTAAAGGAGGGTCTCGCTGTATTGTCTCGCAGGATTACTGTCCTTTTTTTTTTTTTTTACAAAGCCTCAGCGGTTCTTCTGACCAAAATGTATAAAATCTGAGCATTTATCCTCAAAGAGGATCTAGATCCCAGGGTGGTTAAATTTCATTGTTTTGAGCAGGTCACTGGGTTGAGGCAAGGTTGAAGTTCCTCCTTTGTTCGTTAAGTCAGTTCACTCTTTTCCCCAGGGCAGGAAAATCTAGTAAAACCGACTTGTTTCAAAATAGGGAGTTCAAAGACAAATTGTCAACTTTAATTTAACACAGTTCCTTTTTGAGATGTTTTATAGGCCAGAAATTCAGTAATCATTCCACTAACAAAAAATGCAGTGTTTTAAGACTATATATTAGAACGTAACTTTGTACCTTTTTTCATTTTTTAAAGAAAATCTTCTGTGTATTCTTTAGGAGTTATGCAGATAGGACCTGCAATTTGGAATCTTGATATTTGTTCATCCAACAGCCCTGTGCAGTGTGCAAAGTGCAGTCAGCAAGCAGTGATAGTATTTGTCAAAACTGTTGATGCTGTTAGTGCAGAATAGTATTTGTTTTCCTTTGATAGATGGCATGAAAGATCAGATTAATTTAATTTTTATTTAGAATATGCTACCTATTTGCCTGGCAACAACGAGTTTAACATGAGAGAAAATTAAAATGCAATAAACATATACAATACAGTAACAATATAACCTTGAAAAGTCGATCGTAGAACGATAAAAGATTAAAAGCAATTAACTTTTTAAAAATAGTGTGAGGTTTAGTAACAGCAGTCAAATGTTGGCCACTCCAGCAAGTGCAACTATTTTTATTTGTCCCCTCCTCCCAGAAAGGTTAAAAATGAATCTGTTGGCTTCATATTTTGCACATGATAGTCCATCAGCATTAACAGTGCATTAAATTTCTTGTAGTGCAAAATAGTTGTTAGTTGCACTTTATCCTTCTTACCCAACACCATTTCAGAATTTATTAGTATTACTATGCAATGTATTAACATTTAATTAATTGTTAATTAACATTTTTACTGGAGGACCGAGTACCTCTCTGACCCAAAATGAGACTGTATTCTGACATCACAAACAAACCTGTGTGTGTGCATGTGTGTGTGCGCGCGCACAAGTGTGGCTAACAGTAACATACGCATATTCTCTACCTCTTCCCCTATCCCTGCACATAGAACACCACTGAAGATTTGGAAATCTTCGATGTAACTCTGATTTACTTTGACATGTAATTTCCAGCATTGGGACAAATTGGAGTTTGTTTCTGCACACAAACTGGGATTCCAAACTGCACTGTATCCTAGAATCCTAGTTTTGGAAGAAGAAGCAACTTTCAATTTGTTCCAGTGCTTGCCTGCAGACGTCCTAAGATACTGGCGCAGAGGGCAATCTAAACTCCCCTCTGTCTGGAGATCAGGGGGCGGGGCCACCAGCCATGTGACTATTTTCAAGAGGTTCCGGAACTCCGTTCCACCACGTTCCCCCTGAAAAAAAGCCCTGATCTACCACATTAACTTCTTGGGCCTAAAGAGTTCAATCATAAATACGCTTTCTTGGGATTAAGCCCCACTGACTAAAGTTCTGAGTAGACCTGCTTAGAATTGCTCTCTCTAAATAATAGCTGAGAAGTAACCGCTTTAGAAAAGTCATCAGGATCTGTTCAAAGGAACTTCCAGGCTTCATACCCGTGTGAGGGGCAAATAAATGACAGATGAAAGAAGGTAACAAGTGTACGTGTCGGTGCTGGTCTATTTTGCATTGGAATTGGGGTGACAGATTTTGCATTGGAATACTAACAATGTGGGTAGGGATCTTCCTGACACATTTGAGAAGGTCATTCCATAATTCAAGAGCCTCTGCAGAAAACTCTCTGGTTCAATAGAACAATTACTGTATCAGCCTATATATTAAGAAGGCCTTAACCTGAAAAATGGAGCCACTGGAATGGAAGAGATGGTCCTACTGATATGAAGAACCTAGGCTATAAAGATCTTTATAGATAAGAACCGGCATCTTGAAGGCCAGGAAACAAAGATGCAGCCGGTGCAGTGTTCTTAAAACCACTGTAATATGCCCATTCTGACCAGCTTCTGCTAATAAAGGAGCTGTAAAATGCTGTAGCACTTTCCAGGTTATATTCAAGGGCAGCCCCATATGGAGCATGTCATAACAGTCCAGCCTCAAATTTACTGTGGCAGGGATCTGCGTAGCTAGATCAGCTGCGTCCAAGTGGAAAGCCAGGTTCTACACCAAATAAAGATAACAAAACACACTTTTGGCCGCAACATTAACCTGTTTCTCTATCAGGAGGACAGGACCTAACATCAAGACTCCTAACCGCATCAGAGATAATTTTGCACTGTCAAAAGTAAGGAACACCCTTACAGGAACTCCGCTGTACCAATCAGCATCACATCTGTCTTGCCTGGAATTGTGGATACAGCACTGAGGGTGACTGGATATCGTTACCATCCTTTGAAACACAGAAGTGAATGGGTATACTGTGTGCTGCAAAGTATCAGTATTTTGCACCAAGGTCATGGATTCTGTGGACCATATAAATTATACAGTTCATACAATTTGACTGCTTTCTCTCACTTGGCGTAATCCTGTTTCTGCTAGTTGCTTTGGATCCTGTAGAGGGAGAAAACTGAGCTAAACTATTTTAAATATGTTCTAAAAAATAAACAGTCATGGGGAGAGGCAAAGAGCTAACTATTGGGTATACAGTTCCATCCTTTGAACACTGGGAATATTATTAAGCTCTCCTTGGCTGCTAACATTGCTTTGGGCTTTCTTTACAGCTTTTTAATACATGAAAACTGGGATACTTAGGAAGCTGGATTCTGTGGCCAATAATAATAACTAACTGCAGTTATATACCCTCTTCTAGACAGTTTACTGTCCCACTCAGTGCAGTGAACAAAGTCAATGGTGGTATATTCCCCACAATACAGCTGGGGAGCCAGGGCTGAGAGGAGTGGTTTACCCAAGGCCACCTGCTAAGCTCATGGCAGTAGTGGGATTTGAAGCAGCAGAGTGCTGATTTGCAGTCTGGCCTCTTAACCACTATGCTTCAACCACATTCTGTGATTTTTCTCCTCTATCTTTCCTGTGCTATGTAGACCATTCATGCAGTCCTGGGTGCAGAGATGCTATGCAGAAAATACTACCCTGTCTCTGGCACATTAGCAGCACGTATTTACTTAGATATTTATACCCCACTGTTATCCCCATAGAGCCCCAAAGAGGCTTACATGACTCTCTGTCAGCATTCACCACATACAGCAATATGTGTATTGCTGTGGCATTCTTTGTTCCTTTCCACATTGCTTTCCTTCCTCTGAAGCCTTCTCTGGTATTTTGCTTATCTTGCTGGTTATTGTACCACTTTTCCAGATTTTCTTGTTGTTGCCTACATAGCAATTTGTGATCACCTGATGGTAACTATGTAGTTTAGCCACTGTGCTTGGGACAGCAGGGAATTACAAGGAGAGGATGCTTATAAACTCCTTGAGATTTCCTTCATAATTGCAGTGCAGCAGGAAACCCTGCTTAGCCTGTGCTGTATATTGTTCGTTTAATACACTAGTTAACCCAGTCCTGCTCAGAAAGACTATGCCACTCATGAGTGGCTTAGTTCTCTGTTTCCTATTCTCATCATTCAGTTCTTGTAGAAATTTATTTTAAATTAGTGTTCTACTCTCAGCCACATGAATCTCAATATATGTGCATAACCTAGAGCATTGGACCTATAATATTTGTTACAATGGTCCAGAAAAAAAACAGCCATTTTAAGAATGGGTAAAGACCATCAGCTCTGGCTTATGGTTATGAAAATGAGCACGGTCAAATTCTGTACCCACCTGAGGCAAATCTAGTGAGTTTTGAAGTGAGGACAGGGAAATTTCAGTGCTGGGGGGGAGGGGGGCAAGGATTCAGTCCGAAGAAACGCATGAAGGAAGTCTTCGGGCCAAGGGAGAGGATTTCAGAGCACCCCTCCAAGGGAAACCCACTCAAACGAGGTCTAGTTGTGAGGAAGAAGAAATATAATTGAGATATCGTGAGTACAGCTGGAACAGTTGCAGCAAGATCTTACATCAGGGGAGGCAGGCAGGCGGACAAAGACGCCATTCCTTGGCTGTTCCTCTAGCAACTCAAGAGTTGCTACTCCTCTCCTCCATGTTCTTCATTTCTGGGAAAGGTTTTGCTGTTGTTATTCATTTATATTTAGCTTCCTGCCTTTGTGTGTGTTTCAGGTTAGTACTTTAAATTTTTACTTTTCAGTTCCCCCTCTTCTCTTCCCACACACACCTCTTCTCACAGGTCCATTTTGTTTGCAGATTTAAATTGAAAGATGTTTCCTCCCCCCTAAAGGAATGTTGCATCTCATAAATACTGCAAGCCTCTTTGGGGGCTCCAGTTTAAAAGCAGGATACACATCCAGTCAAGAAGCACATCAGGCAGCCCGGCTGGCACCTGGCTGTAGTTCAGGGTAACGATTTAAACTTCAAATTCAGAAATAAACTTGCCCTTTATCCTTCAGTGTCTGCTGTCTTTTTTCTATTTTTTTATCCCATGGCAGGCTATTGATATGGCTTTCCTAAGGAGCTGGAATTGCAGGGCCCCTTTAACAATGTTTTGTAATGTTTCAGGTTTTAAAGTTTGCTTATGACATAGAACATGATAGCACCACAGGGATGATGCTCAGTTTCCTCAAATGTTTTGCTTGTCTTGCAGAACCTTTAGAAGATGCTCCCCCAGTTTCTGAGACCGACCAGGGAAATGACAAAGCATTGAGTACTGAAGAGCACATTGACGAGGTGGAGGAGGGGGGAGCTGAGCAGAAGCAGTCGGCAAGCGAAGCAAAATCTGTGGTTACACACACCGAGTCTGTTGTTCCAGCTGACCAAAGAGAAGAACTTCTGGCAGATGCCGAATAAGTGCCTAATCATTTTCGCTCTATTTCTTTCAGTTGTTACTTTTCAGGGGGGTTGCTTGATTGTGTTTTCACTCTCACCAGCGCAGAGTGCCACTCCCACAATATGCTAAAGCGATGTCTACTACGAGGTATTGTGCTGCAAGGGTGTGTGAATGTGTGCGTTTGGTAAGCAAAAGCTCTTCAGAATGCCCGTGTCAGCTGAAGTCTCTAACCTAGGTACAGATAGCCTTACGTTTTGTTTTGCGTACTAAGAAAAATATACACTTGCTTAAAGGAGTATTTTCTGTCTGAGTGATCTAAAATATAGTATTATTTGGTCATTGAACAAAGACTGTAAATGACTTAACATTGCAATCCTATGCAGAATTGCTCCAGTCTAAGCAAGCTGAAATTAGTGGGTTTAGACTGGAGTCGTTTGGCATAGGATTGCACGATATAAAAAGATGTGTAATACTAGAACATTTTGTAATGTTTAGCTATTGAAATGAACTCAAAATTTTAAATACTTGGATGTTTACAGGAGAAATGGTGCTTAGGTATTTACCATAAGCAATACAAAGGTGTCGTTACAGTTGTCACTCCTAATGCTTTGGGAAGAATGCAGTTAAAGGAGCAAACCAAGGTACAGACCCTGGTCTATATACGTTGCAGAATGGGTAAAGGCATGTGAAATAGAAGACTAGTTTGTGTTTACATGAGACGTAGGAATCTCTGCACTTGATTGTACTTGAATACTGAGCATTATTTATACCTGTACAATAATGACAACATAAGTGAATTTTGTGTATTTTGTTAAAGAAAAATAAAGACTATGTAGCATTAAATACTTGCTTTTGTAAGTTCTTATAATTGTTCTAAAGCTTGGAGTGGCTTATTTAAGTATTTATACCTTACTTTTCTCTAAAAATCTTGAAGGTAGTGCCAGGATGTTAAAAAGCTTTGGTAGAATAATAGAACTGTGTTCCATATTTAAGCATACACACATTTGCTGACTTCAGGTAAGTGTTGTTCTTCTGTTTAATTATTGGGTTACTATGTTGGCACCCAAGAATGCATTTGCAAACTTGGAGATCTCAAGGTGGGTGTTTGTGCAATGTCTCAAATTTTCATTGACCTAGCTGTGGCCAATGAAGCTGTTAAAATGAGGGAGCAAAGCAGGTTAGGACATGTGGCAGTTTATAGCTTATGCTGGTTTACATCAATGGACTTAAAGTGGAGTAACTGCATAGGACTGTACTGTAAGAATGCCAGGGAAACAGCTGGAACTTCTGGGAGTGAATAGAGGATGCTGAAATCATAAACGTAATAAGCTTGTTTCTCCATAGATCAAGAAACTGGAAACGTTGCTCTTGATGCTCCTCTGGCAATGCGCTCTGGGATTTATTCAACCAGTGGCATTTGCAAATATCAAAAAACAACAGAGACCATCTAATACCTTATCGGGACCAGGCACAATGACACAAAAGCGTGCACATGTTTTGAGTTTTGCCAGATCTCTTCCTTATGCCTTGTACTTGCTTGTGTCTTTTTTCCCTAATGGTTTGTGCAGTCACTGCCCATTATAAAAGGTACCGGGGTGTTTGTGTCTGAATAATCCTTAAATTTTACTGGTCTAATAATTTTTACATTTCATTTGCAATGGGACTTTTCCTTATATGTGTTGCTGTACTTTAAGGCATTCTGAAGCCCTAGACAAATCTTAGCATGGTAGCCCAAATAACTTGCAATCTGTTACCCATTGTGACAGCTGTATCAGCCATCTATACCCTCACTCTGGGCTCTGTGTCATTTCTTCAAGGCTGTTGGTATAGCCCTCTCTCCTCTCTTCTTTCCTGTTCCCAAGCATCAGAAGGATATGCACTGAGAAGGGGGGTACCCTTCTATCTACTCACTCAGCATTATTCTCTACAAAGTCCTTCTTTGCATAGCTCCCAAGAGTAAAGCCAGTTCTTCATGTTTATTAACATACGTTACAGCCTTCAGTTAGAAACCATCACTTCAAAGCAACCATATGTAAATTGTTTGGCATCATTCATCCCAAAGAAGCCTCAAGTTTTAACAGATTGCCATGTAATTACTGGAAAGCAATGGAAATTCATACAGCTCAGTTGAAGGTGGCCGTATTATTGGTCTGGTTTAAATGATTTTTTAAAATCCCCCATGAAAAAGAGGAAGGAAAGTTACATCTTAGACTGTAGGACACTAAGCAGGCACTGTGCCACTCTGTATGTCTATTGAGGTATGAGATAGTGATGATAGTATATGCAACTGTATATGCAAGATGCCTGTGGTTACCTGAAATCCAAGCCTCTGACTGCATTCACAGAATGAATTTTGGCAGAAGTTCCAAAGTAGTGGGATATCACACCAATATCAATCTGTAACACTGCCAAGAAATGATTGTTCAGGGATGCACCAAATAACGGCCAGTTTAAGTTGTGGAGTTAAATCATTTAATTTTGATAATTAAATAGAAACATATTCCAAAAATAAAATGGTACAAATATTGACCTCCTTGGTACCATTTTAATACTATCTTTCCTTTGGCTGCTACCTTCCTCATTTAATTTTTTTAAATTACTAACACCATATAGGAGTATGCTACGTTTTCATTTAAGAAAAGTCAGAGAGATAAAAGCCGTCTATGTGTGTACAATGCTTTGGTTGCCTTCCATAAAAGCTACTTGACTCTCGAAAGCTCATACTCTGGAAATCTAGTTGGTCTTTAAGGTGATACTGGACTTGAATCTTAGAAGTATCCCTCTATTGATATAATGTCAATTTTCTACAAGATGTCATATTCAGAGTCTAGGCATATGTAAGTTATGTTTCTAGCATTGCAGTATGCCCAGGGAAGAAATCTGAAACAGCCAAATGCTCATTTGGGCAGAGAAAAAGACAACCTATTTCTGTCATATTGACACTCATTCTAAGAAGAATGATTCAAGTCCTGTTGCAAGCAGCCCAAAGTGAAATAGCATTGATATGTTGCCTTTTAAAAAGTACTGTATAAAATGCGATGGTTAAAGGAGATGAGCGCATTCCCACCAAGGTTAAGCGTGTCTACGTTCAGTTTATCTTAATTGACAAATGTTCAACGCTCACTTAATTCTATTGAAACCACCAATACTTAAAAGGTTTTACTTTAAGCAGGATTGTGCCTTATGTTTAAAAGCTGGTCTTCGTACTTTGGGAGGGATTTGTAGCTGAAGCTTAAAGCAAACATTGGAGTCCTTGTAAAAGCCTAGACCGAGGAAAAAGTGTTTGTTCCACGCCGTTTTATTTTTGGCAAAGCTCTAGAAGAACACTGAGATTAGATTTCATGTAAAGGCCGAATGCTACATGATATCTGGGAGTATGTATTGCTGGCATTCTCAGTATTTATGCATAAATCTCTCCTAGATGGCTAAGGCTTAGTAGAGGATCTGGGAGTTTTTGCTCTTCAGTGTAGTACATAAAGCTTGGATTCTGCAGTGCAAAATAAATTATTTCCTGGTTAATATCTAGGGACAATACTTATTCCTACTATTGAGAGTACTTCTGTGATCTTTACACACTGGCTTACAAGAAAGGAACTGAAATGGAAGGTTGTGTGTTAATAACCAGGGTCTATTATGATGATCTCATTCCAATGAAAGTTTACCCAGTTTTAGAAAATCCCACTGTGATTCCAGTGAAGATGAGTTGTTGGAGTAGTATGGATTTCTTTACCTGCTGGCTCCAAATACTCAACTGATTTATTGATTGTTCCACCACTGCATTCAGGTCCATTTAAAACATGAAATCAGTGATGTGGCGGTCAATTAATAGTGCAGCCATGTGGAGGTTTCTCCAGGATTTCAATGAATGATAAAAATAATCAGAACTGCAAGGGTAGTAATTCTACATACAGTCTACCAGGTACAACAATCTCCATGCAATTGTTTTTCAGCATGGTTGCATGGGCTTTGTGTTCCCGGGTATTGTTGACTGTATCCTACCACTCCACTAGGCTTTCTTTAGCAGGTACCCTCCTGCTCTTGCACTCCAACCCCCACATTGGATCGATGGAGCAGCAGGAGGAAAAAGGCGGAGACAATGTCATGAATACCATGACATCACTTCTGGGTGCTCCCCCGGATGTGATGTAACAGCTTCCGTGATGCTCCACCCTTGAAACACTCACAAGGGCTAAACACTGGCAACTCTACACTGCACTTTCTTCAACTAAGGAAGAGCCACTTAAGTTGGAGGCAGGCTGTTAAATCACCTGCTGTTGAATTGATCATTTCATCATCATCTTGACATGGTCAAATGATATTGCAAAGAGCTATGTTGGTTGATATCAGAGGACAACTCTCTCCTTTTTTTAACTCCACACTTTCTCCAAGCCACTCAGGGTATGGCCTTCTGTAGGTGCCACCCAGCAAATGGGTAAGTTCAACAACTGCCTGTACATGTGCACTCTCTGTTGTGGCCCCCACCTTATGGAATGGAAGGCTCCCACACTTCTGTCATTCTATAAGCTACGTAAAATAGAATTGTTCAGGAGGGCATTTTTATATATGTAATAGGGCTTGAATAGTTCAGGAAAGCTCTTTAATAGAACAGGACTGTAGACTATAATACTACCATACAGTATGTATTATCTGTTTGCTATGTATATTATCTTGCTCTCATATTGTTTTCTTCCTGTGTGATACCATTTTCTCCATTTGCAACATGTGTCCAATACCTATGCCTTGTTTCAGTTTTGTGTAATCCTAGCCCTATCATATTGGTTATTAGATGTCTGATCCTCTTGATGGCATTGATTTATACTGCATAATTCACCATCAGATAGAAAGGTGGACCATAAGCAATGTAAATAGATACATAAATAAAATCACAACAGCATTTTCAAGTAGGTTAGGCAGAGAGTGACTGGTGAACTTCATGCACAGTGGGATATAGAACTCTCCATCTCTCTCTTGTCAGGCTTCCAGACTAGCCCTGTTCATATGTTGCAGCAAACTCACAAAACTGCATATACATGCCTACATCTGTTTGTAAGAAAGAGGCAACTCGCACATTCTCGGTGGTGGCCCCCCACCTTATGGAATGGCCTGCTTAAAGGGGTCAGGAAATCTCCCACTCTCCTAGCTTTTCACAAACCGTGCAAAACCAAATTATCCAGAAGGGCTTTGTTGCACAGGTGAAAGGGCTGTGCAAGAAGAAAATGGCTCAGAGATATGCCCTGGGGATTGTAGTCTACACTACTGTGAAGTGTCTGTTCCTCTAAGTATGCTCCTATTGGATAGCTCCATGCTGTTTTATGTTTTGCTTCAGCATTATTGTTTTTCTTCTGCTTGGTATTAGATTTCTGCTTGGTTTCAAATTTTTGCTATCCTATCCTATTGTATTGTTTATTGAATGCCCCAGCCAGTGTTTATAATAACTTATACTATGTAATCTCCCTCAAGCCTCAGTGAAAAATAAATAAATGTGGCCCTTCTAGGGTGGGGAGAGATCTTGCCACTATGGTGCATACTCTAGTAACATCTAGACTAGATTGCTACAATGTGCTGTACATGGGGCTGCCTTTGAAGTCTAGGCCCAGGTATGCTGAGTATAGGCTGTTCAACTCTTTAGATTAAGCCTAGAAGCTAATTGGCGCTGGAGAATGTTCCTTGCAATTGCAACCCATCTCATAGCCACTGGGCTGCAACACTATAGCACTCTGTGCAGAGCTATACATGTGCATTGCTGCACGCACGGGAGGGGCCAATATGTATATGGGGCAGACTTTTGGAATCAGTAAAGAACATCAAATAAGATGGTTAGAAAGTATAAAGGCAAGTTGTTTTGTGGAAGCATAACCCATCCTAACTTCATACTTCATTTGCCGTTCTCACTCTGAATAATGGAAATTGCTGTGGGGCTAATTAGAGGTTATGATAATCATTAAACATGAGTATCCTGCTTTCCAACTGCATATTTAATAATTAAAAATTATTAAAAACGATGCAACTGGATACCCATGATTATGTGGTGGGTCATCAGGCTCCCTTATAGGTCTGCAAATAGTGGCTGAACAGTCCGTATTTTATCAGAATGAAAAGGTAGCCAGCAACCTTTTGTTCTGGTGATATTTTAGCCAGACGTTGTAATATCCCTCAGTTTAATGAAGTTTGGAGGTTCACCAGTTATGCATCAGTTCCATTAAATCAATGGAATTATACCTGCAGTTTTGCAGGGTAGCAGATTCTGTATAATAAACGGGAAAGGACTGTTCTAGAAAGACATTTCTCCCTTCATGTAAGACCAAGAGCTCTCTGTAGAATGAAGAACTGACACTTATGTGCAAAAGATCATTCTATTTCTAGGATCTGCTGCATTCAGACTTCACCGACTGTTCTATGAGTGAATGAAGTGTCAAGGGTCTGTCTAATAGCCGCTGGATGAAGGCCACAAGTTTCACATAGGTCAATTAACAGGTGTTTGAGTCTACGGTGGCCAAATGTTTTGGCTGAATAAAGGGAAATAAGAGGCAAATGTAATTGATACAAATTGTAATTGGTCCAAGGTAATTGATACACACACTTGTATGTCTGTTGCATGTTTATATTGTACAGGCCATAATGTACAACCACAGATGCATATAGATTAAAAATGAACTCTTCATTTCTCCTTTTCCTTCTCCTACTGCTCTTTATTCATGCTTCTACTGAGATTTTCTGTCCTTCAGTATTTGTCTCAAAGGATTCTCCAAGGGTCTTAGAGCCCTCATAGAGGGCAAGCTCTTCTTGTGCTATCTGGCTAGTGTGAAAACTGAGCCCACTTCATCAGATGCAAATAGGTTCTCCCTAGGCAGACATTTATAAATGTGTTTTTGAGGATTTGAAGGGGGGGAAAAACCAGTTGAGCCAAAGAGCCCTAAAATGCAAGAAATACAAGGCATAACGTAATAATGCAAAATCTAACTGTAACTGAGACTAGTGCAGAGACTATTAACAGCAGTAATGGGTGATGATAATGCAGTGTTTGCAATTCTGCTAGACTGTAATGAGTGTGGAATCTAAGTCCTCAGCTCATTCCTTGGTGAATGATATCACACTTCTACTTGGAGTCTCCTTTTGAAATGGATTTGTAGGAGAGTAGTGATCCTGGGGGACTGAAATGTTCTCCCACTAGCTTCTGAATATTGCTTTTTTGAATTCAGATTTGTATCCGCTTATACCTTTGTGAAGGGACTGATCTGCTGATGAGCAAAAGGGCATTGTTGACTCATGATGACATAGAGGATGAACAAATGAATGAGTCCAAGATGGTATAACTGATTTTGTTAGTGTTGGGTAGGGCTGCCAATCGCTGCCTGGGGCGAGGGATCCCCTGTTCCCACCTCCCCTGATCCCACTTACCTGACCAGTGGGGGGGGCGTGCCCCCAAGGTGCCCCCCTGGTGGCACGGCATGCTTCTGCACCCCACAACGGGCCCATTTCAGGCTGAATCGGGCCTGTGGGGGCGATTCAGCCCTTCGGTGAGCACTGGAGTGCATGCCAGGCTGCCCTTTGACCCTCATGATGACATCACTTCCCAGAAGTGATGTCATTATGCATGCCGGGAGCGTGCACACAAGGAGGGACAATGAAGAGAGCGGAGGGTAAGTACCAGGTTCCCAGTCCCCCGCCAGGGGACTCAAGGGACCTGGCTACCCTAGTGTTAGATCTTGTAATCATATGACCTGACTGGATTATGGGAGTGCAGTTGGCGTCTGGGTTGCTGCAGGGTCTTGTTCCTGGGTTTGTACCTTTGTTAGATTGCCCACGGTAATATTTTGCCATGTAAATAGTTTGTGTATTTTTTTCAGTTAATTAATGTAGGGTTTTGAATGTATGTTCCTAGGGTTTAAAATGCAGGCCTCTAGAGATGGAAGCATGTAGCTGGATGGGTGAGTGAAGCATGCTGTGAATGAATGGTAGCTGTACCCTAGGGCCACAGTGAACTGCAGTTTAGTCAGAGTGCAGAGGGAAAGATTCAGTCAGTGAGTCTGTGTGTGTCTGGGTGAGAGGAGAGAGTTATTCTGTGAGAAGAAGTCTGTGTGTTTATTTTGTGGATGAAATCAGCCTATGCAGCAAGTAAACTTCTGGGAACTCAGAGAATTCCATGTTCTCTTTTGATGATATTTTTAGCCCAAGTGGTAACTGTGGGGAAGATTAGTTTTTGTGACTGGGTCTGTGTATAAATATTGAAAAAGCTATACCTGAAGTCATCTTGCTTATGAACCATTCTGAATCAATATGCTTATAAATTACTCTGAAACTGTTATGCCGGTGCACTTATAAATAAACTATATTTCTGGTTAAGTAAAGAAACTCTTTTTTACCTCACAGCCACCCCCTCCCACATGCTAACCCTTCTGTCATACTAATACCTAAAGCTAAGATGTCTTCTATGTCAAACAGAGAGAACTAAGATGAAAGCATTTGGTGGCAGCAAAAATCTAAGGGACCACTAAGGATCCAGTAATATGAGGTCACTTAAAAGTGGTAAAAGACCACACTCACTATTGTTTCTAAGAAGCTGTTTGGGTTAGGAAGATATCTGTAAGCAAGGAAAGGCCTACTACCCAAGGCCTATGGAAAGGAAGTATCCTCGAGGATGGACTGTAGATCGTTGATGATGTGTTGGCTTGAGCTGAAAACTGTAACTGACCATCTGTGTGGTGGTGTTACCTCATTTGGGCCTGTCTTGTAGCAGGCTATTTCAGGGTACTAGTCTGAGTCTATCAATCTGTTTCGTATGTTTTCTGAGACACAAGCCCTAAAGGTTATCATGTTCCATTGATTTCACTTTCTGTTGGAATTGCCCTGACTGGAGTGGGGGAGGGGGCATAGATTTAGTTTTGAGATGGGTTCTCAGTGAGACACAGTTGAGTTGCCCAGTGGCAAAACAATTGAAAGCTTGCTACCAACTTCTTTGACCCTTTTCGCACTTACGGTTTAAACCGCCATTTATGAGCATTCGCCCCGATCGCAGTGGCTTCGGCATTGCACCTGTTCATTTCACACTATCCACTGCAATTTCGATTTGGTGTCTGTGCTTCATTTCAAAACCTCGGTGCAATTTTGGGCTTTTGGGGCCTTGCAATTCACGTCACACTTTTTTTAAAAAAATTGAGCATGCGTAGTAACGTTGCAATGTTGGAACCCTTCCCCCGTTTTTGCTGACTGGGCTGTCCCCTGCCCACGGGAGAGGCAATTGGTGGCAGAGTTCTGGGGGAAAACATGTACCACTCTCATTTTTTTAAATCAAGTCAGGAAAGGGTTAAAATGCTGCCGATTAATCTCCTCCCAGGAAGCAGAGGCTTGTTTCCAAAGGGCTGTGCAAAATGCTTGGGGTTTTCCCCCCTCTTTGGCAAAGTCTGAAACATGCCTGGGAGGGAGGGAAAAGCAGCCATTTAATCCTTTCCTGGCTTTTACAGCCAGGAAGAAAGTGCAGGAACATTACAACGTTGCAACCCATTCTTGTCTTTAAAAAAAAAAAGAATGTGTGTGCATACCCTAAGGGAGGAAGGAGAAAGCAGCTATTTAACACTTTCCTTGATTTTAAAGCTAGCAGGGAATTAGCAGCAAGCTTAGGAATCATTCCTGGCTTTTGAAAAAAAATAAAACAGCATGCATACCGGGAGGAAGGAAACCAACGAAGAAGCAGCCTTATGACCCTCAGCTCGCTTTACTAAAAAAAAATGGTGGACAAAGGAGTTCAGAGAGCTGAGGAGGGTGGGAGTGGTTAATTCTGCACAAACCAATCAGCTCCCAGGGAAAAGGAGGGGGGGAGAGAAGCAAAAAGGAGGCAAAAGTGTTCACATTAGCAAAATGCGGGCCAGCTGCCAGTCGGCAGCGAACTTAAAAAAACATCGGGGTATGTCCGCAGGGGGAAAAATCGGGGATACAGCGGACAAAAAGCGGGACTGCATCCCATGACTGCTTTTAAGTGTGAAAGCATTGCAAACATGGGATGTGGAACAGGTACAAACGCGCTCTAAAAACCGAGTGCGAAATGTACCTTTGTTTCCTTTTTTCTGCTAGGAAGATGGACTGGTACATTCAGAGCAGTCAAGTTTAATTCTCTTTGTGACTTCCAAAAGCACGAGAGGTATAGCCAGAAACGCTGTGATTAAGGGCCCAAGGATCTCCTGCAGGGAGGCGAGCTCAGAATCCTAAGCAGGGTACAAACATATGGGGATGGGTACATTTTTACCAGGCCCAGGAGGAGTCCAGGCCTTCTGTCTTCTCTATCCTGGACCATAAGCCCATTCGTATGAGGTATCTGTAAGGTATTTTCAGAAATAAAGCATGACTCCATATGAGTAAATGATAACTCCTTAGATGAGTTGCAAATGAGGGTATGTATGGAAAGTTCCTAATTTCTGCCCTACTCCCAGAAAAATGATGTTTAGGCCCTAATCATACATAAAATGTAAAACAGTGAGTCCTAAAGACAAGTTGTCTGACATGTTTGAAATTAATGTATTAAATAATTCACATGTAATTAAATTTTAATAAAATGTTAAAAGTGCCAAGCGCTTATCAGTCAACCCAGTGCCTTAATTGGACAGAGCGGAGAAGCCTGCAGAAAACATACTTCTTTCTGAGTAATTGGGCAGGCTACTGTCTTTTCTTTCGTCCTCATGGGAAAGAAGGCATCTGTGGACTCACTTCCTTTAAAAAAAGAAAGAAAGCTGAACATTTCTAGAGGGGGCATGGAATATTCCTGTGGGGTCAGGACCTTGGGACTCCAAAGAGTCTGCTTTTCTCATCTGAATCCCATGATAACATATTGGAGTCTTCTTAATGCAGTTGAGTCGTGCAGTTAGATGTGGATATTTGATCTCTATGCTGCATTTTCCTTCCAGTTAGGGTTATCAACTTTCAGGTGCGGCCTGGAATTCTCCTGGAATTACAACTGATTTCCATGGTACAGAGATTAGTGCCGCTGAAAGAAAGGGCTGCTTTGGAGGGCAGACTCCATGGTACACCATAGAGCTGAAGAGAAATGGAAGCCCTAGAATGGCATCACATCCCCTCTGAGAGCCTTTCCTTCCCCATTCTCTTCCCACCCCAGGCACCACCTCTAAATCTCCAAGAATGTCCCGAAGTTGACAACCCCACTTACAATGTAGCAAGGGTATTTGGGAGCATGTTCAGACTCACCTGCAAATACCTTAGAAAAATATTGGTACATGTTAGTTTTCCTGTAGGTATAGCATAGAGAGTAGTATTAAAAGCGGATGGATGGGGATGAAGTATTCAAATAAGCTAAGGTGTGTATTATTTAAAATATTTTAAATACTTTCCCACAGTATTTATTTAAAATTAACATGAAGAATCACATCACTTTACCATTGTTGTTATACTATATATATGGTGCTGAGAAGGGTGATCAGATATGGGAAAGAAAAGGAAAATTGCTGAACTTGGTAAAAATAAGAACTTGGCTCTTTCTAGCTGTGAGCAACTTCGGGGATCATATATTTTAAGAATGAGGAACTGTCTTGAAAGATAATTGATAAGGCACCAATAGAGTTGGTTTATGATAATTGTATATATGCAGGGGTCATTTCGTAGAAAAAGAGCTGGAGGAACTCATTAGCATAACTTATTAGCATATGCCATGTTCCTTGGCAGCACCAGAAGTGTGTCATTAGCATAACTAATTTGCATATGCCACACACTCACCTATCCTGGCTGTTTTGGACCAAAAAGACCAAATCCTGGCCATTCAGGGCTGAAATTGGGCCCAAAATGGCAAAAGGGCTGAAAATGGCCAAAAAGGGGCCCAAAATTATCAGGATCGGGCCGCTGCTGAGTGAGAGACTGATCCGCCACCTGTCAGAGGCCTGATCCGGGCCGTTTCGGCCCCAATCAAGGCTGAAACGGGCCCAAAATGGCCGAGAGTCAGGTGGGCAGGGCCACGTGACATGTAACCTCTTTGGGGAACTGCTGGAACTGTGTTCCTGTGCGTTCCCCCCTCGAAATGAGCTCTGTGTATATGCTGGTAGCAGGTGAAGACAACCAAATTACATGGCCAGGAGAATTGCTTGTGCAGGATTGTACCATTTCATAATGTATTGGGAGAACTTATGGTTAAAGGTTTACCCTCTAAAGGAGAAAAAAAAACCTGTATGTGAGAATAGATTCCTTGAGTCACTTGTTCTAGGATTCTGAAGGGAGGCCTGCCTTATGCTTACAGAAAATAGAAGAAGGTATTTCTTTACTCGAGTACTAACCGTCTTGTGGAATTCACTGCCACCGGATGTAGTCCTGCTGGCCAGCAGTTTAGTCACTTTGCAAGTGGATCGGGCTGATATATGAGAAATAGACCCAACAATGGTTTTTAACTAGAGCCTCCATTTCAGAGGCAGTAACCCTCAGAAAATCCGTGCTTCAGGGGCAAATCCAGAGGAATGCTTAGGCCTTCCATGAGCATCTAATGAGCCACTGTGTGAAAAAGGATGCTGGACAGTTGGTGTGATCCAGAGCGGTTTGCTTTTATGTTGTTATGACCCTGGGACTAATAGGAGCTTTTAAAAACATGTTATCTTTTCTATATGTTATTGCTTTTATGAGCCGCCCATGGCTCCGAAACCATCATGTTTTACAATAAAGTTGAGACCAGCACAGGGCCATCCTTTTCGACATGAAGACACTGCTGTGAATGTATCTAACTGTTGTCAATAATTAAAACAGCAATTTGGAGGGATTATTACATATGCTTCATCCCATTTCATTCTTGCAACAGTTCTCTAGTTGCGGTTTCTGTTTTACATGTGGAAAAAAGGAGGCAGCAGCTTGCCCAAGGTCTTACCGTGTCTAATTTTGGAACAGAACCCAAGATCTTGAGTTCAAGCCCAACAGTCAGCTGCTGATAAGGAGAGGGGACCTTGTGAGAATGCACGCTAGCTCTGTAGAAATGGACCACATTCCTCATTAGCATGAATATATGTTGTTTACAAGGACTCTAGCATTTTATATACCATGCATTTTCCCCTCGTGGCCATACTCTCCTTCCTAAGGGCCAAACTAGACATTATATCTGTCATGAGTTAGGTCAGGGCTCTCCAACCTGTTTTTCAATTGGGGCCATTCTTGAATGGGAAATAGCCTCAGCAGAGCTTTCTTCTATGTGGCCAGAGCTGCTTATGTTCACCTGGCAGTATAGGAAGCTACTATAACTCAGCTGCTCCCATACAGCCAGTGTAATTTAGTGCCAAAAACTAGAGGTTATATCTGCCACAAGTCAGGTCAGGGTTCTAACCTGGATTTGCCAGCCTTCAGGAAGTAATTGGAGATCTCTCGGGAGTACAACTGATCTCCAGGCAACAGAGACCACTTCCCCTAGAGAAAATGGCTGCTCTGAAGGGTGAACTCTATGGCCACTGAGGCCCCTCCCCTCAGGCTCCACCCTCTCCAAACCCTGCCCTCTCCAGGTTCCACCTTCAAAATTTCCAGGAATTTTCCAGCCTGGACCTGGCAACCCTATTCCAATCTGATGTGATTTTAGGGAACTAACATTCCCATGTACTATGGGAATTCAGCTTGGGAGTTGGGTCAAATAGCGCTCCCATGGCCATTTCAGCTTGGGAAAATAGTGCAAGGGGAGGCTGAAGTTCCTCCCCTCCCTCTGTGCTGCTCTCACACCAATTCTCTCCAGGACTGAGAGAGAATACAGCTGATCAGCTGGCATAAAGAGGGAGGGTGCACACTTGCCAGTACCCAATGAAATGCCACTGGTGCCTGGCCCAAGCTTGGCATGGTTCTGCTCACTCAATGAATGAGGCATAGGCAGAAGCGGTAGAGTACTTGCAAATGGGACAAGAGATTCTGTACAACTTTGTATTGTACGTCCCAGTGAATGAAATTGTGTTTTTATTTTAAAAGCAAATCTTCTCTTCGCCAAAAAAGCTCCATACGTGCAATGTTCCACAAAATGTGTCATAAGCCACAGCAGTGGTGTTCGCCTTCCCAAGCAGGATCGAAAGGTTGGATACCCTGGAGACAGAGCGAGTCTTTTTCAAATTAAGAGCACGCTTGTACCGGTGGAAAGAAATGGTAGGATCCAGACCACTGAGTCAAAGCAGCGATGGCACTTCTCTTGGATACTTCATGTGATTTTGAGAATTGCAGCTGTGCAAAAGTGCAAAATAGGGAAACGATAGACTTTTGACCTGGGGTAGCTTATCAGTGGAGGTATAAACTTTCCAAGTGAACCATGATAGGTTGATTGTCTCTAAATGGTGATTTATGTCCTTATTTCTACATTAATGTTCACAAGGTGCTTCTCTGTGTCATTGGCCTGCAGTGTCTATTTTTTCCCCAGGTGTTTTTATTTTCATTAGCACAGCCACTTTAGCTTGTGATCACTCCAATACATTGCATTAGGTTCATGGTACTGACCTCTAACCCTGTCAAGCTGCCTCGTTGACCCCTTCGCTTCCGAAACATCGTTTTTATTTTCCTACCCCCTGCTAAAGCGAGTGCCTGTATCTGTTTCATGTACACCATGGGCAGTTTAAAGGCTGATCAGAATCAAATATTGCTCTTTCAAATTTGATAATGTATGACTACAAAACTGTGACCTTTGATACGTAGTGATACATCAACATGACAGGAGCAGTAAGTGCCGCGATTACCTTTACTACAAGTTGAGATTGTGCGTGAGCTCTCATCTTGCAAGCAATTATTTCCAAAAAGAGAGGGAGTGAAGAAATGGAGTTTTGGGTTTTGTAAATCATGAAAATGCAAAAGGGACTATTATCTATGGCAGATGCTGATATTTTCAAACTTATCTGAAACACACACACAAACATATATAGGGAGCTGTGACTGATATTAGCACACAGTTCAGTAAAAAGGAATCCTTTCTGCTCTGCAGTTTGACATCGGTTGCGGTATGAAATCCCGTTGTTTCAGCATTGCTGAAGCGTGATAAAGTGAATTGGTTAGAGCAATATTTTATGTTTGCGTTAGCCCTATGGCTTCTAAAGTAGCATCCTGGTGCAGAAGCAGCGTCACGTGTCTGTTGTGGGACAGAGTTTGTTGGGGAACCTGATAATTGAATTCTAACAGTCTTGGAGAACTCCTCCTGCATCCCTTCCAAATGCGAACAGTAGATAGTTACACTATATTTAAAAAATTAACATAAGCGCATTCTATAAAGTATACTCTTCCGCAGTTGCAATTTTCTATAGTAGGAGCTGCACTGTCATAAACCTCATATGCTGCATTTAGATATGTGGTTTTAAATTTGTATTGAAATTGTTATTCTGTCTTATTATTGTGTATTGTTTTAAGTTATTGTACAATGATAATGTTGTGACCTGCCCTGAGCCTGCTCGCATCCAATAAATTAAATTTTAAATTTTAAAATACTTAAAAATTAATTTTAAAATGCTTTTAATGAAATTTTATGGATATTGTGTGTTTAAGTGATGTGATCCGCCCTGAGCCCACTTGTGGGGAGGGGGGAATAAAAGTTTAATAAAAATAAATAAATAAATAAAGTGCTGAGTATATGCTTACGCAGAGTAAAGTCCTATTAATAAAAAGTCATACTTCAATCTGCGATTTTCCTTTTTTTCCTTTGTTTTATATCCTAATAAAAAAATCTGATTTCATTTTATATTTTTAAAAATGGGCACAAATCAAGCCTGACTAAGATAAGAAGACAACAAGGAGATCACTGGAGTACAACTAGTTGCCGCCAGAGGTGTCTAGATTCTCCCTTAAAAATGAGTGAATGGATGTTGCAGATTCCAGGTTTGGCACACTATGCATTTCAGTAAGCACACAATTACCAGATAAACTCACCTTGCTTGGCATGCCTTGATTACATGCGAGACAAGCTTCTGATTGGATGATCCTGATAATCTTTGTCAAAGTTCATCTTGAACAACTCTGCACCTGCACAGTAGTCACTTTTATTCCAGGGCAGGTTATTGCTGCAGGCAACTCCTTCTGGCTAGTCCTCAAAATAAATTTTCTTGATCGACAATGAAGAGGTATGTATCCCTTAGGATCATGATTAGGTCTTTAAAATGACTGACTTGTGAAGCACAGAAGCACTTGCAGTTCATACTTTTACACCTGCACAGTTGGATGTATCCTTTAACTGAGAGATATTGGTCGTGCTGCATTGCCTGTTTGCTCCATCTTTACAGTTAGTGACATCTATTCAAGAACGGATCACAGGAGCTGATTGCAAGGTTAGCTGGGTTTATGGTCAGACAGCAAAGGCACAAGAGATCATTTACGTAGTAAGTCTCAACTTAAAAATCAAAACAGATTTAATTTTTTAAAAATGTTTTACCATGTTTCTGGGGACAATTCAAAATGCCAGTAGTTACTGTTAAGGCCTCAAATAGCTTGGGACCAGAATGAGGTTGCCAAGTCCCCTTATCCTCCCGGTGGTGGTGGTGGTGGTGGGAACCCAGCACTCAACTTATTTTCTCTCTTCATGCACTCATTTTTCACACTTGTGCTCCCAGGCCTGTGCGATGACGTCACTTCCCATTTGGGGCCTAAATTGGCCTGGTGAAAAATGTGGGAGGGTGCCCTGGAGGCCTGTTCCCCTGCCTCTCCCCTGCCGACCAGGTGAGTGGTGGGGGGGATGGAGGGTGAGAGTGGGGGATTCCCCTGCCCCCACTGGGGGAATAATGACCCAAAACATGCGCTTCCTGGAGTACAAAATCAATGCTATTTACAAAATGAATTTTATGTATATAAGGTGCCAATAGTGCAAAAAGTGCTCAAATATGTCAATAAAGAGCAATAAATATCAATAAATGCAATTTCATCAATAGTAGGCAATAAATATCCAGAACAACAAATATCAAGGTCAATATCAAACAATCATCTGATACATATTTACGATATCCAAATGGTGGGATATTTTATACATAAAATTCATTTTGTAAATAGCATTGATTTTGTACTCCGGGAAGATCGTGTGTTTGGTCATTAGTCTTAGTCCCCAGAGGAGCCCCTCTAGCTTGCCCACTGGGGGGATGGCAACCTTCGACCAGAGTAGCTGAAGGGCTGCCCTGTCTTATACTGACTAGCCCACCAGTTAAGATCTTCCTCACAAGCACTGCACAATGTGATCTTCCTTCCACATTTGAAGTAGGTGATAAGGTTGCCAGGTCCAGGGTGGGAAATTCCTGAAGATTTTGGAGGTGGAGCCTGGAGGGGTGGGGTTTGGGGAGGGACCTCAGAATGGTATAATGCCATAGAGTCCACCCTCCACAGCAGCCATTTTCTCCAAGGAAACTGATCTCTGTCCCCTGGGGATCAGCAGTAATTCCAAGAGATCTCCAGCTACCATCTAGAAGCTGTAAGCCCTAGTGATGAGAGAACTTTTTATGATGTTGGCTATGGTATACCTTCCCCTTGAGATTCTCCAGACACCTACCCTACTATCTTTCAGGCAGCAGGATAAAGTTTTTTTACTCAGTCTTTTAAATATGGGGTCGATCTTTTAAACTCTTTTAAACTGGAAAAATCAATAATGCTAGGAAAAGTGGAGAGCAGCAGGAAAAGAGGAAGACTTAAAACGAGATGGCTTGACTCAATAAAAGAATCTACATCCTCCAGTTTGCAGGATCTGAGCAAGTCTGTTAAAGATAGGACGTTCTGGAGGTCTTTCATTCATAGGGTTGCCATAGGTCGGAGATGACGGCACGTAACACACATACGTTTAAATTCATTTTTACAGTGGGGAGCCAGTGTGGTTGTTGAGATTAGAATTTCAGACTGTGATGTGGGTGAGAGACCAGGTTCAAATCTCCACTCTGCCACAGAAACTTCCTGTTCGTATCAACAGTCTCACACACTCTGCCTACTCTAACTTACAGGGTTGTTGTAGGAATAAAATGGAGGAAAGGAGATCTATGTAAGCCACTTTCGGTCCCTATTGGGCAGGGTATACATGAAATAAATATAGTGTGCTTTGGCCTGAGAAGTGTTTGGAGATTCATTTTAAGACGTTTTATGTGTTAGGCTGTTTGTATGCTCTTGCTAGATTTTTAATAGTTTTTTTAAAAAATTGTGTGATCTTTACAATGAAATCCTAAGCAGAGTTACTCCAGTCTAAGCCCATTGATTTCAACTCTGCTTAGGATTTCACTGTTAGAGTATTATCTTTTTATTATGTTATACTTTGTAAACTGCCTCAAGCAAGGTCAATGGAAAAGCTAGACTATACAGAAAAGCATCAACGGGTTTACACAAAGCTTGTTGGATGGGATATGAATGCGAGAACTGTTTTAAGGAGTATAGCTATTTATTGCATGTAAGCACTTTAATTTGATTCACTTTTACACTCGTTCATAGAAAAAATATATATAAATATATATATTGATTCCTTGCTGATTGAGTTGTTGCTATTTAAATATTGGTCATCATGGGTGGGGAGGGTTGGAGACCCTTTGTAAACAAGCTCAATGGAAGTGCAGCATAGAAATCATCTAAATAAATAAACATATAAATAAACATGTTTATTTATGTTGGTAGGGGGTTGCTGCTGTGAGAAAGCAGCATAATCATGCAAAACGGGCCTATCTGAGTTTGTTTAGAAACATCAAAACAGTTCATTGACTAATTGCAGCATGTGAGCCAAAACGGCTGTTACTCGAGCATGCCTTTCCCAGTGACCCTTGCTTCTGCAGTAGTTAGTATTAACCCTGCTACGCAAACATACCATGTCCTTCCAGCTATACATAGCTTTTTTCACTGTAGTGCATTAGCTATGCAGCCATTTCAGATGTGCATTTAATATTGAAGCACCAATGTTTTCTATAACACCTGCAAGCCACACGGGCATGGTGTCGATCTCTTTACAAGATCACACTTCTAAAATGCATGCAATAAATCAATGCATGCAATGAATGTGTTCATTGAATATGCCAGCAATCAGTCTATTCAATCTGTCTGCCATCATTAAAGGAGTGGATAAATTATACGGGAACATATATATTAACACCTAATCACATAGCATCTTCTACAATTGGTGACCCCAAGATTTACTCCTGTGCCCCAAATGTGCATAAACTGATAAAACTCAATGCCACCTGAATGAAGTATCAGCACTGGGGAAATATTTTCAGCTTGGCTCAGATGTTCTATATTACTCTTCTTCAGGCACTTAATGCTATGGATGTGAGGAGGTTGTATTGTTAAAATATTTTGATACATTTATCTGTTTTTGTAGAGATGTCTTGGGCCCCTGACTTAAATATATACTGATCGATGATTTATGTTTGAAAAGAGGACTGATAAGAAGCATAAGTGCTCTTGATATTATGTTTTGTCATATCTAGCTAAAAAGATTGAAATCCTGAGAAACAATTTTCTGAAGAAATGAAACCACATGCCCTCCTGAACCCTTGAGGGAAAATAGCCTCTCAGTTTGCTCAGAATATGAAACAGTAAAGCAGTATAAGTAAAACAGACAGCCTTGCCAAGCATGTCACATTTCTATTTGTACTGCTTGGAATGATGTTTTAAAAACATTTTCTAGTTATTTTTGATAAATAAATGGTGCAAATAACATCTGCAAGCCCGCTCTGCTGAAGTCAGGTGTGTATTTTTTTTGTCCAATTAGATTTCTTTTTTTCAGGAAAGCTTGGAAAATTGCTTAGCAAAACTAAACTTGCAGAACCTCCCAAAATATGCAGAACTGAATGCAGAGACTCGAGAGATTCATTTCACCTGCATCCTTTTGAAAACACGGTTGTCTAAGCCAAGCCAAAGTACTCTGGCCTTTGTTGGGAGCTTACTAGGGATTGCTCAATGAGAAAATCAGGTTCCCTGAAAGGGGTATGGTCATTGTCATCAATCTTATACACACAATGCAGCTACAGACCACAATGGACTACATGTAGGCACCGCCGGCACCAGGGTTTCTGGCACCCCCGGACTGCGTGATGATGTCATCATGTGATGACATCATCACGCAGCAAACGCCAGGCCCATTGACTGGCAGGTGGCTGGGGCAGTGTGCTGAGGCTGCCTGTGCTCCGCACGCTGCCCCGGCTGCCTGCCGTGCCTGGCTTGCGGCTGCTGTGCCCAGCTGGGGGCGTGTGGCAGCTGCAGCAGCGCAGGGCTGGTCAGCTGCAGCAGCCACGGGCCAGGCACGCCAGTTCTGTGGTGCATGCCTCTGCCCCTGGCACCCCCTCCGGCACCCCGTCCAGCACTCGCAGCGCCCGCCTCACCGCCTCAATGGTGGCGCCGGCCCTGCATGTAGGGCACTGTTAAGATCCATTAAGTCAAGCAAATGTTCTGTGTGTGGTGGCTGTGTACCTAGACATGCCCTAGGTTATTTTGAAACTTAGCTATTAAAGAGAGGTTCTTCAACAGATGTTAGTGTGAATGGGATTATGTGATGATAGGAAGTTTAGAGGAGTGTAGGATATTCAGTCTGCCATGTGTATCCCAATTTTGTTGTATGCGCAACCTATACCAAGAAAGACCATTGGTCTATCAACATCAATATTGTTCATTTTGGACTGGCATTAGCTTTCACAACACCTACTATCTGATCCTTTTAAACTGGACACATCTCCTGTGTGCAGATGTTCTGTCACTAAGCCATGGTCTATCTCCAGGTTTATATCTGGTTGTGTAGAGCATCCATTTAAAAAACAAGCTAGGTATGAGAGGTTAGGGAAGGGTGACTTTCCCAAGACTCCTGCTACCCACCAAACTATAAATCTTCAAAGCCCTATATGGCTGTGGCCAGAATACCTGAAGGACTACCTGAAAAAAATGTAATCTGGCCCTCAAGTCAGGGTTGACTTATGGCGACCCCTGGTGGGGTTTTCATGGCAAGAGACTAACAGAGGTGGTTTGCCCTTGGTTGCCTCTGCAACCCTGGTCTTTGTTGGAGGTCTCCCATCCAATTGCTAACCAAGGCCGACCCTGCATAGCTTCTGAGATCTGACAAGATCAGGCTCTCCTAGCCTGCTAACTACTCCAGTCATCTTCAGAAGCCTTGCTTTGGTTGCTCTGCTACCTGAGGCTAGACGAGCGGCAACCAAAGGAAGGGTCTTCTAGATAGTGAGAACTTTGGAATTCCTTCCCCAGGGAGATTCACCTGTCTCCCACTATTGTCTTCCATCAGTTGATGAAGATTTTCTTGTTTTGCTTATCATCCCTTTCGGTGTGTTTCTATGTGTTTTTATTATACTTTATTTTATTGTTTTAAATATTTTATATTTTTGTATTTTAAATACTTTATAATGTCTGAAATGTTTTAATGTTTACCACCTTGAGGAGCCTGAATTGAGTGGAAAGGTGGCATGGAAATGTTTTAAATAAAATAAATAAATACATTTTCAAATCTCAAAATAATAAACCCTACTCAGAACTCCAAGAGCAGATATTACAGAATTGCGAAGCTGATTAATTTAAGAGTTTCTGTGATGTTGTCTGTCATAGGCACATCTGGTGGAGCCAACAGGCATATGTCACTCAAACCTGGAATGACATTTAATGCACAGAAACAACATTAAGACCAGGGCTTTTTTCAGCTGGAATGCGGTGGAACCGAGTTCCAGAACCTCTTGAAAATGGTCACATAGCTGGTGGCTCCGCCCCCTGATCTCCAGACAGAGGGGAGTTTAGATTACCCTCCGTGCCATGGCGTGGAGGGCAATCTCAACTCCCCTCTGTCTGGAGATCAGGGGGCGGGGCCACCAGCTATGTGACCATTTTCTCCGAGGGCAACCCACTGAGTTCCACCACCTCTTTTCCCAGAAAAAAAGCCCTGATTAAGACCATTGGCTTCTCATTTGGATAGTTGCAATTACCTTATCATGACTTTATGTCCAGGCAGGTAAAAAGGAAATACCTGGTCAACACAAAAAGAAGCTAAATTTAATTTCCAGAACTGGATCCAACCAAAGGAGTATATGTTCAAGTTGCACGAAGATCACTTTTTTCATTAATCATAACATTCATTTTCACAGGGGCCATTTTTATTTTCACAAATTGTATTAATAATAATAAGCACAACCCATTGTATTGATAAGAATGGAAGAAATTATATATTGCTTTATCTATCAAAAGTAATAAAATTGTTAGGGGATTTTGGAAAACCGTAGGAATCTTTGTAAAGATCAGGAGTGAGGAACTGGGAAGAACAATAGTATATAATGGCTTGATGCTATGCACTGGATTTGAGAACGGCTGCTTGTTTGTTTTTCTTTTATGTATTAAACATAGGGAGTGGTGGTTGTTGTGGGTTTTCCGGGCTGTATTGCCGTGGTCTTGGCATTGTAGTTCCTGACGTTTCGCCAGCAGCTGTGGCTGGCATCTTCAGAGGTGTAGCACCAAAAGACAGAGATCTCTCAGTGTCACAGTGACTGTGACACTGAGAGATCTCTGTCTTTTGGTGCTACACCTCTGAAGATGCCAGCCACAGCTGCTGGCGAAACGTCAGGAACTACAATGCCAAGACCACGGCAATACAGCCCGGAAAACCCACAACAACCATCGTTCTCCGGCCGTGAAAGCCTTCGACAATACATAGGGAGTGGTGATTTTCTAAAAGGAAAATTGTCAATGCTCAAGCCCTTCTCTTCGCTTTAAGGCCGGGTGCATGTGGGACATTTGTGCTTTCCCAGTGGTGGTTTTATAAGTATTTCACATAAGTAACTGTCACCCTTTATCTCCTTGGAGTCAAGGTGGCAAGCATTCTGTATATACTCAAAGGCACTATTTAATTCAGTTCTGTCACACTGAAAAGTGGGTTTGCGGCTAAGCCCTACCAAATCCAAGCTCAAATTAAATCTAGCCCGGCTGAAATGAAATTTTTGTTTCTCTGGTCTGTCAGGTGCAGCCATAGTTCCATAGTTCCATAGGTCAGATCTTGGTCTGCTTTGTTCTCTCTGGTGTGGTCAGTTCAGAAGATTCAGGGATTTCCTGCAAGTGTGCCATACAACAGACGGAAAGGATAAATAAGAATGACATTTTTGTAGAAATGTGGTGCATGTGTTAGAAAAGGGATCTCCACAAATAAGGAACAGCAGGGAAGGATGGGCCAAGGTGATTTAAACCATCTTTCTTACATGCTGCCCCTTATCCTTGGATCTCAAAATCTCTTCTTAAAAAAATATAATTATCTTATTTAGCCTTCCTATGACTATTTGGTATTTTGTTTTTTATTTTGTTTTCCAATTGAAATGCTTTAACTTGTGATTTGAAAATTGCCTTGAATCACAAGGAAAGGAGAGATACAAATATTTTAATAAATAAAGGATATGGGAGTGGATGGGTTGGGTAGTCCAAGGTTTTTTGATTTAGCGGAAGGGTGTAGCGAGCTTTGGTGTTCACAGAGCTTGGAGTAAGCAAAGAGTGAGACAGGGCATGACAAAATAAGACTCACAAGGGGCAGTGGATATCTCCTACGGAGCTGCTGCTGCTGTTTATGTACTCATTAGGTTTGCAGCAGGAAAAACCATTAAGAAGATAATGTTCCTGTTAAAGCAGAAATTGAATGGCTAAATAATCCTGATACAAAAACAACATAGGGAGCGATGTGCACTATGCAGTTACTTTCCATGGTCCCCAAAGCTTCTATCACAGCGTTATTGAAAGGGATAATTGAATGACAGAAACACTTGCACGTTTACTTTTTTATGTATCTAGTGTGGCTGCCACACAGAGAATTTCGTTTGTCCCTGGAATCTTTACCTATTTTCGGCTCTTCACACACAGCGATTTCTGGGCTGTTCAAACGAAGACTTGATGCCTGGTTAATCAGTATCCGGGATGAGGCTTAAAGACATGCTGTGGAGGGCTGCTCCTAGGAGACGGTGATCCTAAAATCCTTGACAAAGATTTCCCTGTAGAGGGTTATGTAGTGTGCAGCTGGTACCTCTTGTTTTCTATTGTGAGCTTTGAAGTGGAAACTGAAAGCACCATTCTAAGGGCACCGGGCTGCATGCCAAAGAAAGCAGACCCCAGCTGGGGGACAGTCTGATCTCTGAGGCAGAGATGCCACACTTTCCTGTACTCAAATGACACTACTGCACACACGGCAGGGCATCACACTCCATTTATACCAGAGGCACTTGATTGGGACAGCTTAAAAAAAAACTGGGTACGTGTTTGTCACTGGTCCCATTGATGGTCAGTATTTGATCCCCCCCCCCCCCGGTGTTGGAAGCTTCCTTGATAGTTCAATGGTAGAGGGAGGCAAGAGATAAATTTTAAATCAATCCATCGCTCCTCCTCTCAATAGTGTTTTTCAATTAATCCTATACAAGTACAGCATCACTGAGAAAGAGATCCAAACTAGACATAAGGCTAGGAGATCTATGAATAGTTCTTCCAGCATTTTTAAAAATATGGTATTAGCGGGCACATTGGGTACATATTTGATAATCAAAACAGATGGTTATTAGCCTTAAATGGGAAAAAAACAGGCATGTTCCCTTTACCATCCACAATGAATAATAATATGAGGGGGGGCTGTTTTCATCACTGAATACATGCAGAGGGCATGTTGGCCCTCCTTAACTATGCCCAATTGCTTCAGTGTAATTGGACACATGCGTGCGCACGAGCACACACGTGGAAGATCTGTTCATGTATCTCCTGCATCACATCTCTCTGGTGCCTGAAACAGATACTCTGCTTTAGTTTGAAACCACATGTATATTATCAAGCACGGGAAAGCTGTAATGTGATTATCAAGTTGTGTATAAATGCACATAACTACTATTCTATTTTTCACTCATGTGCTAATGATGGGAGAAGAACTGAAAAGCATTTTAAACACCATTTGTGAACTCGGCCTCCCTCCCAATGCCACCCAAGCTGGTTGAAGTGGGCATTTGAACCTGGGCCTCCCAAGCCCTAGACCAGTGTTTCCCAACCTTTTTTTCCAGGAAGGACTCCTCCCCAATTAATTTTTCAAATCCTGGGAAATCCTTATCTATAAAATTTTTACAGGCCAGAAAAAGTTGATGGCAGGGAGTACAGTTCAGTTACTGCTAAATTATTGTCAAGATAATTTAAACTTACATAACCTTAATAACGGTGATCTTTTGAAGGACATTTGGAATTTTTCATGGTATTTCAAAAATTTTATTTATTCCATGATTTCTCATGGAACCTCTGACAATGTCCTGGGAACCCCAGGGTTCCATGGAATTCCCGTTGGGAACACTGCCCTGGACCAACATTCCATCCACTATGCCACATTGGATCCGGTTTCTATTCCTTTCCTTGGGAACTTTGAAGAATCACATTGTAGACCCGCATAATCTTTTTTACTCCCTGTTCTTATTTATGTCAAAGCCAGTGTCCATCCAATATTGTATCAAATTCCAGCATATCCAAGAAACAGTACTCAGTATGGGTATGGGGGCAGGCAAATATTTTATCATTTGGTTGAATTTATAGCCTAACAAACCACACCATGTTGGTTTGAAGGTAAAATGTAGGAAGGGAGAATTATATAGGCAACCCTGAGATACTCTGAGAATGGTGGGGAATTCTAGTTGCCTCTCAGAGGACTTGCTCTCAGCATCTACACAGAGCTTAGGCATGATCTAGCTCAACAGCAGACATAGCAAAACTGGCAGCCTATGAATAAATGGGGCTGCTTTCTACTGAATCAGCCATCATTGAGGGACACAAGATCCATTCAGATTCATCCACTTGGCCTACTTGCCCACCAAAATGAAATGGTGGAAAAGTTAGTGAAGATTTTACAGTTTTTGAGCAACTGATCCTTAGTCTTAGGAAAGGTTTATTGCATGTTTCTATCCCACTTTTCTTCAAGAAGTTCAGGGTGTCATACAAAGCCACTCCCCCATTGACTTTTATCCATGTAGGACTGATTATTTTTCCAGATTATTTTTGCATGTATACAGATTACAGTCATGGAGGCTGTGATTCAGAAAGGAAGGCTCTTGCATGAAGAGGGGGATTATTAAAATCTTTTAACTCTCCCTTTTTTCTTCCAAAAAGCTCCCCCCCCCCCGCAAGCTATTTTCTCCACAGTGGGGAAAACATGGTTGGCTGTAAGTTTCCCCATCCAGTTCTGACTTTAGTGGCTGTGTTTGGTTTTTTTTTGAAAAGGAAACAAATCCCAGAACTGCACAAGACATCTAGATCTGACCTGGCTCCAGGTGTTCGAATCCACAGTTGTGGTTGAGCGGATGCTTTCCAAACTGCTCTAGTTTGACTTTCATTCATTCATTCATTCATTTCTAGTTTGACTTTAATCTGACTGGATTTCATATTAGGAGTAGCCTGCTACCAATCTCTCACCATTTTAAATTCAGGCTGGTAGTGACTCCTGGGTAACAAAACCTAGAAGGCCTAGAACTAATACGTACCCCTTTCTTATTTAATACAGGCAACTTTACAAACTCATACTCTCTCCCTCAAGAATATTATATCCAAACTGTACAGTACCAGGCAAGGCTTACTAGTAATCTTGAGCTTTTGAATGTTGCAACCGAAGTCTGATATTAAACAGGAAAAAGTTTGTTTATTTAGGAAAAACCAATAACTTCTTTAAAAAAAACCCTACTAGAAAATGTACACTATGGACATAGTCCATCCTCATTGGACATGACAAGGCCTTTCCTCAATTTCTACCTCCATCCTCATTGGACATGACAAGGCCTTTCCACAATTTCTACCCTTCTCTTGGTGGAGAGAGCATTATACCCCGGATATATATGCCGGATATTACTGTGAATGAGAGGTCTTTTTGTGCTTTCCCATATCAAGAGCCATTGGTGGTGGGCCCTCCTGAAGATCTTGTGCATGGACTCATTTTTGTAGGAGTGGACATGGCCTGTGCACCAAAGCTATTTCTTATGTTTGTTTGCAGAATTCACGTTTGCGTGATGGCCTAACACTTTGTCTTCCACGCAAACAGCTGCTAGTTGTATAACAGCAGATGGAGAAGAAAGGCCATGATGGGGTTTCTGTCTCAAGAAGCCCACAAATGGAAGTGAAAAGATTTATTTGATTCCAGGACTGCTCCCTGTAGTATACTTTCAAGAGGTTTGACCAGTCTAGTTCTCAAAGTACCAAGTAATGTCTGCACTCCAGGGTAGATCTTCAAAGAAAATAATGGTACTTAAGTGCCTATCATCCATTGATTTTTCAATGAGGAATAGACAGTTAAGCACCATTTTTGCCTTGAAAATCTATCAGCCCCTCTTTGTCCCTTGGTACTACAACATCACACAGCATGGGAGCTGTTTCCCAGAGTTTCTTCAAATACTGAAACTTCTAATCTGAATCAAGTTAACGTTACCACTTTTGGTTCCATGCTCTTGGCATCAGCATCTTGAAAATAATGAAATACTAACATTTAGTATTTGCAAACTTTGGTAGTTTCCGACTTGGAAGTTTTGGTGAAATATGAATTCAAGAAGAAAAATTGTTATCCAGATTGACAGGGAGAACTGAACGTTGTATTTTCTGAGCATCAAAATCTAAATTTGAGTTCCTCTCATGCCCAAACCAGTAAATGGTGCAAGGCTCCATACAAAACAATGCTGATGTTGGAAAGATGGTCCGGAAATGGATAGTGAAGCTCATTCTTCAATAATGTGCAGCAAACTATAGTATGTGAACATCTTTTCCATTCCTCCTCGTGAGCATTAAGAACATACGTTTTCCGTTCTGGTTTTCTCTTCCTATGTGGAATGAAAATATATGTGATTATATTTTGCTTATACATTTACGTATCCATGCAATTAAAATCATAGGCAAAGCTCAGATCAGCGTCGCAGCAGAGTAAAATGAAAGCATCTGCCCTGACTTTATACAGTGACAGGAAATGCAGTCATGAGGCAAAGATTGGTTCATCCACTGCTTGTGTGAAGCGTTAATACTGTTGCCTCCCCCTGATGGGCTTGCAATAGTGGTGTTGGGTTAAGTTAGGAAGAAGGGAAATCAGTATCGTTGATGCATTCCAGGAAAGCCCTGTGAAAGAGAAGGAAAAGGGGGACAAAACAGGCCCCATTCAGTACCTATGGTTTGCCTCAGTTTTTTACAATTCATATTTTTATCCTGACTTTCCTCCAAGGAGTTTCAGAGCAGCACAAACAGTTCTTTTCTCCCCCATCCTGTTCTCAGAGGTTAGGCAGAAGGGAAATGAACTTTCCTCATTGGAACCCAGATCTCTCTAGATCAAGCCAGATGCTCACATCACTACATCACACTGACAATCCATCTCTAGCATTGTGTTTCAGAAGGAATTTATGTGAGAAGAACATAAGATGAGCCATCTAGTCTAGCATTCTGTTCCGACAGTAGCCAACCAGCTGCCTCTAGGAATTCCACAAGCAGGCTGACTGCAACAGCATCCTCCTGCCCGTGCAACGGATGGAAAGAGGCCTCCTGCCTCTGGTAGTGGAGAGAGTGGATATCCATCATGACTGGTAGTTATCATGACTAGTAAAGCTATGCTATGTGATAGAGATAAATGTTGCAACTCCTGATCCGGCAAGTGATGGACGCACACTTATTCACCCAGGTCTCAGCAGAACTAGGGCAGTAGCATGTAGCGATGCCAGGATTCATTTTGATTGGTTAAAAATTATTGAAATTTTTATCATCATGAATATTTGAATGTTATTTGTTAGGAAGGAATATCTTGATCCATAGCTGGATTACCCTCTAAAATGCCTAATATATACATTATATATTAAATCTTATTGAGAGTTCTTTCAGGAGTTACTCTGTATAAGCTGATTAAGTATTGGAAAAGATTGAGCTCCACTGGCCATCTTGTGCTAGGACTTTCTATCATGTAGGAAAGAATCTCCCTTTTCCCTTACCCCTTGCTGAACTGACGATTTTGGTGCCTTTTCTAAATTTGGTTGTGCCCTTCTGTGAGATAGAGGGCTTTCAAAAATGGCGGCCCTCAGGAGCAACATTCCACCATCTTTTGCCCTCTGGTGGAAGCGGCAAACAGCCTCTGCCTTTGTGTCACTTGCTGCCAAATAGGAGCACAATGTCAAATTGCTCTACACCGCCCCCCTCCCCAACACACACTTTTAAGGCAAATAATGTGTGTGGTTTTGATAAGCAAATGAGCTATCTGAGGAGGCTCCCTTTGACTTTCAGGAAAGGTGAGATGCTGTTGCCTCATTAATATGTAAACTGGAAGTATGTAGATCTAGGCGAAAGTGACAAAGAAGTGCCACAGCGGGTATTGCTGAACACAGGAAATGGTTGGTTTGAGCTAATATATACTTTTGGCGTTCCTTCATCTTAAAATCATACATTGCGTCGAGCACCAGCAGGTTGGGTTTTATAGCTTCATCTATTACTTTACTGTCACTGTTAATTGTCTTCTTTTACCTTTGCAGTATTCTACAAATTGGGCCTCTCCAAAGTGACAGGAGGAAGAACATTAAGCATCTGACAAGATGATATCTAAGTTCAATTTCCTACTCTTTACCTGATTTATACCTGCAGAAGATAATTTTCCTTTCTGTCATAAACAGCCCTATAAATCAGCAGTGCTTATGGAAGAGCTGCAGCGAGAGGGCCCCCCCTCCCCCCCAAGCTCTTGGATCCTCTGTGTTTCCTATTAGGAAGCCATTACTGCAGAATTTTCCTCCTTCAAACAAAAATGATGAAATTTAATACCGCTGAGATTACAAAGATTAAGAGCTGGGCCTCTGCTGGGGCTTTTCAATTGAAGCCGCTATCTGAGCAATCTTTGCAAAACTCAATAAAAACAGGGGTTTCTGCCTTTGACATCATTATCCATCTGCTTGGATGAAATTGCTGTATCATGGTATAAATCTGTGATACAAGTGACATAACCTCTGAAATAAAAGGGAACATTAACTGCTCTATCTTCTCGAGGCCCTGGGACAGGCTGGCTATAAGCTCACTCAAGTGTGATGGCAGTTACTCTGTGTTTTACTAGACTGCAGACAATTATCCTCTGCTCTCCTCCCCTCTTATGACAAACTGCCAGAGCTTCTGCTGAAATGATCTCAAATAGATTTTCTAAAATGCTTAGTACTAGATTGCCTCCATACATTATTTCTTCTCAATGGTCTGAAAATAAAAACCTAATCCACAAATCAATTGCTGCATCTATCAGGCGCCTGTTGGTGTACATTTTATTTTTGTTCTCTCCAGATTTTATACAGCTTATGTCCTCTCTGCAGCCTCTTTCGTAGATGTACATGGTGCAGAGAGGATATTTATATGGTTTGGGGCGGGGGGAGATGTTCCGATGGGAGCCAGGAGACATTTAGCCTTATAAAAGGGAAATGTTTAGGCTACACTGTAAAATGATGATAATTTGAAACATGACTACTTCTAAGTGTTCTTTCTCCTCCTTCAACTGATGTCCATAGAACCCCTGTTGGGTCCCTACGGCCGTACAACTCAATATAATTCATAAGGAAAGGATCAGGAAATGGGGTAATGTAATTTAAAAGATCAGGCACCTACATATTTAGGACATGGCCATGTATTTTACACCTTCAACGAGCTGGGAAAGATTCAATTACTGCCCCAATCCAGCCATCTATTAACATGACATAAGAATCATCTTAATAGACCTATAGTGATCTGCCCCAATATCCTATTGAACAATGACAAGATGGAGATGATTAAGAGCATACATAGGTTACCATGGATGAATTGGAGCTTAAATGTAAGCCCATTTAATGGTTATGGCTTCCCTCAATGAACTTAAGTTATCACAGTTACATAAAAGGGTCATGGACACCATTTCTAACAGACTACCTAACATCGTCATCAGGTTATAGTTCTCAGGAATGCTGATGGGAATTCATGACAATACTATCAGTTTATTCATTTTGTTTCAGGTTTATTCAGTTTTCAATCTAGAGGATCCCATTATTGAAATGATTAGAAGTAAATAACAGTGCCATTCTAAACTGAGTAACAACAACAACAGCAACAACATTCGATTTATATACCGCCCTTCAGGACAACTTAAGAGCGCTTTACAAAGTATGTTATTATTATCCCCACAATAATCACCCTGTGAAGTGGGTGAGGCTGAGAGAGCTCCAGAGAGCCGTGACTAGTCCAAGGTCACCCAGCTGGCTTCAAGTGGAGGAGTGGGGAATCAAACCCGGCTCTCCAGATTAGAGTCCCGCACTCTTAACCACTACACCAAACTGGCTCTCACCCATCGAGCCCACTTGACCTCAAGACAATTAGAAGGGATTCTGCTTCAGATGGCACTGTAAAAATACTAGGCTTAATGATCTATTGTGAAAGACAAGTGAATATATTCTTCCTGCTGGAATGAGTAAAGCAACCCACATGTATGCAAGATCTGCTGCCACATCTGAACACAAATGTACATTTTCACCAGGGCATAAAGGTTAAAACCCCAACAGTGCAATCCTGGACAGTTACACCACTCTGTTGATTTCCATGGGCTTAGACGGAATTTTCACAGGATTGCCTTTTAAGTGGTATACTTTCTAGGGAGTAAATCCAAATGAACTCTGTGAGAGTCAGACTTACATCTGAGTAAACATGCTTAAGGTCTTGCTGCTGCACAAAAATGGTATAGCGCTGATACATGTTTGTTGAGTACCTGATATTTCTGCTGATTATCGTTGGCTTTGCTTCCAGCATTTTAAGGTCTACAAATTATATAAGTATAAGCATACATTATTCTAGTCATTTTACATAAAAACTTTCCAGTGCTTTATGAAAAAGAAACACCATCAGCTATATCTTCTAATGTGAAGATCATTCTCATCCCATCTTCAGGGCTCAAATACCCACTGAATTCAATATTAGAATTTGACTGCTGGCAATATTTGATATTTAACATTCAATATTTGACATGACAGTGTTTGACAGTTGACCCTTTTTGATATTTAATGCCTGTTATTTGCCAGCTGAACATATTATTTGATAACAGGTGACGTTTGACTTCCGATTGTATATAATGCTTTATATTCATTATTTGAGAAGTGAGATCCTGAAATGAAGGATCCTTGGGAACAGCATTGGTGGTGGTGAGGGGGGATTGAAGATCTACTAGAGGAGGGGGAATCAGCTAGAATTGCCCCCATCTGTGTGAAGATATTTCCCAATAAATTCATTTCTACCGTTTCTAAAAGTAAAATAAATATTAGCAGTGAAAGCTGAGATAGGAAGCTTGTCAGACTAGGAGCTGGAAGTGCCAGGATTTGAGCACTCTGCCAGGAAACTTGCTGACTTGCTTGTCAGCCTAAACTACCTCACAGAGTTGTTGTAAGGATAAAATGGAGAAGGGGTGAGTGAAATATGCTGCTTAGTTTTTTTGGAGGAAGGGCAGAACCAAAACATATATGTGTGTATAATACATGATGAATTCAAGTTTAATACAGTTTATCATTAAAATCAATTGATAAGAGTTTTAAAATGTATATATGTGTATGTATGTATACATCACCCATTCCATGGTGTTTTGGCCCCTTTATAAGACACCTGTAATGGCAGTATAAGGCAGTATAAGACTCTGAAATGACCTATATTATTCTCTCTTAGTGTTCCCAAATTATTTTTGCTGCTACCAAAGGCTCTTGCCTCAGATATCTCAATCTGAATTTATTATATTTGGTAGAATGACAGAAAGATCAGTGCGTGAGGGTGACTGTAAGGTCAAAGGGAATCCTTTATTCTAGATAAAACAGAGGTTTTACGTAAGCAGAGTTTAATTATAAATACATATGTGAGATGGTTTCAGAGTAATTCATAAGCATATTGGTTTCAGAGTATTTCCGGATAGGTTTCAAGATAGGTACAGATCTTCAAATGTTTCTAACTGACTCAGTAACAAAGACTTATTTTCTCCAAGTTGCCACTTAGGCTAGTAGTATTCACAAAGAAAAGATCACACCTACTTCCCTCTGATTACAACACTACACTATTTTTCATCTTTCCCTAGAACAATTTTGAACAACACTAGAACAACACAGTGAACTCTTTCCCTCAGAACACCTCTGACTAAACAGCATTTTGCTCTTCCCTCTAGGGTACAGCTACCATTCAGTCATAACACACTTCACTCACCTTTCCAGTCCCCCCTTTCTTCCCTTAGAGACCTGCATTTTAAATCACGGTAAACATACATTCAAACCCCCACGTAATTAGCAGGAAAAAAACAAAGAGAAATATTTACATGGCAAAACATTACACATTCCGTTTTATATTTCTAAAGCTATCAATATAATCTATATAAAGAAAGAGGCACAGATATTCTGTACATGGCCAATACCCATCTACCATCCTACATTCAAGAGTCATGTGAATTATAGAGGCCCGTCCTTTGAAGAACTCTAGATGAATTGGGATGGCCCAGTGATACCGTAAGAGCAAGTGTAATAGATGGGGACTGAGAAGATCTGAGTTCAGATTTCTACTCAGTTATGATATTCACTTGAGTGGTCTTGATTAGAGATGGGCACGAACTGGAAAAAAAATGAACCGTGTGGTTCGTGGTTCATCACATTTCACGAGCCATGAATCACGAACTTTCACGAACCTGCCCCGGTTCACAAACTGGTTTGTTTGGTTCGTGAAAACGTCATAGCCAGGTCAGCAAATCATCACTTCCGGGTCAGCAGAAGGCCACTCCCAGGCCAGCAGGAAGCCACTTCTGGGTCAGCAGAAGGTCTGCAGGAAGTCCATCCCCTGTTGCCTAGGAAACTGATTGATCAGTGCCAGGCTGTCTGCAGTGATGAAGCAAAAAACATACCAAATGAACCAGACTAAACTTTGTGGCAGTTCGTCAGAAATGGGCTCTGACAAACTGCCTGTTCGCGAACCACGAACCGACTTGGTTCGTCACAAACTTTGGTTCGTATTTTGGTTCGTGTCCATCTCTAGTCTTGATCAATTTACTAGCCCTCATCCTAATTTATCTAATACAGTTGTGAGGATAAAATGACAGACCTCCTTTCTTGAATTAATTATAGAAAATGTAGAATTGAAATGGGATCATCTCGTCCTCCAGCACCCATCCTCTTGTACCTTTCATATTTTTTCTAAGTCAATGCATATTTCTTGTATTCCTTGAATTATCTTTCTAATTTCCAACAGGCAATTGTTGTTGTTTGTAGGTTGCATGCAGTTTCTATTCCTCCTAGGATTTTGATCCTGAGATATCAAGGTCCTATTACTCCTTTTATGGTTTTGTTGGGGTGAGCCGTGCTCTAGCTTGTTTTCCAACTGTCACTGTTATTCACTTGTTATTTTTGTGGAGTTGTTGATTTTATGGATTAATTAGTTTTACTACAATGTTTTTTTTTACTTATTGCAAGCCACCCAGAGTGCTTTTTAAGTGAAAGAATAGGGAATAAAATTTATAAATAAAAAAGAGGGAGTCCCTGTAAACTGAATCAAGACCCCTAATTGGGGAGATACAGATGTTACAATCAGGAGTGCCAGGAGCCTACCAATACCATATTATGAGAACATGCACTACTCGTGAACATTCTGATATGCACGGTCACCGTGTTGTGTGAACAGAGGCAATACACACATTTTCCTTGCATGTACAGCCTCAGAATGCATGAATATGAACCCTGAAAAGTCCAGTGGTCATTTTGTATATACTAGAGCAATGCATGCATAATAAAAACATGCCTAGCCCTGTTCACACAATATAATAGCTATACATATCAGGAGGATCGGGGTAGCATGCATTCCCATTATGCACCATTGTAGGCTCCCAGTACACTTGATTTTAAAGCTCTGGAGGGTGTAGCAGAATCTTTCTTTGATGGAGAGGTTTGTATCCCAGTCCACTCACTTCCCTTACAGAATTTCCATTGGATGCTTGAGTTTGGGACAAAGACTGCATCCGACATGTTTTTCCTTAAAGAAATAGCATTCACAGTCATCAGGGTATATGATTATGGAAGCTGTGTCCATTAATTCAGTGTGGGGGGAAGAAAAGTAAGGGCTCTCTGACTCTCTTTTGGTGTGGCATCTTTTTCTCCTGATAGCTGTCCTGTGCAGACGATGGTGCCAACCAGGGCTTTTTTTCTGGGAAAAGAGGTGGTGGAACTCAGTGGGTTGCCCTCGGAGAAAATGGTCACATGGCGGGTGGCCCCGCCCCCTGAACTCCAGACAGAGGGGATTTTAGATTACCCTCCGCGCGCCGCTCAGCCCCCTCTGTCTGGAAATCAGCCATGTGACCATTTTCAAGAGGTTCCGGAACTCCGTTCCCCCACGTTCCTGCTGAAAAAAAGCCCTGGTGCCAACCATCTTAGCTCTGATCCAAGGGGCTGGCCTATTCAATGGCATTCTTATGACTATAATTGTTTTGTATTGGATCCTTAAAGAATGGCACTGTGAGATCTCCCTTCGCCTTTTGGGTGTTCTTACGGTTGCAAGATTAGTGGGAGGCATTCTGAGCTGCTTGCCGGACCTTGTGAAGCAGCTCAGCTGTTTTTCTCTGGAGGACTTTGCCAGTCTTCCCTGGTGCCATGGGGGATAGATCTTGGTTGGAGGAAAAGAGCTGGAACCTTTTGCGGAGGCAGAAGCGTGTGACCTTTCTGTCCCACATCTCCCTCTGCTCTCCTGCCTACCTGCTTGGCAGTGATGCCTTGTCACATGGAGGAAAGAAATGCAGGGCTAGCTACTGGCAGGTGGCTTGAGTGTTACAGCAGCCTCATTCGGGTTCAGTTTGAACGGAGGAGGAGAAAAAAGGGACTGTGCCATTAGCATCCTTTGGAATTGCTGTAAAAACAAAGCCAATGCTTTCTTAAATCTCTGGCAAACTACCAGGCAATTCAGGCAAGGAATGGATTCCTCCTGTGCATTAAAATTCCTATTAAAACTCATGGAACGGACTTCCAAGTAAATATGTCTACAAGGGAGATCTGTGGCTCTAGAAACGGGTAGTTAGAGCTGCATTCTCAATGCCTGCCAATGTATTCTAAAGGCATTATGCTTATTGACATCCCTGGCCCCACCCCCTCACAAAGCCATCATAAAGATTGCATCTTAGAGGTAGATCCAGAGGAGTTAGCCATGTTAGTCTGTAGGAGCAAAATAGTAGAGTCCAGTAGCACCTTGAAGACCTTTACTGTTGCATGAGCTTTACTGTAGCATAAACATAAGTTCTTCGTCAGAGGCATGTCATCTGACGAAGAGAGCTGTGGTTTTCAAAAGCTTGTGCTATGGTAAAGTTGGTTAGTCTTAAAAGTGCTCCTGGACTCTTTACTATATTAGAGGTATACACTAAAAAATGTCCATTTCAGTTTCGAATCTGGGGTTTCCAAAGGAACTATGTACTATTATTGTTGGGTTTTTTTTCCAGATGGGGCAGTGCCAGCTCGGATCTAATCTGTTTGGCTTTTTCCCTTATCATGAGTTTCATCTCTGTTCTTTGCAGTGAGGGCTTCCAGGCTGTTTGGGGTAGCTGTTTTGGCACATAGCTGCACCCAAATTGCACAGAACACAATCAATCGAGTTTTTCCTCAGTTATGCTACACACAACAACAACAGACCCTGAAGGAGGCAAGTGTCAGTGGGTGCACACTACAGTGGGAAACTGTCTGGTAAAGTGGTAGTGGGGCAGCAACAGCTTTAAAAACAATTCTGTTTTATGTTCACTTTTTTCCCCCTATAGTGCCAATAAATTATTACCTTTGCATCCTGCTGTTGCCTGTTAGTGCCATTTTTCCTTGTGCTTTGAAGTTTTGTTCCCATGATGATGGGATGTTCTTGTATTAATCACCACCAATCTCCACTGCCCAAGTGCAGGCAGGCAGCATGATTGTCTGTATCTACCCCCCACCCACCCCCCAGCCCTAAAAAAAACCCTGTTTGTTTTTCCATAGGTTTAGAGCAGGCAGGATTGTTTTTGAAAGGGCAGAGTAGTTGAGTGGCTTGAAGGATCAAGGTGCGGGGGGCGGGGAGTAAAGTCTACTCAGATTTGTCACATTTTATTCAATAGTGCTTACTTCCAAGGAAATGCCTTTAGAATTGCAGCTTACAATTGAAGTCTTCCAGAGCTTTTATCAAGTTTGATACTTTTCCTCGCAGTGACATACTGCGAGGCACTTTGGCACTTTTCCTTGCAGTGACATACTGTACAAATGCCTTGATAGGGGTGGAGGAGACAGGCCAGTGCAAAACAAACCAAGATGCCCCACTAAACTGGTCTACTCAGATGTAAGTCCCATGTTATTCAACAGTGCTTACTCCCAGAAAAGTGTCTTTAGAATCGCAGCCTATGATTGATGTCTGCACATTCCCGCTTCCAAACATTTCCAAAGCCGATAGGTGAGGAGGGAGTCTCCCCTTGTGAGGACCAATTGGCAGAGAGACAATGCCATTACCAGGTTGTGTGCATTATGTGCTGTCAAGTCACCTCCAGCCCATGGTGACCCTATGAATGAAAAACCTCCAAAATGTCCTGATCATTAACAGACTAGCTCAGATCTTGCATACTGGAGGATGTGGCTTCTTTTATTGAGTCAAACCATAAAAGATGCACTCCTGTGCATTGCACACATTCCCCCTTCCCACTAACAGCTGGGATCCAACTGGTGAATGCCATTAAGGAAAACAAGATGCTGCTGCTCCTGCAAAGTTGAACTGAAAAGAAATGAAACAGGCATACTTTTTGGTGGGAGCGTGTCATTATAATTAGGTTTCCTGGATTTGGTTCACCTTTCCAGAAGCTGCTTTAATGAAATGAAACAACAATTTCAAGGTGTATTTCCAGCTTGTTTGTTTCATTTTGCACACATTTATTATCTATACCAATAGTAAGCCGTTCCAGCTGCAGAAAGTATTTTGTGTAATGGTATGCTTTTGAATTAATAACAAAGCTGGCCAAAGATGGAAAATAGTGAGATCCTAAGCACAGTTACTCTGTTCTAAGCCCACTGAAATCAATGGAGTAATTCTGCAACAGGTGGATGACACAACAAATAACCCACTAGTTGAGTCTCACCCTTAAAGTCTGCAGCCGCAATGCATGCTGCTCCGTACTCGCCTCCCATCTCTTCCTTACAAATGTTCATAGTAGTTTTTCCCCTCTAATGCTGCCCTTTGCCTTCTATTCTATATGTTCACCTTTCTCCCTGTCTACAGAAATTCTGCCTAAATTCCTTGAGGGCCTGACCCTTTCTTAGCTTTAGTTTATGTTCCTTTGTTCTTCTATTTGACATTACCTCAGACGGTCTTGTAGAATCTCACTTCTATTCCCTTCAGGATTTTGTATTCCTTAGTGAGATTTCTCCCCCTTCGCCACTTCATCCTGCCAAAAAGTGTGCTTTAGTTTGATGTTCTCATATAGAAAACTTCTGAGGCCCTCAAACGATTGTGCTTTGACTTCTGGTGCATTGCCTGGATTTGGAAGCAACTCCACTGCCCACCAAGGCAATCCAAGACAGTTAAGTATATGAGAGAGAAAATCTTAATGCTCCCCAAAGAAAAAGTATCACTGTATTTATTAGTAATCTGAAAACAGCACAATGGATTCTCCCACAGACAATCTACAGATATCTCCATACTCTAGGGAAAACACGTTTTTATAAATTAACCCCACACTACCCCCCCCAACAAATCTCCAATCCAGTTTAGTGCACATTGGAGAGAGAGTGTAATATAGTGATTAGAGTACTGGAAATCTGTGAAATCCAGGTTCAAAGCCCCACTCTGCCAAGGAAGCCTACTGGGTGATCTTGGGCCAGTCACACTCATTCAGCCTAACCTACTTTGTGGGGTTCTTGTGAGGATAAAATAGAGGAGAGGAGAATGATGTGTGATGCTAACAGCCCTGCTCAGTGCAGTGAAGGACTTACAGAGCCTGTCCTTGGCCCACCCACCTGACCTTGCCCTTGCTGCAGGGAGGAACACACACACACTGCCTTGTGGTGGCAAGGGAGACACCTGCCCGGCCTAGCAAGGGAGAGGCCAGTTCCATTTTCACCCCACCTGGCCCCACAGTTTGTCCATGCACATCCTGTTTGTGACTGTTCCTCCCTCCTTGGGGGCAGCAGACCAAGGGCAGGCTGGGGGTGGGACTTTTCCACAGCCATTTCCCCTCCCCAGTCTTACCTAATTAGACTTGCCATTCCCCCACCCGGGGCAGGGGATCCCCTGCTCCCACCTCCTCCCCCCGCTCCCACTTACCTGGCCATTGGGGGGGGCACGGTGCACACCCGGTGGTGTTGCGCACCCCTGTGCCCTGCCATGGCATGCTCCCATACCTCACAATGGTCCTGTTTCAGGCTGAATCGGGCCCGCAGTGAGGCGATTCAGCCCTTTGGCAAGAGTGGGAGCGCTCCTTTGACCCACATGATGATGTCACTTCCTGGAAGTGATGTCATCATGCACACAGGGAGAGCGCGTGCACACTGAGCTGGCGCAGGGTAAGTGCCAGGCTCCCTGGCTCCTGCTGGGGGACTAAAGGGACCTGGCAACCCTAAACCTCACGTTGGACACAATGGGCAAACCAGTGTCCCATAAGCGATGACAGCCTGGTAACACCTTTCTTCCCTTTCCCTTGATATTTTTTTTAAAAGGCTGTTCAGACTTTATTAGTTTCCATTAGGCAAGTACAAAGTAAACAAAAAAAGTCAAAGCCCGCATGGAAAGAAAATAAAGATGTAGCTGCATTGACCAAAAGAGTAGAAAAGGATGGTGTAAGAAGGGTGGTGTTTTTTCCACTTCCAGCTCCTTGGAAGTGCCGAGTATTCTGGGGCAGATCGACTACGAAACCAATGACGCTTAAGCTTCAGGGCCCTTAATCCTAGAGGGGCCCAGAAGCAACTTTTTTTTTTTAATGAGTGAATTTTTCAACAAAATTGATGGAGTTTTTAGAAAGTTCTTGTTATTTTAAAAAAAGGCTATTTTAGTGACAGAATCATAAGCTAATGGGTTGAAGTTCTTAATATACACCTTAGAATATCTCTAATACCCATTCCATATGGCCTCAAAATGTCCCTGCAATTGGTCAAATTTCAAAATTTTCACAGGGGCTTGCTGTCTTGCTGAAATGCGTGACATTTCAGTGTCTTGCTGAAATGATCCAGGAATCTACCTGCCATATCCTGTCCTCCATAGTCTGACACTTGCAGCACCTGAACCCCCAGCTGTGGCCCTATTGTCGCTGTTTGAGAAGGGGCCCCCATAACAGTTCAAGCTTCAGGGTCCCAAAAATGTAGGTCTGCCACTGTTCTGGGGAAGTGACCTCGCACCCTCCGGCTCTCCCCAAGTCTGACCCAGGGCATTGGTGGACCAGCTTCTTCTTTGGAAAGGCGACTCATCCAATCATGACAACGGTGTCAGAATCCCCCGAGAACTCAGGAACTTTCCAGGTGGCGAACGGCGAGATCACATGTGGCCTTGCTCAGGAAGCGATGAGGAAGCGCCACACCAGTGAGCCCAGCAAACTGTACACCGGATCCTCGACTTGAGGCAGATGGGGGCCCCCTCGCGGCTGCTTCTGACCCGAACACTAGGAGACAGAGCCCATTTTCCACCCTCTCCTCCCTGTAGAGTAGGGCCGATTCCAGACGGCCCTCCCCATGCTGAAACATCACGTGGAAAACGCGAAATATCGCGTTTTCTTGTGCGAGTTTTGCGCGACGTCGTGCAAAACTCTCGTGAGAAAATGCGATATTTCACGTTTTCCGCGCGACGATGCGTGATGTTTCGGCATGGGGAGGGCCATCTGGAATCGGCCCTGGTAGGCTGTTTCTCTAGATGTAGGTTTTTATCCAAACAAAAGTGGCAACTTAAAAAAAACCCCTTTCCCTTGATATCTTCTTCTTCTCTCTAGAGTTCAGGTTTAGGCCGGGGGTCCCCATCATGTTGCCTGTGAGCGCCATGATGTCTGCATCTTGTGGCAGCCATTTTGTGCTTGTGCCCACCACCCTATGTCAGAATTCCAAGGGCGTCTGTAGGCTCAGAAAGGCTGGGGACCCCAGATTCAGGTATTAATTTTTATTCTGGCCCTTTATTCTTCATGTTCTCTTTTTTGGCATATCTTACCATTTTCAGCAGTAGTCTATTTCTTCTGCTTGCTTTTTCTCTTATTTCCTTTCACAGTTATTGAAGTGTTCTCCTTATTGGCCTTCCCCTATGCAATTTCTGTCCTCTTATTTCCAATATGGGTGTTCTGCACATCTCGTTGCGTTCTTTTGCCACTTTAACCCAATCATTCTTCTGTTTCAAGAACTACATTGGCTCCAGGTGGGCCATTTAAGGTTCAGATAATGCGAGGGAGAAAAGGGTTACACTTCTCCTTTTTTTGCGTTGTTGCGACATTCCAAATTGCTCTATTGACTGCTACTTAGCAATTTTTAAAGGCCCATTCACAAATTTGGGCCAATGAGTCATCATCACAGAACAAAGACCGCCAGTCCCCAAGCCTGTCCCTAGTAGACTGCTCCTGTGAAGCAGGTCTCTCGGGGGTCTTTCTGGACAGGCCCTGAGCCAGCTGCGGTATCACCCCCTGAGCCAGCAGGGCTCTCGTGTCAAGAGGCCCCAGCATGGACCCACCCACTGCCAGACCCATCACAGTCTCCTCTAAAACTCCAGGAGCAGAGGATGTAAAGGGCCAGGGATAAGAGCTGCATAGGGTTGCCAGCTCCAGGTTAGGACATTCTTGGAGATTTGGGGATGGGAGTCTGGGGAGGACAGGTTTGGGGAGGGGAGGGACCTCAGCTGGCAATAATACCATAGAGTCCATCTTCTATATAGGGCTGGCTGTCCCCTGCTGAGGCGGGGGATCCCACGCTCCCAGCCTCTGCCCCCCCCCCACTCTCCAAGCCAGCAGTGGGGAAAGGCCCAGGGAACAGGCCTGGGAGGCAAAAAAACCCCTGGGCCAATGCATGGCAGGCACTCTCCTGTCAAATGCGACAGCGTCACTTCCATAAGTGACATCATCGCACTCAGGGGTGGGCATGCTCCCGTGTTTCACAGGAGCCAAAACTGGCCCCTGTGAAGAGCAGCAACAGGCCTACCACCAGGTACAATGATGTCACTTCTGGAAGTGGCATCATCGAACGTGTAGAAGTACTGTTTGAGAGAAGATTGTTGAGGTAAGAGTCACGTTCCCCCCCACAACAGAGTAAGGGGACCGGGCAACCCTACCTCCATTTCAGCCATTTTCTACATACGAACTGATCTCTGTCGCCAGAAGATCATTTGTAATTCTGGAAGATCTTCAGCCACCACCAGACACAGGATTGTCCGCTTGGAAGCCTGAAGCCTCCTTTCTATGGTGGAAGTGCAGGGACAGACCAATGAGTCATTGCAGGATTTGAGTCCCACTACACTTTACAAGTAGAGAAGCCGACTCAGCTTGTGAAGGGGAGCCTAACATAGGACCCAGCATTACCTGGAGGGAAACGCCCTATATAAGGCAGCAGTGAGGCTGGAGCCAGGGTGGGATCAGCTAGTCTGCAGTCTTGCTGGGTAGCCTGCCAGTTGCCTGATCTGGTTGTTGCCACTCCTTGAAATCTTGTGACATGATGCTTGGACTGCTTTAGGACTTGCTTTCTGGAATATATCACATGACCTTGGACTGAGACTTTAGGCTGCTTTTTAACATTTCCTCTTGGATTACATTGTCTGGCTCTGGACTTTCACTCTCTCCTGTGACTCGAGCAGGTAGCCAGGTGCCCTTAGCCTCCCAGTGGGAGGAGGACTGGACCCAGCCCTCACATTTTGAACATCTTTGTGCATGTGGTGCAATGATGTTACTTCCAGGAGTGATGCAATCGAGCAGGCCCTGGGAGTTTGGGGCCGAAATCAGCCCAGTGTGAAGCATGGGAACACTCATAGGGGCTGCGAGATGATGTCATTTCTGGGAGCGACGTTGTCGTGCTGCCCCAGGAGCGTGCCCCGGGAGGCCCATTCCTGTGCCTATTCCTTGCTACCAGCAGGAGGCCCATTCCTGCGCCTATTCCTCACCATTACATTTCTCCAGGCAGCCCCCATATCCCTTATCTTTCCTTGCTTCCCTCTCTCCTTCCCACCCACCAACTAACATACATTTTATCTGCTCCCCTCCATCTTCAGCTTCAGGTGGGTAGTCATGTTGGTCTGCAGTAGAACATCAAGATTTGAATCCAGAAGGACCTTAAAGAGCAACAAGAATTGTAGGATATGAGATTCTGAAAATCAATGTTCCTTTGTCAGATACCATCTTCAGCTATATTTATGTATTTCATGTATACTCTGCCTTTCTCCACAATAGGGAACCAAAGAAACGTATGCCATTATTTTCTCAATTTTATTTTCACAATAACCCTGTGAGGTTGGTTAGGTTGAAAGTGGATGACTAGCCCAAAGTCATCTGGTGAGCTTCCATTGGGAAGTGGAGGTTATTGCAGGGTGGATACTGTTGAAGTGGGTCAGTCTTGGGTCGTGTGATATCATCTGGGTGAGACCTGCAAATTGTGTGGTATCATTGCCCAGTGATTGCTATCAGGTCTGGCCCCCATGAGTCCTCCCTCAAAGGCCAAAACAGCCCTGGAAGGGCCCTGCCTCTGCTATCTTTTACTGACAGAAACTAAGGCTTGAATGCTAGCAATACTTTTGTGGTTGCCTAGCAACGGCAACAGAGGGCATTTTTTTCTTAAGACTTCTATCATATTCGAGGGTTCTAACCTCCAATGTATTTTTTTAAGATTTCAGATTTTTCTGTAAACCTGAGGCTTTCCTCAGGTTTGTAGAATGATTGGTCTTGTCTGTTCATGGCCCCAGTCTCTGTATTTATGTATCCACAGATGAGGCTATATTGAGAATTAGATATATTGATGATTCATACATGCCAGCAGGGATGTTTAGCATATTTTTTCAGTTGTTGTAGGAAGGTGCATGATGCCCAATAACCTTGCTGAAGCTAAGCAGGTCTGGATCTGGTCAATCTCTGGATGGGAGACTTCCTAGGGACATACAGGACATCTTGCATTCCTTGGTAGAAGAAAATGTATGGCTTGGATTCCACCTCCTGGAAGGAAAGGGGACAACTTTAGCTGATTCCATGTATTACAGCAGCCCTCTGACTTCCCCAAATTATTTCTGGGAATCCCCCCAAGACAGCACTGCAGTGGGCACTTTGGACTGCAGTGTGTATGTGGGTGGGTGGGTGGGGAGCAGGGAAGTCAGCTCCTTAGACAGAAATCTTTTTGTTCATGGAAATTTTAGGAGGGATTCAATGATCCTACTGGGTAGTTTTATGTTGTCTAATGTCAGTTATAGAATTGCTTATGCTCTGTTACAGCATTTCTTCAACTCTGTATTGGATTTTTGCTAATGTTATATCTTTGGAAACTCACATTTATTGATCCTGTGGCATTGTTTATTGAAATGTCCTTGATGTTGATTGTACTAATCTCACACAATGTAATCTGCCTTGAGTCTCAGCGAGAAAGGTGGACTATAAATGACATGAATAAATAAATAAAATAAATAAAAGTCAGTATCTGAACATAATAAAATAAAAATAAAACCAATCCAAGCCTATCAACAGTTTATCTTTGGGCTTAACTTCTAAAATAAGACATGTTCACAGTTATACCTGCTGATGAGGAACCTGTTTCCTCAGTCCAAATGGGGATTGACTAGAAAAGGCAATTGGGACCTTTTCACATGATCTGGGATAGAACGTGGGCTGATTAATAGCGGTTCTGGAGCTAAGTTCTGGTGAGCATAAGCAGAAATTAATCCTTTGCTAACTTAATAAATTCTGAGGATCCTTCTTTCTTCATACAAACGGTGAATGAATTTACGCTTCGCACGAGTGGCAAATCTTGAGTGAATGAATGATTGTTACTCGCCCCTCCCTTGGCAATAAATAGCATGTCATAAAGGTCAAAGCTGTAGCTACTTGTTCACTGAAGGCTCACAGGAGTATTCAAAAGCTGTGTCTCTTCTTGGAGCTGCCTTTGGTATGTCTCAGAAAATGTGGTGTTCCTAGACCGTACGGCATTAGTACACGAGCCAGTTACGAAGAGTAGATTCATCATCCGTGTTTGGTTAGCATTACATCAGCAAGTAGGAAGAAGAATGTTTGGTAGCAGAAACCCTTTGTCCAAGCAAGGATCAAGACTTAAAGCGACAGTAAAATCATTCTGAAAAGGCATAATAGGCCTACTGTATATACTGTGCAAGTAATAAAGACGGCACAGAAAATGTCAATATTATTTCAAAGTGGTTTTGAAGGTTTGCAGATTTGTCTGTCCCCCCACCCCCTCACCCTGGTTACTTACACTGCAATATTATGCAGAGTCACTCCAGTCTAAGCCCATTAAAGTTAATGGACTTAGCCTGGAGTAACTCTGCATAGGATTGCACTGTTAATATAGCTACCTGTACAGAGAATAGTGTGCCGGGCTTGAAGCTGATGTCTTGGATTCAGATCAGGCAGAGAAGTTACTAGGTGGCCTTGGTCAAGTCACCTTTTAAGCATATACTATTTTCACATTTTATTGTAAAGATAAAATAAGTATTGTAAACCTTTCTGTATATTTGGGCCATATGTCACGTTCCTCAAAAGTGAGGCTGCGAAATTTGAATTGGGTGGAGTGAAGGAGATCAGTGACATCAGATCCACAGAGGATCCAGCCCCTGTGTTGAAGAATGTGGCCTTTCTTTCATTAACTATGCTGACTAAATATCTTTCCAAGGTCCATTGAAGACAATGTGCTTAGAAGGATTTAACTCTGCTTGGGATGGCATTGTAAGTCACCCTTTGCATCTGATGAAGTGAGCTCTGACTCACAAATCCTTAATATGTTAGTCTTTAAGATGTCACAAGGCTCTTGGTTATTTTGGCCGTAACAAACTAATACGGCACCTAACTACACTCACAATCATAGTAGACAATGGAAGATTCTTTAACATTTCCTGTTCTAAAACCTCTCCTTTTAAAAATGGAATCCTCCATTAAAAGAATTCAAATTTGTTTGAAAAATTCTTAGGTGCATGAAACAATGCTTTAGGGAAGGTATTATCCTGGCTCCTATTCTGTTTGTATACTGAAAAATCACCATTGAAATGATGTCAAAAAGAGAACAGGATGAGATAGAAAGTGCTAACATAAAATCCCTCCCTCGTCACCCCTTCATCAAGCTTTCAGATGAGTTTCCCACTGTACCAAATTTCCAGCTGCTTCCCTAATGCTAAGTAAGATAGTATAAGTAATGTTAGTCAGTCAGTCAGAACTTAGTCAGCAAAGGTTATTTGTTATTTGTTTATGCTTGCCTATGCTTGTTTGGAGTGGTACCTGCCTTGCATTTACTCCTTAAACCTGTTTTTGAATAAACCTTCATATACTTTTACCAGTCTGTGTCAAGAGTGCTTGCTACTTGTACACACATTTACCCAGGATGAACCCAGAGGCTGAAAGGCCTCAGATAAACAGACAGAGCCCTCCAGGAGGCTTTAGGGGGATCCTAAGTGGCTTCGGTCTGTGCTTGGGGACAGAAGCAGAGGGTCTCTGGTATTGACAGGCACTTTCTCCTTTAATCTCCATCAGTAGCCATTTCAAGTCTTCACTATTTTCTATCAGTAATGCCGTGTCGTCCACATATTTTAAATTGTTAATGTTCTTTTTACCAATTTTCACTCTACCTTCATCTAATCTAATCCAGTTTTCCTTATAAATTTGAAGAGATCAAAATTTCCTAAAACCACTTTCTTTGATGAATTTATAAAACACAACTCCTTTATGAGCGCTCCAAACCAAAGTTTAGACATCAATGTAGGGTTCCCAGCCCAGTGCCCACAAATAGTGGGTGCTTTCAGGAGACAGAACTCTTGCAAAAACAGTATTGCGTGACCATGTCACTTCTGCCAAACCCTGGAAGTGATGTTACAGCCACCCCACCATGCTTTAGACATTCCCTAAATTTCTATGATAAAGAACATCTATGGTAATCATAGATATTTGGGGAATTCCTAGAGAGCTGTGAGAGGTGGCAATGATGTCACTTCTAGGTTTTCATCAAAGAGATGTTGTGAATAGACATGGGCACCAATGGAAAGAAATCCCGAACACCCTGTTTGACGTTCGGTGCCATCCACGAACAACGAACAAGGAACGTGGATGAACATGAACTGTTCCCAGACATGTTCGTTGTTCTTTGTTTGTTGTTCGTGGGGGCCAGAACCCCCCCAACCCCCCCACTTAGCCCCCCTCCCCTCAAACCCACTTACCTGGCCCTTTAAAGATCCCTTTAAACTATCAGCTGGCAGGTGGCGGGGGGGGGGAATTCCCCCTGCTGACTGCCAGCTGATAGTTTAAAGGGACGGGAGAGCAGTCGCACAGCCAGGCTGCCTGCTCAGTGCAAGAGAAGTGGGGAGATTCTCCCTGTCCCTCTCGCATCCGGGAGAATCTTCCCAATGTCCAATACTCACCAAATTTGCAGGGGATATAGTCCTCACTGTCCTGTGAAGACCCCCCCCCCCAGTTTCAGAGAGATTGCACCCCGGGAAAGGCATGATCCATGTGCCCCCCCTTTGCTGTCATTTTCTGTTCACAGTGGCAAAAACGGAACTGCCTGTTGGAAGGCAGCTACTTTGAGGGGTTACAAACTGACCTTCCCAATGTCCAATACCCACCAAATTTGCAGGAGACATAGTCCTCACTGTCCTCTGAAGATCTCCTAAGTTTCAGAGAGATTGCACCCCAGGAAAGGCATGATCCATGGGTCCTTCCCTTTGTTGTCATTTTCTGTTCACAGTGGCAAAATCAAAGAGTCCAGTAGCACCTTTAAGACTAACCAACTTTATTGTAGCATAAGCTTTTGAGAATCACAGTTCTCTTCGTCAGCTGCATGGAGGGCAAGAAGAAACTGGTCAGATATATAGGTGGAGAACGGAGGGTGGAATAGATGCAAACAGTAGCTTCTGATAGGGAGATCAGTTTGCTTCTGTTAAGGAAGTCAGTTACATCTGATAATGAGATAACCATTCATAGTCTCTATTCAATCCCAGCTTGACTGAGTCAAATGTACATATGCATTCCAATTCAGCAGCTTCCCGTTGGATTCTGTTTTTGAAAGGTTTCTGTTGAACTACAGTGACCTTTAAGTCCTTGATGGAATGTCCTGGTAGATTGAAGTGTTCTCCCACTGGTTTCTGGATGTTGCCATTTTTAATGTCAGATTTGTGTCCATTTATTCTTTTGTGCAGAGGTTGGCTGGTTTGTCCAATGTACAGAGCAGATGGACATGGTTGGCACATGAGGGCATATATCACATTGGAGGATGAGCAGTTGTAAGAGCCAGAGACAGTGTAGTTGATGCCATTGGGTCCTGTAATTGTATTTCCTGGGTAGATATAAGGGCAGAGCTGGCATCTGGGTCTGTTGCAGGGCCTGGTGCCTGTGCTGGTGACTCTGCTGGCCGATTCATGGTTGTGAGTGCGAAGTCGTTTCAGGTTGGGGGGCTGTCTGTAGGCAAGGAGAGGTCTTCCACCCAGGGCTTCTGAGAGAGAGGCATCATTTTCCAGGATGGGTTGTAGATCACTGAAGATACGTTGGATGGGTTTGAGCTGGGAACTATAGGTGACAACCAGTGGTGTTCTGTTGTTAGTTCCTTTAGGTTTGTCCTGGAGCAGGCTGTTTCTGGGTACTAGTCTGGCCCTGTCGATTTGTTTCCTCACTTCATTTGGTGGGTACTGTAGTCTCAAAAATGCTTGTTGTAAATCTCTTAAGTGGGAGTCCCGATCAAGAGCATTGGAGCAGATACAATTGTAACGTAAGGCTTGGCTGTAGACAATTGACCGAGTGGTATGTTTAGGGTGGTAGCTGGAGGCATGTAGATATGAGTATCGGTCTGTGGGTTTCCGGTATAAGGTGATATTTATCCATCCATTATGTAGTTGTACAGTGGTGTCCAGGAAGTGTACCTGTTGTGTAGAGTGGTCCAGGCTCAGGTTGATAGTAGGGTGAAAGTTGTTGAAGTCCTGATGAAATCTCTCAAGGGCTTCCTTCCCATGGGTCCAAATGATGAAGATGTCATCCAAGAATCTTAAGTATAGTAGTGGTTTCAGTGGATGGGAGCTGAGGAAGTGTTGCTCCAAGTCCGCCATGAATATGTTAGCATATTGTGGTGCGTGTGCCCATGGCTGTGCCATTAACCTGTAGATATAAGCTGTCACCAAATTTGAAGTAATTGTGAGTGAGTACGAAGTGGCAAAGTTCAGTGGCGAGGTGTGCTGTGGTTTTGTCCGGGATAATATTCCTTATGGCTTGCAGTCTATCTGCATGTGGGATATTGGTGTATAGAGCCTCCACATCCATGGTTGCTAGGATGGTGTCATCTGGTAGGTTGTCAATGGACTGTATTTTCCTGAGGAAGTCAGTGTGCTGGTGGCATAGGGCCTGAGGATAGAGTCCATGTATCCTGAGACTCACAGTATCACAGTAGGAGTCTCAGGACTACCAGCACACCCAGCACACCCAGCTATGCCACAAGCACACCCAGCTATCTACGGGACATCACCGCCCTCCTCCTCTCCTTTCCAGCCCACTTCTCACTGATTGGTCTCGCCTCTGAGTTCTGCCACTCCCTCCATCCTCCTTTTAGCTCCTCCCTCATCCTTCCCCTTTTCCCCTTATGCCAAGACACACCTATTTATTTTTTTGTTAAAAAACTTAACACTATTATGTTATAAATGTTGACATTTGTGCATTATGAGAATTATTGATTGCCGCCAATGTTGTCCTCAACTGTAAAAGATAGTACAACATGTGCTATCCATTATCCCATATGTTATGAAGAGGGGCATCGAGCAGAAACAAAATTGTCGACAATTAGAGCACGGCTGTGGTTTGTCAAAGACAGATTTTCTTTAAGGTGAATTTAATAATTTTATAATGTCATAACAATGTAATGATAGTGTTACTTAGTGTTGTGATTACATGGGTCTCTTTTAGGTTTTCAAATATTAGTTCTATATAGCTGCTTGGCCACTAAGATCTGTGTTTGGGGTTACTCTGCATGATCACTGCACACATGCCATGTTGGTTTTTCTTTTCCTTTTGGGAGATTTCATCTCTCTCTCTCTCTCTCTCTCTCTCTCTCTCTCACATTGTTGCCACCAGGTATGCATGTAGATGAGAGAATCACCCAAGAGAGAAACTACAGGCAATCTGCTGAGGCCATGATCTGGAATAGCCAATCACAGCACCTTAGTGTTAGGTGCCATCTTTGAACTGCTTTCTCCAAAGAGGCAAAGCAGCGCCATTCCTATTTTGCACTCTTTTTTTGTTTGTGTTTTGCAATGACTGCCCAGAACACATTTGTAGGAGGTGCAAGGGTTTTTTTTGGCATGAGAAATAGTCCTTGGATCTCCTCGATTTATGAAGCAAGGAAAAGGTGCAGGAGTTGTTGGCCACCTCATACCACAATATTGATATTTTTGAGAAGATTGTGGAGAAAATGGCTAGCCAGAGGCATCAGCAGACAGCCATGAAATGCTGCAAAACCACGAGGTGGCACACAGCAGCCATTCTGGGAACTTGCTTGCATCTTGTCCCTACTACTGTCAACTGCAGTATTGCAGGCAAATGATTATCACATGAATCAGGGACTCAAAATCCCATTAGGCAGCTCCATGGTACACAGCTGAAACCATGAAACCTGAAATGACCAGCCACAAAATGGCTGCCTGAACAACAAGAAAATGGCTACCAGAGGAATTCTCACATTAGAGAATCTCCACCTCCGGTTGTTATAATGCAATAATGCAATTGGGCATGTGTGAAATAAAAAAGAGTGCTGGTGGTGATGTGACAGCACCAGTGACGCCGACAGTGATGCCAACAATGGTGTCCACACCCCACCACATAATTCCTCTTTATTTCATGAGGGTGCAGTCAAAAAAGCTGACACTACAATGACTGTATGCTGGGATTAAAAGTGACATGAAGAATGGACGATGGACAAACTGAATCTGATCCTTGAGTGAATACTCAAAAAGAGAGGAGTAAAGCATCCATGTGGAAAAGTGCTCTGACTCCTGCCCTGAGCTTCCTTATCACACAGATGCCCATTTGTCTCCTCCCTCTGGCCATGCCCTTCTGGCCCTGATGGGCCTTGTACAAAACTGTTTCCTGACACTCAAGACCCATTGGAGGAAACTCCTACAGAAGTTCAGGCATGTGGTAGGCTCCAGTTCCTCCAGGCATGCCACTTCAGGCCAAGCCCGTAGAGTAGAACCATTTGCAAACGTCAAGCTCATTGCAGCCTGGTTTCCAGTGCTCATCCCAGGACACTCTCACAGCTTCTTGGGGAAGCCAGGCTGTTTGCCTCATCCCAGATGTTCTGTTTAGTTTTCATACAGCTTTGGAGGTGATCGTGTCCCCCCCCCCTAGTTATCACAGTCATTGCAAATCCTCCCTGTACTAATAATTGGGAATATGTGCAAAGTCCTCCTTCACGAGCAGAATCCCAATTGCCAGCCATAATTAATGGCGTTATAGTCTTCAAGGCCATAATGCTCATCAGTTATTAATTAGCAATTCATTTTGCTGAATAAATAACACTTATGATTGATGATGGAACTTGTAATTGGACACTAGCGGTATTCCTCGAGGGAACGACGTTTCTGCAAGTATTTAACTGTGACACAGTTACAGCTAAGAAATCCATGCCCATTTAGGAAAGTCTGCTTCAAGCAACTGTGACATAGAGAAGAAAACAAATCCCAGTTCTGTGTGTGTGTCACACACAATGAGACAGATTGTGAGCCAAACTAGATGTGGATGCCACCACCATTTAAAAGTCATTTTTAAAAGCCCCGAGGGCACAGCCTTCCCCTCATGCCTTTTCAAGCACCGAAACAGCCACATGGAGGAAGTGTAGTCATTTCAGTACTTGATAAGGTGCAGGGTGGGGGAACAAGAGCACTTCAGCCTGCTGCGTTGTGTTACGAAATTTTAAAATGGAAGCAGTATCCTCATGGCAACCACATCTGGATGCCATCACATCTGGAGTCTCTCTAGATGAGATGCCTTTGCACGTGTTCGTCAAGTTGAGGGAGACGCAATGTTAGCTGGGAAGCATAGTTTAAAATGACTTTGCTATACACTGGAGCTGTGTGAATGGGCCGTGAAATGCTAGAAGGGAAACTTCAGCCCATTATAACCCCTCCAGGTCCAAGCCCGGCTCTGGAAGGCAGCTTCAGCCCATTTCCATTCTTCCCTGCCCTTTGGTTGCGATCCCACACAGTTTTAGACTGGAGAGGTGAAATTGACAGGACCTTTGGGGAGGCGAAGATGAAATTGACAAACCCCTTGAGGAGCAATCTCTGCTCTGCTCCGTCTTTTTAAACTACCCTTCCTGGCTAACATTGCATCTCCTGATATGTGTTCTTCTGTCAGATATCTAGTGTAGTGAGACTCCTAGTTTGGCCTAAATGAAGGAATAGGGTTAGGAATTTGGGAGATCTTATCAAAAAAAGAGCGCATAACATTGGTGGGAAATTTGTATCAAAAACATTTTATTTCTGGGAGAGTGAGGCTTAAGAAGGATAAGGGTGCATTCAAGGCTTTCCCTTTTTTATGCCCTGATTGTTGTGCAAGAAAAAGGATAGTTTTACATTGTATCCTATGTAGCATTGTCAGCTTGCTGCTGACAACCCGCTGGGAGAAATTGGCAGAGTGGGGACACGAGTGGGGCAGATTAAATAAAAGTTTGGGGTGAATCCTAGAGCACGCCCATGTGATGACATCACTTCCCACTTTATGCTGGAGTTATGTCTTCTGCAGACACCCCTATGCAGGGTTTTTTTCCCCTGGGAAAAGAGGTAGTGGAACTCTCAAGAGGGAAATGAGGAAGAAACACACGGGATTCTTTGAAATCATATTATTTTCAAGCACTATTTCCCAGTATTTTCAAGAGGTGCCGGAACTCTGTTCCACCACATTCCCCCTGAAAAAAAGCCCTGCCCCTATGTCATGTAAAGTGCTGACAGGGGATGGGGGTAATATAGAGGAAGCTATAGTACAAGTCCCCCCCCCATCCCATGATTCTTTGTTTCAGATTAAGATTTTTGCAATTTAGCACAGATGGGGGCCATGTACTGCTCTTCTTTCAGTCCCTCCACATTCCAATTTATTATCTTTCTTTCTCCCACTGCTCCAGAAGTGAAATCCAGCTCTTGTACCCACGACTCAGGCAACTGATGAGTTTCCTTGGCTAACGTTTTACAAAATAGACCACAAATAGACCACCCAATTACTTAATGAATCTGGAATTCAGGCACTTCATGATCTTATCTTTTTAAAGTCTCCCTGCCTCTGTTTTGTGTGTGGAGGAGATATTTTTCAGTACATGTACTTTATTAGAAATGCATGTATATAATTGACCAGATGAAGCATTTAAAGGAAGGAAATAAAAACCCAGAGGCGGCAGTTCTGGGGAAATAAAATGAAATGAGCTGAAATTGGTTGAAGAGTGCCAGTTTGAACATCACCTTAGGAAGAAAACAGTTGGAGGGTGGAAGGGGATATTTCCTATTCTGGAATACTAGGACATTTCATCAAGGACTTAAAGGACACCATAGTTCAACAAAAACATTTCAAAAACAAAATCCAACAGGAAGCTGCTGAATGGGAATTCATATGTAAATTTGACTCAATCAGTCTTGGATTGAATAGAGACTCTGGATGGTTATCTCATTACCAGAAGTAATTGCTTTCAGGCATTCCATTCAGATTCAGCAATGGAGGGAAGGGATCACACCCAGCCTGGATTGCACACTCCACCTCTTTCATAACTTTTGCAACTGAATTACATTTACATGTCCCTCGCTCCCTGCACCCTCTCTCCCCTCCCCATCTATATATCTCCGACCAGTTTCTTCATACCCTCCATGACAAAGAGAGCTGTGGTTCTTGAAAGCTTATGCTACAATAAGGTTGGTTGGTCTTAAAGGTGCTACTGGAGTCTTTACTATTTTCCTATTCTGAATGTTGCTAGTCCACATGGATTGTCATCCTCACCATGGGCAGAGGAAAGCTGTATGTAGTTAGGCTGGGGGAAAAATGGCAAAACTTCCACATTCGAAAGCATGACTTCAGTTAGATACTTTTCATTTTGAAAGCAGTTTTCCTCCTTGCCAAAGAAATGTAGAAATCACCTTTAAAAGGATGTATATATTAAAAAGAGCTTAACCAGTGTAGTGTAGTGAAGTGGTGAGAATGTCCAATTCCAACCATGGAGGCTTAGAAGTTCATTGAGTGACTGTGGGACAGTGTCTCTCCCACAGGGTTCTTGTGAGGATAAAATAGGGGAGGGGAATGACTTTGTATACTGCCCTTAGCTCCTTGGGCCAGAGATGGAATAAAATTGAATAAATACATTATAATCTTGTTTCTTAATAGTGACAAAGAGACTACAAAACACAGTAGGGTGGGATCAGTCTCTCTGTAACTTTTGTGCTACTGAGAAAACAGATGAAGAAGGAGCCATGGCTCTTCTGGCCCTTCTGTGCCTCCTCTACTCTGTGGCTAGCACGTCTGGAACACTGCCCCTACACCTTGGGAGGACATTGAAGAAACAGGTGGAAGGAAACACAGCTGCTTCATCTCCCATTTTTTCTGTAGCTTTAATGGTTTCAGTTTGGCAGGTTTAAAGAAGAAGAACATATAACTTCTTAAAATATGTCCTAAACCTTAGCGATAGTCCAGGCATGGTTATAGAGGTTAGAGTGTTGGACAAGGATTTGGGGGGCCCAGGTTCAATTCACTGCTCTGTAAAGGAAGATTGCCAAGTGACCTTGGGGCAGTATACGTACTCAGCTTAAGTTACCTCACAGGGTTTTTTTCAGGATAAAATGGAGGATGGGAGGAGCTGCTTTGGGTCCACATTGGGAAGAAAGGTGGGATATAAACGAAGTAAATCAATCAATCAATAAAGTCAAATATATATTTGAAAAAACCTTTTGAGTAAAAATATATATTTAATATTAAAATTTAGTTTTCTCTGTCAGGGCAGAGAGAGCAGTAAAAATCTAAGACATTGCTACATTTATCTATGCAGATCAGAAGCTGATGAGAAGGCAGAAATAAAAAGAGTTTTCTGAAAACTTTGGTCAGCAGCCTGTATGTATATGTACATATATCGATTGTATGGACTTTGGGGGTGATCTATAAGAATACCTTTAGGATCCGGGCCTTGTTTTTCTGTTGTGGCACATATGGTAACTCTCCAAATGGCAGAGGTGGTAAATAAGAGAAAATAAACTGCTGGATTTAACTGGGTAGCCAACAAAGCAGAGAAGTAGACCAGGTCAGCTGCTGACCAGATGCTGCCTTCAATTAATATTCCAGCTCTAAAAGACATTTATTGCTCACTTTAGAAGGCTGAGCAGCTGAGTCATAAAAACAGCCCACAAAAGAAAGTATTGACAGTGGTTAACTGGTGTAAAAAAAATAAAGCCGCTTCTGAAAATAATCATAGTTTGTCCAGTATATGTAAAACAAATGCCTCTTCTTTGTAAATGGCACAGACTTAAGTGGAAGTTGTTCTAATATGAGCAGGCAATATGCTTCATTACCACAGCGTTCCCCCCCCCCCCGTCCACCTCTCAACTCTTTCCTCTTTTTTAAAAAAGTGGTGTGTGTGTGTGTGTGTGTGTGTGTTAATCAACTCCCAGATATCATTGCCAGTCCAATGAGTCCTCCACTCTCTTTTAAGGGAGTCGGAAGCAAAGGAATAAGTCGGAAAAGGGAAACAGAGAGATTGTGTTGTAATGCTAACAGGCAATTAACAAACTCATGGGTGTTAATTATCTTCATACTGTATCATGTTCAATTAGCTCGGGCTCTGCAACAAAGGCAACCATGAACAATTGCTTTGATAGGCGTACAGTACTTCATTTGTACTTAATCGCTTTAAGCCTCCCCGTTGCTAGGCTACCTGGGTCTCCAGAGGTAAAAAGCGGCACAGATGCACTATGTTTAAATGACTACAGAGAACTGTTTAAACTCAAACCATGTATAACTCTTTATTGATTTTACACAGAAGATCTCAGCTCTGCTGATAAGGTTTTGATATATTTTTCCTGCTACAAGCCAGTTCCTTAGAGTATTGCGGGCCGGGGAGGGGGGGCAGGGATCTGTCAATATGCTTCTATGATGATCTCTTGATCTGTGGCTATAAAAACCTTTAGGCAGAGCCCTTATTATAAAATAATGGAAGATGCTATATTTGATTTTTTTCCCCCTCCCTCCTTCCCCTGTTGTAAGTTCGGAAGATTCCCACCCGCTCCCCGGAACCAAATTACGGAGTACGCCTTTGAATGTCTTTGCCTTAATATAATACCAAAGAATTTCTAGCACTAATTAATTTGATTGACTCTCAGCAGGAAGGGATCAGCTGTAGCATCGTGAACTTTAACAATAACTTCCAACTGATGGGCAGTTCGCATCAATAAGACCATCACTAGCCTCTCTCACCTGTCACCAGGCGGGGAATGAGCAATAACCGCCCCCCACAGATGCACTGCTTAGCACTTTCTGCCCGATTAGCAATTTATAATGGTGATCAAGAAACAGTCAGTGGCAATTCAAGACAACTGTCTGGCTGCCTGTTTAATTGGCCTTGTTTGGTTTTTGATAAATGGCTCGTGACTGTTATACGCCCTGGGTTTTTTTTTTTTTAAAAAAAACTTTTTAATAGGCCACTGTGATTAGACTACCAACAGATACTAGGTCAAAATTGAAAGAAGGTGAGAAAAATGTTAATTAATATCAATGATAGGCAATTATTAGTTAGACAGAAGGACCTACTAGCTGTGTGTTCTAACAGCTCGAGCTTATTTTGAAGGAGAAACATTGCCAGATTAGCATAACTGTGTACACTACAGCTTGTGCAGAAGGTCTTAGCAAACATCTGCTATGTTAGTTGTTCAAACTGAATTTCTGCTTTTTGGAACGATCGTTGCAAAACCTTGTGTCGGGGAGGGGCCATCTTAAGTGACTAACAATACCCTAGTGAATGGTGGCCTTCTGTCTTTCCATGCAAGAGTTAAATTGAAAGTTTTATATAAGCACAGAAGAGCTTTTTGTGTAATAACTGATGGTGTGTGTTGGGGATTGGCATGTTGGGTTCAGGCAGGGTTAGAGCTTAATGCCCGATATTCTGTCTGTTGTCCCCAGTCCTGACTCCATGTATAGAATGTTGTCGTTCCTCTTCCTTGCTGTTCATAATCTGATGCCTTAATACCAAAATAGCTTTCATACTGTGGCTATTTTAAATGCGTGCATATGTCTTACCCAATGTGTAATTCAAGAGGTGTACCCTGAGATACCAGTAACAGAATCATAGAGTTGTAAGGGGTTTTACAGACCACCTAGTCCAACCCTCTGGGATCAGGGGCATGGATGATGCTGGTGTGCAACTGATAGATCCTATGATCATAGGGGATTTGGATCAAAGATGTGAATCTGGTAAAGTCAGACCTATTGGGGTCTCTTCTGACATCATGAGAATAGTCCTAGGGCTTTTCTGCAGCTGTTTTTTGATCCACTTTATCTTTTTAATTGCATCTCCTCCCCACCGCAGGCCTTACATAGAGTATATCATTTGGTAGGCAAGCGATAAAAGGCAAATGAAAAACTCATGCAGTTAAGAAGACAAGCTGGAGCAAAAATCTGGTGGAGAAAAGCTGGTAGTGACATGTTTAACTTAAAAAGCTTTAAGAGAATATTGGCCTGCTATAAAAGATCACTTGGAGAATGCCATTATTCTACCATAGAGGTCTACTTCTTGACTTGGTAAAACTGCTTGACTACTGGAACATTCTGTATTAATAACAAGAAGGAGATGTGCTGCAGTACTTGGCAGAGAAGGAACGCACATAACATTATAGTCTTTACTGGCTTGATTACTGTTCACATTCACAGCCATTGCCAAGACATTTTTAAAATAACTTCAGCAATTATGATGGAAAAGAAGTATATGAGCAACAGCATGGGATAGATTTGTTTATTTAAGTTGGTTTATAGTCCACTTTTCTGAGTGAGGCTCAAGGTGGATTACAGGATTTTAATAAAAACGGTGTAGGCAGACATCATAAAACAACCAATGAAAAACGGGACTAGGACTAGGATTACAGAATTAGGGGATAACATGAGCAGTGAGCTATCTAAAGCAAGGTACGCTACAGACAATACGGAAGGTGGCTTACAAGGTGTGAGACAATGCAGTGAAAATAGAGATGACAGCTACAATAATCTTTGTCATAGATTACAAAGTTATGTCATTATAATGGTGACCCCCCCCCCCTTGGCAATGACAATTCTAATCAGTATTTAAAACTCCCTTCTGAACATGACTGTTTTACACGTTCTGTGGAAGCCCTTCTGACCTCCTCCGGCATAGCTGCGGTACCTACCACCTATCTTGTATGTTTTACTTTTAGCCCCAAGGCTACATTTTCTAAAACTGGTGCACTAGCAGTGTTCCAGTGATTGCTGCACTTTAGCAGCTGTTGGACCTATTCCACTTTAATTGGCTGGGAATAAATGCCACTTCCCTTTAGGCTACCCAATCATTCTCCACTGAAGTTTATCCATGCCTGGCCTTACTAACTGGCAATACCAGTTGAGCTCCCAACAGCAGCACTCTGCTGGAGCCGTGGAGGAAATAATCCCTTTCTTCCCAGCACAGCAAAAATGAAAGGAGTGCCTGATATGTTGGGGAAGCAAGACATGGTTGGCCAAGGGATCTTGGGAGAAAGAGAAGGAGATAAATAAGGAGTCCATTGGATGCAAAGAATGATCACTGTTCTTCTGGGGATACATAAGTGAAGTCTGGAGAGAATGGCAGTGGAATTCGGCAGCTTGCTGGCACAAGTAAGATAAACAATGGATGCCTGAATGCTCTACTAGATCAGGGAGCTGCAAAACTGGGAAATATGAGCTTCTGGATCTGAAATTCTGGAGAAGATAATACGAGAACATCAGGGGTCATTTTGTAGAAAAAGCAGCAGGAACTCATTAGCATAACTCATTAGCACAACTCATTTGCATATGCCATGCCCCTTGACATCACCAGAAGTGTGTCATTGGCATAACTGATTTGCATATGCCCCACCCCCTGACGTCACCTATCCTGGCTATTTTTGGACCCAGTCCTGGCCATTCAGGGCCAAAATTGGGCCCAAAATGGCAAAAAGAGGCTAGAAAGGGGCCCCAAAATGGTCAGAGGCCCAATCCTGGCCATTTCAGGACCAATCCTGGCTGTTTGGGGCCTGATCCTGGCCATTTTGGGCCTGAATTGGGCCATTTCAGCACTGATCCAGGCTGAAACGGGCCCAAAATGGCCAAAAATCAGGTGGGCAGGGCTACCTGTCATGTGTCCTTTTTTGAGAACTACCAGTACTGCGTTCCTGCGCATCCCCCCTCAAAATGAGCCCTGGAGAACATTATTTAATGCAAGGAATGTAATTATTTTTGCCAAGGCTGGCTCCAGGAGCCTGAACTGATTGTTGATTGGACAGGTCATTAGGTTCGAACCCCCAGTTTACTGCTCCCTAGGCACATCATTCGTACAGAGCAGGGGGAGGTTCCATATTAGGGACAGCATCTCCTGCAATGGCAGCACTGCAATAGAAGAAGGTCTACCTCTTGCATATTTTCAGCAGCTGCTTAGAATAGAGGATTCCTTAGAGGTCAAGAAACCCTTGTCCCAATTCTTTAAATTATGATGCTAACTAGGAGTGAATGAAAATGTGCTCATTCAGCTACAAATCTAGATTCCCTTCCTGTTATTTATTAATAGTTGGTAAGTGCCTCGTTTAAAATACAAGTCGATTTCTAGTCCTTTTTTTTAAAAAAAACCTGGAAGAGCTGACCAATCTTCTCTCCGGCACTTTTCAAAAGCAGAGTTAGGAACTGCTAAATCACAGTACAGCTGCTTCAACTAATTAGTGAATGGTCATTCTAGTGGGCTTTTATGCTGCGTGAGAACTGGATGAGAGGGAGAGATATTTTGCCCATGGAAACTTGCAATGATTAGTTCATCAGGACAGTATTACTACTCCTGAAATAGTCTTTAAATTTGCCCTGTAGTTAACCGAAGGGAACATTTTCTAGTGGTTATGAACTCCTCTCCCTACCTTTTGACTTTCTCCGATATCCTTTCTGCCCCTTTGCCTACATTTACATATGGTTGTTGGATGCCATGGCTTGAAAAGTAATGTTACAAAGTTGCCATGAAACACTGCCTACAGCAAAATTCCAAATGAATTTGGCTCTTCTCCTTCAAGAAATACTGAGGGAAACCGAAAGACAGGCAAAATTTCATACTGGGTTGGTACAAGTTTTCACCTGCTCAAAGCATGTTTGGAGGTTCTTGCACAAGCAAATAGGGGTGGAATCTTGAAGGAACCTAGATTAATCTAGACTAGAGATGGGCACGAACAGAAAAAAAACCCCCAAACATGATGTTCATTGTTCGTTGCCATCGACGAACAGGGACTCACGAACAACCATGAACATGGCCCTGTTCATGAACATGTTCATGGTTGGCTGTTCATGGGGGCCAGCAGGCTCTCCTCCAGCCATCATCCAAGTCAAGATCCCTACTGCACCACTTCCAGAAACCCGGCCTGAGCAGGCAGCAGGAAAGGTACCAATAATAAATAATAGCTTGGTCCAGAGCCTGGCAGCAGCCCTGGAACCTGAAGGGGTAGATCCCTATCCCATCACACACAAAGAAAAGTCAAGCTCTCGTGCACTGTCTCTATCAAAATGCCAACAGCAACTCTCTCCCTCCCCCCTGGTCTTTGCTCCCTTGTAACAAATTTGGAGCTCCACACTTGAAAGGAAGACCTGCCTATCAAGTTAAATTAGGCTTAATTTGGGATTTCCAGGGCAACAGCAGGAGTTCAGACAGAGTTCAGACAATCCCTGCCTAAGTTGCCAAGGGACTGTCTGGCTTGACGAACAGCAATGAACAACAACGAACGAGGCTTGCAATGACCGCCTGTTCATTTAGAATGGGGCCTCACAAGCAGCTTGTTCATGAACAGCAGATTGGTCTGTTCGTGGCTTTTTTTTTGTTCGTATTGCTGTTTGTGCCCATCTCTAATCTAGACAGGATTCGTGACAGTTCTCTATGGGGTTCCCTATCTGTTATCCCAATGATGAGGATTGTATATATAAATGCATCCAAAATTTGTTCCCCCAGAAAATGCATTTCATCACTATGAATAAATTATTGCAAATTAAGCACATTGGAAGTATTACTGAAAGTATTTGCTTATTTGGTTCCAGCCCTCTGTCTGGAGGTAATGTTGGACTTTATAGAACTTGATGGGGCAGGGCAAAATGCATTATATGTCTATATAAACTATGGCACAGAAGCTTCAGTGGAAGTCTAACCAAAGGGGACTGGGAAATCTGTTATCATCAGGAGTAGTTTCCACAACATGGGACGTCTAATGTGGGATTAGCAGGTTGTGCAGTCACAACTGTTGCATGGATATATTCATGGCTGTTCAGTGTGGCCTCCTAAGTTTTGCTCCCTACATCCACTCATTCTTTAGCCCTTGTGTCCATGGAGTATTGCTGGCATAGGACATTCTTCCAGTGGTACCTTCTCGCTGGCAGAAGCCTAATGCTTCACATGAGTAAATTTTTCCCTGCCAGTGCAGTATTGAGCTCCACGCACCAGCCATAGCTCAAGTTAGGATCAGTCTGTTAGAGATGCAAACAGCATTCTACAGCCTTAAACCTAAGTTCTGTTATTTGACAGTTGTCTGATAAGTTGCTAGGATTGTAAATCAGCGAAACCTATAAGGAGTTTTGCTTTGAGCCCTCTTGTTTGTTTTTTAATGTTGCAGGAACCCTCGAAGCATTCGAGATATCTGGAGATTTAAATCTTTGTGCAGCTCGGATGGCCTGACTGACCTTTTCATCGTCTCATTTATTTTGCATAATTTATTTCACTAACCCATCAGAGAGTTAGCAGCGGAAATCCAAAAGGTACTCGGCAAAGAAAGCATTTGTTCCAGAAAATAAAGCTTGAACTGTCTGACACCATCATCGGTTTAGCAATGGCATCTAACAGAATTGGGGTTGTGGTGCTTTAACCTGGCAAATCGTGGTCAATCTAACTGCCCAGAACATTGGCAGACCAAAAATAAGCAAGACATCAAGTGAAGTCTAATCATGAATATTCTGTTACATAGTTTTAAATGGTTAATTAATTTATAGTTGGGAAACAGGTCACAAAAGCCCAACGAACATTATTGTTCCTTGTTCCCTTATACAGCAATTTCAGATTTTTGAGAGGGTACAATGCACAAAATGCTATCACAATGGGCTATATTTCTATAAAATAACTTTCCCTTATTAGGTCTTTTTTTTTTTTTACAACATACATACTATTGCTCATTGATGCCCTCTAGAAGCCCCTGTTTTCTCAGATGTATTTTTGAAACTGACAGCAAGACTGATTGAAATTTGGTCAGATGCACTATTTTGCCTTCAGGGGGGAAAATGGACAAACTGTATACAGAATATGGTTTTCTAGTTATTTTGGGCAGGGGAAACATAGCATTGGGAAAGGAGTATGAAGATTACGAAGAATTATTCTCCATAGTAAAGATGAGAATTTTGTAAAAGGCAAATGAATAACTGAATTTTCTTTAAATGTACCCAGAAGATGCCAAACCTATGCCCCTTTCTAAACAGTTCCACTGGGGTATGTAAAAGGTCCAGACCTCTGACTTTGGTCTAGAGGTTGAAAGGCTTGTTTAGCATTGGGGAGACCAAGGCTGATTCCGCACGAATGGTTTTCCCTGCTTCAGCTTCTAAATGACCTCAATTTTTTCTTGTGTTTCCACACGTGGGAAGGCAATCCTAGCAGCAGATTCGAAGTCGCTGCACGTTTTGTCCGTTTTTTTTCCATCCTGCTTTCCCCCGACTTATTTGTCCATGCGCAGCAGATTAGGGATTTTAATCATGCGGAATTCTTTATCCGATGTTCTCTCCACCCTTGCCCTTTTCTCTTGCCCTTCGAATCAACTTAATTTGATTGGCCAATCATGTTTTCTAAGCTACACCCACTACCCTTCCCCTTCCCCTCTTTTTAAAAAAAAAAATGTAAAAAAACGTTGCAACATTTCTACAAATCTATGCAGAAACATATCCTGTGTCACATGACAACAGCTGATCAATAACGGGTCAATTTTACAACACGCCAAATTTGTTACTTGTTGCTCGCTGACAGCTGACAGCTTCTGAGGTAGAGTGAAAGTGTGATGGAGGGACTTCAGCATTCAACTAGTGGTCTAGGCATTTCATGGAGGGAGAAAGAGACCGTCCTCAACACAACACCTATCACTAAACCACACTGCTCACGAAGAAAGCGGGAAAGATAGACGTAGGGTCATTGGTAACAATTTCCCCTCCAAATGTCAATAGCCAATACTCTTCCACAATATTGGCGGGAAGTGCTCTGGCCTATCCAATATGTTTGTTTGATGCAATGTTTATGTGTAGCAACGGTTTTTTGGGGGGGAAATTTTTTAAAAAATGAAGATGTGCATCATTCGACACTTCCCCCGGAAAAAGCGATGAGGAATTGATTTTTATCCTGTCAAAAATTCCGCATGATGGACTTTGAGCCGATGAAATGTGCGAAACAAAAGCCTAATGTGGAATCGGGGAGAAGTGGATTCGTAGGACTCCACCGTGGCATGACTGCTCAGAAAGTCCGATCAAAATTGATCATGCGGAATCCCCCCAAGGTTCACCTTGGCTGTGAAGCCCACCACATGATCTTGGCCCACTCGCTCTCTCTCAACATGATTCACCTTGCAGTGTTTTTTTAAGGATAAAATGGGGAGGGGAGAAAAATTGATGCTACCCTGAACTTTTACAATGACAAAAACAAAAACCCGGAACTGCAACATCTGGAGAGGGGGTTATTGTTCAGGGATTTTTAAAAGGACCTCTCACCTAATGCCCTACGTGTGAGCACAACTGAAGCTGAACACGCACGCAAGAGGCAAATTTGCCTTGGGGGGCAGATTCCTTCTCCCTGGCTTCTGGGATTAAACTACAGGTCAGCTCAATTTTGCTGTGAGGCAAGAAAGTTCCTTTTAACTATAAACATTTTCTTTTGTTTTCACTTTCCAACTAAGATTTTAACCTTGACTGTGTTGTTTCCCAGAAGAATTTCAAACCCACGACAAAATTATGACTCCAGCATTGAAAAGTTTATATTACAGCAAGATCTGATTGTCCTGTCAATCAGACCCATTGGGTGCCATGTATCCTGGGGAATGTATTATTTGTTCTAACCTTTGATCTTTTACTCTGTAAAACAAATAACCATTATTCTGTAAACAATCAGTGTTAAGGGCATTTAAAGCCCTCCAGTGTTACTGGTCTTTACACATATGTGCCTAAAAAGAGGTGATATGTGTCTGGGCTTATTAAAATGAGAATAAACTCATTTTTCTTTTGTAATCACTGTGTCTTGGAGTCTTGAAATATATGTGGGTAAGTGGCAATAGGGGAGCTTGAAAATCGGCAGCAAAGTACTATTAAAAAAACCTCCCCTGACAGTTATCAAACAGGTCTAACTGCTAGGACTCATAATGGCCACATAGCTGCTATAGCATAGTGGTTAAGTGGTTGCCCTGCAAATCAGCACTCTGCTGGTTGGAATCCCACTACTGCCATAAGCTCTGCAGGTGGCCTTGAGTAAGCCACTCTTCTCAGCCCCAGCCCCCCAGCAGTATTGTGGGGATAATAACAAATTGACTTTAGATCAAGATGGGTCACTGTGTTAGTCTATCTGTAGCAGTAGGGATGAGCAAGAGTCCAGTAGCTCCTATAACACGAACAAAATTTGTGGTAGGGTATGAGCTTTCATGAGCTACAGCTCACTTCTTCAGAGCCACAGCTTACTTCACACTGACTTTGTTCACAGCTCTAAGTGCGGAACTAGTCTGTCTTGAAGGGAGGTATATAAGCACAATAATGATGACAACAACAACAACTACTACATTGGGGATACAGCCTTGAATATTGTCACAATGTCTGAGGGTTGGCAATATTTTTGTTTCAAAAGACGGAATTCATAATTTCTATTTTTTTCCATTCCCACATTAGCCATGGACCCCCAATGAATTTTTTTTCAACAAATTATCCCAAGAATATTTCTACAATGGTCTCAGATTAAGTATATCTAAAGGGCAAATGTTTTCACTTTCCTGAAAAGCATAAGGTATGTGTTTTCCCAGGAATGAGAAGAATGTATTTGAGTTAAAACAAAATAGCCTTTGTGAAACTGTTCAGATGTAGTTAATTTAACATTAAACAATAGCCTAGTTAGAATTAGAAATAAGGACAGAATGACCACTCAGACCATATCTACATTATAAGTGTATATTGCTATCCCCCAGAAAGTCTTGAGAACTGTATTTTAGTAAGGGTGCTGGCAATTTATTTATTTATTTATTTATTTATTTATTTATTTATTTATTTATTTATTTATTTATTTATTTATAGTCTGCCTTTCTTACTGAGATCCAAGGCGAATTACAACAGTGCAAGTGAGAATACAATATGATCGACAGCTAGAACATTAACTGAGCAAAGTGTAATACTGAAAATATAAGATGTTCAGGGAAACAGATACAATAAGGAATGGTAGCATACATTTTTTTAAACAAGCATAACGCTGAGCACAGAGATGAAATCTATCTGAAACAAAGCACGACTAATTCACATGGCATGTTTAACAGTGTGGAGACTTGCTAGTATGTGTATATCTACATCAGCAGACAGTATCCAATAGTGAAGCGTTCAGCCCTCATCCTTACCAAGGCATCTCTCTGAGCTATTTCTTATGACATAGTCCTGTAATCTAAGTAGAAAGTCCTTCTGAATAATTAATTTTTTCATAGTTTGTGGAAGGCCCAGAGAGTAGGGCTTTTGACCACCTCAGGCAGGCCATTCCATAAGGTGGTGGCTACCATACAGAAAGCATGTGTGTGGGCAGCTGTTGATTTTGCCCAACTGTAGGATGGTATCTTCAGAAGACCCTGTTCATACAGGCGAAGATGCTGTGGTGGAACATGGGGGAGTTGTGGTTGCACAGATATGAGGGGCCAAGGCCATGAAGGGCTTCAAATACGATAGTCATGTCCTTGAATTGTGCCCAGTAACTGATGGGAAACCAATGGAGTGATCTGGGTAAAATGATCTAATTTAAAGTTATTAACCTTGGAGGGTCACAACAATTTGTTTGGTTGGCATGCATATTTATGTTATGATAAATGTAAAGCAGATAATATGTTTCAACAGCATTATGTAAGGAGAAATGTTTTCACGGTTTGGCAAAAATATAAAAAATATCTAGAAGAGAAAAGGCCCTTGTGGATTGTTCCGGCAGAGGTGATAAAACCACATACAGAGTACCAAGGCAAAGACTGGATAACTTACAAGGAATTATTGTTGATAGAAAGAGACACTGTTAAAATGAAGAAAGAAGAAGATTTATCTTTTAAATATGGATGGTTACAATATCGACAAATTAAAGACTTTTTTGAAGTAGACATAAGAAAAGTAGGTTTCAGAAGTAGAAACTCAGAGTTAGAAGAACTTTTGCTTGGAGAAGGAATAAAGATAATTTCTAAGTTTTATAAGTTGTTATTGAACTGGTATACAGAAGATGAAGTGGTAAAGACACAAATGGTGAAATGGGCATTAGATTTTAATATAGAGATTACAATTCAGGCATGGGAGCGTTTGTGGAAAAACACTATGAAAATATCTACATGTGTAAATTTAAAAGAGAATGGATATAAGATGATGTATAGATGGTACTTAACACCGAAAAAATTAGCAAATATGATTAATGCTATGTCAAACAAGTGCTGGAAATGTAAACAACATGAAGGCTCTTTTTATCATATGTGGCGGACTTGTGACAAGGCTAAACAATTCTGGTCTAAGATATATGCGGAAATGTTGATAATTATAAAAGGTAATTTGCCGAAAAACCCTGAGCTGTTTTTGTTAGGACTTAGTATGGTAAAAATTAATGTAATGGACAGGACATTATTATATTATATGATGGTGGCAGCAAGACTATTATATGCGCAGTATTGGAAGTAAGCGGAGATTCCAGAGATCGAAGACTGAATACAAAAACTGTTGTACATGGTGGAGATGGACAAGTTGACTAGGAAATTGAAAGACCAAAATTCAAATGAATTTTTAAAAGACTGGGAGAAATTTAAAGAATATCTGGAAAATAAGTGGGATGTGAAGGGACAGTTATGGTCTATGGATAATTACTGATGTCTATATGATCGTGGAATTAAAGTCTAGGTAGGAACTTTACCTTTAAGAAACGGGAATATTAGAAATATTAGAATAGATAAAATATGAAGAGAATTAAAAAGGTTTTAGTGCTGTTGTGGGTCAAGAGAGAAAGGGGGAGGGAGGGTGGGGAATATATGTTTTAATTAAGGAATATACGGTATAAAAGTTGTAGAGTATTATAGGGAACTGATGTATGTATTAGATATATGTGTGTATTAACCTACCCAATAAAATTCTTCTTAAAAAAAAAAAAAGGAAACCAATGGAGTGACTGCAGCATGCTCCATCTAGCTCCTGAGAGTAAATAAGCTACCATGTTCTGCAACAACTGAAGTCTCTGAGGGGAGACCAATGTTGAGTGCATTACAGTAGTCCAGTCTTGATGTTATTGTGTTATGAATCTAGGTGGCCAGATCAGCTGTGTCAAGGTAAGGGGCCTTCTTCCAGGCTAGTCTAAGTTGTGAGAAGGCCTTGTTTACAGCTGCATTTACTTGCTTCTCTAGTACTAGTGCTGGGTTTAATATAACCCCTAGGTACTTAAATGGGCCAGCCAGGGTCAACTGAACCCCATCGAAAGTTGGAAACACGTTAGATTGGTAACCTAATGGTCCTTTTTATATTAGATATTAGGTTTGCTATTGTGTTCCTTTCAAGCCAAATATATATTAAAGTCTTGTTGGAAAGATATTCATGAAAGCTTATATCATGCCCCAAAATGTCCACACATGGACAGATTTCCATCAACAGATCGACCCCCTCCTCCCCGCATAGCCCAAAATGTCCAAAATACTGCTTCTGAGAGAAAGGGAACTCCTGGGAACAGCTGGGGTGGAGGAGTCAGTGCTTCCCTTCCCTCTGAAGTACTTTTAAGCAAGATCCAAGATGAAGTATGTTTACAGCATTAATAACATATGCATTCCATTCTGCATATCATAGGAACTCCAAACAAATCTGTTAAGCTAATCTAGTGGCATTTTTACCCGATCATGATGCTTCAAAGATACAAGAAGTCCGGTGTGCAACAAATAAATTATTGGTAGAAGTCAAAAATAAGGTCCTGCTGCTTTCTAATGATGAAAAGTAGAAATTAATGAATTCTATCAACTCATCCTAAACTAACCCTCGTCTGTAAAATTCTTAATTATGAGAAATATTCAGAACAATTTAAATAGTAAGAACAGTAAACTGGAGTAAACATGCTGAAGCATTCTAGTTTCGATGAAATCAGACATTATAACCTCAGTATATATAATGAACAGAGGTTAAAAACTGAAGGTGAAGTTATAATTCAGTTTCCATCTGGGATGACAAACAAAATCCTTCAAGTGTGTCCATATAATCTCTCACTCCAGAGAGATGCTAATTTACATCTGAGGTCTGATCTATAAAGCTCCAAAATCTAACATTTCCTAGAGCAGTTGTGAGACTGTTGGGCGTAATGATAAAGTTCAAATATTTCCTCCTGGTAATAGACAACCCCTTAGACCGTAATTCAGTTTATCTACTCCCAGGTAGAGATGGGCATGAACCTGGGAAAAAATGAACCGCGCGGTTCGTGGTTTGTCACATTTCACGAACCATGAACTTTCACGAACTTGCCCCGGTTTGCGAACCGGTTTGTCTGGTTCTTGAAAATGTCACATCCAGGTCAGCAATTCGTCACTTCCGGGTCAGCAGAAGGCCACTTCCGGGTCAGCAGAAGGTCTGCAGGAAGTCCCCTGATGCCTAGGAAACTGATATATCGGCACCAGGCTGTCTGTAGTGACGAACCAAAAAATGAAAAAACGAACCAGCCTAAAGTATGTGGCAGTTCATCAGAAATAGGCTCTGATGAACCGCTGGTTTGCGAACCACGAACCAGCCCAGTTCGTCACAAACTTTGGTTCATATTTTGGTTTGTGGTCATCTCTCCTCTCAGGGCAGCCACTTCCTGATTCACTCCCACCATCTAGATAGGCAATGTGCACGAACATTGACTTTTACACATAGCAATTTGACTCTGTAGAAAAAAACAGAGATTTGTACACATGGTTTTCATCTAGCTAGTCACAGAAGCCAGCTTCCATATCTGTATGGCATCCAGCCAGGTTAGGGTATTTATCTCCTATGTACTTCACTAATTGAACAATAATTGCACAATCTAAGTTCTAAATCATAGAATTGGCCATATTGAGCAGAGTGCTACTAGATGCCCCTAAAAGCCCTATCCAACTGAGGGACACTATGATAGCGTTGGAAGAAACATTAAAGGCCATTTAATCCAATGTTTTGGTCAGTGCAAGAAATTCAAAAGGAAAGCATTCCCATCAGATAGCTTTCCAGCGTGTTTGAAGACCTCTAATGTGAGAGATAATTCCCTTGGTAATTGGCTCTGTTGTTGAGTGGCTCTTACCATTAAGAAGTTTCTCCTAAACCTGACTCGACCATCTTGTAACTTAAGCCCATTCGATCTAGTCCGGCTTTCTTGAGCAGCAGAGAACAAGATTTTCCTTCTAAGTGACAACCCTTCAGGTTGTCACTTAGCATGCTATCATGTGCTCCCTTGGTCTTCTCTTCTCCTGAGGTTAAACATGTCTAATTCCTTAAATTTCTCCTCGTAGGTCTTGTTTTCCGGACACCTTACCATCTTTTTTTCTCTTCAGAAACTCATTCTATAAAGTGCTGTACCTGAAAGCAGACACACAGTATTCCACATAAGTCTGACTAAAGTGGAAACACTATTTCTTCTGAGGAGATATTTAATAATGATGAGGAAAATGAAATCCAATATCATATTATTTTAGGGCTGTATAAAATATATGTGCTCCTCATTGCCCCTTATGGATAGAACTCTTCCTAGAATAGCAACAAGATGTACCTCTCCTTAAAATCTCTCCCCCAAACCCACCTTTTCCATTAAGCCCTTGCCTAGCACCCTCAGCCTTCATTCTTAATTGCAGTCTTAATGGAATCTAAGTAAATGTGCAACTGCACTTGTTCATATTGACTTTTTCGTTCCCTTGATCTCCCAGCACTTCATATCCTCTTTTGACACTCTTCCTTTGCAGTGACAACCCATCATTAAGTCAAGTGAGATGAGCAACATGAGGCTGGGGGCAGATCCTTATCCTCCAAACCCAGTTTATACTGACAACGAAAAAAGAGAGGATAAACCTGCTGGGGGGTGGAGAACAATTACTCTGTCTCAAATTATATTATTTTGTTTATTTTTATAAATATATTTTTTATAAATATAAAGTGCTGATAGTGCTAAGTAAGCAGAATAAATATTTCAACAGCAATAAATAGAGATACAAGTACAAGTCAATATAAAGGTCTTTAACATCAATAAATACTATAGTACAAACTGCTGTTTGGAATCACAACTAGACATGTGCAAACCAAAAAAATTTAACAAACCAGCGGTTCGCAGTTTGGTGCCGATGATGATCCTGAGATCGCGAACCACAACGAACATTTCCCGTTACCGAACCGGTTCGCGGTTCATGGTTTGTTGGGCGCGGAACAGCCCCCGGGGCACTTACAGAGCCCATATTCCCGGGGAGTCTTTTGCAGGCTCTCCCCTATAGCCATCACCCAAGTTTGGACAACATTGCAAAAGGGATCTTGGAGCTATACCCTCTCCAATCCAAGGCCCCCAGGAAACTCCCACTCGACACAATTACAGCCACCGGTTGATGTTGGCCCAGTGTACAGAAGGTGGGTGGCGGACACGGAGAGGTGGTGATGAGCCACCTTCCCTTTAGGGGGTGGGGGGTCTGGCCGTTCACCGGCGGCACCCCCCATGTGCCTGCTTGACAGGCCAAAGAGGAGCGTGCTGGTATTCCGGCGTGGGTGGGAGAGGACATGTCATTCATACTGGGGCCTGATCCCCCAGCAAGCGAGGGTCCCACTGAGGAACAGTGTGGCAGCAGCCAACAGCACACACCTTCCTGCCTTGCTGGAAAGGATGGGAGGGAGAGGAGATGTCTTTTGGAGGGGAAGTGGGAAGATCCACCAACAGCAGCGAGGCCTCCTCCGAAGCTCCCACTGAGCTACTCTGTGGCGGCAGCTGACAGTACCCACCTTCTTGCCTTGCCAGAAAGGATGGGAGGGAGAGGAAATTTTGTTGGAAGGGGTCGGAGTGCTCCAGAGAGGGACAGGTCGAAAGAGGGTCTGTGAATTCGGAAGATCCTAACAGCCGTGAGGCCTCCTCTGAGGATCCCACCGAGGAACTCTGCGGCAGCAGCCAGCATCAACCACCTTCTTGCCTTTGCGGAAAGGATGGAATAGGACAGGACCAGAGAGGTCGTTGGGAGGGGACTCAGTGTTCCACAGAGGGCGAGGTGAGAAGAGGGACCGTGTACTTGTGTGGGAGAGGAGGGCTGAGCCCGAGGCTTCCTGGCTGCATTGCGTAGCAGGACCGGGACGGAGAGATCCCACATCCACCCTGAAGGAGTGCGCAGACTGTTGTGGCAGAGGCTTGTCCGCTCCCCCTGTGTCACAGTGGAGGCTGTCGCTAGCATCACTCACCTTCCTGCCTTTGCAGAAAGGACATGACTGGTCGTAGTGGCATTACCCATTCACCCCTGCCCAGAGGGGACAGCCACTGCTGTTGGCAGGGGCCACCGTGATGTACAATCTTATGTGCAACAGTAGTTGATCTGTCCCTCGTAGCCCAAAGCCGAAGCATCATACAGAACCCACTGTCCAGACTTCATGGAAAGGGTGTGAGGGTGAGGGACCCATTCCCCCCTGCTCAGAGGAGGCAGCAGGTGACCACAGAAAGGGAGGGTACCGTGCGGTGCCACACTAACACCAGCAAGAGCTCCTGAGCTGCCCCTCGTGCCCAAAAGCAGCAGTGGCAGACCTCAACCACCTTCCTGCCTTCGCGGAAAGGACACGTGACTGGTCGTGGGTCCCATTCCCCCCATGCACAAAGAGGATAGCAGGTACACATGGATAGGGGTGCACCATGCAGCTCAAACCTGTCAAGCTCAGCAAAAGCTTCTGAGCTGTCCCTCGGGGGTCCAAAGTGGCGGCAGCAGACAGCACCCAACTTCCTGTCTTTGTGGAAAGGGTGGGAGGGACCCATTCTCCCCTGCTCAGTGGGGACACCAGGTGCCATGGAAGGGGGGGTACCGTATGGTGCCACTCTCACATTGGCAACAGCAGCAGGGCTGTTCCTCGTGCCCAAAAGCTGCATCAGCTGGCAGCACCACACCTTCCTGTCTTCGAGGAAAGGACGGGATGGGAAAGACAAGAGAGGTTGGGAGGCATCTGAGCAGATCCAGAGAGGGAGAGGTGTGAAGAAGGAACGGGAACTTGTCTGGGAGAGCTGGGCAAAGTGTCACCAGCCATGGAAGCAGCCCAGAGAAGTGAGGGAGGTTTGAGCCCGCTGTGGACGAGCTGGGCCAGCTACAACCCCAGGGTGGCTCAGAGCCCAGGTAGGTCCAGGTCCACGGGAGGGTGCCCCAGTAGGTTGAGGTTCACCTTGATGAACGTCAACATGTCCATCAGGTCCGGGTGCAGATGTGCGCGGTGGGGACAGAGGTGGTCTCCCAGGTGGGAGAACACCCGCTCGCTCTGCACACTGGTGGGAGGGCAGGACAGGATGTTTGTTGCCATGATGGACAGGTCCGGCCATCAGTCTTATTTCCTCGCCCAATACTGCAACGGGTTGGCATGGGGGGACTCGGTGGGCTCAGAAAGGTACTCGCGCACCATGGCCCCTGCCGAGTCCTCCACTGAGAGGGACGCGCCCGCTGTGCAGCGGCCAACCATGCAGCCCACCAACGAGGCCCAGAGATCGAATGTGTCCATTGGGGTGGCTCTTCCCTGGCGTGGCTCTCTTCCCACCTCCTCCCCCTCCCCTTCCTCCCCCTCCACCGCCTGCCCATTGCCGCTGCCCGGTTCCTTCTCTCCTGCCCTCTGTCTCTGGAAATGGAGCACCGCTCTGCGGAGCTCCTTTTTCCAGTGCTGCATCTGACCTGCCTGCGTGGCGATGCTGCCCTTGATGCGGGGGGTCACAGAGGGAGGCCAGTTGGTATGGTGCCTCGCAGCATAGAGGATGCAGGCATTCAGCGACACAGGTCTGGCTCGTCCGGACAAATTCCGGACCCTGGGGTCTTGCCCTGGGGTCTTGCCCTTGCTGGAGCTTCTGGGCCAGAAACTGGTCTAGGCTGTGGATCAGAGGGAGGACCTGAACCAGGCTGACCATAGGATTTTCTCCAGCAGAGGAGTAAAAGTAGCTTACAAAACTAAAAAATGAACAACAATCTAAAATCATAATGAAGCAATAAGGAGAACCCAGCCCCCAGTAGAATGCTCTTCCCCTGACAGGCAGCAGCACTCTTCCACCAACCCGTTTTCAACCCCTTCACTGCCAGAATTGCTCAATATCAATGCTACACTATACTATCACATTAGTATGATGTTATACTCATAGTATGATGTTATACACAGAGCCAAGCTACAAGTGATGCCTTACACAGGTTGGACACTTGTCAGCTTCCCTCAAGTTTTGATGGGAAATGTAGATGTCCTGGTTTTACAGCTTGGCTCTCCATTACAGCTGCAAGACCAGGATGCCTACATTTCCCGTCAAAACTTGAGAGAAGCTGACAAGTGTCCAACCTGTGTTAGGTGTCACTTGTAGCTTGGCTCACAGAATCCGTGACACTGGCCAAAAGTTAAAATATGCTGGCATAAGTGACTTACAATGCAATCCTAAGCAGAGTTAGACCAGTCTAAGCCCACTGATTTTAACTGGCTTTGACTGGAGTAACTTTGTTTAGGATTGCACTGTAATGTTTCTTCCATATGAAGGTTTTGCTCTGGTTTGGCATCCAAGTGAGGATTTTTTGGAGCATCCACACAGTATCATCCCCGAATTGTCCACTTTCCAGGTTTTCCCCTGCTTTGCCCAGAACTTTTTCAAACCAGGTTTGATAGATCTTTTTGGAAATATCTTAGTCAAAGCATATTTGCATACTGTGCAGATGGAAAGGTGTGCATTTTTGGAGATCCTACTCACATTGGTACCAGTTTCTTTTCCTCAGCCCTCTGGAGCCTTCACTCCCAAGCACAAACTATTGGAGGGCTTTTTTGACATAAAAAAGTAACATAGCAATCTACTTTTTGAGTAAGTTACTATCTTGCTGTATCAGGGGAATGCTGTAGACGTAGTTCATCTTGATTTCAGTAAGGCTTTTGATAAGGTTCCACATAATATCCCCGTTGACAAGTTGGTAAAATTTGGCTTGAATCCTATTACTGTATCAATAATTGGTTGAAAGATCCCACCCAAAGAGTGCTTGTTAATGCTTCCTCATCCTCTTGGAGAAGAGTGACAAGTGGAGTGCCTCAGGGATCGGTCCTGGGACCTGTGCTGTTCAACATTTTTATAAATGATTTGGATGAAGGAATAGAGGGAATGCTTATTACATTTGCAGATGATACTAAATTGGGAGGGTAGCAAATACAATAGACGACAGACTCAGGATACAGGATGATCTTGACAGGCTGAAAACTGGGCTAAAACAAATAAAATGAATTTCAACAGTGACAATTGCAAAGTTCTGCATTTAGGTAGGAAAAATCAAAGGCGTAATTATAGGATGGAGGAGACTTGTCTTGGCATTAGTATGTGTGAAAAGGATTTAGGGGTCTTAGTAGACCATACACTGAACATGAGTCAACAGTGTGATGTGGTAGCTAAAAAGGCAAATGCGACTTTGGGCTGTATCAACATAAGCATAGTGTCTAGATCACACAAAGTAATGGTATTGCTCTACTCTGCTCTGGTTAGACTTCACCTAGAGTATTGTGTTCAGTTTTGGGAACCACATTTTAAGAAGGATATAGACCAGCTGGGTCATATCCAGAGGAGGGCAATGAAGATGGTGAGGGGTCTGGAGACCAAGTCCTATGAGGAAAGGTTGAATGAAGGAGCTCAGTATGTTTAGCTTGGAGAGGAGACAACTGAAAGGTGATATGATAACCATCTTCAAGTACTCGAAGGGCTGTCATATAAAGGATGGCGCAGAACTGTTTTCTGCTGCCCCAGAAGGTCGGACCAAAACCAACAGGTTGAAATTAAATCAAAAGAGTTTTCAGCTAAACATTAGGAAGAACTTCCTGACAGAGCGGTCGCTCAGGGGAACAGGGTTCCTTCTGCTGGTGGGCTTTCCTTCTTTGGAGGTTTTTAAGCAGAGGCTAGATGGCCGTCTGACAGCAATACTTATTCTGTGAACCTAGACAGATCATGAGAGGGAGGGTAGGGAGGGTTACACCAGTGCTTAGTTCTCGTGGCCCCTTCTTATATGCCCAGGGTAAGGCCAATCGCTACCTTGGGGTCAGGTAGCAATTTTCCCCAGGGCAGTTTGGCTAGGGATCCTGATGGTGTTTTGTCATCTTCTGGGCATGGAGTAAGGGTCACTGGGGGTGTGGGGAGGTGGAGGTATTTGTGAATTTCCTGCATTGTGCAGGGGATTCGACTAGATGATCTTAGAGGCACCTTCCAACTCTATGATTCTATGATTCAATTGCACTGTCTACCAGCTTCTCTGATTTCCCAGCTTTCATTTTTTAAAAAGTCTCTAGACCTTTTGGTTAGGGAGATGGAAGAAGAAAGAAGAAAGAAGAAAGAAGAAAGAAGAAGAAGAAGAAGAAGAAGAAGAAGAAGAAGAAGAAGAAGAAGCAGCAGCAGCAGCAGCTGGGAATTCTCGCTATGTAGATGCCGTCTTAGGCCTTTTATGCACAGGCAATTTTTGCCACTTTTGGCTCCATACCACTTCGAGTTTTCTTTCAAATTCCAGACAATGAACTCCCCCTTCAGATGTTCTTTTCTGAGTTTTCTGCTTGTGTTTTTTCTGTGTGGGGAGGATATTCGGAAGAGAAAACTTGGAATGCCGTACTGAAAACCCGAAGAGGCATGTGACCAAACGCGGCAAAAATTGCCTGTGCAAAAAAGGCCTTACAGTGCAGATGTATGCAGAGCTGTTTCTGCTGAAACCCATTGAGTGGAGGCTGGATCAGTGGCGCATAGGATTACTCCGCCTACCTTGCGCAAGGTGAGATTCTAAGCTTGGCATTCTAACTTTCTTCAGCAGTAAACCATGGGATGGCACTCTGTGCCATGAATGCCGCTTTGAAAGTGCATATATTTGATTGGGCTGTGCTCTAAAATGTATAGTATTGCAAATGTATTGGCACTGGTTACGAAATCTGAATTGTTTTCATTTACTTGATCGGCTAATTTGTTTTGTCTTTCTTAAAATCTAGAGGCTTAATTGTGACATATGAAAGTCCTTATTTAGGGTAGGCTTTAATTTGATTACTGTCTTCCCTGCTGTGTAAATAGTCTCCTGGGCTTGGTGTTTTTTCCTCTCTTCTTCCCTGCGTATGCATTCTCTTTTACATTTGACTGTGTAACAATTCCTCTTTGCACAGTCCTTCCTTCTACCCTCTAAGCAAACCCAGAGCAGACAATAGATACATACTAATGGAGCCGTGTACGTACCATCTGTAAGAGCAGCTGCTCTCTTGCATCTGTACAATATGTTGGAACTGAGAGCTCCACTAATCTGCATAATAAGAAGAAGGCTTATCCCACTCTAGCTAATAATCACAAAGCAATCGATGCTTTCCATTCCCTCACTGCAGAACGGCAGCAAAGTTTTTGTACATTTACCACAATCTCTCTTGACATCCAGAGGTCAAACAACAGCTGCAGAATTTCACTTGCAGCTACTCCTCTTCCTCCTTGACATCAGAGCTTCTTCACAAAAGAAATACATTAAAAAATAGACACCCACTGAAAGCCAGGAAAGACTTTTGTGCTTTTAAGGTCAGCTTCTGTATACTTTGGGGCGTCCAAATCATTATCTGTGTCGGATGTGGAAGCAAGGTTGGGGTCAGATGACAAAATGGCCCCAGAGGAAGCTGAGCTATCTGGGCTCTGCAATGCAGGCAGCCCTTTATGAGGGGTGGAGGGGTGGAACAGATTCAGACTGAGTCAATGGGCAACAGGGGCAGGTGTCCTAGGTCTCATTCTTGGGGGGCCAGCTGCCCACAGCCCTGCCCCCTCAACAGAGGGGGGAAGAAGAAACTCCTGCTGCCACACGTGCTTTCCATGTCTGGGGCTAGGGCAGGGGGTTTGTGCAGCAACAGCGGCTCCTGCCCACTTTTCACACGACAATAACAACAACAGCAATATTCGATTTGTATACCACCCTTCAGGACAACTTAACACCCACTCAGAGCGGTTTACAAAGTATGTTATTATTATCCTCACATCAATCACCCTGTCATGGGGCTGAGAAAACTCCGAGTAACTGTGACTGACCCAAGGTCACCCAGCTGGCTTCAAGCAGAGGAGTGGGGAATCAAACTTGGTTCTCCAGATTAGAATCCTGCTGCTCTTAACCACTACACCAAACTGGCAAGAGCTACTCCTTGCGTGTCTCCAGTTCATGGGCAGGGGAGATTGGAAGTAATTCTGGGTCCCTATTGAGGACTTTTGCCCAGGTCCACAGAATCACTAAGACGAAACCTGATTGGGCCTCAGTGGCCCCTGAAGTGGTGCCAGAGTTGCTGGGGCTCAGCTTGCTCCTAGCGACCCCTGATCCCCCAAGCCAGTGGGCCCATTGGGAACTTTCTTGGTAAGTTAAAGGGCCACGCTGTCTTTGCCAGGGAGTGTATTTCATTATGCAAAGTGAGAGGCCAGCCTTTTAAATAAAGTTGATATCACCAAGCAATCATGTCTTCCTAGTTATAAGGCACAAATGCTCAACTATAGCAGTACGTAAGAACAAGAACTTTTGCATCTGCTAGGCAAAACCAAAGAGAGACAGGTAACATTAAAATGTGAACTATCTCAAACACTGGCAACTTGAAAACATACCTTTTTTAGCAACTTGAAAAGTTGTTTATTACAACAGCAGAGCTGGGAAACTGGTTTTGAAAAGCAGAGTAGAGCCTGAAGGGTTAAACACTTTCGCCCCTTTCCTGCATTGTCCCAATACAAATTGAAGCTGCAATTTACATTCTATAGAAGGAAGGAGATAGGTGATACTTGTCTCATCTTGTTTTGTCCAGTAAAGAATAATTAACCCTGAACAAGGCTAGAACTTCTATAACATTAACCAAAAAGAAAAAGAAAAGAAAAACACACACCTTTTTTGGTTGTTTATCTATTCAGCACCAAAGAATTAAATACACACAATTAATTAGGCCATTGGATTGGAGAACAGAAGTGTGCTCTGAGGGAAAAAAAATTGTAATAGTTTCATATCTGGGATTCAGGGAAGACACCTTTTCCTTTACCCCGATTCTTGGGTAAGATGGTACTGGTTGGAGTGGGGTGGGTGGGTTTGTTTTGTTTTTGGGTTCTGGAATTTTGGAGCCATTGTTTTCAAAGAAAGAACTAATTTGAAAGTCTGGTGCAGCTGTTCTGAAAGATAATGTCACTAAATTTGCGCAGAACATAGTAGTCCCTCTAATCTAAAGAATTCCTAAGTTTCAAGCAGAATGGACTGAGGGGTTCAATTTTACAGGCCCCTGAATTAGGTGCCCCTTAATGTACTTTCCTCTCTCTCTTCTGGGGTGGGTGGGGGGCAGCTTAGTAGGCTGCCATTGTTTAAAAAAGAAATTCCTGACTGTATCCAAAATAGTAACGAGTTCAGTAGCACCTTTAAGACTAATCAACTTTATTATAGCATAAGCTTTTGGGAGCCACAGCTCTCTTTGTCAGAATCATCTGAAGAAGAGAGCTGGGGCTCCCGAAAGCTTATGCTACTATTAAGTTGGTTAGTCTTAAAGGTGCTACTGGACTCTTTACTATTTTGCTACTACAGACTAACACAGCTAACTCCTCTGGATCTCTGATTGTATCCAGGTTCTTTACATACTCTTACAGTGACTGACAAAAAATTTTGGTTTTTACTTTCCGGCTAAAAACTCTGCTTTTGCCATTCTTCCTTGTTGTAGTTTGTTGTCTCCTTTCAGATAGTAAGGAAGGCTTCCTTTGCAGATAACTGGCCCCCTCCCATCACAGCAGTCTTTTAAAATAGTCTCTCCTCTGAAAATTTTATCTGGCTCAGAGCAGCTGGTACAGGCATTAAAAATGCATTCTCTTGAGCTTGTCTCCACAGTAATTGGTGACTGGCTTACAAGAAACAAATAGGAAGAGAGAAATGCCGTTGCCTGGGAAATCAGGAAAATCAAAGAAAAACAAGATGGCTGTTGCTGACCACGGTAAGCATCGAAACACAAAACACAACAGATTTTTTTAAGGGTGGTGGTGATTCAAATGCATAAAAACTCTGGATTTGTGTTTACCAAGAATCAGAGTAACAAACCCAAATAGTGATTTTTGATTATATTTTCAGCTCAGAAATTTCAGGATGCACACCCTGTTGGAAAAGTAGCGCAGAAAGAGTTATTTCCAAAGTGAGTAAAACTGTTTCGGCTTACTCCTGCCCCTGGACATATAATTGGGTATACATTTACTTTGTACTTGAATATGCATGCCCAAATGCCAAAATAAAAGTGAGAATCATTCTTTAGTTCTAATTACATATACATTTTGTTCCTTTTCCTGGAAATCTTTTTCAAGTGTTGCTTATTCCGGTGTTATCTGTCTGTCTGTCAATATGTTTATCTGTCTATCACATTTTTATCTCAACTTTCCCTCAAGGAGCTCAGGTTGCCATATATAGTTCTTCACTCCTCCACTTTATCCTCACAGCAACCCTATGAGGTAGGACAGTGTGAGGGAGAGTGACTGGCCCAAGACCACCAACTGAGCTTCGTGGGTAGAAGGTGATGTGAACTCCTCCCCAGTCCAAATCCAACAATCACTATATTGTGTGATCCAAAATGCTCTGATCACAGTCATTAGAAAATTAGGGGTACTTATCAGCTGTGCTGTCCATGATGTATTTGGGATAAGACAAAATAGCTGAAGGACATATAATTATCCCTGTACGAAGCCTGTGAATCTCTAATAAAGGACAGAATTTCTGGAGAAAGAATGAGATAATTGTTTGATGATAGAACCCAGAAAATCATATTAGGTTCACGGTGTGGGATCTGACACAGATGATAAAGGTCTAAACCATTTACAGCATTCCCAGTCTCTGCTCCTTGGAATGATATTAGCTGTATCTGTTTAAAACGAATGTAAGATTATCCTTAAATGTGTTTAGATATGAATGACTGGTGGATATGATTGAGTTTAATGCACTGGCTAATTGCTGAAATATAACTTTGGAGATGACTCAGATCTGCTTCTCTTATCTTCTATGCAGCTTTCTTCCATACTAGTTTCTAATAGCTTTAAGAGTTTTATCTTTGATTCCTGGCCTATTCTGATTGATACAATTACGGTGAAATTTCAGACTTCAAGCACTTTCACGTTGCTACCTGTCTCCATTTTTCTCTGTTTCTGCCTTTCTGAGAGGTGGGAACAGAGATTTCAGGCAGAATTTAAAAGGTGAAAGAGGGAAAGGGGAAGCTAGCCCTTAAAAGGAATGGGCTGCAAAAGTCTCTGTTTAGCTTGCAGAGACAAATGAGCACCTTCCCACAGTTATTGGTTGCTAGGAGACAAAATCTGCAAAGAGAGCTCAGATTTGCAGAGGCAATGCCATAGAAGGGAGCAGTCTGGGCAGTCAGCCAATAGATACATCATGTAAAAAAGAAACATTGCATTGAAGATGGTTTGGAAAACTGGAGGGAGGGGGAGATGGAGAACACACAGAAGGAGAACTGACTAGAAAACTTGTGTGAGAAATGTACAAAAAATGTTGCAGTTTGGCAACAAAACCAAGGGAAAAGCTGTGTGGAAGTGCTAATAACCCTTTTGCTCACACAAAATACTGCATGTGGTGAAATGGGGCCTCTCCCTTCTTTTTTGTCTTAACTGGTAGACCCCGCTCTGCCTAGCCCTCCCTTGCCTAACCTAGCACCTGGAGGAGCTGTCTCACTTTCCTGTCTCTGGGTAGTTGCTGCCACCACTGTCCCTGTATAGGGTCTTGGTTAGGCGGGACAGCCTCCTAACCTCCCTCCTCTGCTAGTGGGCCCAAGCGGTTGGGGGGGGGGGCTATGTGGAACAGAAGATCTTTCTTCATAAATTCTGAAAACCATTTATTTAACTTCTAACTATACACAGGCAAATATACAGTGAACGGAAGGAATAATACAAAATAAAAAGAAACCCCTACTCTCTCTCCCTCTGCTTCTCTATACTCATGGTTTAATTAGATGTTGGGTAGGGCAGGCACAATCCTTTGATACCTGGGGTTACATTAGATCTACCTCTCCCCTCAGAGCCATCTCTCCCTCCACTCTCCAGCCACCAACTGTCACCTTCCAACTCCCCTCCACCAACTGACTCGCTCTCCCTCCGATCACATTCTACTCTAGAACTGGCCTCTCCCCTCTGCAGCCCATAGAAAGTTAACTCCACAAACAGAATGGCGTTTCTCCACACTGCATATATGACAAAGCTTGAGAGAGAGAGTAGCGAGAGTTATTCCAATGTATTGATCTCCCAATGCTCTCTTCCTTTCAGAGTAAGGAGATTATTCCCTAACGGAAAGATTTTGAGATATGGGGCAAGTGACGATACCAATATCAAAATGAGCTGTCTCTTCCTTTCAAAACTACACACAGATTACTTGCATAATTAAAACATTTCTGTGATTCCTTTTCACCCAAAGAGGGTTCCCAGGTTGGCAAACATCAGACATTAAACTTTTCCACATTAAATTTTTTAAAAATATATACAATAATTCAGTAAAAATATATAAACAGACATAACTCCAAAAACCAGGGAGGAGGTCAATAACAGTTACAAACAGAACAAAAAAGTCTCCCCCCACTGGCAGAAGACAACAATAGAGGAAGACAGACAAATCTCCCCTGGGGAGGGAGTTCCAAAGTGTTGGTACCATTACCAAGAAGGCCTTTTCTTATATTGCCACCTGTTTAGCCTCAGCAGGGGCACTGGAAGATGACTGGAGTAGAAGGGTAGGCTCATATGGGGGATGGCGATCTTTAAGGTATGCTGGCCCCAAACCACGTAGATTTTTAAAGGTCAATATCGGGTCCTTGAACCGGTTCTGGAAACAACTTGGAGCTAGTGTAGATGGAACAAAGCTGGAGTGATATGGACTCTACAACCCACATTCTGGCCGTACCACTTTGTACCAATTTAGCTTCTGGACCATCTTCAAAGGCAGTCCCTTGTAGAGTGCATTGCAGTAATCTAATCTAGATGTTACAAGGTCATGCATCGTAATAGCAAGGTCTCCCCCCTCAGGAAGGGCCACAGCTGGTTTACCAGCCACAGGCAGTGAAAGGCACTCCTGGTCACAACTGTGACCTATTTATCCAACAGGAGGATAAACAGGAGGCTCAAGTCTGGGAATGAAACAAACTCCAATTTGTTAAACCACCTGAATTTGATATTGCAACAAACTGGAGTTTGACTGAAGACTTCCTTAACAAGAAAGTCTTCAACCATAGCTTCGCATGGAAGAGGAGGAAGGAGGGAATTCAAATTTAGTGCTCATCATGAACAAACTCGAGTTAGTTTGTGACATCTAAACAAAGCCCAGATTTTCAATTAAATGTGTCCCTGTGTTCATCTGAGAAAAGCTGGCAGTTATTTATTTATTTATTTCAAATTTGCATTCCACCCTCCCCATAAGCGGGATCAGGGCAGATAACAACATATTAAAAATACAATTAAAAATCCATGTTCATTAAAAACAACACATTTAAAACAGGATGGCGGACAGCCTTCACAGGGAGGGTTAAGATGTATACACCCCTTTTTTCCAGGCCGGCAGAGGCTCAGCCTCAGCCATATGCCTGGTGGAACAACTCTGTCTTGCAGGCCTGGCGAAAAGATAGTAGGTCCTGCTGGGCCCTGATTTCAGCAGACAGAGCATTCCACCAGGTGGGAGCCAGGACCAAAAAGGCCCTGGCTCTGGTCGAGGCTAGGCGGGCCTCCTTGGGGCCAGGGACCACCAACAGCTGTTTGTCCCCTGATTGGAGTGTCCTCTGGGGAATATATGGGGAGAGATGGTCCTGTAGATACGTTGGTCCCAGTCCGCATAGGGCCTTATAGGTCAATACCAGAACTTTGAATCTGATCCAGTAATCCACTGGCAACCAATGGAGTTAAGCAACCCAAATGTGAAAAAGCTACATTTCCCCCCCTATTGCAGTGTAACTACGGAGACACAGTGAGGGTTACCAGTTTGTCAATGATTATAAATACAGCACGGAGGGAGGTGGCAGTTAGTCAACATTAAACTAAAGGGTTTGATATTGTGATATAAAATATGGTTTATATGTCACAGAGAAATGAGCCAGTGCGGTGTAGCAGTTAGAGTGCTGGACTAGGGTCATTTTCACATGTCCCAGCACAGCACTATACTCAAGGAATGAAGATGTCTTCCTGGCATGATTTCTGACCTCATCGCGGCTCCAGAGCAGTATTGTGGTGTGATGATGTCAGAAATTGCACCGGGAAGATGCCCTCGTTCCGTGAGTATAGCACTATGGTGAGACGTGTGGGAATGCCCTAGAATCTGGGAGGTTCGAATCTTCCCTCTTCCATGGAAGGTTGCTGGGTGACCTTGGCCAGTCAAACACCCTCAGCCTAACCTACCTCGCAAGGTTGTTGTGAGGCTAAATTGCAAGAGAGGAGAACAATGAAAACTGCTTTCAGCCCCCATTGAGGAGAAATATTGGGTATGAATGAAATAAATAACGTAAATAATAATTCTTGCTTGGCGTAACTCATTTCTCCTTGTCCTTTAATGTCATCCTCAATGCATAAGGGAAGTTAATTTATGAACGTGCAAGAAAGTACATGCTAAAATGCATATTCCATTAGTAAGAATTTCAGGAGAGAAGAAATTGTTGCCTGTTCCAACTGCTTCAATAAAGCTTTCAATGTTACCCTTCTTGACCATGCAATGTTTTCTAAATGAGGCAGTAGTTCTCAGGACACTTTTCGTAGATTACATTATCAATTCATTTGGGAGACAATGCCATGCCCCATGCAGATGGGTTGTTATGACAATAATTTCCATAGTGCTGGTTTCCCCAAACCAAGTTACTCAAGCAACCAGGGAGCTTTTTATATTGATTATTTTGTATTTCGCAATGTGCTTAATATTGGACCTTCTATAAAGCAGAAGAGAACCTGAGAGAAAATTCAAAAAGGAATTTGGAGGATTTAAAAACAGCATCTGATAGGCCAGCTCTTCTTCATCATGACGGTAGTTTTGTGCTTTCTTTTAGGGGAGGGATGAGGGTATTTCCCACTGGAGCTGGTGTTTCCTTTCTAAATGTCAGTTAAACAATGACACCCCCAGGTGTCCACCCTCCTTTTCTCGACTGACAAATGTGCAGCAGATGGTGAAAATGGCCTGGCGTATTTTTTTCAGGATGAATTAAAAAATAACAATAAACCTTCAACAACACTCCTTCATACCTTACTGCTGACTGTTGTTGCTATTGCACCTGGTGATAATAATGTTGCTTAATTAGACTGACATTTCCAGAAACTGGAAAATAATTTAGATAGAAACTCTTTGGATCTATCTAATGGGACATGGGAGCGAGGCTTAATCTTGTTACCGTGTTCTTTGACATAGTTCATCTCAGGGCACCACCTCATAAACAGAAGCCTTTTTCAGATGGTATTGTTGCATTTTCTGGGAAGTATCAATTGTACATGTTGGAAGCATGCACCACTCATGATACATGTTGTTACTATGCTGTATGAACATGGGTGACATGTATTTTTATGCACCCTTGGTACATGTGAACATGAACTCTTAAAACACCAGTGGTCAGTTCATGTGTACCATAGCTCTACACATATGGTAAATACGTGTCTTATTTCTGTCCATACAATACAGCAACCACACATATTGGGAAGATCTAGGGGTAATTACATGTGACAGTAACGTGAAAAGGACAAGAGTTAGGAGACATTCTCCAAATACAAAATTCTCAATTGCTTGTGTCTCTTCCGCAAGACTCAGTGACGTAACAGCCTTTTGACTGATGCTTTGGGTGTAGCTTTAAATAATCTGGGTTGTTTAATCAGGGGTCATCATGGCTCAGTGGAAGACAGCACGTGCTGTGCAGGCACTGACTGCCTCCATATTCAGAGGTAGTATATCTCCGAATGCCAGTTGCTGGAGGACAGTAACCTTTGCCTCTGCTTGTGGGGCTTCTGGGACATCTAATTGGCCACTGAGAGAAAGAGGATGCCTAATTAGCCGAACCATTGAATTGATCCAGCAGATCTTTTCTTTTATTCTTATAAAGGCCCAGGTCCAATGCCAGTGAAAGGATCTTGGGTATTGGGGAAGATCTTTCTCTATCAGAGACCTGCTGCTGGTCAAAGGAGGTCTGACCATCTGACATAGTCTGATATGGTATAAGGCAAGCTATATACTAATATTTAGATTAGAATAAATGGGATTCTAAACCATAGTTTGATCTTGGTTTAGAATCCTAGTTATTAGGTAAGAAACAAACTCCGGTTTGTTAAGCCTCCTGAATATGACAATGCAGCAAACTGACATGGGATCGAAGACTTCCTTAAATAAATAAGGAAGTCCTCAACCATAGCTCCACATGGGAGGAAGGATGGAATGCAAGGAGAGCCAGCACTGCAGAGTGGCTAGAGAGTCAGACTGGGATCTGGGAGTCCCAGGTTCAAATTCCCACTGTGCCATGGAAGCTCTCTGGGTGACCTTGGGCCAGTCACACCCTCTCACCTAACCTAACTCACAGGGTTGTTGTGAAGATAAAAGAAGATAAAAGGGAGGAGAGGAGAATGACATGAGCCACTTCGGATCCCCATTAGGAGGAAAGGTGGGGAATGAATGAATGAAGTTCAAATGCTGGTTCTGGTTCTAAGAAAGTTCCTCAAAAGGTTTACTATAGTGTTTTGTACACATGGACAGGCTTATGTAGTTTTCTGGTGGTTACCATGGCTGCCAATACAGTGCAGCAGCAATGGGGCTTCCACATGGCAGGTTTCCCTGTAGTCTCCCTGCTCTGGTCCCCTGGCAGCAGCCGCACACACTCCCATGTGCACTGCCAGGTCTTTTTTGCATACTATTGTACTGCTCTAACAATCCGTGTATCAGGCACTCTAGTTTTATGTTTTTTAATGTCCGTCTCTAGCCCCTTTTGTTGTCTTTCCTCTTACATCTCTGCAACAAAAGGGGCTAGAGACTTACTTTTTTTTTTAAAAAAAAAGCTGGGAATTCAGAGAACCTGGTACCCAGATTGTTACATGCATTATGATATTCCATTGCCAATTAAAAAAAAATCCCAAAGACCTTTGGTGATGGTGGTGGAAAATGATGGCCACAGGAACAGAGGCAAGGCCATGTGGGCAAGACTAGGAAAATCCAAACTTTCCTACCTACACAGCATCCATCCAGTTTTGCTACAATCTTTCCCAAGACAACGCAGGTTCGGGAAAGATTGGAGATGCAAGAATGTTCTATGATGCTGTGGGAAAGTAAGAAAGCATTAATGCTTGGGCAAAGAACTCATGCTGAAATTGACCAGGATGCATGTCTTTGATGGATATCCTTACTAGTGCAACTCCCACAACTTCTTCCAGAAATGCCTTTAGAAATGCATCTTAGAAATGCCCTTTTGTTAGCTCTGCTGATGTCAAGGAAGACTTCTGGTTACGGGGATTGTGAACTGGCAAAATAGCCAGATTTATGTTGGATCACATTAAAGAATCCCAGATTGGATCTGGGCAGGTGGACACCACTGGGCTGGATTATTTGGTTACAGACAGCTGCTGCAGGCAGCCACGGTAGAAATGAAGTGGCAGCAAGCAAGAGGGCAGGGGAGCGAATGGAGGCAAGCTCTGTGCCATGGCAGGAGAATGAGCTGAGGCTGGCAGGGTGGGGGAGAAAGCAGTAGGCAGAGTGGATTCCCATCCCACCCCTCCACCCCTGCCCAAGCTACAAAATAGCCATTTAAGCAACCACTGGCTACCTTTTAAACTCTGTGGCTCTGGTAAGCCTCATTCCCCCAGCTTCAGTTTGGGTCTGGGATTCTCTGGTTTGACATAGGGGTTCTTTGTTTGGGAATTGGGATTATCTTGTTTGATATTGGGATTCTTTGGTTTGAAGTTAGTCCCCTTGCTTCACTTTAGTTGGTTCATTGGGAGTGGTGCTTGCTTTGGGACTGGCTTTTGGCTGGGAATTGTCTTTGCTTGAGGTTTTCCTTTGCCTGGAAAGCCTTTGAAATGTTTCTCCCATAGGAAACAATGGAGAGTGGCTGGTGCTTGCTTCGGCAGCACATATACTAAATTGGAGAGTGGCCGGGGGCTTGTTCTAAATTGGAGAGTGGCTTGTTCAGGCACTCATAGAACTGGACCCTGGGGTACAATCTTCCTGTAATTTGGGGGGGTCTTTAGTAGATGGTCAGGAGTACATTCCCTGCAACTTTGGTGGAGTTTGCTTGAAAAATGCCCCCTCCAGGACTTGGACAGTTCCCCCCCTAGGGTATAATGGCCAAATAAATTCAGGATTCTCTAACCAGATTAGAGAATCTGACTTGGATTTCAGGGATATTGTTTTTTTTTTAAAGATAGTTTCAGGTGGGTAGCCAGGTTGGTCTGTAGTGGAAGAGTAAGATTCAGGTCCAGTACCATTTTAAAGACCAATTAAATTTCCAGAATATGAGCTTTTGAGAGTCCGAGCTCCCTTTGTCAGATACGTAGAGAGGGAAAAATTAGGAGTCTTTATCATCCAGGCCGCTCTGAGCAGCAGAAGGAAAGAGGAACTGGGGATGGGGGTGTTCTGCCCTCACCTGGGTGTTGGCAACCCTAGTTGGCACCATCCAACTGATTCAACATCTTTTAAATCTAAGAATTCAAATCCACGTCATACAAAACTCCTGTACTCAGTTGCTTCGTTGCAACGCCGGTCATCTAAAGCTATTTTGCAGTTTGGTTGAAATGAGAAACCGATGAAGTGGCACAAACTGTGAGCAGATTCTGCCCAATATGCATCCATGTGAAAATAGTGTTCTTGCTACCTCTGCATGTTTCTAAAAGGCATTGTCACCTCCTGCCATATGCTGAGGTGAACTGTAATTAGTTTAAATCATAAAAAGTACTTAGGAGAAGCCTTTATAATTAACCCTATTATTAGCGGCTTACCAACACACTTTCACCGAAGAATTTACCAGCCACAAACATCTTTGGTAAACCCAGGCCATAAGCTATTTGTCATGTTGGCAAATATGTTACTTATGCTTTAAAAAAAACCCTAGGAATGTTGTGTACAGTTTCCTTTGAAACATTTCTGCTCTGGCCCAAATCCACAAATTATTTTCTGCTGCTCAAGAAGAAAGCAATGACTGGGATGGGGTACCGGGGCATTGTGTGAAATTGTTTAATAGCCTTGCTGTTGGGGATACAACTTTCCCTGAAGGGAGTATAGGAGAGAAGGAGGGGGGAGAAGAGGGTGTTGGTAATACATACATACACACACATTTCAGAGCTTAGCCAAACAGGCCTGCCCTATTAAGATTCAAAAATAGCACAGCTTTACGGACTGGGCTAAAGGCATTTAATTACCCTCTTTTATAGGGCAACTAAAGAGCATAGGCTGGCTATGAGTACTAGGCCACTCCCACCATAAATCAAAAGCAAGTAGGCAAAGGTCAAAATACCAAAAGCCCAAAGAACATTAACACTTAGGATATAAAGATTTCCTTAAGAAACTAATGCTTGCTCTTTCTTTAGATAAAGCAGACACCTTATCTTTGTAAGTTTACAGAATGGAGCCAAACTATTCAGGGCGAACCACTTTAACTAAACCGAGGCCTGGATCTTTTTAGCAGGCCTGTAGTCATTAAAGCTCCCTGAAAGCCTCCCAGGAGCCAACCGCCGCTTAAGTAGATGTTGTAAAAGGTCCCTGAGATTTACAAGGAACTGCTCCATGCTAAACTAGACACCATCTGATAAACAAGCAATTTTAGCTCCAGGCTAAATGATGCTCTTTGAGACTTTGATTTACAATGCTGCCAATGATATATTTGTGCTTTGAGGAGAGGCTCTGTCATGGACCTTCTGTGATTACTCGTCCGTGAACCAAAGTTTGGGCTTGGATCTTCAACAAGGAGGTCAGAAAATTGCCTGTGGGGAGCAAGAAATATCTGATACAGGATTTTGTGGTGGTTTCCCGCCTCTCCGCCCCCGCCACCTATTCCAAACATGTGAAAAGCTCCTTAATTTAAGCAAACGGACTCACATACTTCTATAGCCTTCTGGGGGCTAAGGTTTTGTTAGTTTGAGCTTAGATCTATTTATAGTTATGAAATATATAAGAATAAGCTTCAGATTGGCTCTCTGGCCTAATTTTACTTTCATTAGATTTGGGGTGGGGGTGTAAAGACTGCCCACATTTAGTTTATATGAACTGACACATAAAAATAGGCAGTGTTAGTTCCATGATTCATTTTATAGATGTTTTTTGTTTTTATAGAAAGTAGTTGCTGAAGAAACTGCAATAAGAAGAGCAAGAGAGCCGCACAGAAGGATAGGGTTTCTTAACCCTTCCCCTCACCCCATTTTCCATCTGAAAAATTGGAAGGAGGAAATCTGCTTTTGACCATTGCAAGGTGTCATTGTATCCTTACTCCAGTAGGGCCAAAAGTAGTGGGAGAAGGGTAATTTTCCTCAGAAAAATTGGATGGTGGTGGGGGAGTTAGGATGTGTCTGGAAACTGGTGGGAGGACAGTGGGTGTCACTTCTGGGCATCACATCATTTCCAGCAAGCCAGAAAGGATACAGGTAGCTCTAGGAATCTGTAGAACTCTAGAGTGAAATCACTGAGTTTCCAGTGATTCCTAGAGCTACCCTATGTCATTTCCATTTTTTAAAAACAAAAGTGACATAATACTATTTAAGACACTGCCATGTTTTTTCTTTTTCTCCCTCTGCCACTTTGAGCAGTGGCAGGCAATGGGAGCAGGGGCCAGGAGGTCATGCCCCCACTTGGGAACAGGACTTTTCAGGGGAGACGGTGGGAAAGACTTCTCCATAAACCATCTCCTCTTTCAAATCAGTCTCATCTAGGGTTGCCAGCTTTGGTTTGTAGAATTCCTGGACATTCCTAGAGCCCAGGGAGGACAGAGTTTAGGAGCAAGGGACCAATGCCATAGATCCCATCTTCCAAGGCTGCCATTTTCTCCCGAGGAACTAATCTCTGTCATCTAGAGACCAGTTGTAATTTTGGGAGATCTCCAGCCACCACCTGGAGGTTGGGAACCCTAGGTACAGCTGCTGCATGCAGTAAAAAGAGGCAAGAAAATATTGTAAAAGTGAATGAAATCTGAAATAAATTCTTATTTTTTTCAGAATTTTGACAAAGAATATGAAAATAACATCCTAGTACAGTGGTTAGAGTGTTGGACTGGGATCAGTGAGATTCAGGTTTGACTCTCCACTCTGCGATAGAAGCTCACGGGGGGACCTTGGGTCAGTCACACTCTCTCAGCCTCATCTATCTTACAGGGTTGTTGTCAGGATATAATGAGGAGGGGAGAACAATGTTGTAAGATGCTTGGGATCATTGCTGTGGAGAATTTCCATAGAATCACTTGACTAGCTGTTAAGGAGAAATACAACTGGATGTCATTTGCATAATGGAGTTCTATCATTTGTTTGTTTGTTTGTTTGTTTGTTTGTTTTATTTATACCCTGCCCTCCCCACAGATGGGCTCAGGGCGGCTAACAACATTAAAAATACATAATAAGTCACAAAACCATAAAATCAATAATATTTTTTTTAAAAGTCATTAAAATAGTCCAGGAACAGGCTATTTAAACAAATATTGGGAGTCTGTATATGGGCATAGCAGATGGCCAAGGGCAGCCCCAGAAGAAGTGGTGGTCTTAGATGGAAGGAGGAGGACACCCGCTGGCACTCAGCCAAAGGCCCAGTGGAACATCTCCATTTTACAGGCCCTGCGAAACTGTAACAGGTCTCGCAGGGCCCGGATCTCCAGCAGAAGAGCGTTCCACCAGGCTGGGGCCAGGGCAGAAAAAGCCCCGGCCCTGGTTGAGGCCAGATGAATGTCCTTCGGGCCAGGGACCACTAGGAGTTGCTTGTCTGCAGAGTGCAACACCCTGCAGGGGACGTAATGGAAGAGGCGGTCCCACAGGTATGCAGGTCCCAGTCCGTGAAGGGCTCTAAACACCAAGGTTAACACCTTGAACCGGATCCAGAACTCCACTGGGAGCCAGTGCAGCTGGCACAACACAGGATGAATGTGCACTCGGATTGGTATTCCAGTAAGGATGCGTGCTGCTGCATTCTGGACCAGCTGTAACTTCCAGGTCAAGCCGAAGGACAGCCCAGCGTAGAGTGAGTTGCAGTAGTCTAGCCTGGAGGTGACCGTTGCATGGATTACTGTGGCCAGGTCCTGGGGCGAAAGATAGGGCACCAGTTGCCTGGCCTGTCGAAGATGAAAAAAGGCTGACCTGGCAACGGTCGTGACCTGGGCCTCCATTGAAAGTGTGGCATCCAAAGTCACACCCAGGCTCCTCACCGTCAGCGAAGGTTTCAATTGTACCCCATCAAGGGCTGGGAGCCGGGTCCCCAGCTCAATCACCCCATGACCCAGACACAGAACCTCTGTCTTCAGGGGATTCAATTTCAGGCAACTCTGATGTAACCATACTGTCACAGCCTCAAGACCCTTGGCCAAGGAATCCAGAGCGAGATCAGACTGGCTGTCCATCAGCAGAAAGAGCTGAGTGTCATCCGCATACTGGTGACAACCCAGTCCAAAGCTGTGGGCTAACCTGGCGAGGGGGCACATATAGATGTTAAATAGCATTGGGGAAAGAATTGCCCCCTGAGGGATGCCGCATACCAAAGAATGGCCAGTGGATATCTGTTCCCTGAGTGCCACCCTCTGTCCTTGATTGCGAAGAAAGGAGTTCAGCCATTGCAGGGCTGTTCCATGAATCCCCACATTGGCAAGGTGGTAGGTCAGAAGATTATGATCGACCGTGTCGAACGTTGCTGTAGGATCTGAAAGTATCAGCAGTGCCAACTCACCCTGGTCCAGGTGTCGCCGCAGATCATCTGTGAGGGCGACCAGAGCTGTCTCTGTACCATGGCCAGGCCTGAGGCCAGACTGGAATGGATCCAGGATAGAGGCATCATCCTGATATACCTGCAGCTGTTCCGCTACCGCCCCCTCAGTTACCTTACCCAGGAACAGAAGATTTGAAACTGGATGGTAATTGGCTGGATCAACAGGATCCAGTGATGGTTTCTTTAATAAGGGTTGTACCACTGCCTCCTTCAGTGAGTCGGGAAAAAAACCAGAACTCAGAGAAAGATTAATGATGTCAGCTAATGGTGCCTGAATCCCATCATCACCAGTTTTCACCAGCCATGATGGGCATGGGTCTAGTGGGCATGTGGTAGGTTTCACAGCATGCAGGGCCCTGCCTACCTCCTCCTGGAAGAGTGGCCTGAATTGATCTAATATCAACCCTGAGGACAACCAAGGGGCCTCCAGTACACATACTGCATCAACCATGATGGACAGATCCCGGTGGAGTGACAAGATCTTATCCACAAAATAGTCTCCAAAAACCTCACAGCTTATTACCGAATTTACATTTTTATTTGTCTCATGTGCCATCATTAGCTCAACCCGCATGACAGAAATGGTTTTTTGAGCCATATGAAGAAGCCTTCTTCATTTGACTCAATTCCAAGAATGATCCTTTTATAAAATGAGCAATGTATGGCAAAGAATAAAATGGCATCTAATTCTTTGGACTTTGCATCCTGGGTTAGGGTTACAAGCGAGAGCCTGGCAACTAGCAGGAGGGTTGGGTGGGGGGAAATTGGGAGGTGAGTGAAATCAGCTACATCATGCTATCACTTCTAGGAAAAACCCAAAAGAGGCATTGGGTAGTTCTAGGAATCGCCAAAAACTCTATGCTAAAACCATAGCATTTCCAGAGATTCCTAGAGCTAACAGCCAACATCAAAAACAAGGCTGCTGGATCTGGCAGCCCCATCCTGGGCTAAGCCTTCACACAAATCAGCTATCAGAAAGTAGGCACAGTGCTCTGACAGGATCAGTTATCTGTTGGGGGCAATGATGTCACATTATTACTTTCAAATATTTTTCATAGCCACCAGATTCTCAGCTTTGATTCAGAATTCTTGTGTGGGGGTAAGGACTTCAGTCCCCACCCCCCATCTTTCTTTCACAGAAATTCCATGAGTCACTTCACCTCAGGTAGCGCAGCACAGTTGTTATTTTCATCATTCTCTGTCTTCAGCTATAGTGATAGCAGTAGTAGCCAGGTGTACCTGCTGCCCTTTACACTAGTTTAAAGGAGTGGATCCTTACAACAGAAGGCAATCCCATGAGAACAAGGCTGGCCTGCCATACAAGCAATGCACACGGCCACCTGAGCCACTACAATTTGGGCAGGTTGGCGACACTTGAAGAGGCGATGGGTATAATTGTCCCTGTTGTCGCCTCCCAACCATGGAGAGCAACAGATACCCTTCACCTTTCCAACCCACAGCACTTGGATCTCTTTGGGGTGGCAAAATGCCTTGAGCCAAGTCTGGGCAGGGAGGAAATTCTCCTTTTTATAGCAAATTACCCTTACTTAGAAGTAATAAAAACAATCAAGCAGGTTAAAAACTACTTTCTCTCCATCCATCCAGCATCAGATTTGTACTCTTGCCTGAGATCTAAAGAAATGCTATAGGGGTGCCACTTACGCACTTCCAGCAGAAAGCCTCCTGCCGTTACTTTCTGATTCCCACTGCTGCTCAAATGAGCAGCGAGGGGAGGGGGAGGGAAAGGAGAAAATGGCGTCATGTAATGTCACAATGTCTTTTCTGGCTAAAAAACTCAAAAGGAATCCTTTGAATCTTTATGGTCTAAACATAGATATTAGAGGGATTCCTAGAGCATCATCACAATGTTGTGACATCACTTCCCGTTTTTCAGCTGAAAGGGATGTTGCAGTGATGTCATTTCTGCCCATCCCCAACACTGGAGCTTTAAGATCTAGCAACCCTAAAGCATTCATTCGTTCGTTCAAACCTTTAAAGCCACCTTTCTCCCCAAAGCAGCTTACAAAAAAAGAAAAGCTTCTGAATGACAAAAAAACTAACAAACGAGCGAAGGCATCTGCAAACACAGAGATGGTTGCTGGCTCAGCATGCATACTAGGCAGTTTGCACTATCCTTCCCCATGATTGCTTATTTGTATAGATGATCTTGAGAAGAAATTTAGCAGCATCAACCAGCCTACTTGCTATAGATTTCCAATTAACTGCTTGCTATTTATTTATTTAGAGGTTTTTATTAGCTCCAGAAATATTCAAAGTCGCTTCCAACTACCAAAATCAGAATAGAATCATAAAAACAACATCTTAAAATAATTCAAACCAATATAATCATGAATAGCAGAGTCAAGCTGGCAGGGTAGATGCAGTGAAAACCATCCAGCAGGGGAAAATCTTTCTCAAAGAGACCACAAACAAGATGCAATCAGGGTAAAATAATTTTGCACTAGGCCGTTAATTCAACTTTCTAAGCCCTGAAAGAAAGGCCCCCACATCACAAAATGTTTGGGGCAGGGCTTTTTTTCAGTTGGAATGCGGTGGAATGGAGTTCTGGAACCTCTTGAAAATGGCCACATGGCTGGTGGCCCCACCCCTTGATCTCCAGAGGGGAGTTTAAATAGCTCTCCACGTCACTGGTGTGGAGGGCAATCTAAATTCCCCTGTGTCTAGAGATCAGGGGGGTGGAGCCACCAGCCATGTGACCATTTTCTCTGAGGGCAACCCACTGAGTTCCACCACCTCTTCTCCCAGAAAAAAGGCCCTGGTCTGGAGTAATAAAAAGGTTTTCAGCTAGGATCTAAAATGTAACAGACTAGGAACTAGGGTGTTCCTTAGTTGAGATACCATCACTGAAAAGGCCCTGGTTCCCCTCCATCTTATTTCAGAAGCTGGGCTTACAGAACAGGGACTCTCTGAAGATGATGCATCTCTTAAGCCCTCTATGCACAACCCTTGTACACATTAACTTGAATGCATGAGAAGCAGGTGTGGAATAAGGGTCTCACCACATGAGACAAAATGCACTCAAATTACACAGGTAATTCAAGTGTATTTTGTAATTCGAGTGTAATTCAAGTGTATTTTGTCTCGTGTGGTTAGACCCTAAGAGTCTGCTCTTCCCCAGCTCATAATCACTGGTTTATGAACACAGCACCCTGACCTGGCTAGCCCAGGAGGGTCAGATCTCAGAAGCTAAGCAGGGTTGGCCTTGGTTAGTAATTGGATGGGAGACCTCCAACGAAGACTAGGGTTGCAGAGGCAGGCAATGGCAAACTATCTCTGTTAGTCTCTTGCCATGAAAACCCCACCAGGGGTTGCCATAAGTCATCTAGAGGCAGGATTTCATTTCATTTTCATGAACGCAGCACCTATGCATGGAGGAAGGTCCATGCTTATGCTCTGTTTCCATAACTGGACACAATGAATGATTCTGCACACGTTAGATAATGCACTTCCAATCCTCTTTATAGATCATTTGGAACGGATTTTTTTGTGTGCGGAACAAAAAATCCACCTCAAATGATTGATAAAGTGCATTGAAAGTGCATTATCCAATGTGTACGGAATCAGCCAATGCTTTCCAGTCACAGAGGAGGGAGCATACACACACCTGGGCACTTCCTCCATTCATAGATGCTATGTTCACAAGCTACTGACTGTGCAAAGACAGAGGGTGGGACCAGCACACTTGTGCGCACTCCCAGTTTTCCATGCGTTCAAACAATACACAGATGGGTTATGTGTAAAGGGCTTTGGGACTTTCTGTTTCAGAGAAAGAGACCAACAAGCACAGAATCTCCACTTCTTATGCAGCCCAACTCTATACATGGTAATTGTGTCCTTAATGCTAGTTTGCTTTTGCTTTTTTAAAAACAGGGGCACAGTTTAATAAGTCAGTTCTTTCTCTGCATGGAGCTGAGGTCAAACCAACATTCTTTTTCTCTGTTCTAGCATGCAGCAGACTAGGGCAGTCTAAAACACTGCCCTGGTTTAAAGGAACAGACTTTTCCACAAACACCAGAGAACGCAGAAGAGGTAAGGTCCATTGACTTCAGTGTCACTTACTTAGCTTAAGTATCATGACTTAGCTTCTAGCACTTAATGGTTCTTCTTGATCTCGGTGTATTAGTTTACAATACTTTTTATTATTGCTGTTCTTTCTTATATGTCAGACTTTGTACCTCGTTTTCCTAAATAAATTTTCTTTTTAAGTATTTCCTTGTTTTCCCCTTGGGTTATCCAGAAGTTCTGAAGCATAGTAAAAAGCCTCCTGCCACTTGGAAACACGTTCTTCTTGAATTATTTTGATAGAATACAGAGGAGGGTTGTAATGTGGGTTTGGAAAAGCCACCTGGAGTAACTGGAGAAGGTGCGCATAGAGTCTTCTCAGTTGTACTGCTTCCCATAGAAATCTCAACCTGCCTGACTCTAAATAAAGAGATTTTTGTAGAGGTAGCTGATGACCTCAAGAGTGTTCCCGTTAATGTGAGCAACTGAGCAATTGCTCACAGATTCTGACTCCTCCGCTCATAGCTTCTCAGCTGTAGCTCACAGGTACTAACTAACTTTACCTGCAGAGTAATTTAGTTTGATATTTGGAAACCATGTATGAATGACTGCTTGCATTGTTTTTTTCTAAGCAAGAAACAATACAAATTAAAGTAGTTTATAGTTTGTTTGTACATTTTATATGTTTGTAGACTGAACTTTTTTTTTTTAAAAAAAAGAGGTGCGCTCAAAACTTTAATGCAACTTGTTTTGGCTCACGAAGTAGATTTTTGGCTCACAACGCTGTACAGCTTAGAGGGAACAAGACCTATGTTGGGTGAATTTCAAACCCATGTTTTGTAGTTTTCCTATCAGCATAGATTATGGTACAAAACCCTATGCCTTTCCTCAGTATCTTCGAGCCTTTTCCGTTTAATTAATGGCTAGATTCCAGAATGAAATGTGCCTATGTAAGCCATACATTCTGACCAAGAAATCTATTCCTGTTTAGATCCAGATGTGCAAGACATCTGTCTGTTTACTATTCACTGAGAAGGAAAAGCCACTCTGCATATGCCCAAAGTCACATTTGTTTTTTATTCTCATTGCATTTCATATTCCAGAGCTTACAGTTGAGGCCATGATAGATTATGGCTCAAATTTGCATCTCACTCCTTTGCAAGCATTTAAAAGCATACAAAAAGCATAAAGAGATCCAATACTCAGAACTAATACAGACAATTAATACAAGAAATGCATGACCTGGGTTATTTAGCAATGGTCTGAATGAGATGTGAGATCCCTGTCTGCTACTGCCTTGAATTGTGTGGTTTATGGAGAGCTATGCAGTGGATTGAGCACAGTGTCCTAGTTGGCTGCATAGATCAAATAAAATAAGAGGTGGTAATGACCTTGTACACAATGTTTCATCTGCTAGACTCTCCAGTACATGCTTACTGCTGTGAATAACATAAGCAGGAGCTATGGAAAGGCAATTAACATTTCAAAGATAAATTGTACTGCAGTCACCAAGGGGAACTGCTTGTAATATGGATATCAGTGGAGAGGTGGTAAAACAAATGAGTGGTATGCAGGAATGGATGCAGCCATAGATGACAGTGAAGGATAAAGTATGCTGCCGCACATTAATTTGAGTACCTATATAAAAGGTATCAAAATGTTGTGTTTAGCTGCATGGGTGCATGGTGAATGCATAAACTGGTGATGCACCATAGAACTGCATTGTGGCTCTAAAACAGAACAAAACAAATGAGAGATGTAATTTCTTAGGAGGAGTTGCCCACACCTGTTGACTTAGCTACCACTAAAATACAACACCTTTGAGGTTTAAGGCAGGGTTTAGAGGAAGAATGTGGTGTCTTCCAGGCAGCCCTAATGTTTGGATTCCATTTGTTACTTTTTAAATCATTTCCTCCACAGCTTTGTCGTGCATCCCGTGCTGTCCTGGCTTTTCTCCATTTGTTCTCCGCTCTTTCTAATACCTGTTTTCTTCCAGTCTTTTTTCTGAAATGTCTTGATTTCATTTTTCTCCTGTCTGTAAAGCCTGTTCTGTTTCTTATTGCTCTGCCCACTTCACAATTTTGTTTTGGTGAAGTTTTTAAAATTTGCATGCTAGCGATATATCGAAACACCGATATACCTTGCATTTGCTAAACAACCTGTCAATAGCCAATCAAAGTATCAGAAACAAGCAGCCAATCCTCTACTCGCAGCCACTTGGAATGTTTCTTCTAAAAGCACACCTGAGCCTGGACACCACTTTCAAGCTCTGCATTGCGTGCTAGGTTCCTTTTCAACATGCAATTTAAAGAGAAAAGCAAGCCTCTGGGACTCGGTGGGGTCTTCTGGAGAGAAAAGGAAACCATTGTCTTGCTATCAATCTGGGGCGAGGAGAAGTTTCAGGGTTCTTCTCATCACCCTTGCCCCCTATCCTGCCTCCAGAAGGATGCCCAGCATACCCTCCACAGAAACCAATGAAAGGGACACCCACCAGCTATGGCCCAGCACAGTAGTTTTAAACGTTCACGATTAATGATTCACAAATTAGGATGCAGCCACAAAAGCATTTCCTGGCATTAATATCAATTTACTCAGGGCTTTTTTTCAGCAGGAACACAGTGGAACGGAGTTCCGGAACCGCTTGAAAATGGTCACATGGCTGGTGGCCCTGCCCCCTGATCTCCAGTCAGAGGGGAGTTTAGATTGCCTGTGCCATCGGCGTGGAGGGCAATCTAAACTCCCCTCTGTCTGGAGATCAGGGGGTGGGGCCACCAGCCATGTGACCATTTTCTCCAAGAGCAATCCACTGAGTTCTACCACCCCTTTTCCCAGAAAAAAGCCCTGAATTTACTGATGGTTAGGTGATTCTCAGTGCAATCCCATGCAGAGTTACTCCAGTCTAGCCACCCCACACAAACTTTCTATCAATTAAATTTGTGCCCCGTGATAATGAATTCAGTCTTGACATATGGAGTATAAGCACAGCAAAATTCTTTATTGATGAACAGAACAGGAAAAAGGTGCACTGAAGAACCTTAACAATAACTTTCCAATGCAATATCACTTTAGTCCTGCGATTGGCCATGTTCATAGCTATGACGAATTCTTTAGCTACTGTTCATAATTCAAAAAGGAAAAGAAGGACAGTACAGCCAATGAAAACAACCAGTCAAATGCAGGAAAGCCGCTGACCAATCAAAGGCTAGACATATATTCAAGGAAGAATTCAAAAGTGGGCTTTGGGGTGGTGGTGGTAACTTATTAAGCAATGCAGCACATGTGCAAATGGATTATGTTAGAATGCACCATCACAACATCACATGCACACACAGGGGAAAAAAACCAGGGGAAAAGGATGCAAACTGAACAGATTGTAAAAAAGGTAACAAGGTCCAGTAAAAACTTGCAGTGTGGAACAACTGTCCCAAACTCCCTATGATCAAAGGTGCCATGCAGCAAGGAAAACCCAATTGGTTATGGTGTCCGGAAGACATCTATGGGAATGAACATAGAGGTGGAAATATTCAAGTAAAGCATGCCTCTTGGTTTCCAGTTTGATTTGGGAAATCCCAGCAGCAAAAAGGGGGGAATGTATGTTGAGTACTGCCAGTTGTGGTTGGTGTTGCATGCTGTGAACTGGTCCAAGAGTGCTGACAACTTAGCAATACTGAATGATGTTTAGCCACATACTTAGCCGCTAACTTGGTGTTGTAGTTTTGGTGTTGTAGTTTTGAAACCTTGGACATCTTAGTGCTAATAATGGATGTTGAAAACTGAGGTCCAAATGACATGTTACATGGTTGATGACCAGAACTGGATTAGGGTGATGGGGCTGGTGTCTATATGTGTTTAATCCTTTTCCTCCCAGTACAACTTCCCCAAATCCCCCTTCCTCCGAGCTCTTGTTAGCAGCACTAGATAAACAAGCCAGGTGCCTACAATATATTCTCCCTTCCCTCCATATAAATAGGGAAAGATTCATATGGGGCAAACAGAATGGGAGGAAATGGTTAATGAACCTTCCCCTAGCATCATGGCACCAACCCAGGTCTGCCTCCCCTAGTCAATGGTTTGCTTTCTGGAATAAAACGTTTGGAGTTCTGTTCATAGAACTTCCCTGTGATGTGTAGCTTGGTTCCAACACAATGAACAAAGGTTGACCTCTAGTTTAGGACTGGCATCCCTATGCAATCCTTCAGCCAAAGGTGGGACTGTCTCCCCGCCAGACCTCCGCAGATCAACCTGGACACACCAGACCACAGCATACTGTAAGAAGAAAGCAGGTAGACTGGAGAAGAATACAAAGAGCTCTAGATGTTTTGAGCAACAGAGCCAAGTCAAATGTTGGTATTAACAAATATGAAACAAATATGAAACTGTTCAGGGTTTTGGTCAACAGCCCATGTACTGGAGGAGATGTTACATACAAGGAACGGGATTCTCTTGTAGAAAGGGAAGGGGATTTATACTTGCAAACAGTGGCCACTTATCCAGAGTATAACACAGAAAGAGACCTTGAGATCTCAGTGACCTTCATTCATACTCTTTAGCCTTAGTGTCCAAATGCCATTTCCTGTCCTTGCAGAAGGCAAAGTTTTGACATTGTCTTCAGAGGGATATACATCTGCCTCAGAGTTATTAAAACACTAGAAATTTGAATTCATTTCTGATAAATTAATTCAGAAGTCATTTAACATATGTAAAAGATCGTTTGGAGATTTCTATACTGGCTTATTTTGGTGTAATTTTATCTTTTTTCTCAGAAGGAGATGTGCTTTGGATGAAGTAGGTCCAAGGTTCCATTTCTGCTTATCCAATGAAAGAATCTCCATTAACAGGAAAAAAATTCTCTGCCTGAGACCCCTAAAGTCTTTTCCCAGTTACTGAGCAAGATGGACCGATAAGTTGACTCACTATAAGGCAGCATCATATGTGTAAAAATTGTTGAGGATATTTGTTAATTGTTGTAGTAAAGCTGCACAGTTACAAAAGTCTGGAACCACTTGTGATAAATCACTATCCAAGCCAGTATATTGCCACAGATAAAACTTAAATTCATTGAAACTTGCATACATGAAGGGGCAGAAGAAACATAAAAACCTAATCTAAATAGCATTTTTCCTATTACAAGTGGCCATCTAATTCAACTGCACATGAATAGGAGTATGAGTGTGTTTATTGTTCCACAGAAGATCACTGCAGAGCCATGTTTCTTTTTGTAAGACCAGCAGGAGAGACAGAACAAAGAGCACAGAAAAAGGAGGAGTCAAAAGCTTGCAGATAAGACAAAGAGAGGCATCACACAAATAGTCTGCTTCTAATGTAAAGGGAAAATAGCGCTCCACAGTGTCCAGGCATACTTAGTTGCCTCTATTCCAATTAAAATATGCAGTGCTTAAAAGACTGGATACTTGGAGACCTAAGATATAACCAGCTGATATCTTTATTATTTATTTACTGATTTATTATATTCCACTTTTCTGACTGAGTGGGACCCAAAGTGACTTTTTTCACATCATTTTTTCTCTTTCCACTTAATCCTCACAACAACAGCCTTGTGGCAGTGAGCTTCCATGGCAGAGCGGGAATTCAAACCTGCTCATCCCAGGTCCTAGTCCAACATTCTAACCACTATGCCATGCCAGCCCTAATACCTCTGAAAACAGCTGCATAAATTCTCCAACAGTTACTGCTGTTTCCCAAGGAACACTGCTCGGATTCAGCTGTTTTTAGTGGTGCTTTGGCCAGCGAGCCTCAATGCCAAAACCCCTGTCCTTGCCTACTTTCAACACTTATTGTTGAATGGGTTATTATTAGTTAGCAATTTCATAGCAAAGCCTCATGCATAAGATCACGCTTGCTATCGGAACTTACTCCAAATTTCGAATTCTCAGTTTATGTTATCCCCTGCTTTTCAAATAAAATGAACTGGTAAATTTTCATTGCAATTGCAAAAGAGAGCGTCTACTATATAGGTTTACAAAAATGTGGAACTATGCAAAGCAAGCAGATTGCTTTTGACAGTAACAGTCTTGAAATTGCCTGAAGTATTGCTTCACGCAGATATTAAGCTTTGAAAACAGCAACATTCAAAAAGACTCATTCAGAGTTTGAATTCATTGTCTTACACATTCAACTAAAAGATCTGCAATATTATGCCCAGTTCTTAAAGATGTCAACAAAGGCCAATTCATACATTCTCAGAATGGCAGAGGGGTGACTTCTGAAGGCACAGAGGTCCTTCGCATCTTCTGCTGCCTGATCTTTTAAACTGGAGATTCCAGGGATTAAAACCGGGGCCTTCTGTGTACGAAGTAGACACTGCCATTGGTCCATAACCCTTCCCCTTCTGGACAGATCAGTTTTCCAAACCTAAGGTGTTTCTGAATCTAGCTGTGCTCTGGTCAAGCTGGTTGCAAAGACAGCTTTTTATCTGTTTGAGTTGGTTCACCAGCTGCAGTAGGCTTTTTTGGGAAACCAAATTTAACAGCCACAGTTATACGTGTCTTGGAATCAGTCAAGTTAGACTACTGTAATGCATTCTAAATGGGAGCTTCCTTTGAAAGCCAACAGGAGTCTAAATACGTTTTAATTCTAGCATAAGCCTTTGCAGACTAGAGCCTACTTGCTCAGATGCTCTCTATATAGTGGAAACGAAGGGGGTGGGTCTAAATAGCTGGGAATTGTGGGTACTCTGTTCACAAATAGAGAAAATTTCTGGATGAGAATTCAATCCATGCAATCAAATTCGCAGCGTTGGAAATGGGATCCTCCATCAAATAAATGACACCTCCTTTGACAAGTGAGATTTCTGCTGTATGTGATTTAGTACTAAAATGGATATGCTCTGAATTTAGTAGTATGGTAGGTTTGAGCCAGGGAGGAACATTTTTGTATAACTTGGATTTGCACACCCAAATGCTCCTATCTCAAACCACTGGCAGATTTGTCCATATTAACATATTTGGTGTGACTCCCTCTAAAACTCCCTCAGGGACAGTTGCTTGCTTTCATCTCATATTGGTGTACGCTGCTACCTATTAGGGTTGTTTCCTCCCCGCTTCCAGGGGCTGAAAGTAAGGGCCAAGCTACAAGTGACGAATGACACTTGAATGGCAAGTGTCTTACGGCAGCGTTTAAAAAATCATTCAGCTTTCTTAACTTTACTAGTAAATATAGCAGTACAAGTAGGGATGCATAAGGACTTCTCTGAAAGCCTCTATGGCCTCTTGCTTTTCCTGCTTCCTCTCTCCTTCCCACCCACTGACCAGCCTGCCTTCATTGCCCCCCCCCATCTTCAGCTTTCCCTACTTCCCTCCCTCTGGCAGCTTCTCTTTGATGGTGCCAGCCACCAAGTGGGGAGGGGAACCTGGATGGTAGAGGAAGGAACCTGCAAGGATATGTGGGGCATCCCCCTACTATTTCCTCTTTCCCTTCCTAAAAACCCATCTAGCTTCCCCCTTTTTCTGCCCCCTTCACCAACCAACTTACCTTTATGTGGCCACTTGTCTTCTATTTTACCTCCTTCCCTCTTCCTGGCAGCCTCTACTTAGGAAAACTATGGCCCAGTAGCACAGAGTCTGTTGCTGGGCCAGGCACAATTGCACAGTGGGGAACCTGTAAGGACTTGTGAGGGGTACCTCACTTCCCCCTGCATCTCCTTCCCCCCACTATTTCCTTTTTCCTTCCTCTTGGCAGCCCCCATGACCTCAGCTTTCCTTGCTTCCTTCTCTCCTGACCACCCACCAGAATATCATTTCTATCCTCCCATCTATATTTTCTATCCTCCCCACTATATTTATTAATTCATATATATCATATCTTCATATATACCCTACCTTTCAACCTAATGGAGAACCAAAGCATCATTTGCCTTTCTCCTCATAACAACCCTGAGAGGTAGGTGAGGCTGAGAGTGCGTGACCGGATCAAAGTCACCCAGGGAGCTTCCACAGCAGAGTGGGATTAGAATCGGAGAGTCCCAGGTGCTAATCTGAAATTCTAACCATTACACCACACTGGCTTTTGTGGGGTAGCTGTTGTTGAACAGTAACAAGCAGTTGGGCCTAGTTACCCATGGTTGCTGCCAGGTCTGGGCCTGATGAGCCTTCCCTCAAAGGCCTAAATAGCCATGGAAAGTGCCCCCCCTCCTTTTAGTGATAGGATTCAAGGCTTGAAGGCTATCAATATTGTTGTGGATGTCTAGCAATGACCACTGAGGGCATTCATTTCTTAAAACCAACCTACAGGTGCTGCTTCTATCATTTTAGGTTTTTAAAACCATCATTATTGTCCTCATCGACATTGTCATCCTCATTACTGATTTCAGATTTTTCTCCATACCTAGGGCTTTTCTGTCCATAGCCTCAGTCTCTAGGTTTAAGTATCTACAGATGGGGGCCATGTTGAGAATTAAATATATTGATGATGTTATGGATGAAGAAGAGAAAAGAAAGAAGGGCAAAACATATAGTACGCAATTAAATATGTTGTAATACTGATACCGCCATCTTTAGAAAAATTACAAAAAATCCATTTTGTTTAGTCTGAATTTTAAGAAGCATTGCGCCTAGATATGGAAGAAGCATGCATCTCTGTGGGCTAACATACAAGGATATTTGGGAGAAAAAGGAAATCACTTGACTATATATTTGTGTGGCCAAGTTTTGGGCATTCATAAAAAATTAATTTGGAGTAGAATTCTGGGATAAGGTGGAGGATAACTTTTGAGATTAGTAGCAAAGATTCTGTCAGTACTCAACCTAGGATTGTTATTGGGTGAGGAATTTCTTTTTCTGAAATTCACTTTTTTAGATATAGCCATTGATTCTTCTGATTCTCTTTTTTCCCTTTTTAACAGCTCTCATTCCAGCTGGGTGAAGAAGGGGTGGGTATTGCCTCCTGCTCTGCACCTGATTCCGGCTGGGTGAAAGCAGGGGGTGGAAATTGCCCCTTCTCTGCTCCTAATCCCAGTTGGGTGAAGACGGGGAGCGGGCATTGCCACCTGCTTCGCTCCTGATCTCAGCTGGGTGAAGGCGGGGGAGGGCAATGCCCCCTCTCTGTTCCTGATCCCTGCTGGGAATCCCTGATCCCTACTGGGAATTGCAGTTCTGTAAGGATGTTTTCCAGTGGAGGGGGCAGTACATGGGTTCAGTGATCTCACCAGAACTACAGCTCCCAGGTTTCCTTGTCCTGCTGACATGCCTTCACTACTCTTCTATGCTCTGTTCACTGCCTTCAGAAAATCGGCGACCCAGAAGGGGAGGGGATGTAATCATCGTACTGCAAAGAAGAGCTTGTGCAGTTGGAATAAGCAGGGTGCCTTTTGTTCATTTATATGCAATGTTGTGTGACCGGCTTGTGCTTTAGCACAATACTTTGCCTCACACTTTATATTTCAGGCATTGAGTCAAGGCCTCTGCCTTTATCCTGCCTTCACCAAAAACTATGTTTTGGTTCTTTTTTTTTAATAAAAATATGTTCAGGCACATGATTTCAGTGTCTTCCGGGAACAGCTGCGGCAACAGCAGGAGTTTCAAATTTTTGCCTTGCCACTTCAGCTCAGTTCTTGCTTGCTGAGCTAAGGAGGGAAAGGGAGGTGATAATTGGCTTGTAATGTCGCATTTAGCATTTGTCTGGTAGGTGATAAATGCAGCATCCTGGGAAGATTAGCATGGTGGAACGTAGATGCCTAGTGGAAGAAGGCTTTGCAATAAACATGAAGCTGTTCGGGCCTTCCAGGGCCACTGCTGCTCTAACTATTGAATGTCAACCTTGTTTATGCATCGCTGGTGAGGGTTGTTTCCATTTCCCAGGGACATCGAATCAAAATTGTTTTAAGGTGAGGCCTGCTTAAGTCTTTCCTGACTGATTCTTTTACAAACCAGCACTCTTTAGGCTTTTTAAAAGCAGGCTTCACTTGTATTCTTGGGAATCTAAGGTGGTGGCCTTATCTTGCTCGTTTTCAAAACTTAATCTCCTTTATTGTCTTCAGTGGCTTTGCGCAAGGCATGATTCAGTGCTTCAGCATTCTGTGGTTAGAGGTAGGATTGCCGGTCCCCTCAATCTCCCAGCGGGGGATTGGGGCCTGGCTCTTACCTTTGAGAAGGGGGGGAGTGCATGCGCAAAGCGTGCTCGCGCTCCCGCAAGCGTGATGATGTCACTTCCAGGAAGTGATGTCATCACACAGCCCTGGAAGAACGCCCATGCTCCGCAGGGGCTTGGGTTGGAGGCTGCTGTGGAGCGCAGGAACACTCTTGCCCTCCACAGCAGCCTGAAATGTGCCCATGGATCGGGCCCATTTTGAGCCACTGTGGGTTGCAGGAGTGCTCCTGAGCTCCGCAGCGGCCCCAAATGGGCCCAATCTGTGCAAAAACGGGCCCGATCTGCACCTGTTTTGGCATGGATCGGGCCCATTTTGGGCTGCTGCAGAGCACTGGAGTGCTCCCGCACTTCGCAGGAGCCCTGATCCGGGCCAAAACGGGCCCGATTCTGGTGGCTGCTGCACGTGGGAGTGCATAGCACCATAGGGGAGCACACACAGAAGGTGTGCCCCCCGCTGGCCAGGTAAGTGGGGGCGGGGTGTGGGGGCAGGGGTGGGGGATTCCCTGCCCCCGCCAGGGGTCTGGCATCCCTAGTTAGAGGTCAGGGTCTGATGTCATTTCCTTAACACATTCCACAGCACACACATGTGAAGAAGATTCTCCCTTGCAGTCTTGCCATTCCTGGAGAATCCAGAATGGGCTCAGCAGACCATGGGGAGGATTAGACCCCCCTCCATTTATCTGCTTGGTTCAGGGAATTACCTGCTCTCAGTCCCAATTTCCTGCCCCCCAAGGAACTGAGCAGGAGAAAAAAATGGCCTCCACATAGTGATGCTCTGTGGCCTCCACTAGAAAAACTAGGAGAGCGTCACCCCAAAATGACATCACATCCTCCCCAAACTCCACCTTCCCCAGGCACCACCCCCAAAATTGATCAGATTGGCCAAGGCAGAGTTGAAAACCTGAGTGAAGATGTGAGGGGGTGTCTCTGTCCTTCTAGTCCTTCCCAGGGAGATCCAGGAGGGTTCCTAGATCTGAGTAGCAATGTGAAGACTATCACCTGCAAAGACCTTCATGGCTTTGTACACACATACCTTCAGGACTGCTTCTCCTGCTAGGATCTTATGTGACAGTTTTGCTCACCTGAGCAAAGCGTTCTGAAGGTGCCACTCTGCAAATGGGTAAGATTAGTGACTTACCTGTTCATGGTCATTCTCTGTGGGGGCTCCCACCTTGTGGAATGGTTTGCCTGAGGAGGTCTGGAAGTTCCCAAACTTCTATCATTTAGAATGTGCAATACAGAAATATTCAGGGGGGCATTTTTATAAAAAGATTAGAGTTGTAGTATAATGGAACGGCTCAGGTGGTTGCTTTTTAAGGGAATAGGATTGTAGTCTGATGCTTATTGTATGTATCACCTTGCTCTTACTTCATTTTACTACCTTTGTAACCCACTTACTGTGCTGTGGCATTGCCATATCTTATATGCTTTTTTCCTTCATGGTTTTTCCAATTCTGTAATTCTAGTACTACTGCATTGTTTATTTGATGTTTTATGCTGTCTGATCAAATTGATTTTTTACATTTTGCAATCTGCTTTGAGTCTCAGCCTATCAATTAAGTAAATAAATATATGTTAGGATGGTCCCCCCTCCCACTATTTTTGCCACTCTGAGGTCCAAGCAGTAGCATAAAGGGAAGGGATGGGTTCTTCCTGGTCTAATGATTTGAACCAGTCCCAGTCTGCTGTTTTACAGCACTTGGAACCTTGTAGCTTGTTCCTGTTATCTGGTCACTGCTGGGAGATGTTAACGACTGCAATGCTATGCACACTTGTTTTATAACAGGGAGGCCCGGCTGGCCTCGACCAGGGCTTTTTCAGTCCTGGCCCCAACCTGGTGGAACTCTCTTTCGAAGGACACCTGGGCCAACCAAGACCTTATGTCCTTTCAGCGGGCCTGTAAGATGGAGTTGTTCCACCAGGCATATGGCTGAGGTCAGTCTTTGATTTTCTGATTATTTTAGGAGCCTCCCTACTGGTCTCCTATCAGGGGAGCGACGAAGTCATCTGCCCCCAATAAGTGCAGTCACCAGAATATTATCAAACTATGGCCCCCACTCACTCCCTTTGGTTTATTTTATGCTATGATTGGGGAAATTGGAGGGGGACTGCCATCTTATATGCTGTTTTACGTATTTATATTCTCTGGATTTCAAATATAAATGCTTCTTGAGCATTTTAATTGTACCCTGCCCTGAGCCTCTTCGCAGGGAGGGAGGGCTAAAAATCAAACTAATAAAATAAATAAATAGATAAATAAATTAGTTCCATTTAAATGTCTAGGATTTACTTCTGTTTACTTGTATTTAATTTTTATTAGTTGCCTTTCCACCTTAGGGGTAGAAAACTCAGTTAGGTAAGTTAAAGTTAGACTTTAAGGCTGCAGGTTCTGTTCACTCATCATTGAGAGTAAAGGCCAAACTAGAGGTCAATGACACGAGATGCCCAAGTGCTTGTTGGGTCCTGCAATGTTCCCTGGGTAGTGCAGTCTTACAAAAAAACAGTCACCTGATGTGATTCTCTGAGGAGGAATAATATGGAAGGGATTATCTCTCTTTCACAAAGCCTCAGCTTGGGTTTTCCTCTGGGAACTTGGGGGGGGGGCATAACAGGATGCAGGAAATCCAGAGCAGCTTTTTGCAAGAGAGAGAGAGAGAGAGAGAGAGAGAGAGAGAGAGAGAGAGAGAGAGAATCTGTGATATGGTTCTCCACTAGGGAGAAGAGCAGTGGGAGGATTCTCTCTCTCTTGCAAAAAGCTGCCCTCAATTTCCTGCCTCCTGTTACATCCCCTACCCCCCACCAGGCTCCTGGAGGAAAACCCAAGCTGAAGCTTTTTGAAAGAGAAAGAGAATCGCTCCCATCACTCTTCCCCTGGCAGAGAATAGCATTGAGCGGCTGTTCTTTGTAAGACTACAGTACCCAGGGAATCTTGCGGGACCCAACACGTGAAGAACATGTGTCTGGCATCTTGTGTAGTTTGGATCCTAGTTATTCACTTTTTAAAAAGAGTTGGGTCTGAGTTTCCATGGTTCCCTGCAGCCACACAGCAGCAGTATGGAATGGCTGTTAAAAAATAAAGTGGAGCTCATTTGGGTTCAGAATGCTGCTGCAGGGGAGGAAAGGCCAAAACTGCACTAGAGGAGGAGTTACTTCACTGTTTTTGCTGCTCCATATGAAGTATTCTGTACATGTGGAACAGCAAAAACCAGGAAATAACCCCCTCATGCACCACCACTGTTCTGGCACAGAAAATGGAAGGGTGGAAAAGCAGGAATCCTTCCAGCACTGTAGTGGCATGCCAAGCGCAAATGCTTTATTTTTAATAGCTGTTCCCCATAGCTGCTATGTGGTTGCAGGGAGTCTGGGCTCAACTCTTTTAAAAAGCCAATGTTTTGTTTGGCTATAGGCTTCACGAAAATTTTCAGTGAAGTCCCAATGAAATCAAAGGAGGTCAGGGGTGCACAGAATAGGAACCCAAATCTTATTTCAGCAGACTCTGAGGGCTTGCCATTTCTTAAGGCCAGCTGCCACAAGCTGGTATCTGTGTGTGGGTTTAGTATTAAAAAGTAAAGGGTTCAAGACTTGAGAGAAAAACAAAGAACCTCTTACATGGGAACTTCTATTTGAACAAATGGAAGGGATGCAGACCCATGTACTGCTCGAGCAACAAAACCAGAGGGTATAGAGAGACTGGCACCATCTTTTCCCAAGAAAAGCTTTGCTGTTGTCTGCATAAGCCTTGGCATGAACAAAAAGAAGAGGCAAGGAGTAGCTAGTAGATCATACAAGTATTAATCTGCTTTATTTTTATCTCCTATTTACGTGAAAGGAAAGGCTCTTTCCCAAGGATACTGCCAAGAAAACTGTGTATGTGTGTGTGTCTTAAATTCACATACAAGTTACAAGTATTTTTTTTTTTAAAAATCTTTTTGGGGTGTGTATAACTGGTTTTGTTTTTTAGAGTGGTTGTGTTATGACCTGTACTTTCTTTGGGGTAGATTTTTCTTTTAATCTTCCCCTTACACCCTCTGGGTAGTTTGCTGCCACCAGGAATATATTATTCCAAAATATTTTATTCAAATTTTCCCTTTGGTAACATGTTTAAGCGTCAGGCTCCTTCCTGGTTCTATGTGGCCCTGAGGATATGAACGGGATATAGCAATGACAGCTACAATGGGATATAACAAAACAAAATAAATGTTTATTTTTCAAGAAGCGTATTGGTTTCATAAAAGTAGTTCTTAAAGTTACTTCATTTACTCTCATTCACACAGATCTCTTCTAAGGCTTCACACACAGTTAGCCTCTTTCTCTAGGCTCTATATTTCTCTCACAGAAATGCTTAAAACTCCTCAGGCAGCACACAGCTAGCCTGCTTTCCTCTGACTCCTATTCACAGAAATATTAAACCTGCTCAGGCAGCACACAGCTGGCCTCTCTTTCCCTGACTGAGGCTGCTTCCACACACGTTGGATAATCCACTTTCAATACTCTTTAGTGAACATTTGAAACTGATTTTCCATGTGTGGAACAAAAAATCCACTTCTAAAGGATTATGAAAGTGCATTGAAAGTGCATTATTCAAGGTGTGTGGAAATGGCCTGAGTGTCCTTTCACAAACATGCTCAGTTCAGGTTCCACACAGGTTATATTTCTCTCATGAATACTTCAATATACTCAGGCAGCACACAGCTAGCCTGCTTTCTTCTGACTGCCACTTTTCTCTCTACTCTCAGTCTCAAACTGCATTCACTCCGCCCACACTCTCAGTCATCAACCAATCACATCACTCACTCTTCCCTCTCTCACCCCCACTCTTCACCTAGCTCAAACCAAGCATTTAAAGACACATGCACCCATTTACTTGAAATCATTACAGGTTGTTTTCCATTCAGGATTACCCTTCTTATAGATAAATATAGTAATTAATGAACAGTTGTCATGATATGCAAATTATTACTCAGATTTGAGGAACTTTAATGGTGGCAGATAAGAAGATCTGGAGTATGGAAAACACAACACAGGTCTAGTGGGTGAGTGGAACTAGCGGTGAAGTTGTGTTTGAACCGTGAAAACTTTTAAAATTCCTTTTTGTAAAAAAAAACTAACTGTTCCAGACAATTAGATTTGGTAGTAAATTTATTCCGTGTGTCAAAGCTGGTCGCAGTTCATCCAGTGACAATTGATTCAGGATACCAGGAAAACATGCTTAAAGGTTCCCTGAAGTTACCACAAGGCACAGCATTAAAAACTCCAGACTCTCAGCCATTCATTGTTGGCACAAAGCTATTTGGTTATCTGATGTATCAAAAATAGGTCAGCAAATAGATGTAAGAAGTTAAGGAATTAAAAAAGTGAGGTCCATAAATCAAAGTGTGAAAAGTTTGACTTAATCTTTTTTGTATTTAAAAAAAAAGAGAGAGAGAAACAAGGATGTTTTGGAACAATGCCGTAAAAATGCACCAGCTTGTTGGTTTGACAATTTTTAGCTTGATTTATTCTTGGGTTTTGATTGTCCTGTCAGTAATCAGTTTGTTTGAAAGTAAGAAGGTGCCTTTGAAGAAAAAGTATCTTGAGGTTATAAATTCCCTTTTGGGACTTCACCGTATTATTTTTATTACAACACCTAACTTTAAAATAGGATCTAGAGCCTGTAATTATATTAAACGGGGCCTATTTATATGACCAGATTTTAGACAAAATAAAAATCATAAAACAGAAATCACTTGTGGTAAGGTCATACATAATCATGTTCTGAAAAACCATTCTATTGTTTGGTGAGTTGTAGAATTATTACTGATTCACAAATGTATGGCAGTTATTCAGTATCTGATGGCATACAGCCAAACGAGTGCATTTTAATTGTGTTGGACATTATACAGGTCACAGAGCATCTGCTGAAAGTGGCATTTCCCTTTTGACTCCTTCTGTTGTGTGGAATAACAACTAGGATTATCAAGGTGGCTTGGGGAGGGTGAAGTGGCCCTCGAAAAGGGCCCAGTCTCCAGCCTGCCATTGCCCCTGCTCTAAGATTGTCAGGTCTCCCTGGCAACTAGTGTCTGTGGGGGTGGTACTTACCACGTTTCTTCTTTTGTGTGCACACTCCCAGCCAGGGTGCAATGATGTCACTTCCAGAAGTGACATCATTACGCTGGCTGCAAGAGCACTTCCACATTTTCCACGGGGCTGATTCTTTAAGAACTGGCCTCTTTGGGGCTGAAATTGGCCCTGTGCAAAGCTCAGGAACACTTTCAGGCAGTGTGATGATGACATCACTTACATGCGAAGTGTAAGTGATGTCATGCGAAGTCACAGAAATGAAATCAGCTGCTCGCCCGACCTTTTGTTTATATTGTGGCTGGGGAAATGGAGGGGGCTGCCATCTTGAGACTCTGATTGAAAATGTATATGTATTGTTGGTTTGGTTTCAAATGTATTTAAATGTTTTATTCTTGTAGTAATTACATTATTGTAACCTGCCCTGAGCCCACTTGTGTGGGGGGTGGGCTAAAAATCAAATAAACAAATAAACAAATAAATTCCAGAAGTGACATCACTGCACTGGCTGGGACTGCACACACCACCCATTTGCCCGGGTTGCCTGCTGGTGTTCGGCAATTGCCAGGCAGCTTGCCACCTCTCCCAAACCACCAGGGACCAGCAGGCAGAAGAACAAACTGCTGGGAATTTGCCCATCACCAGTGGGCACCTGGCAAGCCTACCGTGCTCCTACAACCCCTAAAGGAGGGACAGCATGTTTGGCTAGCCACACGGATGATGTGCCTCATTGAGGCCAGGGCAGGCATGCATCCCTTGCCCTCATGAGGTCATCCAGGTGCATGCTTCTTGCTTCAGTAAGGTCAGTCTAGACATGTTGTAAGGCTGGGCTGGCTGAGCACATCCCTCACCACATTGAGGCTGTGTATCTTGGGTAGACATGGGCACGAACAGTATTACGAACACAAAAAAGCCCACGAACAGTCTGTTCAGCTGTTCGCAAACAGGCTGTTTGTGAGGCCCCATTCCAAATGAACAGGTGGTCGTTGGAAGCCTTGTTCATTGCTGTTCGTTGCTGTTCGTCAAGCCAGACAGTCTGGCACCTGCAATCAATTCCCATGGCAACTCAGGCAGGGATTTTCTGAACTCCTGCTGTTGCCCTGGAAACATGGAATCAAAGAGGAGTTTACATGCCTGTTTCCGTGCCGCTGCTCAGTGGCATGGAAAGAGGCATTTAAACCCCTGAACTAGCTGTGTGCCGGCTGCCCCTCTCCTGGTGCAAGAGGGATGGGGAGAATCTCCCCACCCCTCCTAGCACCGGGAGGGCCGGTGCTATGTGGCTTCTTCTGCCCAGTGCAAGAGGGACAGGGAGAATCTCTCTTCCCTGATCACACGGGGCAGGAGCAGTCCCGGGGCGCCAGCTCTGCCGGGTGCGTGTGGGACAGAGAGAATCTCTCTGCACCACTCACACCGGGCAGAAGAAGCTCAGCAGCGCTGGGGTGGGGCAGTTGGGTGGGGGCTGGGGTTGTTTTAAAGGGCCCTGCCGCTTGCAAGTGGCAGGACAGGGCCCTTTAAACTATCAGCTGGCAGGCGGCAGGGGGGAATCTTTAAAGGGCCAGGTAAGTGGATTAGAGGGGAGGGGGGCTAGGTGGGGGGGTTGGGTTGGGTTTATTTATTTATTTATTTATATCATATTTGTATTCCGCACTCCCCACAAGTGGGCTTAGGGCAGATAACAACCTTAAAATCATTTTAAAATGTTCCATATTAAAACATTAAAATATCATATAAAAATAGCAGCACTCTTTGCCTGGCAGCAGCAATACAACTATTAATGAGCAATACAGCAGTACAACTAGATATAGCAGCACAGTAACAGCAGCTGAAAAACAAACAGTGGTGGGCAGCTTTCATTGGGGGGGGTAGATGTTGCATCCTCCGGCCAGCGGAGGCCCAAACTCAGCTATGAGCCTGATGGAACAGCTCTGTCTTACAGGCCCAGTGGAAAGATCCTGCCAGGCCCTGGTCTCAGTAGACAGAGCGTTCCAACAGGTAGGAGCCAGGACACAGAAAGTCCTGGCTGTAGTCGAGGCAAGGCGGGCCTCCTTGGGGCCAGGGACCAATAACAATTGTTTTTCTCCTGATCGGAGGGTCCTCCGGGGAATATACGGGGAGAGACGGTCCCTCATGTCTAGTCTTGGGTAAGAGAGGTCATGTGAGGGCTTTTTTTTACTGTGGCTGTCCCTTCCCAAGATCCTTTAGCCCCACCTCCACTCCCTCTCCCTCCTGTTCCCTTCAGTTCTGGGATATCTACAACAAAAAGGACCACGGTGTTAGATGTAAGACTAACAAAAACTACAACCATGTATTACAGACAATACATAGGGTAAATAATCATCACAAAAGTGTCTAGTAAGAATTCTATCAGTAATTCATGGAAGCCTATACACTCCATTTTTCACCCAATCAATGCAACTAGTCATATACAGCCCAAAATAAATACCATTTACTGGCAAAATACACATCAAATATAAATTCTTATATCCAACTCAGTCCACTATAACATGGAATCAATGTGCTTCCGGTCAATCCATACCTGAAGAAGATGTTTCCGTTGAAGTGTAGTTCGTAACTGGGTACTTATCTCATGTGGTGCATAAGGTCAAGTCCTCCGCCTGTTTGGGGCCCAAATTGGCCCTAAACAAAGCACAGGAATGCTTCTGTGGCTGGCGCAATGACATCACTTCTGGAAGTGACCTCACCACGCCTCCAGGGAGTGCATGCACAGCACATGTTCCCTGGGTGCCTGCTGGTGGTGGGCAACTTCCAGGGGGCTTTCTACCTCCTGCCAATTGCTGGGCAATTGGTGGGTGAGGGGCAAATCCCTGGGAGTTTACCTACCACTGGCGGGCACCTGAGAACCCCAGTTGTGACAGGGAAAAAAAACCCAAACACTGAGTAAAAACATAGTTTTAGGCTGAAAAAAAATGAGCCTTGGGTTTTTCACTGTGATTTGACAGTATATGTTTCACTGTCAAGGGATAGAAATACATGTTATTTTATTTATTTATTTATTTATTTATTCAATTTATATACCGCCCATCCCAGGGGCTCTGGGCGGTGAACAGTTAAAATTGATAAAAACAAAACTAAAATCAATATACAAATAATAAAACAAATTAACAAGGTGCAGTGGTGGGGAGAACCTTCCCCACCCCAAAGGTGGGAGGCCGACATGGCACCGCCCCCTTCAATCACCAAACGCCTGGCGGAACAGCTCTGTCTTACAGGCCCGGCGGAACGAAAATATGTCCCGCTGGGCCCGGGTTTCCATTGACAGAGCGTTCCACCAGGCTGGGGCCAGGACTGAAAAAGCCCTGGCCCTGGTTGAAGCAAGGCGGGCTTCCTTAGGGCCGGGGACCACAAGTAAATATTTATTCGCTGATCGGAGCGATCTCCGGGGAACGTACAGGGAGAGGCGGTCCCGAAGATATGCCGGTCCCAACCCACTCAGGGCTTTAAAGGTAAGAACCAACACTTTGAACCTGATTCGGAATTCAACTGGAAGCCAGTGCAGCTGGCGCAGGACAGGTGTGATGTGTGACTGGTAAGGTATACCAGTCAGGACCTGTGCCGCCGCATTCTGGACCAGTTGTAGTTTCCGGATCAGGCCCAGGGGTAGCCCAGCGTAGAGTGAGTTACAGTAATCTAGCCTGGAGGTGACCGTTGCATGGATCACTGTAGCCAGGTCCTGGGGCGTCAGGTAGGGGGCAAGTTGCCTGATCTGACGAAGATGGAAAAATGCAGACTTGGCAACCGCCGTGACCTGGGCCTCCATCGATAGGGAGGCATCCAGGAGCACACCCAGACTCTTTACCACTGGCAAAGTTGCCAGTGGTGTCCCATCCAGGGCAGGGAGCTGGATCCCAACATCTGGCAGCCCCCGTCCCAGCTGCAGGACCTCCGTCTTCACTGGGTTCAATTTCAGCCTGCTCTGTTTCAACCATGCCGTCACAGCCTCCAAAGCTCTGGCCAGATTGTCTGGGGCCGTGTCTGGCCGGCCGTCCATCAACAGAAAAAGTTGGGTGTCATCCGCGTATTGATGACAACCCAGCCCAAACCTCCGCACCAACTGGGCGAGGGGGCGCATATAGATGTTAAATAACATTGGGGAGAGTATCGCCCCTTGGGGAACCCCGCACACCAAAGGGTGACGGGCCGATAGATCTCCCCCGAGCGCCACCCTCTGTCCCCGACCCTGGAGAAAGGAGACCAGCCACTGTAAGACTGTCCCCCTAATCCCCACGTCGGCAAGGCGGCTGGCCAACAAATCATAGTCAACCGTGTCAAACGCTGCTGTGAGATCAAGTAACACAAGCAGCGCTGACCCGCCTCGATCCAGATGCCTGCGAAGGTCGTCTGTGAGGGCAACCAAGGCTGTCTCCGTCCCATGGCCAGGACGGAAGCCAGACTGGAATGGGTCCAGGACTAGAGCATCATTCAGGAATTCCTGCAGTTGTACCGCCACCGCCCTCTCAATCACCTTGCCCAGGAACGGGAGGTTCGACACTGGGCGGTAACTGGACGGGTCAGTGGGGTCCAAAGATGGTTTTTTCAGGAGGGGCCGCACTACCGCCTCCTTTAACACTCCTGGAAAAACCCCAGAGCTCAGGGAGATGTTAACAATGGCCTCCAGATGGTCCCGTAGCCCCTCCGAGCTGGCCTTCACCAGCCAGGATGGGCAGGGGTCCAGAGGACAGGTGGTTGGCCTCATCCCCTGCAGGATCCTGTCCACATCGTCCTGAGAGAGCAGGCTGAAATGGTCTAATACGGACCCAGAAGACGGCCAAGGGGTCTCCAGTTCCCTTACTGTATCAACAGTGGGTGGCAGGCCACGGCGAAGGGACAAGATTTTACCCGCAAAATAGCTCGCAAAAGCCTCGCAGCCAATAGTTGAATTAAGAATTTGGTGGTCTCCCTGAGAAAGGGAGACCAAGGACCGAACTGTTTGAAACAATTGAGCCGAGCGTGAGCTAGCGGATGCAATGGAAGCAGCAAAGAAATCCCTCTTTGCTGCTTTCACTGCCACCTCATAGGCTTTCATAAACGTCCTATAAGATGTTCTTGCCTCTTCGTCGCGCCCCCCGCCTCCACACTCGCTCTAGTCGTCTCAGAGACCGCTTCATCTGGCGAAGCTCCTCGGTAAACCAAGGAGCTACCCGTTTGCGGGCTCGGAGAGGACGGCAGGGGGCAATAGCGTCGATGGCTTCGGAAAGACGGCCATGCCAATCATCCACCAGCTCATCTAACGTACTGCCAGGGGGCATCGGATCCCGCAGAGCCGCCTGGAAACCAATTGGATCCATAAGCCTCCGCGGGCGAGCGTAAATCCGCTCACCGCCCACCCGGGAAAGGAGCGGCATGCTCAGACGAGCCTTCAGAACAAAGTGATCTGACCATGGCACTGCATCATAGGCATCCAAGACCACCATCATCCCTGCCCCAAAAATCAAATCCAGCGTGTGACCTGCTTGATGTGTGGGAGCCGAAACAAACTGGGAGAGTCCTAGGGCCGCCATGGAGGACACCAGGTCAATGGCCTGCATGGAGGCATCGTCGTCAGCATGGACGTTGAAATCCCCGAGAACCAAAAGTTTCGGGAATTCCAAGGCCCAGCCGGCCACCGCCTCCAAGAGACCAGACAGGGAAGATGCAGGTGCAGTAGGCGGTCGGTACACCACGCATATTGCCAACCTCTCCTCGGCGTCCAACACTAGGCCCACACAATCAATGCCAGTAATTTTTGGGGTGGGGAGTGGTCTGAAGGAGAAAGACTCCCGAATGAGCAAAGCCACGCCTCCCCCCCGACCACTTGTCCGGGACTGGTGGAGGACCGTATAACCTGGGGGGGCTAGTTCTTTCAAAGCGACCGTCTCGCCCTCCCTCACCCATGTCTCGGTCACGCAAGCCAGGTCCACATTCAATGCTGCAAGATAATCTTGCAGCGTTTTGGTCTTATTATTTATGGACCTGGCATTGCACAGCGCCAGTGTCGGAGAGTGGTTTAATATCCTAGCTCCACAACAGGTATATCTTGGGATGGGACGCAGATTGGAAGGGCACCGAGCCCTACCATGTCTCAATGCCCTTCCCTTCCATAATCTGCTCCCACCACCATACCTCCCGCGTCCCCGGATCACTGGGATCCCCGACCCCAAGCCGGCCTCCTCACCAATGAACATAGTGCTAACCCACCACCCTCACAAAATCAACAGCCCACCAACTATCACAGACTAAGCTATCAAACATACACAAAACCCCAATACCCTACCAAATTAACAACATAGACTACAGTAACTAACACACATAGTATAAAAACAATAAACAGTAACAAGGCGAGCAGTCCCCTAGCAGCAGTCTTATAGGCTGGAGCAACAAGGGGCGGGGCCGGGCAGATGGAAAGCCCAGCCCTTGATGGAAGCAGCTCCCTTGGCAGCAGCGGCAGCAGCAGTGCAGGCTACAACAACCTTTGTAGGCTGGAGCAGCAAGGGGCGGGGCCGGGCAGATGGAAAGCCCAGCCCTTGATGGAAGCAGCTCCCTTGGCAGCAGCAGCAGCAGCAGTGCAGGCTACAACAGCCTTTGTAGGCTGGAGCAACAAGGGGCGGGGCCGGGCAGATGGAAAGCCCAGCCCTTGATGGAAGCAGCTCCCTTGGCAGCAGCAGCAGCAGCAGTGCAGGCTACAACAACCTTTGTAGGCTGGAGCAGCAAGGGGAGGGGCCAGGCAGATGGAAAACCCAGCCCTTGATGGAAGCAGCTCCCTTGGCAGCAGCAGCAGCAGCAGCAGCAGTGCAGGCTACAACAACCTTTGTAGGCTGGAGCAACAAGGGGCGGGGCCGGGCAGATGGAAAGCCCAGCCCTTGATGGAAGCAGCTCCCTTGGCAGCAGCGGCAGCAGCAGTGCAGGCTACAACAACCTTTATAGGCTGGAGCAACAAGGGGCGGGGCCAGGCAGATGGAAAGCCCAGCCCTTGATGGAAGCAGCTCCCTTGGCAGCAGCAGCAGCAGCAGTGCAGGCTACAACAACCTTTGTAGGCTGGAGCAACAAGGGGCGGGGCCAGGCAGATGGAAAGCCCAGCCCTTGATGGAAGCAGCTCCCTTGGCAGCAGCAGCCAAGTTAGTTATGAAGCTAACTTGGGGTTTCTAATCCCATTTGCCTCAAAATGATAATTCAAGGCCTCGAGGGGGACACTTGCAAATGAAAATAGGCAGGCAGTAGGAAGAAATATTTAAACTTTCCTCACACCCTCCAGCTTACGCACATATCACCATGGTCTCATTATGGCACCACACCCAACATTTTCTCCACCCCTGCTCCAATTCATTGGCTGCCACTTCTGGTGGCAGGAAAAAAGCTGAGCACAAGGTCTTCATTTTACGAATTCTGCTCCTCCATGATAGCAAAATTCCAAGAATGCGGGACAGAAATAGTAAATCAACAGAATTTATTTCACTAAAATTACCATAGAGATGCTTTGGGGGGGAAGACGATGTGGCTCATCGTCAGCAACACATTCCCATAACATTAAATTATTGTTTGTTCCACCTAAATGAAAAGGCCACTGGCAAGATTTTTAACAAAACACATGTTAAGCTTTAAAGAGAAGAAAGAACTGTGTTCACATAGGAGCCCAGGTTACTTTCCAGTATTAGCTGCTTTACTAGAGTAATAATACATACACTGCAATCCTTTGCATGTGAAGATGCCTGATTACAAGCGGTTTTTGACATGTAAATTCACTGCTCTGAGTGCTTCCAGGGAGTTTTGCAAAAGACAATTGGTCTATTTGACTTATCCTGCTTTGATTTTCCCAAGAAAATCAATATAATAAAGTAATTCTTTCCTGCCATCCTCCTCTGTGCTAAGCTCTTCTGAGAACAGTCAGAAGACGTTTCCTCTTCAATTATTTCTGGCTTGTTTGCATTAAATCCTTTCAAAGGGACCCATGTTAATGTGCAACCTTAATACAGATGTCTCCCTACAAAATAAGCTAAATAAAATTTTACATTTAAGGTGAGTAAGAACTAGTTAGGGAGAAAATTGCTCAATATCTCTTTCATCCTAATTTCTTTTCTTTCTTCCCCCTTCCCATGCAAAATCTGCTATAGCTGGATATAGGGGTAAGAATTTGATTTGATATGCATAATTCATGCTGCTGGCCTTATACTTGGCCCCTTATCTATTCTGCCATCCTATATATTTAGATGAAGCAAAAATTATTTTCTCCTGCTGTCAACCCAATTTGTTTGTGAGGGGGAGGAAAACACAATATAGGAAACAACACGCAGTGTAGTGTTCTTAAGGCATAAAATACTACTCTGTGGCCTGCATAACCAAAGGGGATTCTAATATTCTCCTTAAGTTGTCTCTTGTAGGACACCAGAATAACATACCAGGGATCTAGACTGTGGAACTTAATCGTGGTTTTTTCTTTTTTGTTTGACTCTGCAATAAAGGTTTTAATTTAACAACCAGCCCAGGGAATTCAGCTGTCTTCTGCTGGCTGGCAGGATTTCATTTAAAGCAGAATTAGCGGTTATGGATTACCACTTTGCTGTGATCAGCTACAAGGAATGACATGGTGTTGTGTAACTGATCATTTCCTGATAATTTAACAGTCAGTAATGTGGATCAGAAATTATATTTGAAAACACACATGGGATTCCTATATGTTGTAAATGTGCTTTTAACACTAACACAAATATTCTTAGCAACCAGCCAAAGATTCCTTCTGGTCTTTTAACATTTTCATAGGTTGCAAACTGAGTTCAGAAAAAGTGAAAATGTACAGAAGCTGTCACATTCTGAGATATTATTGCAAAGCAGATATTTTCCCGTTCTACCCCAACACGTGTCAAACATGTCTCCTGGATCCTTGTTAGAGCAAAGATAATTTGTGGGGTTTTGAAAAGATATATGGTCTATCAGTTACTATTTATGTGGCAGCTGCACAATTTTCTAAAGAGAAGAATGTTGATTTCAGCAAACGTTTAGCAAAAAAGTATTAGATGGCATTGAAAATGGTACAAGCCAGTAGGAACTACATCAGCATTCAGTCAGAACCCTAAACATTGGAATTTTGGAATACCAAATATTTTGTTCACCTCCAACATTTTTGTATTAGAATTCCATCCTCCTCCGATCCCCCTTTAGACCACTGGAACTTAAGATGAATTCTCACACGAGTCTACGGCAAGCCAAAGGTGAATTTTGGATTTACAAAGCAGTCACAAGGCATTCTATTACTTTTCAAACCTACACAGGATTCTAATGGCAACAGTAAACAAAACAATGCTGTATGGAATATTCACAGATATATGATGTTGGTATCCCTGCTTTGAAACGGGTCACCGAAGTCAGCCGTGACACAAATATACGTAGTTGGTGTCAGATTTGATTGAATACACAATCCATGTTGAATGCATCTGCTGACCTAATCATGCAGACAAGTTCCAAAGCTTTGCTTGTGCATGAATACCAAAATGTTTTATTACAGTAGAACTGAAAAAGAAACTCTACAGTTCAAAGAAATATTTATGAAAGATTTCACAGAACGTTCTTTGTCAATGCACAACTCCATGAGAGTTAAAAGTCCGCTGAAAGGCATTAATAGGGATTGATGATAGCAACTGAATTTGGAACTCAGATTTGGTGATAATATGAAGCTTATATTATGTTAACATAGGTGCTACTTTGACACAAACATATTCTTGGTTTTTAAACAGTTTTGCACAGGTAGACCTTTATTTAAAGTTAGATGTTAGGGCTCCAATCAAGCTGTTTCCGTATGGGGCTGCTAGGACTGACTATAGTGTAATTAAAAAAATAGTAGTTGCAAGGCAACAATTAGTGTTGGGATAAATACAAGATGCAGCGCAGGGGAAAGAGTTAAACACAGCTTCCCCAGGGGTAGACTGGCCATTTAACTTACGGGGAGAGTTCCTGATGGCAAAGCCAAGTCCCACCAACTCTGCTCAGACCATTCTTTATCAATGAAGATTGCTTCATTGAACATAGCCTAACTCAAACAGGACACAGTATCCTATTCCAGGACACTAAAATACTTGACAACACTTCCAACTACTTTGTCAGACTGCACAGGGAAGCCATTGAAATTCACAAGCATAAGCACAATTTCAACAGGAAAGAAGAGACTTTAAGAATGAATAGAGCATGGTTTCCAGTCCTGAAAAACACCAGGCTAACAAAACACTCTATACCCGACAATAGCCCTGCAGAGAAGATTAGCACATCAAGCACCAATCCATATGCAAAAGAACCTCCTCAGGATACAGTGAAGCCTCCCTCCATTAGCATTCCACACCCTGGGAAACTCTTACAAGATGACTCAGCCCTACCCCAACCCTCCTGAGTAGATATAAATGACCTGCCAACTTCTTTTCCACACTGTGACACTGAGAGATCTCTGTCTTTTGGTGCTACACCTCTGAAGATGCCAGCCACAGTTGCTGGCGAAACGTCAGGAACTACAATGCCAAGACCACAGCTATACAGCCCGGAAAATCCACAACAACCAATGAAGATTGCTGTTAACTCCCTAGTTGCCTTCTCCTGAACTGCCATGGGTTGGTTTGCATAGTGCTACTGGGGCAGCTCTGCCTGGCTTGCTCCTGGGCAATTTTAACTCCCCATTTCATCCTCAAGCCCTTTGCACCTCTTGCACGTAGGTGATTGAAGCTATCGTTGGTTTGCTGATAGGGTTGACACAGCTGGACTGGAGGACAAACTGCATATGTGGCACCAGGGTTCATTTCGAGGGGGAACGCACAGGAACACAGTTCCAGCAGTTCCCCAAAGAGGTCACATGTCAGATGGTCCCGCCCACCTGACTCTTGGCCATTTGGGGCCCATTTTGGCCTGGATTGGGGCCGAAACAGCCTGGATCGGGTCTCTGATGGATGGTGGATCACTCTCCCGCTCATTAGCGGCCCGATCCTGACCATTTTGGGCCCCTTTATAGCCATTTTCAGCCCCTTTTTGCCATTTTGGGCCCAATTTTGGCCCTGAATGACCAGGATTGGGTCCAAAACAGGCAGAATAGGTGATGTCAGGGGGTGTGGCACATGCAAATCAGTTATACTAATGACACACTTCCGGTGATGGCAAGAGGCGTGGCATATGCTAATGAGTTATGCTAATGAGTTCCTCCAGCTCTTTTTCTATGAAATGCCCGTGTGGCACACATCTATGTCTGCTGCTGCTCTTTCATCTAGAGACTGTGAGTGGTGGCTAGCTTCTGAATGTGTTTAAGTGTGCAAAGGTGTCGATGAAGTGATTGGTTATTTAATATTTTTCTTCCCATAATATAAAACGAGTCAACAAATCTTTAATCAGCAGTATAATCAACTTGGAAAGCACTTATTAGTACCAAGTTTCTTGGTTACATAGTTCTGGGTATACAGTGCATGGGAGATGCATCCAAGGGTACAACGTCCCTGACCACAGCAAATTCCCTGATATATACAACTGATCTTAAAACATTACTTTGAAAAAACAAACCCTGCTTTCTGTTGGTATCAACATTCATCAACATCAGTAAGAGTATCACATTTATACATAAAAGAGGAGCTACAGCCAAAATTTGTTATGAGAGATGTGGAAGCTAGATTTGTAGCAGTGGAATGTATTTGGAATTTAAAGAGAGTGTTGGTAGTCGGACTTTATGCACCTAACGGTGCAAAAGAAAGCTTCTTTGAGGATTTAAGGAAGCATTTAGACGATCTTGCATACGACCAGATAATTCTTGCTGGAGACTTCAATGGAGTGACAGACTTGGAACTAGACAAAAAGACTACAACGGCACAAAAGAAAAGAGGACTATTACCAAAGCTTTTTTTTGAGTTGATTCAACAAGAGACTCTTGAAGATGTATGGAGGAGAGAATATCCTAAAAGCAGACAGTTTACTTTTTATTCTGCAAGGCATTCTACATTATCAAGAATTGATATGATCTGGGCCTCAAAAGACTTAGCATTATGGACTAAGGAGGTAGAAATAATGCCTATGGTAGGCTCAGATCACAACCCAATTATGTGGAAATTTGGAAAAAAGAGAAAAAGGAAAGCATGGAGAATAAATGAGGACTTGTTACAGGAAAGAGAGAATATGGAAATACTGAGAAGAGAGACAAAGTTTTTTATACAATACAACGTGAATAAAGAAGTACCAACCAATAAAGTTTGGGATGCTTACAAGGCGGTTGTAAGGGGCATACTAATGGACTTAAATGGTAGAGCAAGAAAGAAGAAAGAGGAGAAAAGACAAGAGATTGAGGAGAAAATAAAAGCCAAAGAAATACAGCTAAAAAAGAGACCAGGGAAAAAGAAGGTATACCAGGAAATTAAAATACTTCAAGAACAGCTAACAGCAATGAGCAATAAAGAATTGGAGTGGAATCTCAAAAGACTGAATCAAAAAGCGTTTGAGGGTGCTAATAAACCTGGGAAGTACCTGGCATGGCAATTGAAGAAGAAAAGGGAAAAGAAGATAATAAATAAAATTTGCGAAGATAACAAAACGTATTTGGAGCAGGCTACCATTAGTAGAGCCTTTTATAAATTTTACGCTAAGCTGTATAATAAAAAAGAAGTAAACAAAGAATCAATAGCGTCATATTTGGAGAAAACCAAACTTCCAGAAATCTCAGAAGCTTGGAGAAATAAGTTGAATAGTGAAGTAACTGACGAGGAAATAAGTAAGGCAATACAATCTGCAAATCTAGGAAAGGCGCCAGGGCCAGATGGACTTACGGCTAAATTCTATAAGACAATGGCTAATGAACTGGCACCATTCCTAAAAGAGGTGATGAATGGGGTTTTAAGGGATCAAAGGATTCCAGAAACTTGGAGTGAAGCGAATATATCATTGATCCCAAAAGAGGGCCAAGACCTGACTAATGTGAAAAATTATAGACCTATATCGCTACTCAACAATGACTATAAAATTTTTGCGAAGATATTGGCGGAGAGATTGAAGGGGTGGCTCTCGGAAGTCATAGAGGAGGAACAAGCAGGCTTTTTGCCAGACAGACAAATAAGAGACAACTTAAGGACAGTGATCAATGCTATTGAATATTATGACAAGCGTTGTGACAAAGAGGTTGGTTTCTTCTTTGTTGACGCTGAAAAAGCGTTTGACAATTTAAACTGGGACTTTATGTTTGCCACTATGGAAAAGCTACAATTGGGAGAAAGATTCATCAGAGCAATTAAGGAAATTTATAGAGACCAGACTGCAGCAATTGTGGTGAATGATGAATTGACCAAGAAATTGACGATAAGTAAAGGAACAAGACAAGGTTGCCCGTTATCTCCATTGTTGTTCATTTTAGTATTGGAGATTCTGATGATACAAATACGTCAAGATGATGAAATTCGTGGATTAAAAATAAAGGACTATTCATACAAGGTCAGAGCATTTGCGGATGACATAATGTTAATTGTAGAGGACCCATTGGAGAACATGCCAAGAGTGATAGATAAGATCAAGGAGTTTGGAGACTTGGCAGGTTTCTTCATTAACAAAAAGAAGTCAAAGATATTATGCAAAAATATGACTAAGCAGAAACAACAATTGTTAATGGAAACAACGGATTGTGAAGTAACAAGTAAAGTGAAATATTTGGGAGTCGAATTAACTGCAAAGAACATAGATCTATTCAAAAACAATTATGAAAAACTATGGACTCAGATAGAGAGAGACTTGATTAAATGGAATAGATTGAATTTGTCATGGTTGGGCAGGATTGCAGCAGTTAAGATGAATGTGTTACCAAGAGTAATGTTTTTGCTACAGACAATACCAATCATCAGAGACTCCAAACAATTTGAAAAATGGCAGAGGAAAATATCAGATTTTGTTTGGGCAGGCAAGAAGCCTCGAGTGAAAGTGAAAGTTTTACAAGATGCAAAGGAAAGAGGCGGAATGCAACTGCCCAATCTGAGACTTTATCATGATGCAATCTGCCTAGTTTGGTTGAAAGAATGGATGACATTAAAGAACAAGAAACTATTAGCCCTAGAGGGATATAAAAAAATATTTGGATGGCACGCATATTTATGGCATGACAAAGTAAAGGTCAACTCGATGTTCCTGCATCACTTTGTTCGGAGAAGTCTATACATAATCTGGAAGAAGTACAGAATTTATCTACAAGAAGGAACCCCTTTGTGGGTGGTTCCATATGAGGTGATAGACCCGAGAGCTGTTGATAATGAACAACAATGTTTAACGTATAAAGAAATAACTAAAACTGAAGCATCCAAACTTAGAATAAAGACACAAGAGGAACTATCACCTAACTACGATTGGTTCCAGTATAGACAGATCAGAGACTTATATAATTCGGACTCTGTAAAGGGAGGTATACGAATAGTGAATTCGGAACTAGAGCAGACCCTTCTTAAAGAAGATAAGAAAAGAATATCCAAGGTATACCAAGTACTGTTGAAGTGGTATACCGAGGATGAGATAGTTAAAACACAAATGGTGAAATGGGCTATAAACTTTAATAAAGAAATAACAATGGAGGCATGGGAATACTTGTGGAAAACTACAATGAAGACAACGACATGTATTAATATCAAAGAGAACATTTATAAAATGATCTATCGTTGGTACATGACACCAAAGAAGATTGCGCTAGGGAATTTGAATACTTCTAATAAATGCTGGAAATGTAAGAAGCATGAGGGCTCCCTCTATCATATGTGGTGGTCGTGTGAGGTAGCCAGGCAGTACTGGGGGGAAATAATAAGAGAAATGTGTGAAATTTTACAATTTCAAATTAATAAGAACCCAGAACTCCTGTTACTGAACTTGGGAATGGAGGGAATTCCAGCCCAACACAGGACGTTGATATTTTATATGACAGCAGCAGCTAGACTTTTGTATGCGCAAAAATGGAAAGTACAAGAAGTGCCAACTATTGAAGATTGGACTTACAAATTGCTGTATATGGCTGAAATGGACAAGATGACAAGAAAATTGAGAGATCTGGACTCAGGGCAGTTCAACACAGACTGGGAGAAGCTGAAACAATACCTGGAGAAGAAATGGGAGGTGGGAGGAAAACTGTGGCAGTTTGAGAACTACTGAAGTATTGAAGTAGAGGGGGGAGACTTTACCGGGGGGAGAAGAGATAAATGTGAATTAATAAGCAGTCAGATTAATAGATTGACATATATATAGATATATATAGGTTAACAAACAGAACATAGAGAAAATAATTAATTATAAGGACTAAATATAAGGAGCGATTAACTAACAATATTTTCTTTTTTTTCTGACAAGTTTTGTACCAAACTGAATGTCTGAAGATATAGATGGGTCAAATTGATTGACTACGTGAGGAGAGATATATAGAACTATTATAAAAAGATAGAATGAGTAATATATATAGAGAATAAGTCAAATTGTTCGATATAAACGAATGTATGATCTATATGGTTTATGATATATAGAAATACCTGAAATTGAAAAATTGGGATAAATTGTTTATCTAAGATGGAAACAAAGGCTTACAGTTTGGGCATATAATGTTAAAAATAGTTAAGGATGTACTGCTTAGAATAATGGAGAATATATATTTGTTTTAGATAGAGGAAGCTAATAAAAGTAAGGGAAAGGGGACAAAGGGTTGGAAAGCTGTTGGAAGTCAACAAAAAGGGGGGGGAAAGGGAGGGGGTTAGAGATGAAAAAATTGGGGAAAATTGAATGTAAATGTGGAAATAATGGATTCTAACCCAATAAAAATTTTTCAAAAAAAAAAAAAAAAGTAAGAGTATCACATTTTAAAATGTTGTGAATTAGTAAATTGTTACTCAAATATGATGACTTGTTTTATCAAAGAAAATCACGCTCAAATGATTTGAATTAATTACAGTTGAGGGTGGGAATATTATTTTAAGAACTCATTATAGAATGCATATTTGTTGGTCTGATTAATGAATTTGGAAAGCCTTTATTCCCGGGACTTTTTTTCTGGGAAAAGAGGTGGTGGAACTCAGTGGGTTGCCCTCGGAGAAAATGATCACATGGCTGGTGGCCCCGCCCCTGATCTCCAGACAGAGGGGAGTTTAGATTGCCCTCCACGCTGCTTGGTGGTGCGGAGGGCAATCTAAACTCCCCTCTGTCTGGAGATCAGGGGGCGGGGCCACCAGCCACGTGACCATTTTCAAGAGGTTCGGAACTCCGTTCCACCGCATTCCAGCTGAAAAAAGGCCCTGCTTATTCCTATTGCTATATAATTAAGGAAATTGCTAATGGTATTTGTTTTCTAATTTGATACCAGTGGTTAAAGATTTGATGATCCATTTTGCAACTGATGCAAATGCACATGCTGTTAAGAAAAGATTGTGTGTTACAGAGAAATCATATGCAGAGTTACTCCGGTCTATATCCATTGATATCATTGGCAGTAGACTGGAGTAATTCTGCACAGGCTTGCACTGTCAGTCATTCATGCATGTGCTTACTGCACATTGGATGATCTTGTATGCATAATATATATGGAGAAAGCGGATCTGTAAATCATTGCTTAGATTGCTTGATATAGCTCTATCTGTAGTCACAGTGTGTGCAACAACGTGGTCCAAAGTGATCAGAAATATGATGCTGGGTATAACTCCATCAATTTTCATCAAGAAATTTGAGTCTGAACATGCATGATCCTCTATCCTTTGACTGCACATCAGGCGATTCTTTGTGTGTACGAAATTAGCACTGCTTCAGACCCACTCCTTTTCAATAAATGATCACTGCTTTTCAATAAATACATTTTACACAGAAGAAAAAGTCCGAAAATGTTTATTGCGCACAACCAAAGGCCATCACAATTGAGCAGATAAAACACACAACTAAAACATGGATAAAGAACAACAAACGACAAAACGATAATATTAAAAGCAAAAAAAAAATCATATTAGAACACGTTAGCACTTTTGTGATACACAGGCGATGGAATCTCAACCATTAAGTGCTGCTCGAGCCTGAATTTTCTTAGCTGCCAGGGCGAACTGTGCTGCTCTATAAGAGATGTGTGGATCCAAATTGGAAAAAAGGAGGCATGTTACACATTCATCTCCAAGTCACCAAAGAGTTATCATGCTATATACAGGTATATGAGAAAACATTTTGATGTGAAAGAGTTCCTGTTGATTATTTAGGTTGTTGATTACTTTAGATTGGGATAACTTCTCCCAAGTTATGTAATATGTAACTGCCTTACACTGAGTCAGACCATCTGGATATCTAGTCCAATGGTTAATTTTTTTAAAAAAATAAGAGCCTCAGTTCCCCAGCTGTATTGTGGGGATAATAATAGCACTAACTTCATTCAACGCTCTGAATGAGCACTCTCCGGAAGGGTGATATATAAGCACATTGTTATTACTATTAAAATATTTATTTTTATTTCACCTCATTTATACCCGTTTTTCCCCAATGGAGACCCACAGTGGCTTACAACATTCTCCTCTTTTCCATTTTGTCCTCACAATAACTCTGAAAGGTAGGCTAGGCTGTGAGTGTGTACTAGCTCAAGGTCACTCAGTAAGCTTCCATGGCAGAGCAGGAAATCGAACCTGGGTCTCCCAGGATGTTAGACCAAACACTATGCCACATCGGCTCTTTATGACTTACTCTGTCAGTATACAGTTTCCCAAGTTGTCTAGCAGCAACTGTCTAGTAGCATCTTTCCTAGCAATGTTATTTAACAATAACATCAATAATAACATTCGATTCAGGACAACTTAACGTCCACTCAGATCAGTTTACAAAGTACGTTATTATCCTCACAACAATCACCCTGTGAGGTGGGTGGGTCTGAGAGAGCTCTGAGAGAGCTGTGACTGACCCAAGCTGGCTTCAAGCGGAGGAGTGGGGAATCAAATCTGCCTCTCCAGATTAGAGTCCTGCCACTCTTAACCACTACACCAAACTGGAAGATTGGGCTTCTTGTCACCTGAGTAGATGGTACCATCAGCTCCTGATATGGCTAGAGTGCTGGAATTCCAATACCTTTACATATTTATTTAATTTATTTACTTCATGTATTTATTTGTGTTATTCACTGAGACTCAAGGTGGGCTTTCTTCCCAGTGGGCACCCAAAATGGTTTACATTGTTCTCCTCTCCTCCATTTTGTTCTTACCACAACCCTATGATGTAGGCTAGGCTAAGAACATATGACTGGCCCAAAGTCACCCAGAAAATTCCATGGCAAAGCATGGATTCAAACCATAGCCTCCCAGATGGTAGTCTGACAACCACTACACCAAACTGGCTCTCCAGTACTAAAACTACTGGTTTCACAAGAATATGCATGCTTGTCCCAATGCCATATCCAACTATGGCTGTTTCCACATACTCTTAAAGAGACGGCCCACTCACTGAACTCTGGGGTTTTTTTCCCTTGCTCCATACATCTCCGATTTCAAAGTGGAAGCAGGCAATTTGGCTTCCTTTTTTGGGTGTCTTTTAGCCAGCACAGGAAAGTGCGGGAAATTCCATTCTCAGAAAAGATGCTGAAAAAATGGAAGCCAAACTGCCTGCTTCTACTTTGAAATCGGAGACATATGGAGCCAGTGAAAAAAACTGCCAGAGTTTAGTGAGTGGGTCGTCTCTTTAAGAGCAGATGGAAACGGCCTATGTCTATCATGCATATATGAATTTTTAAAGTATTTTTTATCACCAAGAATGATTAAATATTTTCTGCCTTCACAAAATAAAATACGTCATGTTGCTTTTCCCAAAACAAAATCAGAGCATCACTTTATAATATATGTCTGTGGGCTCATTTACACAACTGCCATTTTTTTTCTTTAGCAAATGCATTTTCCAAGATTGTTTGCTCAAATGGGGGACATAAAGTGGAACTTGGTTCCTTTCACCCACCTGTCATTTTCTCACTGGAGAAAGCATGAGTTGTTTTTGCCTCCCCTCCACTAGGGGAAAAATACCTGAAAGTTTTTCTTGTGTGTGTGTAATAAAACAACAACAACAACAACATTCGATTTATATACCGCCCTTCAGGACAACTTAATGCCCACTCAGAGCATTAAGTTACAAAGTATGTCATTATTATCCCCCTAACAAAACACCCTGTGAGGTGGGTGGGGCTGAGAGAGCTCCAGAGAACTGTGACTAGCCCAAGGTCACCCAGCTGGCTTCAAGTGGAGGAGTGGGGAATCAAACCCGGCTTTCCAGATTAGAGTCCCGCGCTCTTAACCACTACACCAAACTGGCTCTCAGTGTAAAAACAACTTAGAGGTAGCTTTTTCTCCCCTCCTTGATTAAACAATCTGATTTACTAAAAAAAAAAAGATATTTAAAATAAACAGGGGTGGGAGTAGTGTATAGTTCAGCCATGTGCGTGCATTCTATTTTACAGGCAAGCAAGCAGCTAGAGATAATTTCCCAAATTAGGCCACCATCCCACATGAAAGTAATGAAGCAATTGCCTCGCATCTCAACTTCCTGTTGATGGTTCATAGCACAGCATACAGGTGTCCCTGAGGCAGTGACCTGTCAGCGTATGCAACCTGTCACTCTAGGCAGTATTGCATTTTGTAGGTACTACTGAGTCCTCCTTTGTCCGTTTTGTGCTCTGGAATTCGAAAGCTGAGCAGCAGCTTCCCCCATTAAGCGGCAACAGATAACTCAAATGAAATCTCTGTGGTAAATCTGCTTTCTAGCACCTGGCGCATTTCTTCTAATGAAGCCTTTTTCTCTCCATGATATGAATCCATTAGACCCCGCAAAGCTTGAGTATGTAAAATATTTTGTTTATCTGGCTCTCCTCAAAGGTGCTGTCTGTCATCATAGATGTCGGCAGTAAATATAACCACAGCCATCACTGAAAGAGGGCATAATGCAAGAGGCGATTAGATTTATAGCAAACATAAACTGCAAAGCCTCTAATAACCATAATTCCCAACTTCAATCATAATATCAGTATTAAAGCCAAGTGTTCCCCGGCCTTTTCCCCTCTCTTTTTGGTTTCCAAAAATATCTTAATTGTTCTTTCAGTGTTTTGCTTACCGTATTTCACCTCTAATTTGAAGGCGGAAAAGGAGCCTGTCAAGCGAAGGCCAGAAAACAACAACAGAAAAAGTACTGAGAGGGAAAGAGATGAATTGCTGTGTTTGTATGTTATGCAATTAAAGTGGACAAAGAGGGAGTCAGAAATAATTTCTGACAGTCTGAGCGAAAGCGTGCGGGATAAGCAAAGAAAGAAAAGTAAGGGGTGAGTGTGTGTGTGTGGCCACCTACATATATGAGCAGCGAAAATGCTCCTGTTTAAAACTTTCAAATGTCAGCCCTATATTTTGAAAACAATTTGCAAAACTTCAAAACAGTGCTGTGAAATTCTGCCAAGGAATGCTGATGTACTGCATAATCCAGGCCCAGAGACAGAGAGGCACATAGGGAATGGGGGGTGGGTGGAGGCAGGGGGGAACCTTGGATCCTCCTATAATTTGTATCGATTTAAAAATAATTGTGGGACCCTATGCAGAGTTCTCTCTGGGCCAAGCTACACATGACGAATGACACTTGAACGGCAAGTGGATTGAGTGGAGGGCAAGTGAACAGGGAGAAATACACTTGCTGTTCAAGTGTCATTCGTCATGTGTAGCTTGGCCCTCAGTCTCAGGACAAAAAGCCACAGAGAACAGGCTCAATAGCACCCCCTGGGATTTTTTCTGGAAACGGTACTGTGCTAGGGGGAAGTTGATTCTTTCTCCACATGGATCATGGTCCCACAGGAATTGAGGAGTGATTGTAACACATATGAAACAGGATGAAGAGGGAACAGCAGGTTGTAACATTACAGAGAACTCCTCTTTGTCCTGCTTCAGGTAAAGCAGTTTTTTGGGTCTTGTGGGACTGGGCTGGCTACCTCATCCTGTATAATAGTCCATCCATTGATTCCTGTATCCCATTATTTGCTAAAAATAAAAAAATACCTTATTATGATATGAAACTGCCTAAAATTAGAAGTATCTAGGGTTGCCTACTTTAGGTTGGGAAATTCCTGGAGATTTGGGGCTGGAGCCTGGGGAGGGCGGGGTTTAGTGAGAGGAGGGATCTTAACAGGATAATGCCATAGAGTCCACCATCCAAAGCAGCCATTTTCTCCAGGGGAATTGATCTCTGTCACCTGGAGATCAGGAGAACTCCAGGCCCCACCGGGAGGTTAGCAAACCTTAAAGTACCAAGCCCATCTTGCGATGAATGAATTCTCTCCTCAGCTTGATTTGGAATTGGTTGAGTGTTTATGGCTTTTCTTTGAAAGCGTCCAGGGAAAAAAAGTTCATTTGTTTCCAAGTGTTTTCTCCCAGCTTGCAATATTGGAACAGTCACTATATTGAATTGCTCTAGTGAGAAGCACAGTTAAAGGGACCAGCCATAGCTGAGAAGCACTTAGAAATTGTCTCCAATCCCACTAGAAACAAATAGACCTGGGAACAAATGGAGGTAATGACAGATAAAGTTCTAGGACTACCGAGCAAATTGAAAATTAAACTTTGAGTTGGCCCAGCATACACTCAAAAGGTTCTTAAGGAACTCAAATGTTGATCTACAAACCAGTATATGTTACTTGTTGCTGAAATCACACCATACTGGAGGACTGGAAAGTAGCAAGTACAGCAATTTTTAAAAAGAGTTCCAGAGCGGAGCAAGATAATTATAGGTCAGTTAACTAACACCTTTTCTGGGTAAATTAGTAGGAAGTGTTATTAAAGAAAGAATTATTAAGCACATCGAGGAACAAAGCCTGTTGCGGGGATATCAGCATGGCTTCTCCAAAGGGATGTCCTACTGACCTTTTGAAGTTCTCTGAGAAGGTGACTTAGCATTTGCATAAGTGTGATCAAGAAGATATTATATCCTTGAACTTCCAAAAGGTTTTGACAAAACACTTCATCAAAGACTCTTGAGTAGAGATGGGCACGAAAGGTAAAACAAACATGATGTTAGCTGTTCATTGCCATCCACAAACAGGGACTCACGAACATGGCCCTGTTCACGAACATGTTCATGGTTGGCTGTTCGTGGGACCTAGCAGGCTCTCCTCCAGCCATCATCCAAGTCAAGATCCCTACTGCACCACTCCCAGAAACCTGACCTGAGCAGGCAGCAGGAAAGATATCAATAATAAATAATAGCTTGGCCCAGAGCCTGGCAGCAGCCCAGGAATTTGAAGGTTTGATCCCTATCCCAATCCCACCACACACAAAGAAAAGTCAAGCTCCAGTGCACTCTATCAAAATGCCAACAGCAACTCTCTCCCTCTCCACTATCTACAAACTAAGCCAGAGCTGGGAGCCCCCCTCCCCCCTGCTCTTTGCTCCCTTGTAACAAATTTGGAGCTCCACACTTGGAAGGAAGACCTGCCTATCAAGCTAAATTGGGCTTAGATTGGGGTTTCCAGGGCAACAGCAGGAGTTCAGACAGAGTTCAGACAATCCCTGCCTAAGTTGCCAAGAGAATTGATTGCAGGTGCCAGACTGCCTGGCTTGATAAACAGCAACGAATGAGGGTTGCAACGACCACCCGTTCGTTTAGAATGGGGCCTCACGAACAGCTTGTTTGCAAACCGCAGATTGGGCTGTTTGTGGCTTTTTTTGGTTCGTATTGCTGTTCATGCCCATCTCTACTCTTGAGTAAGCTTAGCTGTCATGGAATGAGACCAAGTCCTCTTCTGGATTAAATGACAAGAAGCAGAGTGCAGAGACACCCCACCTTTTCCCCTTTTGTTGTTTTCCAGGCATTCACATATCTAGACAAGAGGAGATCAGGTTAGGGTCTCCATACATGCAAGTTGGGATGGGGGTTCCTCCAACCTGACTCTTATTTCATGTCTGACCTAGGACTCATGTTTTAAAAGACAGAGGGTGAGAATTGGCTCCAGAGCACAGCACAGTGGCAGGGGAGGATTCACCCTTCCATCCTGTCCATACCATGCCACTTTCTCTGGAAAAAATGGTCATGGGGGAAGTTTGCCTGGCTACCATTTCGATGTGTCTGCCCAGGAGGACATGTGGGCAGACACGTGCAGCTGGCAGTAGTGCAAACTGCATCCTCTGTAGCCATCTTCCCCCACACCTGTTTTTAAGGAGCACCCAGGGTCAGATATGAAATGTGAGTTAGATTGGGTGAACCCTCAACCTAACTTGCATTTTACATACCATGTACATAACATGTAAGGAGACCCTAACCTGTCTCCCTTTCCCTAGAGATATGAAAAAATGGGGAAAATTGAAACATATACAATAGTGACTGTCCTATTAAACCTAAACTAACTGCTTGAAGAACATAATATGAATCATTTGTAGCTTACTTAGGATATAAAATAGCAACATTTGATGTATTTATGGCATTTAAAAGTCATAAATGTCTTAGTTTCCTACAAGCAAACTTGCAAGTATACCCAATACTTGAGAGAAAACTGCAGGCTGATGCACCCTGTGCTCAGTGTTTGGTATCTGGTTGGAGAGAGCTCAGTTCTCAACAAAACTTTCAGAGTTTTCCTCTGAGGATTTGATGCAGTTTCTGCACCATCTCCTTATGATTTCCAGTGCAATCCTAACCCCCCCCCAAGCTGCGCCATCGCTCGTGTGCTGGTGTAAATGGGGTGGCGCTGGACGGCACCCTAATGACTTTCGCAGGATATGCCCGCCAGCGCCCGTGCATTGGAAAGGCGAAATGCAGCGGCCCCTGGGAGGTCCCGCCCACCGTTCCCCTGACAACCCCGCTCACACCAGCCAATGGCCACACCCCGCCCTTCACATCCAGGTGAGAGAACAGTGGCGGTGCAGCCAATGGGGAGGCTGCGATCCCCGCCGCCGCCGCTGCCGGTGCCACTGCCTCCAATAGGCCCCCGTCAGAGGGCAGGCATCCCTGACAGGGAGGGGGCAGAGGTGACAGTGAAGGTCCAGATTGAACACCCCTCCCTCACCCGTCCAGCCCCCATTTCTGATGAGGGCCAGGCTGGTAGCTGCAGCTCAGTGCACCTGCACATACGCACTTCCACTGCCACCACCAAAAGAAAAAGGTTCCCCCCCCCCATGAAAAGTAGGGCCAGACAGTAGGGAGCTGAACTCTGTTGCCTAGAGAGCAGTTATACTTCCGGGAGATCTCCAGCTACCACCTGGAGACCTGCAACCCTAATCAGTCCCCAGGTTCCGGAGAAGCAGATGGGGGGGAGGCGGGGCCGCCAATGAGTGACAGGAATGCCCATTGGAAACCACGTGGGAGGCCAGGAAGCCGTTTGGAAATGAGGGGAATGATACGCGCGCTCAGACTTGCTGCCACGCAATGGAAATACATCACTGCATCTCTACAAAGCGAGAGCGGGGGCCGGACCTTGACAACCATGTCCCAGTACTGGGGAGATGCCCCCCCAGAGTGAACTGAGAGACCCTCCCCATGCCAAGCCCATCCCTGCCTCTGCAAACACAACCCCCACCCCCTGGCAGCAGCTTTCCACCTGCATCCCATCTTCCTGGCTTATCAGATGCCAGCCGCTCAGCCTATCAGAGAATGAGTCCTCGGTGCCCCCCCCCCCCGCAGACATATATGGGCCACGGTTCAGTTCCCACCCCCCTGCCTGATGTTACATTGGGGGGAGGAAGGGGGCGGAGAGGCTGAACGGGGTCTGCTTGATACATTTGTAGGGATGTGAGAGTGAAAATGTGTGATGGGGGTGTTGGGGGAGGGGCTAAGGACAAAGTCAGGCATGCAAACACAGAAGTTTGTTGTTTTTCAACTCATTTTATTAAACTGGAAAAAGCGCCCTTGTTTCTAGGCTGGAAAGGGAGCCAAGGCATTTCGCACAGCCCTCCTTCTTGCTCCCAGGGGCGAGGCTGAGATGCGGACTGCGGTGAGATATTGCTTCCTGGGCTGGATCCACATGTCACTCACAGAGGGGTGGGGGGTGGGGGGGAGGAGTGGACATGCTCGGGATGTGCCTGCAAGAAAAAGACACACGTGGGCTTTGCCTCGGTCCACAGCCGAGGCAAACCCCCTCTCCAACATCCGAGAAGATGCACATAGTAGAGAATGGCAGCGGCAGCAGCAGTGGCAGCAATCAGCTGATGCGAGACCGTCTGGCGAGGATGCATTCTGCCTTGGAGTGCTTTTACCTTTAAGGGAGAAAACGAGCTGGTAGTTACAAACACCTGGTCAAGAGTAGTTTTCGGGGCAACTGCCTCTGGGGCAGGCAGGGGTGGCCACCATTGCCCCCTCCCCTGACGAGCCTCACCTGAAGATGCTAGTGGTCAGATGGGTTCAGGGGATGGGGCGGTTAGTACTAATCAGCGGGACGGGTTCACCATCGCCCCACCTCCTCCTTACCTGTCAGCGCTCCCTCGCTTCTTACCAAGCTGGAACTCCAGAGTCAGGACACCTGCAAGGAAACAGGAGTGGCTGCTGTTAGTTAGCCAGACATTCTGGACTTTGCCCTTCTTCCCTTCAGTGAGTGCACAGTTCTCCAGCTTTTCTCACAAAGTCCCCAAAGTGCACTCAGTGCCTGCCACCATGAGCACCCTCTCCCCCGCCTCCTGTTCAAAGTGGCCACGGCACACAGCAAATGGGCAGAGGTTCCCGCCATGTGCTCACTTACCTGAAGAGTGTGGACGGTGCTGGCCGGATGTTTTATAGGGTGCTCTTGCAGGTGATTGGGTGTGGGGAGGAGGGCTCGTCCATGCCGGGGGCGCACACTGATTGGTCCCCAGGATAGTTCCCATCCTATGCTCCTTCGGGCCACGGGGGCGGGGTGGGGCGGGGCGCTCGGAGAGGGGGCTGAGTTTTTGTCGTTCAATGGGCGCCTATGGGCTACACCTTCTTCTTTCGTGGCATAGCTCTCTTGCGCCGCTGTGGGCATTCCCGCTTCTGGAAGGGCTTAGGGAGCAAACTAACTCTGGCCCCGCCCTCCTCCCCGCCCCCTCCTGCGCTGACACAGGGCTCTATGCCGCTTCTCCACCTCCGCCTGGCCGCCTCTTGCTTGCGCCGGTGCCAGCCCACCAGCGGTGCAGCGCCTCGTGCCACTGCCGATGGAAGGCTATTTACTCGCACGTAAGAGCCATTTGCATCATAGCAAGCCTTAGTTCGGTTCCTATTCACTTTCCCCGCCCCCGTTAGGATTGCACTGTTCTTTTCCTATACCGAAAGATAGGGTAATAAGCGACTGTGTCCCAGTCTGTGGGTATATGTATTACAGTGGTTTGAGGGAGAGGTGAAAGGGTCAAGCGCAGGGAGAAGAGTCAGGTCAAAAGGACAACAGAAGACAGGCTGAGAAGCAATGAAAGCCCTGCATGGTCCACTCTTAGGTATCCTAGGAGCAGAAATGCACATTGGATTTAATATATTTCTACAGCATACCTACCTTGTCTTTAAAAGCATTTCAGTTATTCTGAAAAGAAAATATTTCATAGAGATTTTGTTTTCAGTACTCCCCCAAATTTCCAGGTTTTCCATAGGAAGAACGTAAACAATTGCCAAAAAAAGGAAAAAGTCCCCCCCTAATTTTTCTGTCCCCCCCCCAGGCATTCACATCTCTTCTCTGGTTACTGTTGGACTTCTGACAGCCAGGGTGATGGAATAGGTGACTCAGCATGCCTCGGACACTGGGGGGCGCTGCATCTCTTTCTGTGTGTATGTGTAGCTCTCTTGATAGTAAGCTGCTTCTCTTTGTCTAAGGCAGACTGACTCCTCTGTCTCTACGTCTTTTGTGAGATTTCTTTTTCTTGCCTCATCGCCTTCCAAAGGGGAAGGATGTATTCCACAGAGCTCCTGCTGTGAAGACCTTATCCACAAAGCCACATGCAGCTTCGCAGTCGGACTATCTGGCCGTGGAATTTATAGTGAAAGTGACTCTTTAGATTAAGACTCTCTCTTCCTACTCCAAGATATTGCCATGAATGGCATCTACCTCAATAAACTGTAAAGTCTATCTTTTCTACAATTTGATTGCCTGAGGATTAATTACTGTACATTGGGGGAAATCACTTCTGACTAAGTGATAACTCTGCTACCAAACAAAATATACTACTATTTCTAATACAGGGCTGCCAGCTGGCACCATCAGTGGGTGCTTCCTTTCCTCTAAACATTCCACTAGCTGTTGGGAGCCAGCTCTGTCAGCTGATCCTTCCTGCTGTGTAGGATGGCTCTGTGACTTGGGGGAGGGGAGTGTCTACACAGGTGCTGTTGCCATGCCATTTCCCATAGGGTGGGGTTTGGCTGCTGCAGGTTCATCTGGATAAGGGGTGGGGCAGAGCAACAAGCTTGAGTGTATGACACATTTAATTAACCAAGAGCAAGATCTAGGTCCAATGCCACCTTAAAGACCAACTAGATTTCCAAGTTATGAGCTTTTGAGAGTCAAAGCTCCCTTGTCAGATAGCTTTGACTCTTTTTTTAAGTTTTTATTTTTTACTAAGAAGTAAGGGATACAGAATAGAGGGGATGGGGAAAAGAAATTCATATTATATAACTCTAATACACTGCACCATTCAATCTAGTATATTTCTTGTTACATCAATGTGTTCTGCAGATCAGCTATTTGTTTGCAAATTTTCCATTCATTTTAAATAATGTCCATAAAAGTCTTCATCTTAACTAAAAGCTAGGCTTCTTCAGACTTCTTTTGTATCCAGCTGTAAAATGGCTCCCAAATGTCAATAAATGTCCATGTCTTTCAATAAACTCGACAATTTATCCATTTTATCAGATAGCTTTGACTCTTGAAAGCTCATGCCGTGAGAATCCAGTTGGTCTTTAAGATGCTATTGGACCTGGATATTGCTCTTCAACTGCAGATCAACACAACTACCCACCTGAAATGATTTGATTAACCAGCAACACCCCATTCCCCATTGTTCTGATCTGGATGACCCAGACTAGCCTGAGCTTGTCAGATATCAGAAACAAAGCAGGGTCTGCCCTAGTTAGTACTTGTATGGGGACTGCCACACACAGGCAGGCAATGGCAAACCAGCTCTTTTTGTCTCTTGACCTAAAGGTGGCTTTAAGTCATCTGCAACTTGATGGCACACACGCACACCCATTCCGCACGCACAGTAAAGTTTTTACTGTATTTTAAACAAGAAAACAAATAAGCTGATGTAAAAATGTGTCTGAAAAGTAGGCAACTTTCTGATCATGTTGAGCGGCTCTCCTGGCATCTTAACAACACTTCTGGGATCCCTGATTCCATTCGCAAGGGCAAGGTGGTAAAATGAAGTCTAATCAGAGGATGAGATGATCTTTAAAGTATTTATGGCAGGGCTTTTTTTCAGCAGGAACACAGTGGAATGGAGTTCCGGCACCTCTTAAAAATGGTCACATGGCCAGTGGCCGGTGACAATCTAAACTCCCCTCTGTCTGGAGATCAGGAGGAGGGGCCACCGGCCATGTGACCATTTTTGCAGAGGGCAATTTAAACTTTAAAAAACTCCCCCCTTGTTCCAGCTGACCCAAAATGATGTCATTGTGAGGCTGAGTTCTACCACCTCTTTTCCCAGAAAAAAGCCCTGATTTTTGGTATGTCATACCTTGTGTTTTCAGAGGTACTTATTTACTCTGGGAGGGCAAAAACCTTCTGTTCATGATGGACAACAACTTTCCATTTACTTTCCATCCAAGTCTACAGAATTCAGAGATGCTATTCCTTCCAAAGCTTTATAGAGCTAAAGGGTATTTTAAAATTCCAGTTGTTTTCATATATGAGGTGCACATATTCTCTTGCATATGTTTACAGTTGAGCATCACATGCCTTCCTGGGAAATCATTAACATTTGGTTTATGCTGCATTTTTACTAGATTTACTGCTTTGCAAAAGAAAGGTGTGTATAAACATTCAGCGCTCCATGAAGCAAATGAAGTGTGTTAGACATTTGATATACCGTAAAGCCTTTTAGCTTTTGAAAAATGCTCTTTCCTCTCTGGATGCTTTCAAACGGCTACTAAATAATAGCTGTCTTCCACTGATTGCATCAGAGAGTTTTACTGTAGCATCCAAATTGGCTTCTAGGATTGCATAGATATTTGTGATATTAGAGGGCTGAAATATTTTGCAAATTCAAAAAGAAGAAACCATAAACTGCAAGCTTTGTAAGATGAATAGCTTTGTAGAAGAAAAGGTTAAAATAATTATAGTCAGATGCTTGTAATCTTCATTAGTAGGGTGTTTACTAGTTTATTACATGGAATATACAATGTAGCTGTTATTCAAAGAGCTACTTTTAAGGGTATGCACAAAATTTCAGGGTGGTGTTTCATTTTCATTAAACATACTCTTAATGTTATTACATGCTGATTTTCTTTATTACACTCAAGTTTCATTTTCCTGAGTTTACACAGGAATCAATCTTCCATTTATAATTACTCTCCTTCAAATCAGGATGAATTTTTTTAGGGATTATACTCCTTATCCAAGGAATTCTCCCTATTAACTTTCAGACAAATAGCAGGAAGGGACTCTGATTTAGGATGAATTAAAATTGTCATTTGCAAAGCAGACACATGGAGGCATTTAGCCACAAATAAGAAAGTAAATATTTATACAAGTTTGTTCAAATATCAAGAAATTGGATGTTTGCATGGCAGTGTCTATTTTTATACAAAGTGGAGATCAGAGTTGAGGGAAGTTAAACCTTATTCACTCCTGTGCTTTACCTGTGCTTTACCTTTACTGTGTTCCAGTTTTTCTCCCAACCCAGCTCTGATACCAGAAATGAGCCTCACTAGGAGAAAAAATACTGGGTAAAAACCAAAACAAAACTGGAGCATAACAAAATATGGCTTTATTTATTTACTTAATTTATACCTCAATTTCTCCTTGACCCAAAGTGGGTTACATCATTCTCTTCTCTTCCATTTTATCCAGTTAGACTGTGACTGGCCCAAGGTCACCCTGTGAGCTTCCATGGCAGAACTGAGATTCAAACCTGAGTTACGCAGATCTTAGTCTGACACAATACACCCCACCAGTGCTCATGGTATTTGTAAATTGGTGTATATAACCATAGAAATAAAGTCGCTTTTTCTAGAGTGCTTCTCCCATTATTTTTTTTACTTGGGGGATTTGATAATAATGTTGCATACATGGAGATTTGAACCTGGGTCCTCTAGATCATAGTTCAGCACTCTAACCACTATCACTATGCTGGCTATATTTAGCTCCTCTTGTGCTCGGCTTTAAAAAAAAAACAGATTTCTCCCTTCTTTATATGTGAACAGGCAGACCAGTGAAAATACAAAAGCACCCCACCACCACCATCACATCTAATCTGGCCCTTAGTTTAAGAAACTAGCAATGCAGAGTTACTCCAGTTGAAGCTCATTGACTGACTGGAGTAACTTTACATAGGTTTACATTGCAAAAAAGTGTGCTTGTCTTCTTGCACCACCGCTACTGATAGCTACTGGGGAGAAGTGATGTCTATGTGGGAAATGGCATTGGAGGGGAAAGGGCTAAGCCAACAAGTGGTTATGGAATAGTTCCAGTTTGGTGTAGTGGTTAAGAGCGGCAGGACTCTATTCTGGAGAATCAGGTTTGATTCCCCACTCCTCCACTTGAAGCCAGCTGGGTGACCTTGGCCAGTCACAGCTCTTCCAGAGCTCTCTCAGCCCCACCCACCTCACAGGATGATTGTTGTGCAAATAATAATAACATACTTCGTAAAGTGCTCTGAGTGGGTGTTAAATTGTCCTGAAGGGTGATCTATAAATTGAATATTGTTGTTATTGTTATATTATTATTTTTCCACAAATGGAAGGAATGTCTGTTGATGAAGTGCTACTTCCTTGCCTTCCCTCTACTGCTGTAACTCCAAATGCCTCCTGAAATGCTGCTCCTGGGGAAAGGAGACCCCCCCTCCCCTAAGGAATCACATTAAGATGGATGTCTGCTGCAGTAGGGAGAAATTGGTGAAAATTGTCCCCCTTCTGTCTGAGAAAATCTTTTGGGGGATCCAAACCATTGAGAGGAATCAAATTGCATGTGTCTTGAATTGTTTGATTCCAAGTAAGTCTGCCCCTTTGAGTGTAATTGAGCTTATTGCACTCATATTTTTGAGAGGAGGTAGCATGGATGTTGTGGGCATCTGGTAAATAGAATGACAGGCCTTCATCTCCACCTCAGAATAGCATTTGTCATAATATTCCCTGCCTGAAGTGGTGCCTGCCTGTCTGCCAACATGCGGAAGCAAAAGTTTTGTCCTTAGCAGGTGCTGCACGAGAGAGAACAGATTAGTACACAAACAGGAGCCGCAGCTTTTATGGAATGAAATGAAAGCCTTCTCTTAGCTGGTGAACATGGGATGTGCTTGATACAACCATGCTTTGAAAATACAGACCTACGACCACAGTTATCTTTGGTGATAAGTTTTCCGTATAACTTTGCCTTATGGTAGACATTCCTGTTATTTACATATTTGCTGAGTAACTCTATCCTCCTTTAAGCCACACAACTAGCTATCAGAATAACGGTTAGATTTGAAAGACAGTTAATATCTCAGACTGGATAAATCTGTTGATGAGTTGGGCTATTATTAGGGAATAGCTGAGATGTGCCTTTGAATATTTCAGGGATGTAAAATGCTTGGGTATATTTAGTTGCGGTTTTCACTTTTTTCATTTGAACAGCAGATCACCATGCCATGATTTAAATTGTTTTTGAAATGCCATTCAGTCTTAAAAATGGCTTGACACGAGGGGTGGAGGATCTGCCATTCAAGAAACACATCCAGGGCATGTAGAACAAGTTGTGCTGATCAGTGTATCCCCTTTGTGTTCCATACAATGAAGTGTAGAACATTTAAATCAACAAGGAGCTTTCTGTATATATTTTAAAAAGTTAATGGCCTTTGACCTATTGTGCTAAAGTTGTTAAATAAAATAGTTTACAATTTTTAAATATAACCACTAAGTATGGTGCGGAATGATTTTCCAGAGGCAGAGCATTTTAAACCCCTGCTTTTCTTTACGATTGTAACTTTCTTTCCATCCTAATCATTTCAAAGCTCACCAGAAGACCATCCTAGAAATCAGCAGCTGTAGCAGCAAGAAGAGCAAAATCCATCCCCGATTCCATGATTGCGTTTCTTGCAGCCAACTGGGCTCTCTGCGTCTACGCTTATTAATTACTGTCAAGCCAACATTTTCGATGATTAATTTGCCTTTCCTAGTTAAAACAATAAAGGACACTTAATGAATACGACACAAATGAAAAGGAGTGCTTCTTTAGCCCTGTCTATATTTTGGAGTGTTTTTTTCCTCAGGGAGATGACTTACCTAAATCCAGTGGGAGAGCAATGGAGGGAACTAGCTGGTTTGGTATGTGAACTTCCCCCCTCCTAATACATTTTTTTTAAAAACACAATGGTTTAAAATCCTTGCTGCTGAGTAGGCGGTATTGGCCAATTAAGTGTTTGCATTAAAAGAGGTGACCACTCCAATTATGACAGGCTCCTGTGTTGTGTTTCTAATTAAGACCTTTGTCTCATCAAGGGCCGGATTGTCTAATACTAGTTCATGGAGGTGAAATTTATAATTCAGTGACAATTAGGTCCCTGTAGTTTGGGAAAGAGATAAGGAGGTCAGGATGTGGGACATGGAGGGGGTGGTGGATCTTTCCTGCGTTATCATATCTTGCAGAATATTTGTAGTCTCAGAACTGCATCACTTTGGAGTTGTAATTTGTACATTCCTAGGATGCTTGTATGGTACAGAGAGGAGGTAGGTCACCGGGCTTCATAGATTTTGGAGACCCATCTTCCAAACTGCTGACTGGATGTTCTGCTATTATGTGTTAATTGGATATTATTTTTCTTGGTAAAGTGGAAACTAATGACCTATTTCATAGGGATGTTGAAATGAGCACTCTAATCCATATCTTAATGCAAGAAGCAGCTTAGGCTGGGCGTACATGATTCCAGAGAGACCCTGAATAATGCTGATATCTATTTAGGAAGGGGAGTGGGAGGGACTAAAACCAGCCTCCCACCATATGGCCCATATGGGGGTAGGGTTTGACAAGCCCATGCTACAGCAATATGTATATGCTACCTACCTCCTAATAGCAGTCCAGCCATGACATTCTGCACTAGCTGGAATTTCCAAGCTGATTTCAAAGAACGTAGTCTAGCCTTGAGAATCTATATGGCTAAACTGGCTGAATCAAAGTAGAATTCCAGCTAAATGAAGCTGAAAGAATGCATTTTTTGCTGCTGAATCAGCTTCCTGCTCCAGCAGTAATGGTAGCTTCTGCTCTTAAATGAGTCATTTAAGGCCAGTTGAGCCTCATCAAATGTGGGAAGCACAATGCCCTCTAAGAACTCAGCCTTCCCAATGACCATCATCTCCATCTCATAAAGATTCAGTTCCAACTTGTTCATTCTCAGCCATTTAACCATAGCAGTCAAGCAGTGCCTCAGGACTGTCAAGCAGGGAACATGAGCATGGAGCAGCCATTGGTGCACAGTAGAGATGGGCATGAAATGGGGGAAAAAAGAAACAAGTGTTTCGTGTTTTGTCACATTCTACGAATCACAAATCATGAACTTTCATGAAATTGTCCCATTTCGCGAAACGATTCATTAGTTTCGTGATTTGTCAGAACCCAGGGCACTTCAATAGCCCCTTTCATACCCAGAGATGCCCAACTCGCAGGGAGACTTCAGCAGGCTCTCCTCCACCCACCCTCACCCAACAAGCCAGCAAGAACAAATGCTCTAAATAAAAATATAAGCAAAGAAAATTAAAGGAAAAAAAAGGTAGGCCTCAGTCAAGCAAGGCCCCAGAGCCAGGCAATGCCCTGAGACTGGGGTAGGGTGGGGTGAGGAAAGAAGGCACCCTCACCCAACAACCTTCCCAGCAAGGCCAAGAGCTGAAAATAAGAAAGAGGCTTTTGAGTCTCTTTTAAAGCAGCAGCAAATCCAGCCAAAAGCTCCCAATTACACTCTCTCACTCCAAATCCCAGCAACAGGTCCTCCCTCTCCATATGTCTTCTGGAAATGAAAAGCACGAGGCAGAGAGCTGTGCCTTATATAAGAAATGCTCACATAGAGCAGAACAGGAGGTCTCTGGTTGGCAGACAGACCTGCCTAACAGGGTTTGGAGGGATGAGATTGGTATTCTCATGGCTACAGAAGGCTCATCTCCTCAGTTTCCTAGGGGATTAACCCCCCTGCTCCTTGCAGGGAGAGCTGTCTATCAAGGTTATGTGGGCTAAGATTAAGGTTTCTAATGACAACAAAAGGTCTGCAGACATTCCGGGCCTATGTTGCTTAGGGAATCAATGGATTGGCGCCAGCCTGTCTGGCATTACGAATCATTCATGAATCAAATGAATCGTCCCCCAAAGTCAAGAATTTCATGAAAACTGCGGCCCCATGTAACACATTTCATGAAACACAAATTGGCCTGATTGTCACAAAATTTGATTCATATTTCAATTCATGCCCATGTCTAGTGCATAGTTTCCCTGACAAGTTTCCAGTATGTAAGCCCACTTCCATGTCCTTGTGGTCCCTTACTGGACTGAAGGCCTGCAAATCTCCTTGTATAGCAAATGTGTAAATCAGACAGCCAGGTTCAGGCTGCTGCCCTGTGTGGGAGTGCTCTCCAATGTGGCAACAGCCTGTTCCAAGCTGATCCAGGCCATTTGGGGCCTATTTTGGCCTAATTTGGTCCCAACATGGCCCAGATCCGGCCACTACCGGGCAGGACAGTGCCCCCCCCCCGAAGCAGAGTAGTCAATTCTGAGCTGAATCAGACCCCCTCCCCCATGGAGCACAGGAGTGCTGGACGTGACGTCATCATGCAGTCCCAGCATGTATTGAGAGGCACACCACCTCCTCCCAGGAGTTGCCCCAGATGAGAGTTCCCCCACCTCTTTCCCCAGAAAAAAAGTCCTTGTGAGTATTATTGTTAGAATCCACCAAGGTTTCAGTTCCACTGGCCCTGTAAGACAGAGATGTTCCACCAGGCTTACAATGGTTGAGGCATGAGTGAACTGCCTGGCTGACCTCTCTGCTGTGGCCTCTGGTCCACTTGTTTTATATTCTGGTGACCTGTCTGCCCTACCTCCATGATACTGGGGTGTATTACGGTGAACCATCTCATGCAGCATTTTAGATTGTGTTTTTAACTTTTGCATCGGAACTATGAAATTGTGTATTTTATCTTTTATTGTGCATTGTTGTTCTAATTCATTGTATTACTATATAATGCTGTAAACCGCCCTGAGCTTGCTTGCAGGGCGGGCGGGCAAGAAATCTAATAAATTAAATTAATTAGTAACGAGGTTACCACATTTGCTTCCAGTCTTGGCTATACAGGGACATTACTGATTTATATGTTTATTACGCTGTCTTCTTAACCGGTCACAATGAGACAGAATACATGAGCAAATCTATGAAAATAGGTCTCTTGTTCAATAAGGCACAATCTCTTTTGACTCTTAGTTCTGTTTTTTGGTTTCTTAACCTTTGTCAGCCTTTTTTTTCAGGAGCCATTTCTGCTGTCCCCCGCTCTATCTCACAGCCCTCCAGTAAAACTGAAAAGAAGTAGATCGTGGTTACCTCCTACACTAGCATGACCTTGCTATTTCCGATGATTCCCCCCAACACTACTTGATAATTTTAATATCACTGGTTTGGGATGGAGCTATGGTCAATGTCTATCACACCCTCCTATAACACAAGAACTGCATTTTGAAATCCTTGTTTGTTTGTTTGTTCACTTTCTAGCCCTCCCTCCCCACAAGCAAGCTCAGGGGATGTTACAACAGGATATAAAATACATTTAAAATCAGAATAAAACCATATCATCATCAGAATCATACATGACAATAAAATACAGTTCTTGAGATAGCGGCCCATACCATCCACCCCTGCCAATGATGCACAGTTAACAGTTTATGTGAAACTGTGATATAAGAATGAAAATTGTTTTGTTGATATAAGAATGAAAATTGCTCCCTCAGTCTGCTTGAAAACAAAAGAACAATCTTTTTGGAAGATTGTCTTCATTCCCAAACAATATAGAAAAGTAGAGGTGGGAAATAATTGACACAAACAGTGGTCGTAGTTAAACAAGAAACAACAGGAGAGTTCTCAGAAAAAAAGAACTCATCTAGAGCTTGCACATGTTAGAGAATTTTGTCATTGAGAAGGAGGACATATAATTGATTAGCCAAGAGCCTCCAGCGTGTGCTACTAATGAGAAAAGTAAGAACTCAGATAACAGGAGATGAGTGCTTTCCAAATCCACTTAACAGTCAACCTTGACAGTCCATGGAATACTCTGAAAATAAGTCCTGCCGAATGACAATTCTATCTGTGCATTGCACATTTTCTGGGCTCTTTCTCTTCTTCTAACACTAGAAATGTTTGTGTGTGTGTTTTGGGGTGCATGTGTGTGTAAACTTAATAGCCTTACAGTGACTGGTGGGAAGCTTTGCCTTTCGTAGAATCCTGGCTGTCTCTCCTCTTATTTCCTCAGCTTCCTCTTCAGGTAGATGACGGATGGCAGCAATATAACACGCAAGGAGAGAAATGCCATCAAGACCCTCAATGCAGATCCAGACATCATCATTCTACCAGCTGATAAAGGCAATGCTACAGTGATCTTGAAAACGGAGGAATACAAAAAGAAGATTAAGGAACTCCTGGACCCCTCCACCTACAAAAAACTAAAACGAGATCCCACTTGCAAAATCACCAGGCTAACAAATGCGCTGATCAAGAATTCCTCACTACATCCCGACACGCACAGCAAACTATGCAAGACTGAAGCACAGCCACCTAGACTATATGGACTCCCCAAAATACATAAAGATTCAGTCCCACTCCGACCCATTGTGAGTGCCATTGGTTCACCGACATATGAATTAGCTAGACATCTGGCAGATCTCCTGCAGGACCACATCGGGAAAACCTCGTCTTACATCAAAGATTCAGCAGATTTCATCAACAAAATCAGTTCTCTGAAACTCAATCCACAAGACATACTTGTCAGTTTTGATGTTGTATCCCTGTTTACCAAGGTTCCAGTAAAAGACACTATTGCACTGATTAATCAGATTTTCCCAGAGGATGTAACAGCCTTATTCCATCATTGTCTGACAACCAGTTACTTCCAATGGGACAACGAATTCTATGAACAGATGGATGGGGTGGCCATGGGGAGCCCACTCAGCCCAGTTATAGCAAACTTCTACATGGAACATTTTGAAAAAACAGCTCTAGAATCAGCACCCCACAAACCCAGTGTATGGTTCCGGTTTGTGGATGATACATTCATCATTTGGAGCCATGGGGAGGAAGAATTGATGGAGTTTTTGAATCATCTCAACAACATCCACCTGAACATACAATTCACAATGGAGAAAGAAAGTGAGGGAAAACTCTCATTCCTGGATACCTTGGTCATCCGCAAAGCAAACTTTCAGTTAGGTCACAAGGTCTACAGGAAACCAACTCACACTGATCGGTACTTACACAAAAACTCCAATCACCACCCCCGACAGAAAAGAGGCATAATGAAAACATTAGTGGATCGTGCAAGACGGATATGTGAGCCGCGCTTTCTCAATGAGGAAATTAATCATCTAAACCACGCACTTCAGGCAAATGGCTACTCCAGAAATGAAATCCGAAGAGCAATCAAACCCAGGATGAATCAAACAACCAAGGAAAAACAGTCACCTACAGGAAAAGTGTTTTTGCCATATATCAAAGGAATTACTGATCAGATGGGAAAGCTTATGAAAAAGCATAACCTTCAAGCAGTATTCAGACCCACCCGAAAAATACAACAGATGCTACGATCAGCAAAAGACAGCAGAGACCCCCTCACCTCTGCAGGAGTATACCGTATACCCTGCAGCTGTGGACAAGTTTACATCGGGACCACAAAGCGTAGCATCCAGACAAGAATAAAAGAACATGAAAGACACTGCAGACTTGGACAGCCTGAAAAATCAGCAGTGGCTGAACATAGCCTAACTCAAACAGGGCACAGTATCTTATTCCAGGACACCAAAATACTGGACAACACTTCCAACTACTTTGTCAGACTGCACAGGGAAGCCATTGAAATTCACAAACATAAGCAAAACTTCAACAGGAAAGAAGAAACCTTAAGAATGAACAGAGCATGGGCTCCAGTTCTGAAAAACACCAGGCCAACAAAACACTCCACACCCGACAATAGCCCTGCAGAGAAGATTAGCACATCAAGCACCAATCCATATGCAAAAGAACCTCCTCAGGATACAGTGAAGCCTCCCGCCATTAGCATTCCACACCCTGGGAAACTCTTACAGAATGACTCAGCTCAACCCCACCCCTCCTGAGTAGATACAAATGACCTACATCTTTTCCACACTGTGACACTGAGAGATCTCTGTCTTTTGGTGCTACACCTCTGAAGATGCCAGCCACAGCTGCTGGCGAAACGTCAGGAACTACAATGCCAAGACCACGGCAATACAGCCCGGAAAACCCCCAACAACCATCGTTCTCCGGCCGTGAAAGCCTTCGACAATACATTATACTACCATTGTTGAGACTCTCAACACACAGGAGGCCTGTTTATTCTTTTTATTTAGGAACTACTCTGCCCTATAGATTTAATGGCCATGATCTGTTTGCACATGGGGCTGGATCTAGACTAAAATTTCCAACAGCAGACTGGAACTTTCCTGCCTCCTGCCTCCCTCTGGAGCCCACTGATATCCATAAAATGCTGCTAGGGGCTGGGGCTCTCAGGAGCAATATGATGGGGACAAGGAATCAGGGGAAGCTGCCAATTTAATCAAAGATCAAATGGGACAATGATTTTAGTACCTCTGGAGCACATAAGACCTGGTACCCTTTCATCGTATCAGAATGATTCATGTCTCCTCTTCATTTTTTTTTTTACTGTCAAGAATACAACACAATCCCAAAGTACTCTGAACTCTGCAGAATAAGAAATCATCCCTCCAGCTCTTTTTTTTGAAAAGTCACATAAAAATTCAAGCCAAGTTAAACTCCAGTAGGGACGAGGAATCAGGGGAAGCGGCCAATTTAATCAAGGATCCAACCCTCTGGGCACAACATGAATGTATGGAGGATTCTGAAAAGATTCAATAGAGCTCTGTTTCTTCCTCCCCCTCCATTTGAGCATGATACAGTGCTAGATCTCTATTATTGCAGGAGACCTCCCATCCAATAACAACAACAACATTCGATTTATATACTGCCCTTCAGGACAACTTAATGCCCACTCAGAGCGGTTTACAAAGCATGTCATTATTATCCCCACAACAAAACACCCTGTGAGGTGGGTGGGGCTGAGAGAGCTCCAGAGAACTGTGACTAGCTCAAGGTCACCCAGCTGGCTTCAAGTGGAAGAGTGGGGAATCAAACCCAGCTCTCCAGGTTAGAGTCCCGCGCTCATAACCACTACACCAAATTGGCTCTCTCAGCAGGCTGCTCAGCAGGGTGATGAGGGAAGTGTGGCAAAATTGCTGTTGTTTCAACAGAGTGATGTCATCAGAAGTGGTGTCATCATGTTCGGGCAACACACTAAGATTCCACTGAATCTCTATGGTGAAACCATAGAGTTTGGGTGGAATCCTAGAGCAACTTCCTAACACAATGGTATCACTTCCAAGATTGCGCTAGAAATGACATCAGGCTGTTTGACCAAAGACGTTTTACATGTCCCTGTTCTCTCAAGTCTCCCACCAATAGCGGTCAACGGGCTTCCCTAAGCATACAGGAATGTACAAAGGCAGCACAACAGGATGTTAGGGAAAATGGGAGGTCTGTGCACACTTCCCATATTTTCATACAGCCCTCTCCTTGGTTCAATTCTAGTTAATCATACTGCACGTAAGAGTAATATGCAGCAGAGTGAAAGAAGGCTTAATAGAGATGTGGGAAGTGGCAGTAGACTACACAAGCGCAGACAGACTAAAGGAGTAAAGAGGTTTCCCTTTTGGAATCCTCCATGAATGAGTTATCACAGGCCCAGTGTGTTTTCTTTGAATTGCTACTTCCTTAGCCATCCCCTCTGTTACAGAAAAAAAGGACAATTGGCTTCCCTCTCTGTAGCTCTGGAATACTTTAGCAGGTTTTTAAGTTGTACCTGAAAAGCTTGACCCCAAAGCTTGAGTTTTAAATGGAATTAAAACCAGCTGGAGAATATTACTAGAGTTGTATCTTCTGTCAACAGTGGCCATGTTTATAATGGCAAGGCCTATCTTGCAGTATAAAGCTGGAAACCTCAACATGGCCCAGCTCATTTTGGGTCTGTTCCAACATGTAAAAGCATCAGCCTACAAGTGTGTCCAGCTGGGTGAATCTTTCTCTCTCAAGAGAAATATCTTTCCTAGCTGATGTGATTTCATGAACAAGTATTTTTAAAGTCTACAACACTCATCAATTGTGGGACGATGGCTGCCAGCTTGTAACAATTAGAGTGTTCTTCTCTGTTGTGTGCAGGTGCTTAAAACCTGGTCAACAGCTACAGTTGCCAATCCTTGTGTGATGTATTGCACATTTTAAAAAGCCTGGAAGTGCTGTACACACAGCTGTAGGACTGTTAAGGGTAAATCCTTCACAGATATGGAGAGCTTTCAATGATAGGCTACTCCAAGGCTTCTGGTTGGGTAGCATGAGCTGGAAAGAAAAGGGTTTGTTTTTCAGCCCTAGCTGAGAGGAATCCAGTGTGCAGATTTGGGGGAAGATGGAGTTCTAATGGAGAGCAGTTTTAACACCAACACAAGAACTGAGAAAATTTGGCAAGGAAGTTTGGGAACTAGGTGCAGACTCCCAATTGGGCCAAAGAAAAGAGATTTTCTAAGGAGAGGATATTTTTTCCCCACACAGTCAAACAGATAGGTAGCTTTGGAAAGTACAGATGGACACAAACCGAAATACGAATCAAAATTCATCACAAACCAGCCAGTTCGTGGTTTCGTGAACTGGAGGTTCGTCAGAGCCCATTTCTGATGAACCATCACTAACTTTAGACATTTGGTTCATTTTTTGGTTCATCACTACAGACAGCCTGGCACCAATCAATCAGTTTCCTAGGCCATGGGGGATGAGCTTTCTGCAGACTTTCTGCTGACCTGGAAGTGACCTTCTGCTGACCCAGAAGTGACCTTCCAGGGCAGGTCTGTGAAAGTTCGTGGTTCATTTGGTTCGTAAGACGCAACGAACCATGAATTGCATGGTTCAGTTTTTTTCCGGTTCATGCCCATCTCTACTGGAGAGTGAAGAGATCCCTGGTCGGGTGTGGTTGGAAACTGCCTATGGAGACCTTCAGGTTCAGTTAACAACTGAAGAAAAGCACTGTTACTAGAAAGTGGGTACCAGCATTCCTAACTCCAAAAGAGAAAGAAAATACTAAAAGAAAGTATACTAGGTTGTTTGGGGGAAACCAAGGGAACAAAAGCCTCAAAACATAAGCCTTTAAGTATCTGTGCATAAGAACTAAAGTCTGTGCATGGTCTGATTTTATCTCAAAGATATGTATGTGGTATGTGTTGAATTACCTCAGAAATTTTCAACCCCCAATTTCACCTGACCTTTCCCATATAAAATAAATAAACTAATTATTTTTAATAACTAGTTATTTTTAATCTCTGGTACCATTTCTGCTGTTTAAAGATGAGGGGACATCAGATCTGGGCTCAGAAATTCCTGGAAATTTGGGGATGGGGCCTGAGGAGTCAGGCTGAGGCTGAGGAAGATTGAGAGCTCAGCAGGGATGTAACGCCATACAAAGTCCACCATACAAAGCTGCAATTTTCTCCAAGGTAACTAACATCTGTGGTCTGGAGACCAGTTGTAATACTGGTCCAGCTAGACAGAGTTCCCAGCTTTGAGTTGAGAATAGGATTTAAAAAAAAAATAGCACTAAATGGGCAACATGGAAGGAGTCTCTGAAAAAGTCTGTGGAAATGAAGAAATAATGGACTGTGAAGTGCTCTGCAGTGAAAGCATTCCTGGCCTTTTCATATTAAAAATAAATGTAGAAATAAGATTTCTGAACGACGATATTACAAGTACATGAGATAATGGCCTTTAAACAGTCATGTACGAGATTTGAACTTAGTGTGAGACCAGTGAAATAACCTGGATGTATTTTTTTTTTTTGGAATGCGCGCTAGCTGTGAATGATGTAAAAATAAAGAGAGAGTGGTGGTGGTGGTAAAGGAATAAAAAGTTTTGACAATGTTTTGGAATGAAATAATGAATTGGCCTCATGGCCATCTTTGCAGGGTAGCATTTATTTTGAAATACCTGGACAATTTTGAGCGGTTTCATATTGCAGAGCATATTTCCACCCTGAGTAATGGAGAGCAGCTGGGAGTTTTGGACCGAGATGAGGGATTGCTGCTGATACATAATTCTAATGAAGCTGTTGGTTTCCATATGGAGTGAAGGTATGCACAATCTGTTGAAGTCACACTTCTGTGCCAGGGGAGATATTAGGGCTGTTCAGAGAGTTAAGCATTAGGTTACTCAAGTTTTCTAGCCTGACAGAGGGCTCATACATAGGACTCAGTGATGCACCCTTCAGCCATAAGATTTTTTCAGCTGTTGTTGTATGTGTTCTCTCATGGGTTGCCAAAAAGCTATACTTCCTTCCATTAGTTGATGCCAGACTATGAATGCTGCAGTAAACTGCAGTCAACATTTAGATTGTCAGGAGGTGCAAAGACCCCTTCCCCTAATTATGTTAATTATTAAACTCCCAAATCAGAATAAAAGAATCTACCTCTTATTTTGGAAAGTTTGTAGAGGCTGGTGTCAGAAATGCTGTGGTCAATATTTAGCCACAAGAAAGGAAATCCCTAGCCAGGAGAAACTCTTACAAAGACAATTGTACTCTATAGAAAGAACTTTGATCAAGTATAAAGTGACTGAGTGCTAAAGTGCTTATTGCAAGGAATATAATAACTAATACAATCAATATCTCCAGAGTACCATTTACAAAATACATTATGCACATCAAATTGCACTCCCAACAATTCAATATCCAAAGAGTCACTCCAGGAAGGAAAAATCCAACAGGTAAGTCTCTTTATGCTGTTAAGTATTCTTATTGTTCTTTCATGGTTTCTTTTTCTTTCTGCAGATGCTCTGATGGACGATGACCAAAGGATCCCAAGCCCAAACTGGGGCTGGCTATTAGATTTCATCCAAAAGGACTTCTTCAGGGGCAGGGATATAGTCCACTGCATCAATTACTGCATCTTTTACAATTCATTCACATAAGCCTCAGACCTTCTTGGTCTATGTTTTGAATAAATGTTTGTTGCCCTTGATAATTTTTTTTAAACAAGGCTAGTAATGCTCTGTATATTTGGAATCCTGCTGATTTTTAGATACTGCCTACCTTTTGAGCATCTTGAAACCCAGTCTGAGTTTCATTCCTGTCAAGATCCTCAAAACCAGGCCACATGTTCTTGTTAAAAGTCTTTTTTTGGGGTGGGGGGAGGAGTTTATCTGTGTAGAGGAAAAAGACAGTATTTTGGAGTAGTCTGACTGTAAAACTTTAATAAACAGAATCCTGATTTGTTGACCTTATATGTAAGCCCACGGTATCCACAACTAGGCTGATGTGCTTGCCTTTGAAGGGGTCCCCCCCCATGGACTTTGCAGACGGTACTGTCGATTAACTTCTTGTGTTAATTGTAGTATTTTATTATCTGCCTGCTCAGGGTATTTGCAGTATATTAGAAATCTAAATCATGTTATATTCTGGGAGTAGTAATTGGCCTACTTATGCAACTAGTAACACAACTACTGAGTTTTTAACCATTCTGTAATATAAGAAACTGTAAAAGAGGGATATTGTTGCTCAACTTTGTTTGAAAGGCTGGATTGCAAGGTTGACATGTATCCAGTAACTTTTCCATAAAAGGCTGCTGCATTTATTGGAAAGAAGATAGAGCTAATTGAAGGTATAGCATTACACACAGTGATCTCTTTTTACAACTGTTGTTCAGAGGTGTCTTGGACCACATGCAGTTATGCCTTGGGAACACTTCCCTGGCTTTATCCACTGAGTTACTATTGTTACAAACAATTAAATGAGTCTGTGTACTTGAAACATAAATGTTCAACTTAAGAGTTTACAGAGAACTGTATTAGAAAGGAAACACAAATCACTTACTCTGTCTGTTTCCACAACACATCTGAAGCCACTCTTAGATCCCTTAATCCGGGGGTTCTTAAGGAAGCATTATTCAGGTTTGTACAAAATGTAGTGACATTTCTTCCATCTGGTGGCCATATCATATCAAGGTCCCATCTTGAAATACAGGATAAGTAAGAAAACATCTCCCTTATACCATAGCTGCACACAGCCAAAGAAGTGGCTTAATGTGGGAGAACAGAGAAGAAATGGGCTTCCTTTACTGCCTTCTCTGTTGAATAGTTAGAAAAGTAAGCTCCCTAGTACAATCAAAATGTGCAGAAAATCTAGACTGTGAAGAATTGAGATCCTCTGATAGTTTGTAGCTCCTTTGTGTCTGGCTTTGCCATTAGAAAATTAAATGTTTAATCCACGTCTGAGCCCCAACCCATCAAAACTTGTTCTGTCATTATAGTAACATTGGTCTGCCAATGGTTGTTGTGGATTTTCTGGGCTGTATAGCAGTGGTTTTGGCATTGTAGTTCCTGACGTTTCGCCAGCAGCTGTGGCTGGCATCTTCAGAGGTCAGATGGAGGGGGTGCAAATTTTTGTTGATTTTTCTCTCCTACGGCAGACCTCTGACTCCACCCCCAACCTATTCCTGGGGGTCCCCTCTCCTTGAAGAGTGGCATATGGGGGCATTATGTGATGTGGGGTGGGGGAGAGATGAGAAAGTCATGCTCTGTGGATGGAAATCCATCCACTGAAATTTTAGAGGGGTTCCAAGTCAATTTGCCCGTTGTTCCTTTTTAATATCTCCTTGTTTGATATCTGTTTTGAAAGTAAAGCAAAGTGATGATTCGTTTTATGCCTGGGTGTTTTCAGTTATCTCGTGTGCTTTACTTTTTGTATATTATTTCCTTATGTGGCCCCCCATGCATTCACAGCCTGTAAATGTCAGAAGCAGGGCGGAAGGTGGGGGGGAGCAGGGGGGGAGGTAGCTCATAGCAGCCTCCTACTGGAAAAGGGCCCCAGCCCAGTAAATCTGAGGGCACTTAGGCTCCTGTTGGCTCAGTACCCTAGGCACCAAGATGCTGCCTACCTGTTGGATGGGTTTATGTATGGGTTTCGCATCCCCTTCCAGGGCCCAAGGACCACTTTCATGGCAAGTAACCTGCATTTGGTGGTTGACATGGAAGGGGTTGTATGGGAAAAATTGCCAAGGAGTGCGCCAAGGGTAGGGTGCTGGGCCCATTCTCCTCCCCTCCAGTGCGGAACTTGCGAGTCTCGCCCTTGGGTGTTGTCCCCAAAAAGACACCTGGAGAATTTAGAACCATTCACCACTTGTTGTACCATTCCGGAGCACCTGTGCTCCATGCGTTACACATCGTTCGACCAGGTGGTACGGATGGTCCGTCGCTGCGGGATTGGTGCTGAGATGGCAAAATGCGACATCAAGTCTGCATTCCGCCTTCTCCCAGTTCATCCCGAGGACTTTGAGCTGTTGGGCTTCTCTTTTGATGGGCAGTTTTATATGGACAGGGCATTGCCTATGGGTTGTTCCATTTCATGTGCTGCCTTTGAGCACTTAAGCTCCTTCCTGGAGTGGGCCTTGCGCCATCGGCTGCGAAGCCGGGACATGGCTCACTACCTGGACAATTTTATTTTCGCAGGCCCGGCAGGCAATCCACCTAGCTTTGGCACCCAGCACCCAACAGGCTTATGACCGGTCAGTACGCCAGTTTGTTGGGTTTAGAATGGAGGTGGGACTGCAGCAGGTCTGGCCGGTTCCTATGGAACACCTAATGCAGTTCTGTGTCGAACAGAGAGGTAAGGGGTTGGCAGTGAAGTCCATTAGGGGCCAGCTTTTGGCACTGGCATTTGCCAGTAAGGCCTGTGGCCTGTGTGAGGCCACAGGAGACTTTAGGATTAGAAAAATGTTAGAGAGTTGGTCCGGGGAAGCTGGGCCCCAGCAGGATGCTAGGCAGCCCATTTCCCAGGATATTTTGCGAGGACTAAGCTCAGTTTGGAGTTTGGTTTGTAGGTTGGGTTTTGAGGAAAAGTTGTTTCATGCCACATCATTGGCAGCCTTTTTTGGTGCCCTTAGGGTGAGTGAGCTTTGTCCACCTGGGACGAGTCGGGGAGGGCTCTGTCGGCAGGAGATGTGAAATTTTGGGGGGACAAGGTCACTTTGACGATGCAGCTTTGACGATGCAGGGTCAAAAGGGAGTGGTCATTGAGTTAGGGTCTTGTGGTGATAAGGAACTGCGCCCAGTGGTCGCATTAAGACGATATGTGGAGGCTTGGGGTGATGAGGATGGCATGTTTTTTCATCACTTAGATGGTAGCCCCCTTACCAAGTATCATTTTTGGGCAGTGATGGAGCATGCGCTGTCCAGTCTTGGGCTATTGGGTGTCAAGTTTGGCACCCACTCCTTTAGGATAGGAGCAGCATCTATGGCTGCTGCTATGGGGTACCCTGGATCTGCCATTCAGAGAGTTGGCAGGTGGTGGTCTACTGCTTATTGAACTTATGCTCGTCTCCTACCCAACTATTGAATTTGATTTGATTTGTTTTCTTGCAGGAGCTGTGTTCCACCAGGAGAGGCTGAGGATCCTCATCTGTGGGCACAGCATGGTGTTTTGGGCAGCCCATCAGGCCAAATAGACACCAGTTGGGACCCAGTTGGAGTTAAGCAATTGGGCCATGGCGGAGTGGCAGGGACGATGGGGCCTTCACTGGACAAGCCTTCTGCCACTTCTGTTTGAGGGGAAGACTGGTCCTCCGCCTCATGTGTTAGTCATCCACCTTGGTGGTAATGACCTTGGCCTGATGCAAGGCAGAGCTCTGTCAGTTCAGGCTCAGGTGGATTTACAGTTGGTCAGCCAACATTGGCCTAGAGTGCTGATAGTTTGGTCAGCTATGCTGCGTTGTGTGTTGCGGGAAGCTTGGGACCGTAAAGGCATTGAGAGGGCACGGTGGAAGGCCAACAGAGCCCTATTTAGAGCTATGGAGGGTGGCTTGGGTATTTATTTGCTCCATCCCAAATTTGCTGACCTCTACCAAGGGGATGAGGTTCACCTATCGGTGAAAGGCAACAGTATATTTCTTGATGATCTGCGGCAAGGGCTTAGGTTGGTGATAGACCACCTGTGAGGCGCAAGGGCCTAAGCAGAGGCTTGGTCCTTGGCATTGGCAGGATAGGGTTTGGGAGAAATCAGTGGGCTGGTGAACACCCTTGGCACATCCCATTTGAGGGGGAATCGGGGTCTGTCAGGATCGCTGGTATAGTTTGACGGCTGCCAGCTGAGAGGGCAGACTTGAGCGTGGGACCTTCTGTACAAGTACGGCCCCTCATGTTTGATGGCAGGGAGGTTATTAGGCTTGGTGGAGATTCCATATGCCTGGCCAGCCGGGCCCCAGCCATACTTGAATGGCTCGCGCTCAGGGCAGAGGGGCTCGCCCAGACAGGTCAGGGCGGTGGTCTAGGAGGACCCCAGGGCCTGACCTGTACTGCTAATTAGGCCCTTGCTGTATTATGTTAATGTTATATTGTTGCCTAATAAATGGCCCTTAGTACCCATTGCTTGGAAGCAAGCCTCATTTACATCAGTGGGACTTGAAATCAATGGAACAGTAGGATTCAATTCCATACTTTTTGGTACATAGTAGCCTTCCATCTAGTTACCCTTATATTGATCTATTGATACTGGAAATTTTAATCCAGAATAGGCCAGCTCAGGCATGGAAAGCTTGTATGGATATAAGGAGTTATGGACAGATACAGCAATATTTTTGAATGTTTTAATGTGTACTTTTCCATATATAAATTTTTTTGGAAAAGTACACATTAAAACATCCAAAAATATTGCTCTATTTGTCTATTACCCCCTTATATCCATGTTTTAATGTGTACTTTTCTATATATAACAATTTTTAAAAGGAGCCCCGTGGCACAGTGGTAAGCTGCAGTACTGCAGCCCAAGCTCTGCTCACGACCTGAGTTCGATCCTGGTGGAAGTCGGGTTCAGGTTGCCGGCTCAAGATTGACTCAGCCTTCCATCCTTCTGAGGTTGGTAAAATGAGTACCCAGTTTTCTGTGGGTAAAGTGTAGATACCAGGGAAGGCAATGGCAAACCACCCCGTAACAAAAAGTCTGCCAACAAAAAGTCGTGATGCGATGTCCCCCATGGGTCAGTAATGACTCGGTGCTTGCTCAGGGGACTACTTTTACCTTTACCTAACCATTTTTATTTCTCTGTTAAAATTGGCAAAGCCTTATATCCTTGTATAAGACTTTTATATGGATTTTGCATATCCGTAATGGAAATTGCTTGAAGAAAGTTTTGAGTGCCACTATGTAAATTCCTGGGGGTTAGTGAAGTATGCTCCTAGAAATGTTTTTTGTTGCCTTCAGAGAAGCAAAGGAAACTAAGGAATAGTAAATGAAAACTCTCAAGAAATCCCTTGTTTAAGAGGCTGGGGAAACCACTTTTCTTAAGCAATGGAGAAACCACTTTTCTTAAGCAATGGAATGAAATCTCTGTGTTGAAAATACAGAACAGTTAACCAAAGCGATCCATGGGTTGTTTTTAAAAGCAAAGCAGTTCTAGGAAAGCCATGAAAGAAAAAGAAACATGATTTGTATGGTCTTCTAGTTCTTTCCTCTCCCCCCACCAGTATATTGAAAAGCACTGGCTAGGATAAAGCACCACCTTGCTTCTTGCCTTCCAACTAGTCAGGACTGAATGTCTTTTCTGAGTTCAGGATGCTATCTGAGTAACAGTGCGCTGGACAATCTGTTCTTGGTAATCAAGATAAAGTGCCTCATACCAAGGAAGAAATTCTTAAGCTAGGCCTGGGCCTGCCAGCAAAATATGACTCGGACATTAACTGTAATTCATTGCCCAGCATATAGAGCTCAGGCAGATCTACTTGTGAAGATTTATGTTTGTATTTAGACTATAGGCAATGTGAGTGCAACTCATGAAGTAGCAACAGTCTACTTTAATGTCAAATCAATGTTTAACCTCTACACTAGTTAAACATTGCATAGAAGTCGCCTGCCTTCTGCCTCAGATTAGATATGCAGCAGTTTCCTCCTGTTCGCTGGTGTAAACCTGATGTGCCCTTTTATTTGTTTTTAATCTCCATATTGGTTACAGCGGGGGTCTGTAACCTGTCTCTGCAGAGCCAAATGTGGCTCACTGTGGAATCAAATGCAGCTCTTTAATATACCTTATGAGAGGGATTTTTTTCATAGTATATTGGAGGAGTATATTGGAGGTATATTGGAGGAGTAGGTGGATGCTAGGATAATTAGTGTGAGAAGGGAATGACAGGCAACCATTTTTGTGATTGGGACTGAACAGCTTCTTAGAGATGCTTTACAGAAAAGGAAGCAATAGAGGTGATCAGTTTCCGGTAATCCAGGTGTGAGCCATGCGCAGACTGATGCCAGTGCACTAAAACAATTGCGCAGGGTGCGCCGGTGTATATTTCTTATTATGAAATATCATGTGTGCCAGACTCACGACAACCCATGTTTGGGGTCGCAGAAATTGTATGGATTATTAATCAACATATTAAAGATCAATAAAGTTGTATATTGTCAGTCATGCAGATGGGTTTCCAAATCCTGGCTCTTTCTTCATCTCTGCCCTGAATGTTGACAGGATTTGGCTTTTTAATTTTAAAATGTTGCAGATGCCCTATGGGCCCCTGGCACTTTCTAAATGCCTCCCGTGTCTTTAAAAGAATTGGAGGCATTGTTCCCTATGGGAAATTGGTGTGGCAGTTCATTTTGTGTGTCTATATGTTTATACAGTGTAGAGATAAACAGTCACCTCCAAGACTAAACTGGAATTTGTAAGCAGTACCACCAACTAATCTCCAGAAGAATTCCCCCAATCCCTTCTCCTTTACTTACTCCTGCCTTAACATCTCTTCGACATAGTGAAAGAGGTACAGAATGGGAGACTGATCGGGTGGGCTAGAGATGGAGAGATCCCTTCTCTGCAGTTTGTCTTTCCTAGGGTTGCTTTTTGGATACCTTGCATGGGGGAACTAATCCTTGAGACCCTCACAGCAACCGGCAGTACCATTTTAAGTAGAGTCATACCCGTCTAAGCCTCTTGACTTCACTGGACTTAGAAGAGCATAACTCTGCTTAGGATGGCACTGTAGGTGTTCTACAAAGTTTAACTTAAGGCAAGCTCGTGCCCATACCTCTGGGTGCTTAATGAAAACGAAACCCTGCCCTCAAGTCATAGCTGACTTATGGCAACCCCTGGTGGGGTTTTCATGGCAAGAGACTAACAGAGGTGGTTTGCCATTGCCTGCCTCTGCATAGCAACCCTGGTCTTTGTTGGAGGTCTCCCATCCAATTACTGACCAAGGCTGACCCTGCTTAGCTTCTGAGATCTGACAAGTTCAGGTTCCGTGCTTCAATGCTAAGGATGTTGAATGCGTGGAAAGGAAGTGGTATGTTCTTTCAGCAGGAAATTTCCTTCAGGATTGCCAAGGGAGGAAGCAATGAGTTTAAAGAGAAAGAATATTGTCAAACGTGAACTTTCATCTCCCTAGCGTAAATCTTTCTGCTTAATTTTAAATCCAGGTTTGGATTAGTTAATATATGAATGCATATCCCCAACAATTAGCCCCTTTAAAAATAATAAAGATGGCTTCCATATAATCTGAATGTGTAGCTGATGAAAGCAAGCCAGTGCTTGATGACAGAGCCACGTTTTTCATCTTTAGCTTGGTTCATGCAGATTAATGACTCTGGCTGTATCTGAGTCATTTATTACTTGATATCTAAGCAAAGTAGAGTTAGCTGCCACCTGTGTTTCAATCTGCACATTGGAAAATGCCCCAGAATTTGCTAATGGGAAGTCTTGATTTGTTTTTTTTTGTTTTGTTACATATCAATGTTACTAAAGCCCAGGTGTGTTTCAGAGATGATTTCAGGGTAATGCTGGATTCAGTAGACCTTTTGTATTTCAAGGTTTACAACTAAACTGAAGAATGTAGTAGAATGCCCAGTATTTCAAATGGCACGGTGTTTCCTGTGAAGTCTCATCTCTGTGTAATCCTGTTTCCAAAAAGCCCACATGCTTTTGGCTGCTCCCTGCCTATGGAGGTTGCGCTGCACTTTGGTGAAGTATGATGTCACCGTGCTTTCCTCCCTCTTTAGAAAAAATATAGCTTGTACTTTCAAGCTTGTACATAAAGTTGGTCTCCTAAATCCATCTAAATGAAGTGTTTTATGGGAACTGGCCTTCGTATCAAAGTCCCTGTGCACCTGCAGCTGCTGCTGACTTTGTGGGAACTGAGCGTTGTCATCTTTCCTGAAAACCGAAGCAGACTATGCAGTCTTATGCAGAATTTATTCCAGTCTAAGCCCATTGAAATCAAAGGGCTTATATTGGAGTGCCTATAAAGGATTTCTCTGTGGGTTCTCGAGGAGGCAAAATTGAAGAACCTGCCATATTCATTTCAATTACACTGATAAAGTCTGTAAATAATAAAATGCCAGTAAAGAAAGAAATATATTTTTTCATATAAAGGTCCTATCTGATGATACATCTCATTTAGAAAAGATCTGTATTTCCCTCTTCAGCCAGATAATCTGAGATGGACACTACTGAAACCAAGATCCCAGTCCAATAGCACCAATGTAGGGTGTTTTTTGTGCTAAAGAGCTAAGGAAAAATAATATATTTGTATGAGTTTTGCTTTCCTGCCTGAAGTCCAGCTGGTTCTATTTTTGTGTGTTGGAAAGTGACACACAACACACATATACACCTTAACTCTTGATCTGGTTAATCAGTGACTGAGGAGTTGGTGGTATCTAGTTCCTTTCCTCTCTGGTTAGAAGAAGCCATCTAAGTGAGTGCTAAGACAGTCTACTTTAATTTATTTTTCTATCAAAATGCTCAAAGCGGTATATGGACATATGTGCAGAAAACACAGCAGTACAAACACCACTCCCATTCCCAGCAGAACAGCAGTAAATCAGAAATTGCAGAATACTTATGATTCAACTGCTTTGTGGACACAAGGAGGTCCTTTTTGTACGTGGATCTGTTTGCAGATCTGTTCTGTTTGTGCAGTATCTACCTTTTTATCCCACCTTCTAAGGAGCTTGAGGCACTGTACAGAATTCTTCTTCCATTTTATTCTCATAACAGCTCGGTGAGATTGACTAATCCGAGACAGAACAATGGTTTGAAGCCAGCTGTCTGTCTCTCCAGTTTTAGTCCCACAGCTCTGACTATTTTGGTACACTTGTTGGAGAGCTGCTGTGCACACACAGAGCATTTCTCTCACTCATAGAAGATAACAGAATAACCTCTTGTGTGCATGGAGCTCCATGCATGCTTTGAAACCTTACAATAGCTCAGATCCCAATCTGGGGTATGTTGATAATGGGAATACCAAGGATCCTGAATGCACCTCTCTGTTTTATGCATTTGCTCCTATAACACCTTGTGCCTATCATTACAAAAAAGGGTCAGGTGGGAACTGCACTGTGGAATTCTACTTTAATGGACAGTTCCTCAGGGACTGTTGCCAGTTACTACAGGACAAAAATAGATGCAGAATTGAGAACATGTAATTGGCTTCCAGCTCCTGACAGGTAGCTACCCCTTGCTGTGCACCACTGAGGAAAATGTTGAAATCCGGCTTTGACTTCCACATATTTCATATTTTATATGATTTATTCTCGTAATGACTTGTAAAGAAAAATATGGTTTAGGTTTGGGGAATGACAAGTGTGAGCAAAGTTTTACTCATGGTAGACAAAAAATGCAATATTAAGGGGGAAGCCATAAACAGTATTGTCTATCTGATTCATTCTCCAGGAGTGGATCCTGCTGTTTTTCATATCACTCCCTGTTCCTTCGGCAGTTGCTTTGAGGTTGCCAGCCCAGCACTGGTGCCCGGCAGGAGTAATTTAGGGACAGGGACTTGTTAATTGGCATTGCTCTGACACTGCGTCATTCTGGCCCAAACTAGTTTTACCATAGAGTTTGGGTGGGATTTTAGAGCATCGCCTCGGTGTGATAGCATCACTTCTATGTTTGTGCCAAAAGTGGGAGACTTGACAGCACTTGCTGTGTAGTAGCAAATAGGTCGTCAGACTCATTTGCAATGAATAGGAAGTCCAGTGGGCTGTGTGATTGCTTATATTATGGTTTGTGGTGGTTTGTGGTGTAATACAAACTTGCTTGTTCTGGTCACATTGAATTAATTGGATGGTGGCTCAGTTCAGTCTCTGTACCAAACCGTGATTTGTACCATACTTATTTTAAAGCTCAAATCACAACTGGAGCTCCCGAATCACGACGGGAGCTCCCACGTATCAAACAGGCAGACTTCACAGTTTACAGATGCTAGTCTGCTTTTCTATCCTTGCAGCATGCAGGTTCCTGTGTTGACTGACTTTTGTGTTGCAACAGCCTCTAGAGAGAGAGTGTGATGGTGATAAATAAAATCTCTCTGTTCAGAGATCATACCAACCATAGTTAGTTCAAGACTTGTTTTGCAAACCTATGTCAGACCACGTCTTGCTCAGCTCGCTTAAACCATGGCTTGTTCGATGGTTGTTGTGGGTTTTCCGGGCTGTATTGCCGTGGTCTTGGCATTGTAGTTCCTGACGTTTCGCCAGCAGCTGTGGCTGGCATCTTCAGAGGTGTAGCACCAAAAGACTTTTGGTGCTACACCTCTGAAGATGCCAGCCACAGCTGCTGGCGAAACGTCAGGAACTACAATGCCAAGACCACGGCAATACAGCCCGGAAAACCCACAACAACCATCGTTCTCCGGCCGTGAAAGCCTTCAACAATACATCATGGCTTGTTTGTTTGTTTGCTTGTAGTCTGCCTTCTTCACTGGGATCCAAAGCAGATTATATAGTGCAAGTCAATACAATATAATCAACAGACATTCAATGAACAAGTGTAATAGGGTGTGGTTGAAGAAAATTTGAAAACAAGCAGAAATCTAAGTACAGAGATGAAACCTTTCTGAAACAAAGCATTAACTAACATGACGTCTTTAACAACATGGAAAATACCCAGTAGGAGCATATCTACATTAGCATCCCATACCTAATAGTCTATAATCCCATCCTTACCACGGCATCTCTCTGAGCCATTTCTTAATACACAGCCCTATAATCCAAAGAGAAAACCCTCCTGATTAATTCAGTTTTGCATAGTTTGCAGAGCTTTCCTGACCTCCTCAGGGAGGTCATTCCATAAGGTGGCGGCTACCACAGAGAAAGCCCCTGTATGGGCAGCTGTTGATTTTGCCAACATGCAAGGTGGTATCTGCAGAAGGCCCTGTTCAGATAAGTGAAGCTGTTGTGGTGAGGTATGGAGAGTATGGTGGTCTTATTAGCATAGGGAGCAAGGCTGTGCTATAGATATAATTAACCAAGGCCATGAAGAGCTTTGAATGCAATAGCCAATACCTTGAATTGAGCCTGGTTCCTGATAGGTAGCCAACAGAGTGACTTCTGTATAGGAGTATTATGTCCTTCCACACCCCAGCTGCCCAGTGGTATCTTTTTTAGATACCAATCTTTGAGAGAGGCTTGTAGCATGTTCCTTGTTATCCGAGTGAACTGAGTTATCCCTGAAAACCTTACTACATTGCAAAGCGTTTTTATAGTGTTCCAAGATATACTGTGACACTCCCTAGAGTCTGTACTAGTGTGTATAGAGGTGTATTTCTCTTCTCCACTTTCCTAGAAGGAACAGAATATCATTTTAACCAGTGCTTCTTCTTGCACAGTAGCAGCTAAAGCAGGGGATAGGACAGGATACACAGAATATTAGCGGGTTCTGTTTTCTTCCTACGTACTTTCTGAAATCAGCACATCCGTTTTCATTTAGGTTCACCTACAGAGTGTTAAAAAAATCCAGTGTGCTTTATGCCACTATAAAAATAGTAAAGATACTTCTCAAGAAAAACAATCCAAGAAGAGATCAGACTACGGAAAACTTTTGCTCCTTAAAGTTCAGTGCTTAATTGGTTAGGAACCTTTAACTCGAGTGCAGGTTTTTTCATTATTATGGTTATTTGTGTACTGGTGAACCATGTTAGCCTTAAAAATGAAAAAAAAGGCAGAGAGAAACTTCAGCTCAGAAATACCAGATAACCAAAGAGGTTGAAAAAAAGAAAGAAAAAAAGACCTTGTTTTGTGAGTAACCAAGGTCAATATCAAAAAGCCTAAAATTGTATTAAATCACACAATCATTAATCAATGATAAATAATAAAAACTGAATTAAAATGTATCTTTAATGCACAATTTTTTGAACCACGTTAGCAAGCCTGAACTTTCTTTTTAAACCTTTGTACATCTCTCTCTCTTTTTTTTAAAGAATTTTTTATTGGATGGGTTTACAAACATAAACATAAAAATCGTTATCATTATCCACCCCATTGCATTTTCCCCATCCTTTCCCCCTGCCCCAGCAGTTTTCCATACCCAACTTAATCTAAAAAGTATATCATATAAATTCTTAAAATCTATAATGTATATCTATATTATACATACTAATCAAATCTCTTTACTTATCTTAACTATCTATACTAACTATATTGCTTATCTTAGTTAAAAATATAAAAATTATATAAGTAATAATAGGTACATATACTAACTTAAAAAAAAACTACATACATATATGTAACATACTATTCCTTACATACCAATTAACTATATTATCTATATTTCACATGTACTCCCTATAACCTTATTACTCATACTTATACTCCCCTGTAAATATACTATACTAATCCAATAAAATACAGTAAAATATACCCCTTTTTAAGCTTAAATCAGTTTCTATCTCCCCTAATTCTCCAAAGACCACAGTTTCCCCTTCATGTCCCACTTTTTCTCCACATATTTCTTAAATTTTTCCCAGCTTAATGTATAGTCCAATTCTTCTTGTTCTTTCAATTTCCTTGTTAATTTGTCCATTTCTGCCATATTCAAAACTTTCAGAATCCAATCTTCCATAGATGGTATCTCCTGAGTCTTAAACCTTTGTACATCTCTAAAGATGACTTTTTGCTTGGAGCCATCACTTGAGAGTTGCTTTTACAGGCGAAGAAGTGGTACCTCCATAGCTAATAAGCCATGCTTGTGCACTGACTTTTACATCGGAGGCATCACTTCTGTGTGAGTTCTTGGAAGCTGCTGCAAAAGGCTTTTGCTTCTTTATTTACAAGCCATAAAACTGAAACACTCTTCCTGTCCCTCTGCAGTCTAGCCAGCCAGACATAGAGTTTCCTGGATTCTTCCTGTATCTGCTGTGTGTGTTTGTGTGTGTGTCTTTACAACATTACAGTTCAGCTTCCATGCTATTGCTACCAAACTATAACATTGATCAACCTGTAATTACAAATATGTTCTCCTTTGAGTGGTACATTAACAGTATTGTGGTTGATCTACTACTGCGTGTTGCTGTCATCGCTAATTTGGATTAAGCTGATCAACCCGGTTGTCAATGGACTGCGAAGTATTTATTTCCATCTTTTGAGGTTTCCCAAAGCAACATCATTAGCAATTAAGAAAAACTGAACTGAAACCGTAGTGGCTCATCTATAAAGTAAGGCAAACTAGCTGATGGAGATATGCAGCAAGACCAAAATCAATAATAATGTTTAGTAGAGCTGTTGGGTTGCAAAGTATAGTCAAGCCAGGTCAGATCCATTCTTCCTTCACTGGTCTGGGCCAGTCACCATATTTCAGCCAATTTTATTTCACAGTATTGTAGAATGGATAAAGTGAGAAAATACCTGATGGACATTGGTTTCCACTTCACTGATGGGCGAGTAAAGCTCTGTAGAGCTACAGAGTTTCCTTTCCTTTGGATGAGAGAGCAAGGTGCCTTTAATAACCATATATTTACAAATACAAAAACGCAACATAGTTGACACAAACGAGCACTAATCTAGCAGACAACATAACCAGTATTCTTGTGTCCAGCTCCCAACAAAAGCAGCTGAAGATAGTACAATTTACTTGGTTTTTTGTCTGTTCCAGTCTAAAAGTTTCTCTTGCCATGTGCAATTCTGTGTTTTCACATGGCATTTGTGTTTACATGCTGAACTTCTCTGCATAATTGTTCATTATGTATATACACTCTTATTCCCAAACTCAAGATTTTTGTATTTGACCTTGTAGGGGAAACAGTCACCAGCGCTGTATTGATTTGCTTTCTTAGTGAGGCTTTTCTTTTTGATATAGAAATTAACTTCATCAGGAGGTGCTAGTGCATTTTGACTTAAAAGGTAAAAGTTGTCCTCTGTGCAAGCACCGAGTCATTACTGACGCATGGGGGGACGCCGCATCACGACGTTTTCTTGGCAGACTTTTGTTATGGGGTAGTTTGCCATTGCCTTCCACATTTTGACTTACAGATAGATATATACTTGGGGTGAAAAGGACAGATGTTCATATGGTGTTTTCCTCCATGTTGAAGGGAGTAACATTTAAAGCAAAGCAATTTTAAACACTCCTCGGCATCGTTCCCAACATGTGGGTGAGACTTGATGAACTTTTAGGCCAGGCCTGATAGAGTTAAGCTCAGTTGTGTTAGACTGCTGTTGTGGTTTAAGAAATATCTCGGATGTTTCTGTGCAGTGAGTGAACATATCTTGTCAGCTGCATTTGGCCCTGAGGATACAGTTCAGTCGAGGGATGATCGGTCTTTACAGAGTATAGCCTACAAAAATGTGTTCACGGTTATTTAAAAAAAAAAATTGAAAGGCCCCAGAATTAAACCATTTTGCGCCTTGAGCTTTTCTTCTCTATTGTTGTTTGTTAACTCTATAGCTTGAATCCCTTCAATACAGACAAATAGGCTCCTTTTAGAGTCACCCCTTTACCATATTCAGTGCTATAAAGCTGTAAAAATAGCTCAGTGGTTTGGCTGCCACCTACTGTTCATCGAAGTACATATTTCACTTTAGTAGTAAGAGATTGCTGAACGTGAATGATACAGGAATATTTTTCTATAGCTGCATAGTCCAATTTTTTTTTGTTAATGGTAGTCTGGCTCAAAATCAAACGATGCCATTGCATCAATCTGATTATATTTTGTGTTCTCCTGTGTTGCCTGGTGATGATCTACAGGAAACCTGTATAATTGGTGCCCAGTCGGGTCTGAGCACTGATCCCCAGCGTTGAATTAAGGCCTACAAGCTCTCAGTACAATTTCTGTTATAGCTTCCAGCCTGAGATCTCCAGAGCTTGAGGTAGTGAAACAAGAAGTCTGGTGAACTGCGTTCATCTTGGGATATCAGACATAGCACAGGCTTAGTTTGCATAGTCTGGAATTGGTGTGAAGATGGACATAGACCTTTTTACAGCAATGGGGACGACTTGGAAGTATGCTTGCTTGGTTCAGCATAAATGCATCTTTCCTTTCCAGGAGCAAAGTCTACATGGGGGTGGGGGAGTGCTGCAAGTAGTGGTTAGAGAGTTGGACTAGGATCTGAGAGACCCACGTTCAAATCCCCACTCTGCCATGGAAACGTGGTGGGTGGCCTTGGGCCAGTCAACACTCGCAGACTAACCTACCTTGTGGTGTTGATGAAAGGGTAAAATGGGGAAGAGAACTATGTAAGCCGTTTTGAGTCAGGCAGGGTATAAATGAAGGAAATAAATAAATCGTTCTCAATACAAGCACTTTTTCTCTACTTTCTGTTCTGAAGAACAATTACGAAGCATTAACATAAGCAGTGTATGTGAGAGAGGTTAAGACCCAAAGGTAGTTTGGTGGCCACTTTGCACATTACATGTCTTAAGCGCACACATTTAAACATATAAAGTGTGCCATAATTTATATCTGAAACTGTGTGTCTTACTCATTCCATGCATGGAAATAATCAGAGGTCACTTGACACAGAGATCTTCCAGAAGCTAAGCAGGTATGGGTCTGGTCAGTGGCTTAGACCCACTGGAACGTCTCTGTAGAATGTCTCTGCCTTTCCACTTGCAAAGTGTGTCTTTCTCACCTTACTAACAACAACAACAACAACAACAACAACAACAACAAGATTTGATTTAAATACACCCTTCAGGACAACTTAATGCCACACTCAGAACGGCTTACAAAGTGTGTTAGTATTATCCTCATGGCAATCCCCCTGTGAGGTGGGTAGGACTGAGAGAGCTCTGAGAGAACTGCGACCGAACCAAGGTCACCCAGCTGACTTCAAGCGGAGGAGTGGGGAATCAAACTGGGCTCTCCAGATTAGAGTTGTGCCGCTTTTAACCACTACACCAAACTGGCTCTTCCCCTTACACTGTGTCAATGTCAGCATGTGGGGGAGAATGGTATAGTACAAAGCCTGCCCTCCGTGGACATGCTCTAGTGGATCCAGTTTTGTCCTGTATGGGTCGTGAGAATCTGATGTAAGCTTTCTTAGGTGGCAGAAATAATTCATCAGGAAGCATGGATTGGCTGCAGCGCCATGTCAAATTAACACTTAGTGGGAACAAACCGGAGTTTACACTGCATAGTATGTGAAGTAGCCTTAACCTGATGAATACCAACCAAGTACCAACCAAGTCCTCAAAAGAAGAAACTGGCGTCCAGAAAACTTAGTCAGGTAGTATGCCAACACACTTCCTTCTCTTCAGCTTGATGCTTTGTTTTTGGTAAAGCATTATCATTAATTAGAAGTGACAAAAGAAACGGGGAATGTTAAGCAAAATAAGTTTGTATATCTACTTGATTGGGTACCCAAGTAAACAAGGCAGAAAAGGAGAATACTTGACATTACTATAAACTAGTTCTTTGGTAGTAATGCCAGAATTTAAAATATTGGGAGCCAGAACATGACACTGCCATTTCTTTCTGAACTTTACAATAAGAGTTTTATAGTCTTAGTGTGGCATTATTGACATTTGAACTCCAAGCATCATAATGAACTTTAGTTGAGATGTTACTCTTCCTTCCCCTCTACAAATGAATAGTTGTTGGCATAAACTGTGACCAGGGCTGGCGCATCCATTGAGGCAAGTCCGACAACCACCTTGAGCACTGAGGCACTAGAGGGAGTGCTACGGGTGGGGGCATGCCCCGCGAAGCTGGCAGTGGCAGCATTGGTGGCTGAGCAGGAAGGATGGGAAACCGCCCGCATGTTGCCCCAGCCACCTGTCGTGCCTGGCCCACAGCTGCTGCAGCCTCCTAGCCCTCCCGCCCCGTGCTGCCACTGCTGCCAGCATGTGCCCCTCGCTGGGCGCAGCAGCTGCGGGCCGGGCACAGCAGGCATCCAGGGTGGTGCGTACAGCAATGGAGTGGGAGGGCTGGGAGGACATACGTGCACCTCCCAAGCCACTCGCTGCGTCTGGCTGGGAGCATGCGCTAGCTGTGGCAGCACGGGGCAGTCTGAGCGGGCAGCCTCCCAGCCCTCCTGCCCAGCTGCCCCACGCTGCTGTCAGTACACAGCTGCAGGCCAGGCATGGCAGGCAGCTGGGGTGGCATGGGGCAACCGAGCAGGAGGGCTGGGACGCCACCCGTGCACTGTCCCAGCCCCCCACCATGCCAATGGGGCTGGCTGGCAGTGGCATGCTGTGTGATGACATCACATGTACATGTAGTGATGTCATCATGTAGTCTGGGCATGCGCTTGCATGTGGGGGCAGCAACAGACCTGAAGCTGCCCCCGGCCTCTGGCACCAGAAACCCTGGCACTGGTCCTGACTGTGACAACTGAGCCTTTAAACTCCCAGCTACTTCTTCTATGCTTTTCTGCATAGTTGCTCTGTGGCTTTTTTGATACTTCCCATAACTCACTTAAACTAGGTACATATTCAGGAAACCCAAAGACATGTAAAAACTTGTTTAAATGAACAGTAAGATTCAAATTTGGCATAACCTTAAAGACCAACAAGATTTCCAGGATATAACTGAACCTCGAAACAATGAAAGCTGAAGTTTCTCGAAGTGCCATTTTCCTAGTCCTCTATTCATAATAAAAATCACATTTTACAGGGAATGTAATCTAGAAATGTGTTTGCTCCTTGAACACGCCCAGAGCAGCACAATACTCCTGTTAAAGCAGTTTCTTTTTTCTTAGGGCTTCAGCAGTCTTGTTGCTATTTTTCTCTGCTTTGCGCTGCAGCAAGCAAGATTCCAGTTCTGTAGCTTTGTGCAAGCAGGTGAAGAGAACTAGGAGAATGGAACTGCCCGGGGCAAATTCTCCGGACTGTTAAGGAAACACCAGGACCTTGTGGTTTCCTGAGTGTTCATTCAGTGCAAATAGTTTCGGGGTGCCAGGTTCTCCAGAGGCCAAACAGAGGGGCGGCAACAGGGGGGCAGGGCGTACTTAGCCCTTGTAAGCTCCTGAAGTGTGCACATGCTCCCACAGCTATCCATTCTGCAAGAAAATGACATCATTTTCTGGCATGACACAGAAGCTACTGGTTGCAAGGTGAGGAGACGTTAGCAAATCACCCCTTGGCGCAACTCACAGCTTCCATGCTGCACCAATGCAGAAGTGTGTGTGGTTCATGCACTTGCCTCTTCCCAGGTGCTTCCCCTGCCACTGCCAGGTGAATGGAGGGAGGGGGCAGGGGATCTCCTACCCCAAGGGAATGGCACCCCTGAAATAGTTGCTTCAATTTGATCATGGGCCTTTTAAGGCCCTACTGTACTAGTCATACTGAGCCCTTTCTACCTGTGCAACAAAATGACTAATGGATTATACTGCTGCATATGTGTGTGTGTTATAATTTTAAATGTTTCCTATATTTAAAAAAGTAGAAATCTACTGTCGCTCTGTACAGTGATTATTTTCTAGATGCAGGAAGTTAAAAAAACAACTTGGGAGGCATTAAAAATATGATTCTGACCAGGGCTTTTTTCTGGGAAAAGAGGTGGTGGAACTCAGTGGGTTGCCCTCGGAGAAAATGGTCACATGGCTGGTGGCCCCATCCCCTGATCTCCAGACAGCGGCGCGGAGGGCAATCTAAACTCCCCTCTGTCTGGAGATCAGGGGGTGGGGCCACCAGCCATGTGACCATTTTCAAGAGGTTCCAGAACTCTGTTCCCCTGCGTTTCCCCTGAAAAAAAGCCCTGATTCTGACATTTCACCTGACTCTACCTTCTCCTTTTTATTTCATTCTGCTAGATGTGTGGTCTAGACCAAGGGAATCAGATTCAAAGTGAGAAAAGAACAGCATAAATTCTCCTTTAATAAGAAGTGCTTGCCTATAAAGCATGATACAATTAACATGTACAGGCATAGATCAAGATGGGTAGCCGTGTTAGTCTGTCTGTAGCAGTGGAAAAGAGCAAGAATCCAGTAGCACCTATAAGACTAACAAAATTAGTGGTAAGGTATGAGATTTTGTGAGCCACAGCTCCACTTCTTCAGGTGAGCTGTGGCTCACGAAAGCTCATTTTGTTTAGTCGTATAGGAGCTACCAGACTCTTGCTCTTTTCCACATGTACAGGCATGTGGATGTCTTTAGCTCTTTTTTATTTTTTTAGAGATTTGACCATGTGTTAGAGCAGTTTTCATTACACACAGTCATCATTTTGTGTGATTAGGGCAATGGGTATATTTTCCAGCTTTGCTATGCACAAACGTACTGTAAAAATCTGGGGTTCTGGGTGTGCCTAACAAAGCTGGAAAATTCATGCACTGTCCTAAACACACATGTTTGCCAAGGGGTTTGTAGTGCATAGTCTGCTTCTAATAAACATCTGGCTGACAGTGATAGGGGCTGGCTCAGGAAAGGCAATGGAAGGCATCAGGCTTAGTGGACTAGCCAGATGTCATTTTGAAGAGCAAGAGAAGGAAAGGGTGGGTGGGGTGGTGATGCACAGTGGAGGTGCAGAGGCCAGTTGTAGCTGCTGCTGCCCACCATGGAGAATATGGGAGATCCTTTATAGGGTTGCAGACATGTGAACCCCACCCCTACCCCATTCCTATTCTTTAAACCTGTCTGAAGTGTGCAAAATGGGACACACCCAAGAAGTATTTGACTCTGTGAACACAAATTCATGAAGGTATATCATCAACTAGTAGGTTTTCCTCCAAACCCAGGGACTGTTCCGTATCTCTTCTTGTTGTCTTTGCTGGCCATTAATATGCTGCATATAAAGTGGTGGGATGATAGGAAGAAAAGAGAAGGGAAAATAGGAAAGAGTTCTGGGCAAAGCATACATAGAGTGGGACCCTGCTTTCTGTTTGCTCTTTGATTATGCTGCAACAGCAGCGCCAACAGAATAGTTGAATGCCATGTTTTTGCCTGCTCTGCTGGATGTTTATTCAGCCACTAATATTATGAGCCACAAAATATGACGCAGGCAGGAATCCAGAGACTAGCGTGAAGACTAAACACCTGCTTTCGTCCCACTGTTGGTTCTATGCTGCATAAACATCATTCTCTCTTGGCCTGGTGATGCTTACAAAGTAGACACAAGCAGCTGAGTGACCTGGGCATCCCACATTGCTGTATCCATACCACAAGCTTTTGTATTTGCAGTAATAGAACTTTGGGGTGACTGTTACTGAACCGTATTCTACACAAACTAGGAAGGCAAACCTTGTTTCTAGTTCTGCTATAGATAGTAATGGAAGGGGGTGGGAAATCTGAAACCTGAGTCTCTCTGAGGAGAGCAGATGACCACCCATGCTTTTTGCATTTCACTAAAATTCACAAGATGGAAATTGGGTGAGATCCAGAGTTCAGTCTGACTTTCAGCGGATATGAAACTGGGAGAAGATTTTGGTTTTTTATAAAACTTCAGGGATACAACCTTCCATATTTGCAGAAATGTGCAGGTATATTTTTAAAAAAAGTCATCAGATGTTCTCAGATGGTTTCTGTCAATACAATTCTGTTGGATGACCTTTTTAAAACATTGGGAGGAGGAGATTGTTCAAAGTCACAATGCATTAAAATTCACACATAATGGTGAATTCTACCCTGAAATTTGTTGTTCAAGATCCTAATAAGAATGGATGAATAGTTCCATAAATATTGCTGTATTTATTCTTATGTCTTTTCTACAGTGCTATGTTGGCTTCAACAAAAAGATTACTTTCTAAAACTGAACATACCAGTCAGAATCACCTAGAACATCTTTCTTTTTCAGCAGGACTATAGGATTAATTCTTTTTAAAATCCCAAACAGCCACTGAAAAGATGGAAGAAATCTTTTTTCTTTTCTTTTAACCACCACCTCTCTTGAAGAAAGACATAACTTTTGCTTATATGAGACCTTTTGGCTTTAAAAGAGAATTAGACAAGTTCATTGGGGACAAGTCCAATGGAGATTAGCCACAAGGACTAAATGGAACCTCCATGTAGAAAGAGAAGAATGCTCTGAAGGCTGTGCTGGGGGGGGCATTGTTGGGGGTTAAAAGTTGCAGAGTTTAATATTAGCGCAGCAGAAACATGCTGGGCCCGTAACCATTTGTTGGGGGCTTAAAGTTCCAGAGTTTAATATTAGTGCAGTAGAAATAAGTAGACAGACTTCTGTGCTTTAGCTCTAGAAAATACTTTTACTATATATCAGCGAAAAGAGTACATTGGTTAGAAAATAAAGAACATCTTGATGGTTAACTGGAATTGGATAGGCTAAACTGCAGACTGAAGTAAGACTAAGAGAGAGAGACTGACCGAACAAAGAGCAATAAAACCTTAGTATATGTTGCTAGTTAATTGCCCCCCAATAAACTGGTTCATCCAATAGACAATCCTAGATCCCTTAATTAAGACTAAAGACTCCTCTTTCTATGGCAGGAATCTTTTCTTGGCAGCTAAGTGGTCCTATGCTAATTAGCTATCTAACTAAACAAACAGAACAATGATTTAACTCTTTCATGATTGAACATAGGACACTTGCTAAACTCCCAACAGGCATCAATGGGGGGAGGCTTGGGTTTCCATGTGCTGCTTGTAGGTCTTTGGAGGGGAGATCCTGTTGTCCACTCCATGAAACAGAAAGTTGGACTAATTGGATTTTTCATCTGATCCAGCACAGCGAGTCATATTCTTAAGATCTGGCTTTTAGTGGAATGGATTAAGCTGCTTTCAATGGAAGTTTTCATTTTATCATATGCATTTACATTGCAACCCAGCCTGAGCCCTAGTGATGGAGCAAATTTCATGACAACTAAACTAATTTGGGATGGCCTGTACTGTGAGACAGGCTGCAGGTGCAGTGTTGGACTTGAGTTGCAATCTCCAGGTTTTGAAATTCCTGGAGATTTTGAGAGTAGAACCAGGGGAGGGCAGAGTTTAGAAGGTGAAGGACCCCCACAGGGGGGTCTATAATGCCATAGATTTCACCCTCCAAAGGGGCCATTTTCCCCAGAGGATCTGAGCTCTGTCATCTGGAGTTCTCCAGCCACCACATGGAGGTTGGCAGGTTTGCCATATGTGCATATGTTAGATAGCACAATGTAAGGAGAGGAGGGACAACGAAATGTGGGAGGTTGCAAGATCAGTTGCAGCACTGCAGGTTTCAGTGGGAAGAAATGGATTTATTTATATTATTAGTAGTCTGCCTTTCTCACTGGAACTCAAGGCGGATTACACAGAATAAGTCAATACAATCAACAGGATGGGATGTCCAATAAACTAGATGTCCCCAACCTTTTAAAGCCTACTGGAATCTTTGGAATTCTGACATAGGATCGTGGGTGCAATTACAAAATGGCTGCCACAGGAAGTGGCATCAACTACAAAATGGCTGCCACAGGAGGCAGAGTGAACCACAAAATGTCAGGGAGTTAGGTTATGTTAAACTCCAATAGTAACTCCTAAATATTTCAGACAGAAGATCTGTTTATCAGGATGCCTTTTAAAAAGAACATAACACTTAAAAATATTTTATTCATTACACACAGCTTACCTTCAATTACACAGTGAAGTCCTTTGTACTGGCTGCCAAAATAACATTTTTGAATATCTGCTCACCCACTTTCTAAAAACACTAGCTGGCTGGCTCCAAACAAAGTGTTGGTGGGTGCCATATGGCGCCCATGGGCACTAAATTGAGAACCCCTGGAATAAACAATGCAATTGCAGTCAGAAAGGGATTTCAGGGCGTTATCTTCTTTTAAATTAGTTTAAGAGCATTTCTGGATCTATTTGTTAAATATTTTATAATAATAACCAGCGACTTGGGTGTTCTGGTAGAGCAATCTCATGTGGTCTAAAACACTGGTGTGTATTTGGGTGTGCTCCCCGCCCTGTGCTGGGAGACATTTTAAAATTTCAGTTGGTCAGTTGAAATGACTAAGGGGAAAACCGGCATACACTCTGGGTTGAAGATAGTTTGAACATGAGCCCATTTTATTCATTATAATGGTGCATACTGGGAGGCAGCCATGTGAAGCTTTTGTGTGTTCATCTTTGGTACACTTGAACCAGAACACTGAAAACTCAGGGTTTGGTGTAGCATGTACTAAGGTTGTATGCCTGGGCAAACCCAACGTGACAACTATACGTATCAAAAGGATTGCAGGTAGTGTATGATGGGTGCCTGGTATATGCAGTCATAACACTTGAAAAGGGCTGTGCTGTGCTCTGAAACTGAATATAGAGAATGTGATTTAACCAAGCTCACCACACTTGCCTATCTTTAGCCTAAGGTGAGTTTTAGCTATATATATACATATATATACATATATATATATACACACACACACACACACATATATATATATACATATATATATATATGGTCTTGCTTTCAGTTTAGAGGTAATCATTGTGACCTCCAAGAGAGTTACACCTGGGAAGACTTCCTAAGTTTAAACTTCACATTTGCCTTAGACTCATAGGAGAAGGGAAATCAGTATATTTTAAAGGGCCATTGATTGGTGCTGGGCCAACACAATATAAAGCACTTTGTAACATTTATTATACTGTATAAACATCTGCAATAAGTGTGCATGGAACTAGGTAAAATAACAGATGATACTAACAAGAGAAAATACATAAGCTGTGGTGAATCCCATCAATATCTATGGAAGCCTAGCTGTGCACAAGGTTGTAGCCTTAAACCATGCATTTCCTGTTCCACAATATATTATTTGTGCAGTGGTTTCTTTTTTTTAAAAAAATGTTTTGTTATGACATTGGCAAACTAAATGGGGAAAAAGGAATAAAATTAAGGAGGATTTCAATAGAGGCTTGTTTATCGATTTTTGATTTACTTCTTTCAAAAGAATATTCAAGCTTTTTTTTTTTTTAACCACATCATGTATAACAGCATGAGCAAAAGAATCTTCTCTTCTTTGTGTGTCATTACGAAAAGATTGAAGCAAGCTCCCCCCTCCCCAGTGTAGCAGTGCAAGGAAAATAATGGTATCCAGTCTGGGTGTGCAAAAACGGAGTGGGGGAGTGGAGAAGGGATGGGGGAAGCACCCCCCCTGCACATACATACACAAGAGCTTCACATTAAAGCATCTTCTAGGTAACTGACATGGCGCATCTAGTCAGACGTAAATAATGACAGACGGAAACTATCATGAGGTCTGTGAAGCATCAATGTGCTGCCTTCATTCCCGCCCCCCTTCCCTCCTAACCTTGCCTTGCTAGCAGCTCCCTGGCTTACAGGCTGCAAGATCATTTAAAAAGCAAATCCTAATGATGCTGCCCAGAGTAACAACAGCCAGTAAGATTGGCACCAATTTAGCTTCAGTTTACAAACTCGAGAATCACAGCCGTTGCTGACTCAAAGACACCCTAAACTTTCTTTGTTCTTTCCTGATACTCTTGCATGTTTTTTCCCCCTCCAAAACATGCATCTTGTTGAAAATGAGCTGCCTGCATCTGCAGAGAGGGGGAGAAGCATCAGTCCTTGTAATTTTTGACTGACTTCTCCAGCATATGTGGTTTGATTGAAGAGATTGTACTAAGCTTAATTTGCTGGGTGGGCGGGAGGCTCCAAATACTGTTTTGTTTTTGCCAATGCACCCCTCCTTCATGTGCCGAGTACTTTATATTTCCCTAGGTTAACAATAAATGTGTGACACTCTGTGGTTGGACCAGTTGATGCTTTCCGATGAATATGTCTTCGTCTGCAATAACCGATATGCAATAGCAGAGCAAATTTTGCCAGTGCAGTTGAAAGGGGGTGAGGATGGAGAGCTGGCTAGCTGCCTTGTCTGCAGTCAGTAGACTCTCTCGGGCAACACGGTGTAAAATAAAAAATTGCGACACGTTTTATTTGTTAAGCAAGTGACTCCTTTGCACATCGCCGGGAACTGGGGCTGATGTGCAATAACGTAATGGCGCGATCGCTTTGCAGATCAATGTGTGGCTTTGCTCGGGTGCCGGTAGGGCGTAAAGGGCTTGGAGAGAGACAGCTGACAACACAGAGAAACAAGTGGATCGGAGTGCCTGAGCTTGATTGTAAACATTATTTCCCCAATATGTCAATGAATTTTCATTCCCATTAACAAATCCAATCCACAGTCTCTGTCATGAATTTGCATTCTGTATATGTGTGTGTGTTTTAAAAAAGTGAACTTATAAATCAGTCTTGAATCTTTTGAGGCAAATAAGATATATGAAATATTTTTTTTAAAAAACGAAAATCTCATTGACATTTCCCCCTTGTTTCATAATGTGTTAATGCTAATGAATAATCTGTGACTTGCAAAGAAAACGTGTGACACTTAATTCGGCTAGTGATATCAGGTACTATCTAGGTTTATTTCCCCAGGCATTGGTGAAAAATGTACTGTTTGGTCTTAAATTTAGACTTAATAAATAGCTAATTTAAGATCTTGTTCGGTATGCAAGGATGTAAACACAAGGCATTCATTTAAAAAAAAACATTTCATTTGTTCTTGTTAGCTTAATTATTGCAAGGAAACTGTGAGCAATTTTTTTTAGCAGTGTCTGATTTTCTGAGAATGGTTATTAAATATTAAATGGATGCATAATTCAGGCAATTAAGAAAGTAATCACACAAAGTAATGTAATGGAAGTTAATTATTACTGCATAAGCAAATAGTTCATTAATGCTCGTAGTTGCTATGGCTGCATTCTTAATACATGCAGACATGGAGCATAAATCCTCTGTGTATTCCGAGGGAAGTACTAGGAAGTGTGGGTACTGCAGGAGGAGAGCTTCTAATGAAAAGCATAAGCAAATAAGGTCAGGTCGACCCTTGGCTTCTTTAAATAAGAATAATCATGATTTTTTTTAAAAAAAGGAAAAAATGTTCTCAGTCAGTAGACTGGCTGGCTTATGTACCTTTAATCTTTAATAATATTGTAGCTAAAATCCATGGTTTAAGATCAAGGAAGGGCAGAGGGAATTCAGTCAGTTACCAAAGGACAGTTGTGATATCTCTTACCCAGCCACAGTATCTGGGTTGTTTTGAAACTCTGAAACCATTGGATTGGATCCAGCAGCTTTTCCACTCAATGCCACTTACCTCCCCTCCTTACTGCAGCCTCCATCCCACATAGCTTTTGTTTATGGAGGATGATCTCCAGTGTAGGCTTTTTGGTGGGCATAAAGGGCCTCTGCCTGCCTTTTTCTATCAGTAGAAGAAGCTGGCTGGATCCAACCCATTATGTGCAACTTAAATGTGCTGTAGTGTCTCAGTGTACTAATCTGAGGCACCTGCCAACTCCTTTCCTTGTGTCCACCAAGTGTATTTAGAAATGGAGTTAGGTGGAGCTCTTGTCCAGGAGGGTTGCTGATTGGCTACCAAAGATCTGTTTGACTATGCCGATTAAAATAATATTGTTTCAGCAGCAGCTGTTACCACATTATTGATTTTCTCTCACTCCTCTTTACCAGCATATTTTGTAAATTACCCCTCTTCTCCTCTGCATTTGAGCTCCCTCTGTGTGTGATTCTGCCTCCTGTGGCAGACATTTTGTGGTTGGCTCCACCTCCTGCAGCAGCCATTTTGTGGTTGCATACCCCACCCTGTGCCAGAATTCCCACAAGCTTAAAAAGGTTGAGAACCTCTGGGCTAAAGCAAAACCTAGTCTTTGGGGTGACATTTTAGCCATCATAAATGAGTTTCATTCAGGTAGATAATTTCCCAGAATGAAATATATAAGCTCTTTCTTTGCACTTGGCTCCTTTAAGACTTCTGGTAGCCTCGGTCTGCTTGCTTATCAGTCAGAGTCACTCTAAACGTTACTGCTTTTATGAGTTCACTGTGGAACCAACCAGCACTCCACACAGTCACACAGCAGCTCTAGAGAATGGCTTCTATAAAAAGGGAGAGCCCAAATGGGCTTGGAAATAGGGTTGCCAGCTCCAGTTTGGGAAATTCCTGGAGATTTGGGCTCTTGGAGTGGATGAGGTTTGGGAGGGGAGGGGCCTCAGCAGGGTATAATGACAGAGAGTCTACCCTCCAAAGCAGCTATTTTCTCCAGTGGAGCTGATTTTTGTCAGCTGGAAATCAGTTGTAATTCTCCAGCCACCACCTGGAAGCTGACAACCGTACTCAGAAAGTTGCCATCAGAGGAGGGAAAGCTCCTGCCTTTCTCCCAAGCCCTTTTCCGTGTGCAAAAATAGTGCAAGGATGGGGGTGGGGAGAGTTTTCCCTTTTCTGCTACTGCATGTGTGCACAATATTTCCACATGGAGCAGCAGAAATGGGAACACTCTTTCTCACCTGCACCGTTTTTTTCATGGGGAAAAAAGGATGGGAGAAAGGCAGGAACTCTCCCTTCCCCGGCAGCAGCTTTCTGAGCCCATTTGGGCTCTCTTTTTTTATACAGAAGCCATTCCCCAGAGCTGCTGTGTGATTGCACGGAGTATGTAAGAAAGCACGAAGATACTGGATAAAGATACATGAGCAGATGTAGAAGATTTTCAAGATCAAGTTTGAGCGAAACCTGAAAAATACGCAACTAAACATTTTACCGAATAATGCTATGAAAGAACAGGGAGATATTTTCCAGTACATGGTGACAGCTGCAAGAGTATTATATGCAGCAAAATGGAAAACAGGAACTCTGTGTTTTGCATCCCATAAAAAAAGTGTCCTGTTTTGGTTTTCACCACTAAAAGTGACAGAACAATCTTTTTTCAGAACATGGGCAACTAAATGGTTTTCTTGGAGAAGGGATACTTACTACTTTTTTCTTAGATTTTTATACCACCTCTCCCTCAAATGAGACCTGAAAGCAGCTTACAACAAGAAAAAAAGTATTTAAAAAACAATACTTTATTATGAACTGCGTGTTCTTGGTTTCTTTCTCTGTGCTAGAACTGAAGAGCATGTGACTTCTGTGGCTTCCTTTCTATGATAATTCTGACACATTGGCCGTTTCCACACGGCTTACCTTATTCTGCAAAATAGCGAAATCTCGTGTGAAATCTCACGAGAAGACGCTATTAGTGCGTCTTCTCGCACGATAACAGCATCTTCTTGCGAGAATTCGTGCGAGCTTTCGCTATTTTGCAGAATAAGGTAAGCCGTGTGGAAACGACCATTGTTTCTTTTGATGCACTGATTAGAAGAGGCTCCTTTAGCTTGGGTCTGTATCTCCTGTTGCCACCATTCAGATACGTCACAAGGAGGGAAGTGGCAGTAAAAGACATCAGTAAGCACTACTGTGGCACAGAATGATGTGATGCCCATACTAGTCCACTTCCCATGCAAATTCTGCCAGTCTGGTCACTCTGGAATCTGGAAGTGGATCCTCTTGCTTGACTGCTCATCAGTATGTAGTCACTGCACAAATAACTGGTTGCAGAGATATTGGTTGGCTGAGTGTCAATATGCAGCCAGTATTAACCAGCAGCCTGATGGGAAACAGCCTAGCACAAACCCCATGCCAAAACCTAAATGCATTTTCTTGGAAGGAAGCCTTGCTGTTCTCAGTGGAACTGATTTCCAAGTAGATGTGTGTTACAAAATATCCAAGCCACGTTTTTCCATCACAGGACCTGAAATCATTTTTCTATTCTGTTTCAAATATTCAGCCTTCTTGGAGCATAGTAATCAGAACTTGAAACTACATGGTCTTGTTCAGTACAGAAACTTGCTGAACTGAACAGTCCACAGACTCTGGATTGGACATACTGATATTCATGGGATTACTCTGGAATAAATTGTGGATTGCAGGCAAAATATTATGTTCCATCCCTGTCCAATCAGATGTCCTAGAAGCTCTATTACTACTGCAATTTCATCATGGTTAATGTTTAGAGTTGCCCAATTTATTAATTCATATCTAGCCTCTCTACCTTCATGAAGGCCACCAAAGAGGCTAACAGATTAAAAACACATATAATAAAAACACATCTTAAAAATGATTAAAACCAAAGCAAAAACATATTTGCACCCTGTGGGACCTACTACAGTTCCGCAGGCCGTGTAAGACAGAGATGTTCCACCAGGCTTATGGTTGAGGTCAGCAACGGTTGCCACCATATCCAGTATAAGGCAGTGTCTTTTCCCTTATGGAGGGCAGAAATATTTATGGACTATTTTAATGGTTTTATTCTGACTGACCTAATTTATAATTGTCTGTGGGTTAAATTACGTACATTTTTATGTTCTTATAATTGTATAAGAAATGTTGTACACTGCCCTGAACCCGATTAAGGTTTAGAAATCTAATTAAATAAATAAATCATTCAAACAATTGAAAACAAAGGTAAAATACACACACAAAATAATAAAATACACATGAATGAAAACAGCAATTTGAAAAAGGGCAGGAAAGAGGGATCACTGAGAGAAGGCCAGTTGAAATAAAAACCACATCACCTACTGGTGGTAGATGGCAACCAAAAGGGACAGGTGAGTCTCTCTGGGAAGAGTTCCAGAGTTTTGCTGCTGTGACTGAGAAGATCCCCTTCCGGGTTGCCACCTGGCCTAATCTCAGAAGGTTAGGTAAGTTTGTAAGGGAGTAAGTGGTCCCTTCAGGTGATCCCAAGCCATTTAGGGCTTTAAAGGTTAACATCAGCACGTAGCCATAAAGTTTCAGGCTCTAAGTTCCATATGCTGTGATATATCTGCATGATTTCTTTTGATGGACCCACCCACTTCCTAAAAACATTTGATGGGCACCAGGAAAGATGTTGGTGGTGCCATGTTGTCCACAGGCTCCACATTGGGGGTCCCTGCCCAAGAGAAGCAGAGAATTGGTTCGAACTTGCCAACTGGCAACATTATGTTGTGTTAAAGGACTGATAGTCAGGTCCGAAAAGCTGGTAAGGTCTGCCGGTTTCGCTTAGTGACCCCCAAGATTCAACCAGGTTTATTTATTTGCTTCATTTATATGCCACCTTTCTCCCCAATGGTGACCCAAACCAGCTTTCATCATTCTCCTCTCTTCCATTTGATCCTCTCACAACAACCCTTTGGAGTAGCTTAGGCTAATTGCATGTGTGACTGGCCCAAGATCACCTAGAAAACTTCTGAGGCAGAGTGGGGATTAGAACTTGGATTCTCTCCGATTCTAGTCCAGCACTCTAACCACTACACCATGCTTAGCTAAAATAGTGAGGGGCTCTAATTATAGGCTAAGTATCCAACAAAAGTAAAATGTAACAATGGCCAGAAAAAATAACCCTTTTAAATTCTCAAAGAGAGGGATGAACAGGCATGGTTCACTAATGTCTAGGCTTGGGCTTATAAAGCATATTTTTATCAGGCTTTCTAAAGCCACGTTTGATGTTCCATTAGCAGCATGCAGTAGGCCCCTGTGTCCTCTGCATTACACTAATTGTTTAAGCATGACAGGTTATTACTTCAGTCAGAGGGATAATGTAGGTTGGAAAAAGTAGGGCACAAACACAATTTTCTACTTCTCAAGAAGCAATTATAAATAGATGAGAAGCCATAAAAATATTACACGTGGGAACAGATCTTCAGTGCCAATGAAACGGGTGCTATGGAAGTAAAACAAAGAGCAAGACAGGCCTGGAGCTGACAAATTGCAACTGGCGATTGCAATTAGCGATGGCATTCTGCAGGAAAATGGACTCTCGGGCGACAGAATCGAGACTCTCACTAGACGTTGGTCATATGCAATATGTTTCCATCAGTGAAACTGCCTTCACATCAAAACTTTGAAAAATGGTTTTCTCGCTGTCCAGAAGCAAAGCAAAACAAAAGTGTTAAAGGATATAGAAAGGTGGTAAGGCTGCAGCTGCATACCAAAACATAAATGGCGCCCTAAGTCCTCTTTCACATATTACAATATAGCTTATTTATTTTTTCTTCAGTTTTACTTATGCAGTTTCTTTAGTTTTACTTTTGCACGTAGAATACTGTGGGAGCTGGCGGCAAAAACGTCTATGATTCGGGAATTCCATTTATTTGGAGCTCGGTCAGTTGTAGCCAATACTTTCCTTCTATAATTAGGGGTTGGATCCCATGCAAAATCTTTGCCAGTAGAAGTGATTGCTATCAGTGGGGCAGGGCTTCTTTGCCTCCCCCTCCCACTGCAGCTCAAATGCCCCTAGTCATGTCCCCCAGAATAGTATGAGGCAGGAGTTGGAAGTCTGCTGTGGGAGGGAGGAATTGGCTGTACATTACTAGAGATGGGCACAAACCAGGAAAAAAGGAACCGTGCGGTTCGTGGTTCGTCACATTTCACGAACCACGAACTTTCACGAACCTGCCCCGGTTCACGAATCAGTTCATTTTGGTTCGTGAAAATGTGACTTCCAGGCCAGCAAATCACCACTTCTGAAATATTTCATTATTAATATATGATTCAGAGAAATAATTTTCAAAGTTCAGATACATTTATTTAGCTTTGGGTATTGTTTATAATGTTTTGGATGAAAGGAGAGTGTGTTTCCTTTATGTATTTTAAGAGTTATAATGCATCTTTTTGCAGTTGGGGATATGATATGTATTTTATATTTTGAAAAATCCAATTTTAAAAAAGATAGTTTGTACACACATGTGGGGAGGGGGTGAGGTGCTGAAGGAATTGACAGCTGGGGCAAACCGTGTTGTGTAGAAAACGTGGACACAAAGTCCATTAAAAATGGAACCGTAGAAGACTCTTGGTATACCAATTAATTTCAGAAACAAGATGAGATAATTTGGGACTCCAGAATCTGGTAAGAAATTTGAATGATGATTTCCTTTGAGAAAACAGCCTCTGTGTGATACTTTAACTCTTGCTGCATCCATATGGAAAGTAAACTATTTTCGAGCCAAGATCAGTGGAAAGTCTGTGTGTGTGTGTGTGTGTGTGTGTGTGTGAGAGAGAGAGAGAGAGAGAGAGAGAGAGAGAGAGAGAGAGAGAGAGAGAGAGAGAGAGGAAAACTTCTCCAAAGCAAATTTGTTCATAGATCTTTTCATAAGTCAGTCAGGGGTCACATAGAAATGTACTAATGTCTCACTAATGCCAGACAGAAATATTAGCAAATATATTAAGCACAGTCTGGCAGCCCTGTTACTTTCTTTTGTGTGCCTAATTAAGTTTATGCTGGAAGAAGTTAGAGCCAAGTATTAATATTCTGAATCAAAATGATCTCTTTGGCTCTAGTTTGAATGAAGGTATAATGTAACAGCCCTATCCCTTACTCATTAACATCTAGTCTTGAATGCCCAGGAGGAATGCTATTAGCTTCAATAGAAATAACTTGGTGTTCCTGGGATCTATACTGAAGCTATAAATCTATGTGCACACTTGAGCAGTGAGTTCATTTAGGAACTTTAAATTAACTTTGTGCTCAAACCTTTATCAAGGATACTGGCTTTAGGTAGATTGGGAGAAAGATGTATAACAAGAGGTGTAATTGTGCTTAACTTCAGGCGATAATAATGTCCTTAGTTGAAAAAACAATCTTAGTCAAAAGACTTATTCCCCACCCCCACCCCTGCTGCCAAAAAATTGAGCATTATCCAGCCAAAGTGAAGTCTCACTGATTTGTGTAGGACAGTTAAGCGCATGCCAAACCTTTTTTTCCTTGTTGAAACAAATGGAACTGCATAAATATTTAGCTTTGCGTTGAATCTGTTTAAAGTGTTTCAATACGTAAACCATCTTATCCATTATTTCCCTTCAATTAGAGGGGAGAAGAATATTTATGTGATTGTTAAACATTTAACCATTTGGAATGTCATTGGACAAAGTCATTTTCTAACCATTAGAAAAGTCAGCAGTATAAAACACCCTAATTGGGGCATACCTCGTGGCATTTCCTTACTCTGAACAGTAGCCTTTTCGCTGCTAGTGCCAAATTACAAACTGATTTTGAATGTTCTAAAAAAAAATGATATGAAGGAAGGAAGCCATGGATGTTTCGAGAGACTGAAGCTCAAAACCTGAAGCCCAAAACCTTTGCTCCATTGCAGAGGTTCTTCTCTGGTTTATATAGAAAAGAGTCCAGTAGCACCTTTAAGACTAACCAACTTTACTGTAGCATAAGCTTTCGAGAATCACAGTTCTCTTCTTCAGATGCATGAAGGGTAAGAAGAAACTGGTCTCTTTTTACCCTCCATGCATCTGAAGAAGAGAACTGTGATTCTCGAAAGCTTATGCTACAGTAAAGTTGGTTAGTCTTAAAGGTGCTACTGGACTCTTCTATTTTTGCTACTACAGACTAACACGGCTAACTTCTCTGGATCTCTCTGGCTTATCTCCATCTTTGAAAAATGGGCAGGAGATGACTAGAGAGAAGAGCTTCTTCAGGATTTTGCCCTTTTATTGAATGCTCACTCCAGATACACTTCTGAAACACCTGTATTATTTTCATTTAGATGCCAGTTTATGCCTTTTTTCATATTCAGCAAGGCTTTTAAAATGATTTTGGTTTTGTTCATTGCCATTTTGCTCATTCTGCAGGCTCTAAAAAGTTGGGGACGCCTGGCCTATGGCATGTGGAATGATTTGCATCTTTGGGATTCTGGTCTGAATTCTGGATTCTAGGCTTGCCAGGTTCCTGCCAATGGTGGGCAAACTCCCAACGAATGTAGTCTTTGCCTGCCGATTGCTGGCAATCAACAGGAGAAGGCAGGACACCTGGAGATTGCCTGCCATTGGTAGGAATCTGTCAAGGAGGCCAGGGGAATGGGCGCAAATGCATCTGCATCCTCGGCCAATGGCGTCACCTCCAGTGAGAGCTGGAAGTGAAGGCATCACACCAGGATCAATTCCTAAGAGACGGGGATATGGAGCATGCGTATAAGGAACTCACTGCCACCCCTTCCCACCGATTGCAAAGGTGGACATGGGAGCTTTGCCAAAATCCTATATACAAAATCCAAAAGGTGAAAGAGAGCGGGTGACACTGGCAATAATATAAAAGATTCTTACTTGAATGTGCTACTATTAGATTACTCAGTCCTCTAGTCCTGGATGGGACATATACCCCAAAGCACTTCTCACTGTTCATGGGGAAAACGTGTCATCTGTTTGTGGCTTCTGCTGTAAGGTTATTGTTAAATGTACGTGGAAGGAAAAGTTTGGCGATTCTTTTTTCTTTCCCCTGGATGGACTAGTTTCTATGACCCTTCTCTGACTACTCAGAGCTGAACTATACACACAGGCCAGTGAGGTGGAAGATGGGCTGGTATCAAGCCACAAACTTCTGTAACTAAAAACTTGGCACAGCAGAAGAAAGTTTCTGCCTCTTCTGCAAAGAGGATTAAATTGCAACCTCCCCCACCTGTGATCTAAAGTGGTACAATCATCCCACCATGCTGAGAGTCTGCCCCCTCGTTCCCATTTCATTCTGCTGTATGTAGGTTTATGTTGGAAATACGTCTTGCATACAGAGAAGGCAGAAGACACAGAATACCTGCAGGGGGGGCAACAAATCTGACAGATGAATAGCAGGATGGGATCCTTCTTTCCTCCTCTCTTCTGTCCTTCTTGCACGTCTCCAGATCGGGGTCTCAGATGTTTCACTAACGAGTTAGGGACTGTAGACTTCATCACTATAGTGCCTTACATATATTGCTTTAAATATGTACCACCTATACTCCATGTTGTCTAATGTCAGTCCTAGAATTGATTGTGTTCTGTTTCAGTATTTTTTCTGCTCTGTATTGGATTCTTGCTAATGCTATGTCTTTTAAACATGTGTCTGTTTACCCTATGGCATTGCTTGTGGAAGTGTCCTTGATACTGTATTAAAATGTACATGAAGTTGAGACTGATGGTACTAATCTCATACTGTGTAATCTGCCTTGAGTCTCAGTGAGAAAGGCGGACTATAAATGACATAAACAAACAAACAAACAAACAAAATGGTATTCCTAGGCTACTTCCTGCTTCTTCCTAGAAGTCCCCTACTCCCAGTACAGTAAGATAGTATCTATTTTGTTTTTCTGCTTTCTGTCAAAGTTGTAGTTCCTGAATAAACTCTCTTCATTCACTCCTTAATCAGCCTCAAGATCATTCCTAAAATATACCAGAGCTTACAGTTTACACCGTGGCTGGGTTGGGTGCAGCTGATGGCCTGCTCCTAGCCTACAGCTTTCTGCCACATCTCTGGTGGAGGTGTAGTCGAGTCATAGCTGACTTATTAGGGACCCCCGGTGGGGTTTTCATGGCAAGAGACTAACGGAGGTGGTTTGCCATTGCCTGCCTCTGCAACCCTGGTCTTCGTTGGAGGTCTCCCATCCAATTACTAACCAAGGCGAACCCTGATTTGCTTCTGAGAGCTGATGAGATTGGGCTTGCCTGGGCTATCCAGGTTAGGGCCCTTTCACACCTGGATGACCCCCCCCCCCAGTTGTGTGTGCACTTTGTGAATAGAAAGCCCCCCCCCATGTAAGGTGTGAAGCATTTTTTTTTTAAAGATCTCACTTAACATGTCCCTAGCATTCAAAATGGGTTCCAGCAGGGCTCAGCTGCAGCTCAGAATGTACCCTTCTTCAAACTGAATATCTGACTGATTTGTGTGGGATATAAATTTGTTTATTTTAAAATGTGTATCCAACTTTCCATAGGTCCTGGCAGCATAGAGTATAATAAAATAACAGTATCTAAGCATAGAAAGCCTAACATTAAATAGAGCAAAACACAGCTGGAGAATACTGTCCAGCTTCTTATCCCAAAGCCTTGTGAAACCGTTTCGGCGGCAACGGCGGCAGAGGTGAGGCGGTGCAGCCGCGAGGCCCACGCTACCGGGGCAGACGGCTCCAGCGCGGCGGCGGCAGAGGCGAGGCGGCGGAGCCGCGAGGCCCACGCTACCGGAGCAGACGGCCCTAGCGCGATGGCGGCAGCGGCAGAGGCGAGGCGGCGCAGCCGCGAGGCCCACGCTTGCAAGGCCCAGCCCCGCCCGATGCCACGAGACGGCGAGGGGGCGGGAACCGGGCCCAGTGGCGGCGGGCGATAGGCCAGCCCGCCCGCCTACCAGGGGAACAGGGGAAGGGCGCCCAATGGCAGCCGGGAGGCGGGAGGAGGGAACACCGGGCCTCCCGCCCAGGAAGGGCTGGAGCCAGGTGTTGCTACCGGCATTGGGGCAGTTAATGGGCCTCACCTGGGGCGCTGGCAATTGAGGAGCGGGGCGGGGCTGCCCCTAGCGAGGGAGGGGATAAAAGGGGTCAATGGCTTCCGGACGAGGAGGAGAAGCAGGGAGGCTGTCCTGAGGGAAGGACCATCCCTGGGCCCAGAGGCTGTGCGTGCCTGTTGCCATACGCGGCTCAACAGCCCTGGAGCCATCTGAGGCCAATCTGCAAGGAAGCTGAGACCCCGGGAGCCAGCACACAGGCTGCTTGCCCGGCCTAGGTAGCAGCGACTGCCCCCCTGGACCCGCCGGCGGCACAGACCGAACCCCCGCCACGACGGACCCGGCAGACGCGGCGCCCCCTGCCGACCGAGAAACTCACAACGTGGTGGAGAATGCAGGCATTCGACCACCAGTGAAGCGCCTCCCCTACTTACCCACGCCTGCGGGGTGGGCCAGCAGCCGGCCCTTCCTCCGTCCGCCAACGTTCCGGGGACCCACCACCACACCGCCCACACCCACGGCAGCTATGGATCAGGGTGGAGGAGGCGGAGGGGCAGCGCCTGCCATCCCCGGCGGCTCGTTTGACTTTGCCCAGTTCGGGCAGTGGATGGCCGAGCAACAGGGCCGCCTGTTGCGCGACATAACCGCTCAACAGACGGAGCAGCAGGGGCGGATTCTGCAGGATATCGTGGCCCAGCAACGAGACGCCCAGGCGACCCTCCTCCGGGATGTCTGCCGCACCCTAAGGGATGCCCAAGGTGGGGCCGGGGCCCCGACTGTCCCGGGGGCCCCCCATAGGGCCGCCCCGTTCCAACTCACCAAGCTGGGGCCAGAGGACAATGTGGACGCGTTCTTGGAAACCTTCGAGCGCACCGCGGAGGCCGCCCAGTGGCCTCCCGCCCAGTGGGCCTTTATTCTCGGACCCTACCTGACCGGGGAAGCCCAGGCCGCACTCAAGGCCCTCCCGAAGGAGGAGGCGGCTGACTATGCGAAGCTGAAAGAAGCCATTTTGGATCGCTATGCCATCACCCCCGACACGTACCGCCAGAGGTTCCGGGCCCTGAGCTATAACAAGGGTGATCGGCCGCAGGGGTTCGTGACCACCCTCCGGGACCTGGCATACCGGTGGCTCAAGCCAGAGACGCCGGGCGAGAAGGCCATCACGGATCAGGTCGTCCTGGAGCAACTCCTGAACGTTCTGCCCGCCAAGGTGCAATACTGGGTGGCCTGCAGCAAGCCGGCCGACCTCAAGGAAGCCACGGCCTTGCTGGAGAATTTCATGGCGGCGGAGCCGAGGGAGCCCAACAGGGATGGAGCTACGCCGGGGCGCGACAGCCGATCCTCGGGAAGAGCCTGAACGGGGCCTCGCGGACCCCTGGGGGCTGACTCCGCCACCCTGCCCGCCACCGGGGCCAAGCCTAGCGGTGGTGGAATCCCGCCACGCTGGCCGTGACCCCCGCCACCCAGTGCGAAGACTTCTGTCAGCCCGGCCCCCGCCAGCACTGCCGACCGAGGGCCCTGCTTTCGCTGCGGACAGCGGGGCCACCTGATGAGGGACTGCCCCCTAATGGAGTGTGACGCGGGGTGGGAGGAAGCCCTGCCCCTGGCCACCCGTGTGGTCCGTCCCCCACCTCTACTGGTCATCGTTGAGATCGCGGGCCGACGGCTGTCCACACTCCTGGATAGCGGCAGTTCCGTCTCGATGATACGGACCAGGCTCTTGCCCGAAGGCCTACCCGTCGTGCGGCGCACGTCTGTTGCGTGCCTCCACGGACACTCGGAAGAGTACCCGGTGGTGCGAGTCCCGGTGCGGTACCAAGGGCAACAGTGGGAGTTGGAGCTTGCACGAGTACCTGCGCTCCCATACCCAGTACTGCTGGGCCGAGAAGCACCAGGCCTGGAGGTGACATTGTGGACCTCGCCAGTGGAGGCTCTCCCCGCAACAACTGACCCCGGGCCCCGTGCCGGGACCTCGATGTCACCTGATGAGCCCTCGCCACCGTCCTGGGGTGCCTTCCCGGAGGCCCAGGCGGCTGATGCTACCCTCGAGTCCCTCCGCGACGCCGTGGCGGTAAGTGAGGGGTGCGTCCGGGACGGCCAGAGGGCTGGCCGTTACCCCCGAATTGTCAAGGAAGCAGGCCTCTGGTACAGGCTGACTACCAGTCGGGGTGTTGAGACCCGGCAGTTGCTGGTCCCGTAGGCCTTCCGGGCCTCCATCCTTTCCTACACCCACGACCACATCTGGGCTGGCCATCAGGGGGCCAATAACACGTTGACCCGGGTCCTGGCCCACTTCTTCTGGCCGTCCGTGGCCGCAGACGTCAAGGCCTTCTGCCGATCCTGCCCGGTGTGCCAGCGAGCCTCCACCCGACCAGCCCCCAAAGCCCCCCTGATGCCCCTACTGCTCATACAGACCCCCTTCGACCGCCTGGCCATGGACTTCGTGGGACCCCTGCCACGCACAGCCCGCGGCTGCCGGTTCCTCCTGGTCTTGGTCGACTATGCCACTCGCTATCCAGAGGCCATTCCCCTGCGGTCCATGCAGACGGCCGGCATCGCTAGAGCACTGATGCGGTTCTTCGCCCAGGTGGGGTTGCCCCGGGAAATCCTCACTGACTGCGGGACACCCTTCACGGCCTCCTTGACGCGACAGCTCTGCTCAACCCTAGGCATCCGCCAGATCTTTACGTCCATCTATCACCCGCAAACGGACGGCTTGGTGGAGCGCCTCAACCAGACCATAAAAGCCATGTTGCGGAAACTGGCCCGGGACAAGCCGAACCAATGGGACCTCCTGGTCGATCCCCTCCTCTTCGCCCTGCGGGAGACCCCTCAGGCATCCACCGGCTATGCCCCCTTCAAGCTGTTGTACGGCCGGCGGCCACGAGGTATCCTGGGGGTGGTCGAGGAGCAATGGGCAACCCCTCGAGACGACCCCGCAACAGCGGCTCCAGACTACGTGCGGGAGCTGAAGGAGCGCCTCCAGCTCGCCCAGGAGACAGCTCAACGCAACCTGGCCGGGGCCCAGGAGGCCCAAAAGGAGCGCTATGACCGGGGAGCCCGGCTACGCACCTTCCAGGAGGGCGACAAGGTCCTGGTCAATCGGCGAGTCTTCGGCCCCCACCAAGTCGGGAACCCATGGAGGGGCCCCTTCACAATCACCCGGGTGCTGGGACCTCTGACGTATCTGGTCCAGTGGGGACCCTCGCAGCGACAAACCAAGAGGTTGCACGTCAATGACATCAAGGCGTGGCGGGAGCGGGAGCCACAGATGTGTCAACTCGCTGCTGACCCCCTAGAACCCGCCGACGGAAACCTGCCCTGGACCCCCCCGGGGGGACCCCCCGGAGGCCCCTACGCTGGACCCGGTGCTCCTCCCGGAGCAGCGTAGGCAGGTGGAACAATTGCTGAGGGACTTCCCCCACAGCTTCTCGCGGACCCCGGGGTGCACCACGACTGTGACACACGCCATACCCACCCCACCGGGACGGGTGGTACGGGCACCCTGGCGGCCTTTGCCCCGGAAGCAGTGGGATGAAGTGGACCGTGAGGTAGCTGACATGCTCCAGCTGGGGGTTATAGAGCCCTCGCGCAGCCCATGGAGGAGTCCTGTGGTGCTCGTGCCGAAGCCCGACGGGTCCGTCCGCTTTTGCATTGACTTCTGGGAAGTCAACCGCATCGCGCAGTTTAACACCTACCCCATGCCGCGGGCGGAAACCCTCATCGACCAACTGGGAACCGCCCGGTATCTAACGGCCCTTGACCTGACCAAGGGCTATTGGCAGGTGCCCATGGCGGAGGGTGACAAGGAGAAGGCGGCCTTCGCCACGCCCCAGGGGCTGTTCCAATTTCGCATGATGCCCTTCGGGCTACACGGGGCGGCTGCCACCTTCCAGCGGCTGGTGGACACGGCCTTAGCCCAATGTCAGGGATATACCGCCGACTACATTGATGACATCCTCGTCTTCAGCCCTGACTGGCCCACCCACCTACAGCACCTCCGCCGAGTCCTGCAAGCCCTGGATGCCGCTGGCCTACGGGCAAACCCGCAGAAGAGCCGGGTGGGCTTCCAAGAGGTCAAATACCTGGGATTCATAGTCGGCCGAGGTGTACTGAGACCAGTCCCCGAGAAAGTGGCCATGCTGGAGGACTGTCCCCGCCCGGCCACCAAAAAGCAGCTCCGACGCTTCCTGGGGTTGGTCGGATATTACAGTAAGTTCATCCCGAACTTCGCATCACGAGCCAGCCCCCTGACAGATCTCCTCCGGAAGGGGCTGCCTGCCAAGCTCACTTGGACGGCGCAGGCCGACGGGGCCTTCCAGACACTCCGGATGGCTCTGTCCAGTGCCCCGGTCCTCCACAATCCCAACTTCAACGAGCCTTTCGTCGTCCACACCGATGCCTCTGACACGGGGCTCGGAGCCGTGCTCTCCCAGGAAACCGACGGGGTGGAGCGGCCAGTCCTCTTCCTAAGTCGCAAATTGCAGAAAGCCGAGCGGCAGTATGCCACAGTGGAGAAGGAGGCCTTGGCCATCAAGTGGGCGGTGGTGGCCCTCCAGTATTACCTCACCAATAACCCCTTCACCCTAGTCACGGACCACGCCCCTCTCTTGTGGATGGCGCGGATGAAGGACCACAATGCCCGCATACTTAGATGGTATATGTCGCTCTTACCTTTCAGTTTTGTGACGAGACACCAGCCCGAGCACCTGCACCAGAACGCCGACTTCCTGTCACGGATGCATGAGGAGGACCAACCAGCATCTGGGAGCGAAAGGGGGAGGGTGTGTCCGGGGACGAGCCTCCCCTCCCTCCTCGCCGCCGCCCCCCCCGGCTCCACAGGCCCCGAAACTCACCCGGCCGGGGCAGGCGCGGCGGCGGACGAGCGCAGCCGCGGCAGTCGGCTCGGCAGCCGGACGGGACGCCGTTGCTGTGCTGTGGAGGAGGCCGCGGCGACAGAGGCCCAGGCAGGAGGGAACGCCCCGGGAGAGGCGCACCAGTGGGACGGGCGGCCATCAGGGCGGGCGCCGCTGGGGCGGGTGGCCCCGGCGCGGCGGCGGCGGCAGAGGCAAGGCGGCGCAGCCGCGAGGCCCACACTACCGGGGCAGACGGCCCCACCGCAGCGGCGGCAGAGGCGAGGCGGTGCAGCCGCGAGGCCCACGCTACCGGAGCAGACGGCCCTAGTGCGACGGCGGCAGAGGCGAGGCGGCGCAGCCGCGAGGCCCACGCTCGCAAGGCCCAGCCCCGCCCAATGCCACGAGACGGCGAGGGGGCGGGAACCGGGCCCAGCGGTGGCGGGCGATAGGCCAGCCCGCCCGCCTACCAGGGGAACAGGGGAAGGGCGCCCAATGGCAGCCGGGAGGCGGGAGGAGGGAACACTGGGCCTCCCGCCCAGGAAGGGCTGGAGCCAGGTGTTGCTACTGGCATTGGGGCAGTTAATGGGCCTCACCTGGGGCACTGGCAATTGGGGAGCGGGGCGGGGCTGCCCCTAGCGAGGGAGGGGATAAAAGGGGTCAAAGGCTTCCGGCCGAGGAGGAGAAGCAGGGAGGCTGTCCTGAGGGAAGGACCATCCCTGGGCCCAGAGGCTGTGCGTGCCTGTTGCCATATGCGGCTTAACAGCCCTGGAGCCATCTGAGGCCAATCTGCAAGGAAGCTGAGACCCCGGGAGCCAGCACACAGGCCGCTTGCCCGGCCTAGGTAGCAGCGACTCCCCCCCCGGATCCGCCGGCGGCACAGACCGAACCCCCGCCACGACGGACCCGGCAGATGCGGCGCCCCCTGCCGACCGAGAAACTCACATAGGATCTGGGAGGCCCAGGTTTGAATCCCCACTCTGCCATGGAAGCTCACTGGGTGAAATTGGGCCAGTCACACCCTCTTAGCCTAACCTACCTTGCAAAGTTGTTCTGAGGATTAAATAGAGGAGAGGAAAACAAGATAAGTCATCTTGACTCCCTATGGGGGAGAAAGGTGGGGTGTAAATGAGGCAAATAAAATAAAATAACCAGTTTTGCTGCCACCACTGAGAATTCCCATACTTCTACTGTTGCTAAGACATCCTGGGGGACACATGGGGGAAGCAGTCTGGCAAATGGGTCCTTAGTCATGAGTAGACATGGGCATGAACAGAAAAACAAACAAACATGGTGTTGGTTGTTCGTTGCCATCCACGAACAACGAACAATGAACATTGACGAACATGATCCTGTTCATGAACACGTTTGTTGTTCATTGTTCGTGGAGGCCAGCAGGCTCTCCTCCAGCCATCAAGATCCCTACCGCACCACTCCCAGAAACCCCACCTGAGCAGGCATCAGGAAAGGTACCAATAATAAATAATAGCTTGGCCTCAGAGCCTGGCAGCAGTCCTGGAACCTGAAGGGGTAGATCCCTATCCCACCACACACAAAGAAAATTCAAGCTCCAAAGCACTCGCCCTGTCTGTCTAACAGCAGCTGTCTCTCCCTGAAAGCCAGAGCTGGGAGTCCCCCTCCCCCCTGGTCTTTTCCTCTTGTAACAAATTTGGAGCTCCAGTCCACACTTGGAAGGAAGACCTGCCTATCAAGCTAAATTGGGCTTAGATTGGGGTTTCCAGGGCAACAGCAGGAGTTCAGACAAGTTGCCAAGGGAATTGATTGCAGGTGCCAGACTGTCTGGCTTAACAAACAGCAACCAAGGAACAATGCTTGCAATGACCACCTGTTTGTATAGAATGGGGCCTCACGAACAGCTTGTTCATGAACAGCAGATTGGCTGTTTGTGGGTTTTTTTAGTTTGTATTGCTGTTCGTGCCCATCTCTAGTCATGAGGCCTTATAGGTAAGAACCAGCACCTTGAACAACTTTAGCATAGTAGTTAAGTAATTGGGCTGTGAATCAGCACTCTGCCAGGAGCTCAGTAGGTGGCCTTGGATAAGCCTCTCAGCACCAGATATATTGTGGAGATAATAACAACACTAACTTTGTTCACCACTCTAACTGGGGACCTAATCCACCTAGAAGAGTGGTATATGAGACAAGTTATCATTATTGAACTGAGCCCAGAAGTGAATTGGAAAGTCAATTAATTTTTTTTAAAGGTGCAGTATAATAAAAATTAGTAGGAGTAAGTAGGGTATGGTATGGAGGTGTGGAAAAGCAACAGTCCTTCATAAGTAGAAAGCCTTGTTGAAACTAGATGGATGAATGGAGCAGGCAACTAGAGAGGTGTGAAAAGAAGACGTACCGCTTTTTTTTAATGTGAAGGGGACTCATACTCAAGGCAAAATGGAGGAAATGGGTTGCACAGTGCTGGAATCCAGGCTGCCATGCCTTTAATTTGTGTACTGTATTTTGGAATCAAAGTGCGCGTGCGCACACACACACACAGAGTGCCCAAGAATGCAGTTAGTTGAAGGGAGAAGAGAAGGAGATGGTCACATTCTCAGAAGCATTTTACATGTTCCACGGTAGAGCTCTGGCACTGAAATGGATTCTGGGGCTGAGCCCTGTGAGATCCTAATTAAAACAGGCAAGGCTAAGCTTGAGAATATTTGGCCTGCAGCATCAGGATCTCACGATTAGACATGGGCACAAACAGCATTACTAATGCAAAGAAGCCATGAACAGCCCGATGGGCGGTTCGCGAACAAGCTGTTCGTGAGACCCCATTCTAGACGAACAAGAGGTCGTCGCAAGCATCATTCGTTGTGTTCATCCGCTGTTCGTGAAGCCAGACAGTCAGCCATCTTCAATCAATTCCCTTGGCAACGGAGGCAGGGACTGCCTGAACTCTGTCTGCACTCCTTCTGTCCCCCTGGAAACCCCAATCTAAGCCCAACTTAGCTTTTTTTTAAAAAAAGAAATTTTTATTGGGTGAGTAAAAATTAATATTACAGATTTTCAATTAAAACCCTCACTTCCATGTTCTCCCACCCTTTTCCCTCCCCCCTTAATCTAAGACTTCCAACAGTTTTCCAACCTGCTGTCTGAATCTACTACTTATATCCCCTTTTCTATTCTTAACTGTCTTAACTAGGGATGTGCGTTTCGGCTTTCTGAATGCCGAAAGAAAGCCGAAACAAAAGTGTTTCGGCTTCTTTCGGGTTAGCCGAAACGTTTAGGAGAAAGCCGAAACGTTTCGGCTAGCCGAAAGAAAAAAAGGCGAAACGTTTCGGCTTCTTTCGGCTTTCTTTCAGCTTTTCAATGGGAAAATGCCTCCGTCTTCCCGGACGTCTGGGGGAGGCATTTTCCCACCGAATCAGCGCAAAATTGGTGGGGACCTTCCTCTAACCCCTCTCTAAAGAAACCCCAAGTTTCAGACCGATTGGACTTTGGGGGGCCATGTTATGGCCCCCCAAAGCAGGTCCCCCTATCCTCCCATAAGAAAGCGAAGGAGCAGCATATTGTTAGCATGCTGCTGCTCATCTTCTTCATTATTTCCTATGGGGAAAAATGAAGAAGCAGGCTTCCTTTGCCAGGGGTGGCATTTTGCATGCAAAATGCCCCCTTACCCTCAGGGGCCCTTCTCCCACCCTTCCTCCCACCCCCACCAAGGCTCAGCCTGCTCCCACTTGGGGGGGGCATTTCATGGCCTCCCCAAGTAGGTGCTCTGCTCTCATCTCTACCACTGACAGCTGGGGGAGGCTTGTCTTGCCAGGGGTGGCATTTTGCATGCAAAATGCCCCCCAGCCCTCAGGGGCCCTTCTCCCACCCCTCCTCCCACCCCCCACCAAGGCTCAGCCTGCTCCCACTCGGGGGGGGGCATTTCATGGCCTCCCCAAGTAGGTGCTCTAATCTCTACCACTGACAGCTGGGGGAAGCTTGTCTTGCCAGGGGTGGCATTTTGCATGCAAAATGCCCCCCAGCCCTCAGGGGCCCTTCTCCCACCCCTCCTCCCACCCCCCACCAAGGCTCAGCCTGCTCCCACTTGGGGGGGCATTTCATGGCCTCCCCAAGTAGGTCCTCTCAGCCCCTAAAGTCCACCCCTTACAGCCCCACACAAACCCAATTCCCCCCCAGCTGCCACACACAGACCGAAATCCCCACATTAGCCCCTCACAGACCCAAATCCACCCCCAGCAGCCCCACACCCATAACCCCAGGAACAGGCTGGCAAAGGCCAGCCCTCTCCCTTTGTTCCCTATGCTGGGAACTTCTAAACTCTCTTTCCCTGGGCAATTCTGCACAGCCCAGGGGTGCCACAATGGTGGGCACACTTCTGAGTGCCAGCTGGTCCCTGTGAAAGAGCACCTGAACCACAGACACCCTCCCTCAAATTCCCCCACCACCTACAGAGATGCCCCATTGTTCCCTATGATGGGAACCAACTGCACAACAAAGAATAAAACACAAACAACACAAAATAAAGTTTTTTAAAAATTATTTTCTCCCTTTCAAAGTGCAAGTAGCCAAAGCATTATGACACATTACACCAGCAGTCCCCCACACAGAAAAATAACACAACTCACTTAACATCAGAGAATCACAAAGCACAATTCCTGTCAAAAACACTTTATTTCTTGAACAGCTTTAGGTTACACAGCAGGGGAGCACACCAAAGGGCATGGCAGCAGTATCTTACACAAAAATAACACAACTCACTTAACATCAGAGAATCACAAAGCACAATTCCTGTCAAAAACACTTTATTTCTTAAACAGTTTTAGGTTACTCAGCAGGGGAGCACACCAAAGGGCATGGCAGCAGTATCTTACACAAAAATAACACAACTCACTTAACATCAGAGAATCACAAAAGCACAATTCCTGTCAAAAACACTTTATTTCTTGAACAGCTTTAGGATACACAGCAGGGGGGCGCACCAAAGGGCATGGCAGCAGTATCTTACACAAAAATAACACAACTCACTTAACATCAGAGAATCACCCCAAAATATTGCTGTCAAAAGCACTTTATTTCCTTAACTGCTTTAGGTTACACAGTAGGAAGGCACAACAGGGCATGAAAGCAGTGTACTACATAAAAATAACACAACTCACTTCACATCAGAGAATCACACAAACACAACTGCTGTCAAAAACGGTGAAGTGGGTTGTATTATTTTGTGTAGTACACTTCTATCATGCTCTTTGGTGCGCCCCCCTGCTGTGTATCCTAAAGCTGTTCAAGAAATAAAGTGTTTTTGACAGGAATTGTGCTTTTGTGATTCTCTGATGTTAAGTGAGTTGTGTTATTTTTGTGTAAGATACTGCTGCCATGCCCTTTGGTGTGCCCCCCTGCTGTGTAACCTAAAGCTGTTCAAGAAATAAAGTGTTTTTGACAGGAATCGTGTTTTGTGATTCTCTGATGTTAAGTGAGTTGTGTTAATTTTTCTGTGTGGGGGACTGCTGGTGTAATGTGTCATAATGCTTTGCCTACTTGTACTTTGAAAGGGAGAAAATAATTTTTAAAAAACTTTATTTTGTGTTGTTCGTGTTTTATTCTTTGTTGTGCAGTTGGTTCCCATCATAGGGAACAATGGGGCAGGCTGGCCAGCCATCTCTGTAGGTGGTGGGGGAATTTGAGGGAGGGTGTCTGTGGTTCAGGTGCTCTTTCACAGGGACCAGCTGGCACTCAGAAGTGTGCCCACCATTGTGGCACCCCTGGGCTGTGCAGAATTGCCCAGGGAAAGAGAGTTTAGAAGTTCCCAGCATAGGGAACAAAGGGAGAGGGCTGGCCTTTGCCAGCCTGTTCCTGGGGTTATGGGTGTGGGGCAGGTGGGGGTGGATTTGGGTCTGTGAGGGGCTAATGTGGGGATTTCGGTCTGTGTGTGGCAGCTGGGGGGGAATTGGGTTTGTGTGGGGCTGTAAGGGGTGGACTTTAGGGGCTGAGAGGACCTACTTGGGGAGGCCATGAAATGCCCCCCCCAAGTGGGAGCAGGCTGAGCCTTGGTGGGGGGTGGGAGGAGGGGTGGGAGAAGGGCCCCTGAGGGCTGGGGGGCATTTTGCATGCAAAATGCCACCCCTGGCAAGACAAGCCTCCCCCAGCTGTCAGTGGTAGAGATGAGAGCAGAGCACCTACTTGGGGAGGCCATGAAATGGCCCCCCCAAGTGGGAGCAGGCTGAGCCTTGGTGGGGGTGGGAGGAAGGGTGGGAGAAGGGCCCCTGAGGGTAAGGGGGCATTTTGCATGCAAAATGCCACCCCTGGCAAAGGAAGCCTGCTTCTTCATTTTTCCCCATAGGAAATAATGAAGAAGATGAGCAGCAGCATGCTAACAATATGCTGCTCCTTCGCTTTCTTATGGGAGGATAGGGGGACCTGCTTTGGGGGGCCATAACATGGCCCCCCAAAGTCCAATCGGTCTGAAACTTGGGGTTTTTTTAGAGAGGGGTTAGAGGAAGGTTCCCACCAATTTTGGGCTGATTCGGTGGGAAAATGCCTCCCCCAGACGTCCGGGAAGACGGAGGCATTTTCCCATTGAAAAAGCCGAAAGCCGAAAGCCGAAAGAAAGCCGAAACAAAGCCGAAAGCCGAAAGCCGAAACGGCTGGCCGTTTCGGCTTTCGGCTTATTCGAAAGAGATTCTTCTTTCGGCTTTCGGCTTTAGGCTTTAGCCGAAATTTTTTGGCTTGCACACCCCTAGTCTTAACACACTGCTAGAATAGATAATATATATTAGATTAAACAAAACCTAACATCAAACTATCAGTTACATTATGTTTCTAACTTATCTCCTGTCTTCTCTTGTAAAGATCAGTATCTCCTCCTTTCTGCAAAATTAATAATTATCTAACAACCATAATTGTCCCTTTACGTCCCATTCCTTTTCCAAATACTGTTTTAGTTTACCCCAGTCATTAAGAAATTCTTCTGGATTCTGTTCTCTCAACTTTCTCGTCATTTTGTCCATTTCTGCCATGTACAGCAATTTTTGTATCCAATTTTCAATAGATGGTACTTCTTGCACCTTCCACTTCTGAGCATATAAAATTCTTGCCGCTGTTGTCATATAGAATAATAAAGTTCTTTGTTGCCTGGGAATCTCTTCTAATTTCAGATTTAGCAACAACAGTTCTGGGTTCTTATTTATTGGGATTTGTAAAATTTCAGTCATAACTTCTGTAATATCTCCCCAGAACTGCTTTGCTACCTCACAGGTCCACCACATATGATATAATGAACCTTCATGGTTTTTACATTTCCAACACTTGTCTGACATTTTGTTGTTCCCATATGCTATTTTCTTCGGCGTTAGGTACCATCTATGTATCATCTTAAAAACATTTTCTGTAAGCCCAACTTAGCTTGATGGGCAGGTCTTCCTTCCAAGTGCGGAGCTCCAAATCGGTTACAATTGGTTACATGGGAGAAGACACCAGGGTGGAGGGAGGGGGGTGTTCTGTGGCCATGGGAACTCCAATATCATCCCTACAAACCCTGTTAGGCAGTTCTGACTGCCAACCACAGACCTTCTGTTTTGCTCTATGGGACCTCTGGTTATAAAAGGCACTGTGCTCCCAGGCTGGCTTTCAATTTCAGCAGGCAGTGGGGTGGGAGAAAGCTGTTGCTAGCTTTTTGGGAGAGAGACAGGGAGAGTGCATTAGAGCTGGGATTGTGTGTGTGTGTGTGGTAGGATAGGGATCTATCCCCTCTGGCTCCAGGGTTGCTGCCAGGTCCTGGGGCCAAGCTCAATGGGCACCTCGGCTGAAGGCTCACACTGATTATTATTATTATCAGTGCCTGATCTGGTCAGGTTTTGGGGAGTGCTGGGCTAGGGCTCTACCCCCTCCCTCTGGTTCCAGGGTTGCTGCTAGGCCCTGGGGCCAAGCTCAGTGGGCACCTCGGCTGAGGGTTCACATTATTATTAGTGCCTGATCCGGTTAGGTTTCTGGGAGTGCTGGGCTAGGGCTAGTGTTCTTTTCTTTCCTCCTTAATTCTTGTTTGCTGGCACAATGAGGCTTTGGGTGGGGGCCAAGGGTGGTTGTGGGGGGAAATGCAAAGATTGTCCCAGTTGCCCAGCGGGAAGCAGTACTGGGCAGGGCTCTGGAGCAGCAGAGACTCCCGCTCCCCAGAATTCACCTGTGGGGGCTGTGAAGGAGGCCAAAGAGCTCTTGCCCCTGGGGGAAGAGGAACTCTTTAAACTGTTTTGAGGAGGAGGAGGAGGGTGAGGGATCTGTGGAGGAATGGTTGGGGTTCGATGAAACATCCATCCCGTCCCCATCCCAAACTCCCGGTGCTGTCCCTGCCTGCAGTCCACCCCTCATTTCGTCTTCCATTGCCAGCTCTGCAACGCGGCAGGTAACCCTTCGTCCTCCTTCCCCTGGAACAGGTAGTGGGCCACAGTTCAAACTCTCTGTATGGAGGCCCTTCAGGGCCCTTCTGAATGATCCCCATGTAGTGCTGTGCCATGTTTGTGATGGCCTGGTGTGCAGGGGCAATTACCCGAAGCACCTGTCATTGACAGTCCTGACTAGGCAAGTGAAGACGTGCCACCCAAGCCTGTGGTCTCTGTCCTCGGCCAGTGAAACATCCGGCGTGGGGAGACAGAGGGCTACCAGCTCCTCTGAACTGGGATCAGTGGGAGGGTCATTGGAATCCACCCCAAGTAAGAAGCCTTGCCCCGAGGGTGCTGCTGGTGGGAGCGGAATGGTCAGGCAGGCTGCCCTTGGGACGGTTGTTCCATCGGAGTCGGAGATAGTGCTGTTGAAAAGGGTGAGGTCAAGGGCTCAGGAGGCGGGCATTCATGTTGTGGCAGAGACGATTGTCCTGCAAGGATTCCCCCTATCTGTCATGGAGGGCATTGGCTTCCAAAGGCTGCTTCAGCACTTTGCCCCACAGCTCCATGCCGTCACGGCACACTGTTGGGTGTCTAGTCCTGCCTGCCCTCTACTAGTCAGTGTGAGATATGGTGCTCAGGGAGCTGTCGGCCGCCAAAGGCTGTCCAGTACATTTCACGACTGACCTCTTGAGTGGCCGCCATCACAGCTACCTTGCCATCACTGCCCACTGGTGGCAATCAGAGGGCCTCCGCCGCACCAGGCCAAGAACTGGCACCTGTAAAAAGGTGCCCTGCTTGACATCGGGCTACAGGGTAGTTCTCGTCCAGGCTTGGGGGATGGACAATGTCCATACTGGGAAGAACATCACCACCACCATAAAGGCAGCACTGAGGGAGTGGGCAGCTGGGGAGGAAGGGTTTGTCTGTGGCTTCATGGTGATGGATGTGGGAAGCAACATGTTGGCTGCCCTGAAAGTGGCATCCCTCCCAGGACTGGTGTGCATGACGCACAAGCTGCACCTGGTGATGAGGGACATGCTCGGGCTAGGGAGCAAGCCAAGGGACAGCTGGGATGAGGGAACATTGTGGATGCGCAATCTGCTGGACAGCTGCCTCTGCATTGCTTCCCACTTCTCCTGCAGCATCAACTCTTCCTGCAAGCTGTTCCAGGGGCAGGGCGAGGGGGGGACCCCAAGTACCAACTCTTTCAGGACCTGCCCACTCACTGGAACTCCACTTATGATATGATATGTCATCTGGTGGAGCAGAAGGCCCGTTGCAGGACATCCTGTCATCTACAGACGTTCTGAGGAGGGGAGAGGAGCTGAGCCTCAGCTCCATGGAATGGAGAGTCCTTGCCCAGATGTCCTGGATGCTGAAACCCTTTAAGGAGGCCACTGAGCTCTTGTGCTCGTACGAGGCCAGCCTGGATCAGGTCATCCCCCTGATCCACAGGCTCGACCTGTTCTTGGCCAAGGACCTCGAGCATGAGAAAGAGCTGCTCCCCAGGGTGAGGACTTTCGAGCATGAGAAAGAGCTGCTCCCCAGGCTGCTCCCCAGGGCGAGGACTTTGTGAGGAGGATGCAGGCATGCATGGCCGAGCGCTTGCATCCTCTGCGCCATGAGGTGTCATACCAAATGGCCTCCCTCTGTGACCCCCCCAATCAAGGGCAGCATTGCCATGTGGGCGGGTCAGATGCAGCGCTGGAAAAAGGAGCTCTGCACAGCGGTGCTTCGTTTCCAGAAAGAGAAGGCAGGACGGAGGGAACTGGGCAGGGGTGAAGGGCAGGCAGCAGAGAAGGAGGAAGGGGGGGAAGAGGTGGGAAGAGAGCCATGCCAGGAGAGACCCACCCAAATTGCCCCACTTGATCTCTGGGCCTCGTCGGTGGGCTGTGTGGTTGGCCACAGCACAGTGGGCGCATCTCTCACAGTGGAGGACTCGGCGGGGGCTATGGTGTGAGAGTACGTTGCGGAGTACCTTGCGGAGCCCACTGAGCCCCCCCCCCATTCAAACCCATTCGAACCCAAGTAAATCTGCCATATGGTCAGACCTGTCCATCGTGGCAACCAACATCCTGTCCTGCCCTCCTACCAGCATGCAGAGTGAGTGGGTGTTCTCCCACCTGGGAGACCTCCTCCGTCTCCGCCATGCACGTCTGCACCTGGACCTGGTGGACGTGTTGACCTGCATCAAGATCAACCTCAACCTACTTGGGTATCCCTCCGTGGACCTGGACCTACCTGGGCTCTGAGCCACCCCAAGTCTACTGTGGTTCTAGGCCAAGCTCCTCTGCAGCGGGCTCTAGCCCACCTCAGTTCTCAGGGCTGCTTCCACAGCTGGTAACCCTTTGTCCTCCTCTCCCAGACAAGTTCCCATTCCCTCTTTCAACCTCTCCCTCTCTGGGTGACACCAATACAACCCTTCCCCACAACTTGTCCTGCCCATTCTGTCCTCTGCCTGACAAGTTCCTGGTCCCTCTTTCAACCTCGCCCCCTCTGGATGGAACCACTACAACCCTTTCCAATGACCTCTCCTGTCCTGCCCATCCTGTTCTTTCTGTGAAGGCAGGAAGGTGGGTCATGTCAGCTGCTGCCGCCTTTGAACACGAGGGACTACCACAGCACTTCCACCGCCTTTGGGCCTTCCCGGTCCCGCTCCGCAATGCAGCTGGTAACAACCCTTTGTCCTCCTTTCCCTGATGTTCCCTCTTTCGACCTCTCCCTCTCTGGATGGAACCACTATGACCCTTCCCAATGACCTCTCCTGTCCTGCCCATCCCGTCCTTTCTGCGAAGGCAGGAAAGTGGGTCTTGTCAGCTGCCGCCGCTTTTGATCACAAGGGACAGCTGAGCTGCTGTTGTGCATGTGGTTGTATAATACCAAACGGTGCCCCCTATCCATGGCGCCTTCTGTCCTCTCTGAGCAGGGGGGAATGGGTCCCGTGCCATGACTCATGTCCTTTCCGTGAAGGCAGGAAGGTGGGTCATGTCATCTGCCACCGCTGCCCCGAGACTCAGTAGATTTCTTGGCTCATGGCTCGCCAATGAAGGGGTCTTCCTGGTCCTGATCCATGATGTGGCCGGTAACCCTTTGTCCCCGTCTAGCTGACAAGTTCCTTGACGGTCCCTCTTTCAACCTCTCCCTCTCTGGAACTGCTCAGATGCCTCCCAACCTCTCTTGTCCTGCCCATCCCGTCCTTTCTGCGAAGGCAGGAAGGAGGGTCATGTCATCTGCCACCGCTGCCCCGTGACTCACTGTGTTTCTCGGCTTATGGCTTACCAATGAAGGGTCTTCCCGGTCTTGCCCCTCGATGTGGCTGGTAACTGTTTGTCCCCCTCTCCCTGAAAAGGTCCCAGTCCCTCCTTCAACCTCTCCCTCTCTGGATGGTGCCCAAATGACCCTTCCCTGCGACTTGTCCTGACCATCAGGTCCTCTCTCTGACAAGCTACCAGACGGTCCCTCCTTCAACCTTGGCCTCTGTGGATGAAACCAATATGACCCTTCCCAACGACCTCTCCTGTCCTGCCCATCCCGTCCTTTCTGTGAAGGCAGGAAGGTGGGTCATGTCAACTGCTGCCGCTTTTGGGCAAGAGGGACAGCTCAAAAGCTGTTGCTGATACGGTTGTGCCACATGGTGCCCCCCATTCTATGGCACCTGCTGTCCCCTCTGAGCAGGGGGGAATGGATCCCTCCTACCCTTTCTGTGAAGGTAGGAAGGTGGGTGCTGTCTGCTGCTGCTGCTTTTGGGCACGAAGGGCAGCTCAGAAGCTGTTGCACATATGGTTGCACAGCATGGTGCCCCCTATCCATGGCACCTGCTTTCCCTTCTGAGCAGGGGGGAATGGGGCCCTCCTACCCTTTCTGTGAAGGCAGGAAGGTGGGTGTTGTCTGCTGCTGCTGCTTTTGGGCACGAAGGGCAGCTCAGGAGCTGTTGCACATATGGTTGCACAGCATGGTGCCCCCTATCCATGGGCACCTGCTGTCCCCTTTGAGCAGGGGTAACTGGGTCCTGGCTGCAATACCCGTCCTTCCCGTGAAGGCAGGAAGGTGGGTGATGCTGGCGGCAGCCTGCCTGTACTGCCTGCACAGGTAAGCTGTCTCTGAGTAGTGTGGATTCTGTGGAACTGCTGTCTTCTGTAGGGTGCACTGAATAGACTGCCATGCCTGTGATGGCAGGCTGGTGGGTGTTGCAGGGGGCAGCCCACAGCTCCCCATTTGGGCACCTACCTGTCTGTTCACAATCTCCTTTCCTAGGGGAACCAATGCCTCCTTCACAACGGGGAGGGGGAGGCATCCTCCACCGCCTCGATGGCCAGCACATGAGCCTCCGCTTCTACATGTTAGGGGTGGGCCCCACCTCCCACCCTTGGTTCTTTCCTTCCAACTTTCTAATGACAGGATAACGCAGATATTTATGCAATCCACATGTCTCCCCAATATGCCTGTACACGGTATCTGTCTCTCCTGTCAATCCAATACAGGTATTCAATGTATCCATGCATCCCTCTATCCTATACATCTACCCCATACAGCTATGCACCTGTCTATTGAGAAACCTATCTATCCCATGTACCTAACTGTCCAATGCTCCATGTCCAACTGGTGTGTTTGGGCATCAACAGCCTCTGCACCATGCGAGGTATGGACAACAGCATTGGCCCTGATGCCATGATGTCCCCATCTGGTGGATGTATGTTGGTGTCTCTGACCCACCAGGGTGTGAGTTTGTGTGTACAAGGCCTCCACGTATGCCAACATGTCTTGTTGGAGGGTTTTCTTTGCAGACTGTTGCTGTTGGGTCATTTGGTTATGCGGCGGCCGATGACCTGACCCACCTTCCAGCCTTGGTGGAAAGTAGCCTCTGGGAGGCCTGGCAGGCGGGCACATGTGGGGATGCTGCTGGTGAGCGGCTGCCCCCTAGAGGGGAGGTGGCCTGCATCCACCTCCCCCAGCCCACCAGGTCCAGCAGGCACCAACATAACCCACATTAATGCCTTGGCGGAAAGTAGCCTCCGGTAGGCCTGGCATGCGGGCACATGGGGGGTGCTGCTGGTGAGCAGCTAAACTCCCCACCCCCTAGAGGGGAGGTGGCCCACCTTTGAGTCCACTCCTTGTACTTGGGGCCAAAGTCAACAGGTGGCTCCAATTGTATCGAGTGGGAGTTTCCTGGGGGCATCAGATTTGGGAACGTATAACTCCAAGATCCGTATTGCAATCTTTACCAAACTTGGGTGATGGCTGGAGGAGAGCCTGCTGAACACTCCCTGTGAATATGGGCTCTCTACGTCCAATGGGGCCGTTCTGGCCCCCACAAACAACGAACACTGAATATGTTAGTTAATGGGACATGTTTGTTACTATGGTTGTTGTGGGTTTTCCGGGCTGTATTGCCGTGGTCTTGGCATTGTAGTTCCTGACGTTTCGCCAGCAGCTGTGGCTGGCATCTTCAGAGGTGTAGCACCAAAAGACAGAGATCTCTCAGTGTCACAGTGTCACTGTGACACTGAGAGATCTCTGTCTTTTGGTGCTACACCTCTGAAGATGCCAGCCACAACTGCTGGCGAAACGTCAGGAACTACAATGCCAAGACCACGGCAATACAGCCCGGAAAACCCACAACAACCATCGTTCTCCGGCCGTGAAAGCCTTCGACAATACATGTTTGTTACTGTTCGTCTGTTCGTGTCCGTCAACAGCAGTGAACAACCAACAGCGTGTTTGGGGTTTTTTCCCCGTCCGTGCCCATGTCTACTCACGATACTTTGTGAACTGTGGCAGGTTATTGTTGGAGCATCCCTCAAAGAGCACTGAATTTTCAATATGACTATTTGTAAGAAATTTTGCTTCATAGGAAATTTTTAAACTTCTTTTGTATTGATTTTCGTAACGAGAAAGCAGAATCTTATAGACAATATGAGGCTTACTTAAACCCCCAAAGAGGTCTATTGAAAAAGGAAGGAATGAGACTTGTAGCATTCTGATTTAACAATAAGACCACCCTTTCTCAGCTGGTTTGTATATCTCTTATTGATAATGCTCCAATAATCTCTGCCTGAGCTCTGGAGCCTTTATGGACTTGCTCCACAGGCTTTGGAAGTCAATGGAAAGAATCTCACAAATTCTTAATGCCTTTTTGATTCCAGTCTCCTGTAACAAATGCTTAACATGAGCAAGGAAAATAAATCCCTGGGAATCTATAAGCTATCATCAGACTATGGAAACTGGAAATTAGAGAGTATAAAATGCTATCCAGTATTTATAATGCCATATATTTAGGGGAGGAAGGAAAAGATAAAGGACAGTTGTGCAAAAATAATTACTTCTGTATAAAGTCTTGCAATGTTCCAAGGAGAGAGAGAGAGACAGAGAGACAGAGAGAGAGAGAGAGAGAGCACATGCTTGTCGGTGCTAGTTTTATAGTTACGCCTGTTAATAGTTAATGGATGGAAAGTTTCATTAGCAAGAGCAGAGTTGCAATTAACTTCAAGGAGGTTCTATCCCACTCAAGTCTGTAGCACTTGCTGACAGAAAATGGTTTAAATTTCCTTTTTGGACACAATTTATTAGATTTTCGACACTTAAACCTTAACGAACAGTAAGGCCTTCATTCAATAAAAGATTTTTTTTTGTATTTTCTCATTAGTCTGTATGGAGGATCATGCTGTAGATTGTTTTTAATTTTTATTTCAAAAAGATAATTTCTGACCTATCAGGACAAAACCAGATCAGGTTGGGTGATTTTTTTTTCTGTTTCAGAAATACAGTTCGATGATATTTGAAGATTGCAGCTTCTCATTTTACTTCTTTTAGATACCAGTTGACTTTCAGGCATTTGATAACTTGCTGAGGGTAATTCAATAAAGAGGCGCTTGCTCCTTAGTGGAAGGACTATTCCTACAAATATAAACTGTGGGTTGGATCCAAAGATGTGCGAGCAGATGTTGCTAGTGTATTTCTAGATGCGCAAGCAGTAGCACAATGGCTGCCACAATGCACAATGCTTTAATATAATTTTTAATGAAGCAACTATGTGTATACCCAGCAGCGGGATGCAGAACAGATGGTTGACACGATTTCATTTAATTTGGTTTAGAAATTGTAGCAGAAGAAATACCCTGCGCTAATATCCTGCGTCTGCGGAAAAGAAGATATGGTCACTTTCACTAAGCACAAGCAGTCAGTGAGGAGTAATTTTGCACTTCCTCTTGAATGCCAAAACCTTCCCTGGTATTCAACCATATGAATATTGCATGTATGTTTGTAACCATGTGTTTCTTCTGCCACTCCCTCTTGTATGTGCACTCAGTAACAAACAACTGATTGTGAGAAGCTACCCTGCATAGGGTTGTAAACTTCATAGAGTGCGGGGATTTTGCCTGCTTTTCCTTCCTTACTGAGGATGTCTGTGTCATGTAACTTTTCATCCCTGTGGATCCCCCAAGCTCCAGCATCGTCTTTTTGAGGCTCACAGAAGGCTGCTGAGGCAAGGGGAAGGCAGGAAAGATCAGGTCCCACCAGCAGCAGCTTTTGCTGGGAAGGCATAAAATCCAGCCCACTGTCAATGGAATTGCTTTATATTAACTGATTTCATTATATAGATGCCCCTAGTTTGTTTTCCTTTGATTAATAAAAAGTATGTTTACATTTAGTAAGTTGCCATTAATCTGGGATGCGCTTTACTTGGAAAGCGAAATACTGAATCAGCAAGGCTTCCGAAAGCCACCCATAGACACAGAGTCCCCTTTCTACTCCTTATGTTAGAAAGAACACACACAAAGTGTTTTATTGGAATAGAAATGCTGCTTCTATCCACTCCTCCCCCCACAGGTATCCCCGGATTCTCCAGAATTTGGCTTCCCACCACTGACTGTCAATACAAAATGGTGGCCCAGAATGTACTTTGTAAAGAAGATCTATTTCAGTTATTTAAAAAATATAAATGTTTAACAAGATTTTAGTTTTATAGAAAGCTAATTTCAGATTGCAGAATTACTTTAATAGGTTATACACATTTCTTGTTTACATACTTAACAAATTTAGCAATTTGGTATAAAATGACTCTAGAAGTATTATTCACCGTTTGACAATTGGCCATATAATTTCTAAGTGAATGAACTGAAAAGGCCGATATTGTTATATTAGCTTATGCTGAATTAACCTCAGTATAGTACCAGTAAATATGTAACTGGAAGCCAGCCATAACAGCTAAGATTTTTTTTCATAGGATATAGCATGGTATTAAAAAGTATTTCAGGTTTAACTACCCAAGTGTAAAACAATCTAATTGAAGAAAGCATCTAAGAGATTGAGGCCTCAAAGCAAGTTTTCTTCTCTAGGGGATGGAAACATTTCCTTTAACTGTTTGCAAATGGTAAACATCAAAGATTTGAACGGATTCTGCTAGGATAACTATCCTTAACAGTAACATCCTTCTACATCCGCTGAAATCAGTGACTTTAGAAGTCTGTTTAGATTTGACACCAGTGCAAATTTATAGTGCAGTCTGTTGTATCATATGCACCATCTGTCCCAATTTTCCAATTGGGTCCTAATATAAATAACAACTTTAATCCAAAGAACTAACATGTTCTTGGCTTACGAATCTCTGCAGGGCAGCTTACAGCAGAGCAAAGTAACACAGTAGCTCTGTTCGTGTATTACAGTGACTGCACATACATCTGTTTGTAAGAAAGGGTCCACACACATTCACTTGTCAAATGATAGTGGGGACCAGTACCATGCAGGGTTTGTCTCATATGTTCACAGTGCACTGAACATAACATAACATGAGGAGGCCCTTTGGGGAGGAGCTGTGGGTTAAGTGGTAGAGCATCTGCTTGGGATACAAAGGTCCTGAGTTCAATTCCCAGCATCTCCAATTCAAAGGATCCGGTGACAGGTGATGTGAAAGACCTCTTTCTGAGACCCCAAAGAGCTGCTGCCATTCTGAGTAGACAATACTGACCTTGATGGACCAATGGCCTGATTCAGTATAAGGCAGCTTCATGTGTACAAGAGAAGCACTCAACACACATGTATACAGAAAATTCAAGTGTACAGTGTACACGGATTGTACGAGCATTCACTGTAGCTTGTGAACAGGGATAGCATGTAATAGGAACAGCACCTACAAGGGAGTGTGCTGAAAGGAGGGAGCTCTGGGTCAAATTAAGCATGACAATTGTGTGCAGTTTCCTCTCTCTGTCTTTCTCTGTGCCTATCTGCTATAAAGGACAGGTGGGGAGAGGTCTTAACTCTTTCCACACCAGCAGCTTTTCTGCTAAAAATCACCCCCTTCTGAAGGCTGCATTCCCCCTTTGTTGGGGGGAGCAAATGTACAGCAAAAATAAAACTCAGAAAAGGGACTGTGATAGTGAGTGAGGGGAAAGTGTGAGACACTAGAAGATGACTTCCCCCCCAAAGAATCCTAAGGGACATTGCAAAGAATGTTATGATTTGTATAAACTAGATGGAATGATGCACACTAGAAATTTAGCGATTCTAAGCAGGGCTACTCAGAAGTAAGTTCAGTGCTTCCTCCTGGGCAAGTGTTTTTAGGATTGCAGCCTTGGAAAGAGAGCACCAATCAGGAGAGGATGCAGCATGAAGTATAGACTACTGGCTGAGTGTGTATGTGCCGTCAAGTCGCCTCTGACCTCTGGTGACCCTATGGATGAAAGACCTCCAAAACGTCCTATCTCTAACAGACTTGCTCAGATCCTACTGGCTACTCAGTGCTTTTTCTGATGTCATCTTCCTAACAGCTGATCCAGACCAGTTTGATAGTGAATCCCTCTTCAGGGGTTTCCGAGGCCTGTTGCTAATTTAGCTGGATCAGCAGCTGTAAACAGGAAGTCTGGGCCTCTGTGTAAATATACTGTGGCAAGATCGGCAAACAGCCAACTAGTGATCCGGGAAGGTGCATAGAAATGCAAGGAGAAGCAAAGTACAAGGCAAGTCCAGCGACGCCTAAAAAACTAACAGCATTTATTTCAATATTTATTTACCGATTATATATTTACTGTATTGCAGCCTGCTTTTCTCACTGAGACTCACAGCAGAGTACACTGTTCAGATCAATCAGAGTCCATAGAAGGAGTCAAACTAAAAGTGCAGGTTTTAAAAGAGCTGGGTCCAGGTTCCTGATGTCAGAATAGCACAGGAGGAGGGCGTGTCTCTGTTTTTACTGCTTCATGTACACAGAATACTCCATCTGGAGAAGCAAAAACAGAGACCTATCCCAACTCGCTATTTTGGAAAATGGCTTGAGGGGGGAGGCAGGAGCCCTTCCTTCTCCTGCAGTGGCACCTTGAGGATGTTTGGGCTTTCTTTTTCTTTTTTTTTGTTCCCCTCAGCTGCTGTATGGCTGCAGGGAACCAAAGTTGGGTCTGAGGAACTTGGACTCAGCACTTTAAGAACCTGCATGTTTAGTTTGATCCAAAGAGCACAGAGTAGGTCAATACAATCTATATGAGGAGACATCAAAAGAGAAATCTGAATGAGCATAGCATATTAGGCATGATACAGAGGGAAACTACACAAGATGCCCAGGCACATGTTGGGTCCCGCAAGGTTACCTGGGTAGTGTAAACTTACAAAGAAGAGCCACTCGATGTGATTCTCTGCCAGGGGAGGAACGATGGGAGGGATTCTCTTGCTTTCAAAAACCTCAGCTCAGGTTTTCCTCCAGGAGCTCGGGGGGGCAAGGGGGATGGGACAGAACAGGAGGCAGGAAATCCAGGGCAGCTTTTTGCAAGTGAAAGAGAGAATTCGACCGTGATGCAATTCTCCACTGGGGAGAAGAGCGGTGGGGAGGATTGTTTTTCTCTTGGAAAAGGCTGGCCTTGATTTCCTGCCTCCTTTTACATGCCCCCCCCCCCGAGTTCCCAGGGGAATGCCCGAGCCAAGGCTTTTTGAAAGAGAAAGAGAAAATTCCTCCCATCGCTCATCCCCCAGTGGACGATTGCATTGAACTGCTGTTCTTTGTAAGACTACACTACCCAGGGATCCTTGCAGGACCCAATACATGAAGAAGAGGTTTCTGACATCCCGTGTAGTTTGGTTCAGAGTGTGACTATAATGAAGAAAAGTGGTATTGCATCAGTAGAATACAATAAAATGACAGCAGGGCCTGTAAGACAGAGCTGTTCCGCCAGGCATTCGGTGGTTGAAGGGGGCAGTGCCATGTCGGCCTCCCACCTTTGGGGTGGGGTGGGGTTCTCCCCACCATTGCACTTGGTTAATTTATTTCATTATTGTTTTGTATATTGATTTTAGTATTGTTGTTTTCTTGTTTTTATTGATTTTAAACTGTTCACCGCCCAGAGCCCCTGGGGATGGGCGGTATATAAATTGAAATATAGATAAATAAATAAATACCTACAGCAAACTCAGTGGTATAATCCACAGTCCCATTCCCTGTATAAAGCTCCTCTCTAAATTAGTCTGTAACAATTATTACCCTTATAAAAAAGCACTCCTGGACACCTCTGCATTCATGAGCCAATGCTCATATCGAAATAAATGTTCTTAGTCTTTAAGGTTCCACTGGACGTTTGTTTTGCTACAACAGAATATATTACAAAAGACCTAAAATGTGAGTTGGGTTGGGTGAATCCGCAACCAGACTTTTGTACAATATTGGATCTTATCTTAAAAATATTGGGGGAAGGGGGCAAATTGACTTCAGCCTTGCCCCCCTTCCATCCCTTACCAATTCTGACAGGAAAAAATAGGGGGGGGGGTTGCTTTTGTCATGCACCTGGTTCCACAGCGAGATCCTAACATGGCTGCCCCTCAGCAATTTTCACTTAATATACTTGAAACCACATATTACGAATGGTTTTTTTTTTGTCTTTCGCTTCCAAATTTCCAAATGCAAGGTCGTTTTTAACCGATGAATTTGAAGTTATATTGTCCTGTATACCACCAATTAGCTTCTGAATTTCTGTCTTTAAACTAATTTGTAAAAAGTTGCTCCACTGATGAAGATTTAGACACTGAAACAGGAATATAGCTGGCATTCTGCCTTTTTCTTGTTGTGTGCCATTTGTAGCTTGTTAATTCCTTATAGCACATTTCCAATGGACGTAATTATGTTTTTTTGTAATTTTGTAAATATAATCCTTCTGTATTATATGTATCTTCAGTATTCTTTCTAATAATTCATAATCTTTCTTAGATCTCTGATACTCGGTACCTTCTTTTCTTTTTGGGACTTGCACCCTTTTTTTAAAAAAAATCCTCTTTTACAATTGAACTAATGTGCAATACCTTAATAAGACATGTTGTTGCATTATTTTGAGCAGGAGCAAGTTTAGGAACATGTCAGCTGAATGAGTGTTATGCTGAACTGTTTCTTCTATGTTGGGTGCTTCCAAACAATGATGGGGCTCCTGCTGCTGAGGATGTGGTACATTTGCAGTGGGAATGGAGTTTCTATATACTCGGTTTCTCTACATTTTCCCCACCCCACCCCAGCCCCCACACCTACCACCAGCTTGCACCACCTGAGGGCTTTGGGGGGTTATTTTGTTTATCAGCAACTGATATATCACTACAGGTCTATCTCAGTATGTCAATTACCAATTAAAATGATCTGCACTTTCCTGTCTACTTGGTGTTCACCCCGGCTATGCTATGATTGTTCCAAAAACATTTCCGTAAACCAGGTTTAGGAAGGGTTGTAGTAAAGCCAAGAAAAATTTGGAAGGGTGTACAAATGCACCACAATACTATGTGGAAGTAGGAGGGAAAACCTGTTTCATATTCCCAGCCAAGCTGGACAAAAAAACTTCTGTGTTTTTACATGTTTTTTAAATTTAAATTGTATTTTGTGAGCTAGTTTGACTCCCCTTTGTGTAGAAAAATGGGATAAAATTCTTAAACAAAAATGTTAAATTATCACTTAATGCTCATTGCAGATTAAGTATATTCTGAATAAACCACACACTTCACATACATCCTAGCTGCTACATTCTTTCTCAGAGGGAAAATGTCTCAAGAACTCTGAAAATGCATTATAAAAAGCTATAAATGTTAAATGAAGTAAAGTTTCTTTTTCTTTTACTGTTGCTTACTCTGGTGAAGTTAGAAAACAAATTTTTGTAGTAAAGAAGAGTGTATTATTTGGACAGAAACAGTCACAATAGGTAAGACTACAGGTATATTTGGATATCATTAAACTTTATAACTGAAAACACTGAACTATTTATTTTGAAACTGGTCACAGCATATTAATTGTTGCCAAAAATTATTCAAATTTAATTTGTAATGAATCATTGAAAATATCTTGTATATCTCTACAGTATGATAACGATCTAATGTAGATTGTCTTGTTTTAAAATGTTGATACTGTACACTTTGAGTAAAACTTTGTCTTTAAAAAAAATCACTTATTCTAGGCCTTCACATCTCACCTTAGGATGATTGGTCATCTCTATCATCCTGCTAAGTGATAAAGAGAATTTTACTAGGGATGAGACCAAATTTCAAAGCTCTTTGATTTGAATATCCCCATTTCGATTTTGTAAGAAATTAACCCATGAGTCTTTCATTTTCTTGCAGCTTTAAAAAAAATTCCTCACACTAATTTCTTCCCATTGAAAACACATTTTTTCCAATCTTATTTTTGAGGTAAATTGTGTACAAATGTGTAAAAGAAATAGAACTATGAAGGACATTGGGAACAGATGTGTGGTAAAATCTGTGGTAAAATGGTGATCCGCAACTTCCCATAATCTCTTTGGTTAAAAGGGATTGTGCATACTTTGCTTGATAGCATTTGGCTTACTGTTATAGATGCCCTGCCAGCTTCCCTCAGTTAAAATGTGTTGCTTTATTTCTAGCAATTAAAGCAGCAAATTTGATTCAGTCCTTCAACTGCCCTCAGTGGTGACAGGATGACAGTTGCGTCAAACTGTGATTGTTTTTCCTTGCCAGATAATACCGCAGAGTTCTGAGGGCCTTGACCATACTTCATTGCCCTCCTGTTAGAAAACTATTACTGTTGCCAGTGTATCCACAAATAATAGAATCTCCTCTTCCATCCTGTATTATTTTTCTTCCAACAAAATTAATCACTCCATTTAAGTAACTGTAATCTTAGGAACAATGCCTCCAAATAGCCTGAAAGGAATGTCAAGTAGCATTTATTAGTAAGCCATTCTGTAGAAGCTGTTCCAACTCGCTTTGATTTAGTGACATTGCTTGTGGTTGAAAGTTTTCAGCAAGGCCACACACATACAAACACTGACTGGTGATTCAGATAATTAGTAGAAATGGCAGAGCCCTGTCTCTTTACAAGGGAGTTAGCAGTGACATGCAATTAAAAATGAGCTGTAAAGGTAATATGTGTAGATTAAAAAAAACAACTAAAAGTAGTAGATCAGGTTGAGTAAAATCCGAGAACAGCTACTTATGAAAGCAGTAGAAATTGTTTTGGAACAATTACTTAACTGAGAGAATCTGTAGACCATTAGTCACTTAAGGAGCAGTATGCATAGGGTTACCGGCATCCAGGTGGGATATGACGTTCTCCTGGAATTACAAGTGATCCCTAGACTATGAAGATCAGTTCTCCTGGAGAAAATAGCTGCATTGGAGGGTGGACTCTATGATGTTATATGATCCCACTGAGCTCCCTCCCCAGGCTTCACACTTAAATCTCCAGGAATTTTCCAGCCTGGAGTTGACAACCCTATGCACTACGTGTCTGCAGCTCAAGCTATTCATGGGATCCTCAGATCAGTGTAATAGATTTCGAAGCAGGTTTCAAGAGTTTCTATGGGCATTGTGTCTAGGGGTGAAGACTTACTGACAACAGACTAGTGGCTCATCCAGAACAGCTGAGATGACAGCACACAAGTCAGTGGCCAGCAGTAGATTCTGCTGAAGCTACAGCTGTGTGGGCAACTGGAGGGTGAGGCCACCTCAGACAAGTGGTGGAGCTGCCACAGCTGTGTGTTGATCTTTAGAGAGAGTGGGGCCAAATAGGATAGATGCTGGTACTTCCTCATCTCCTGCAGGAGGAAAGGTTCTCAGGAGAGACATGGGAGGCTCACAGGGGCATACACAAACTGTGTAGTTCACTTTTAACAGTCAAGGAGGGTGGCTGAGGATGAGTCTTGCCAGCTGGCTCTCTATATTTCAAGGCGCACGTGGTGAGGAGAGGAGGAAGAGGGTGATGTTTGTGCCTTCCTTTTTCAAACTGAGGCCAAGGGGACTGGGCTGGGCAGCTGGTTGAGTGAAGAAGAGTATGGTATACTCCTCCCTCTCACTAACCTTAAGGCATTGAGATGGCTGGAGCAACAGCTGTATCAAGCAAAAAGGCTTGGGTGTAAGCCCCACTTACTCTCTTCACTGGAAGGCAGATTTTCCCTCCAAAATGGTCAAGATTGCTTGTATAGAGAGAGAGAGACACTGGGCAGGAATTATTCTTCTCCAAAAGACATAACCCTGATCATTTAGCTGAAGGGGAGTCTCCTTTCACTACCCACTTCCTCTGCCAACAACACACTCCCAGTTCTAACTTGTCTGTGTAAATCAGTGCTGGCTTTCACACTTAATTAAAGTCTTCTTCAAACCTAAAGCTGTCCCAGTTAGGGCAAACTTTCCGTTTTTCCTCACACAGAGGGTTACTAGTCTGATCCTCTTTGTCAGACTTCAATTCCTCCAACAATTTTATCAGCACCAATTGTTACCTTCTCACTGGCCAATCACAGAGAAGGGGGGAATAGCTTGTCAATTATTCTCCCTTCAGGCAGTTTTTAACCCTTTCCCTTCCACTCTCTGGGTGCTGCACTTAGAGCCAAGCTACAAGTGATGCCTTACACAGGTTGGACACTTGTCAGCTTCCCTCAAGTTTTGATGGGAAATGTAGGCATCTTGGTTTTACAGCTCGGCTCTCCATTGCAGCTGCAAGACCAGGATGCCTGCATTTCCCATCAAAACTTGAGGGAAGCTGACAAGTGTCCAACCTGTGTCAGACGTCACTTGTAGCTTGGCTCTTAGTAAACCTTTCATTTAAAAGCCCATTCCGTCACAGTGCCCCATTCCCCATCACATTGACTTCTAAGCGGACAATCTTATGGACATACCCACTTATCCAGTAGCCAATCGACTAGGGTGTATTGGAAGGGAAGGACTGTGTATCAGGCCCACCAGTATTCCATACTGTGTAGTAGAGCTAGTAAGCTAGATATTTCAGATTCTTTTGTATCCTTTCTCTTGTCTATTCTGCTGCTGTCTCTTTGTTTCCCCAGAATGCTTATCTCTGCCTGTCTCTTTCCCTTCCTGCCTTTCTGTGTGCTTTCTCTTGCACGCACTCTCAAACCTCCATGAGGCCAAGATGTTGCTCTCTCATCATCTCTGTCCATCTCCTGGTTAGGAAACTAGTTAGAATGCAATTCTGCCTTTCATATCACAACATGGATTTCTTTAACGATAACAAAAACACCAGTTTCATTTCTAAAGGAAAAAGTCTCATTTGGACTTTATTCTGAAAGCAGCCTTCCCCCTTTCACTGTGTAAGACCAGTTGTAGCGAATAGTGTGGTGCTGTGATTTGATGTGTCTCATTAGGATCTGGGGGACTCAGGTTCAGATCTCCACTCTGCCATGGAAGCTTGCTGGCTGACCTTGGGCCAGTCGTTATTCTCTCAGAGCAGAACCACAAGTGACAAAAGGCACAGGTTGGACACTTGTCAGCTACCCTCAAGTTTTGATGGGAAATGTAGGCATCCTAGTCTTGCAGCTTGGCTCTCTGACTGCTGTCCGATGGACTTTTCAACTGTCACTTGTCCAACATTCCGCCAAGCTGCCTACATTTCCTTTTGTCACTTGTGGTTCTGCTCTCAGTCTATCCTACTGTACAGGGTGATTATTGTGAGAATAAAACGGAGGAGGGGAGAACAATGGTGTAAGTTGCTTTAGGTCACCATTGGGGAGAAAGTAGGCATAAATATCTACATAAATCTAATCAGAGGAAACACAAATGCAAAATTCAGCATTCCCATGCTGAAAATACGATCAAGAACTGATCAATGAGCACTGAATAGCGCTGATCACCCGCACGATGGAGGGACTAGGGCAAAATGGAAGGTTGGATTCCGTCCTTCCTTATGTTTATACATGAAAAATCCTATTCCAGCTGTTCTACCCTAGTGACTGAGGTCATATAGTTAACTCAATTTAAATCATTTTAGGTCTGATAGATTTGTATAGCGAGCTGACTTCATTCTAGCAATGGTTAACTCCACTCCAGTTATGCGTGGTATCCACAAATACTTGGAGAAAGATTGCTTTTTTTGAGAGAGTTCTAAATAGGCTTGCAAATGAGGGTGTATGTTCTCGTTGTCTTCTTCCCGTGTCTGAAGAAAGGCATTGTGCTGGGATTGCCAACCTCCAGCTAAGATGTGGAGATTTCCTGGAATTACAACTGTTTTCCAGACCACAGATATTAGTTCCCATGAAGAAAATGGCTGCTTTGGAGAGTTGACCTTATGGCATTATACTCTGCTGAGGTCTCTCCCCTCCCCTCCCCAAACCCCACCCTGTTCAGGCTCCATCCCCACAATCTCTAGGAATTTCCCAAGCTGGAGCTGGCGACCCTACATTGTGTTGCCTAGGCAACTGTAGAATACTGTGTATGGCATACATTACCATGCCTTGTTTCATGATTGGCTTCTTGTATGTGTTGTTATTATAATTTATCATCAGCATAGACTCTGTCATGGATGAGGAGGAGGCAGAGAAAGCGTTAGCATCATTTGTGAGATAGGCATCCATTACTATAGTTTGGTTACGGAACTTTCCTTCCAATCCTCTTTGCAGCGGTGCAGTGTGGGTTGCGAGTGCCTGTGGTAACTCCTGGCAGGAGGTGGTGCCTGTGGCACCATGTGCACATGTGCGCAAAGCATGCGCACACTCCTGAGCCCCCATGCAATAATGTCACTTCCTGGAAGTGATGGCATCATGCAGGGCATGGCCACCTCCCTGAGCACCCCCCTGATTTGGAGCCACTTGCCTCCCCACCCCTTACCCCTCCACTGCACCCGCTCACCCTCTGGGTGTGCTCCTGTGATTTAGGGCTGCTTGCCTCCCCTACCTTTATCCCTCAGCCACTCACCGCAGCCTCCTGCACCACTGCCGCCCGCTTGGTGTACTCCTCAGCCAGCAGCCATGGGGGGGGGGCAGCTCAGCACCCAGTGAGCCAGCCACCCCATCAGCACAGCAGGTGGCCAGGGCAGCGCAGGTAGCCTCCTGGCTCCTGTGGATGTGGTGCAGTTTCTCCTCGGTGGCCAGCACCCCCTAATAATTTTGTGCTCAGGGTGGCAGCCCCACTGCTCCCCTACACTACACCACTGCCTCCTTGCCAGGTTAAAGAGTAGCAGCCCCATCGTAATGAGTGGGCCACTAGCAAGATGAGTGTGACAGGGTCAACATATGGACCAAACTACATGTTACATTTCATACAAGATCGCCACAAGGGCTTGCAGCAAGATGCCAGCTGCAAATTCCCAGTGGCAACTCAACAGAGAAACACTGCAGAGGCCCAATTACGGTTAGGATGGTGGCACAGAATAAAGTGGGGCTCCTGCCTTCCCTATGTGCCATTGTCCTGACCTGAAACGGCCCCATGGGGCATTATTTGCCCTGATGTTAGGTATATGGACAAGCATTCAGTGCAACTCCCTTATGGGGCAAATAACACATCCCCTGGGCCATTTTGGGTTGGAAATATGGTGCCGAGGGAAGGCAGGAGCCTCTCTCTGGCTTGTGCCAAAGTTCTGATCCAAATGTCCTGGGAGACACATGGTGTTTACCGGTTCAGGAAAGATCTACAACAAACTTTTGTTGTAGATATGAAAACCTAGAGTATGCATCTGCATTCTCTTTTTCAGAAGTTAAGTTTCCAAGTTGCTTTTGTGGTAAGATCCAAGGAGGATATTGTGGATAGACGATCCTGGGAACTATAGGCCAATCAGCCTGACCTCAGTCCCAGGGAAAATATGGGAGTAGATATTAAAGGCAACAGTCTGCAAGCATCTGACGGACAACACGGTGATACAGGGAAGTCAGCATGGATTTCTCCCCAGCAGGTCCTGCCAGACCAACCTCATCTCCTTCTATGACTGAGTGACAGGCTTACTGGATCACAGGAATGTGTTGATGTAGTCCATCTAGATTTCAATAAAGCTTTTGACAAGGTTCCACATGATGTTCTGATTGGTAAGCTGGAGGACCATGGACTGGACTCTAGGATGGTTTGATGGATAGGGAACTGGCTGGATAACCACACCCAAAAAGTATTTGACAATGGTATCATGTCTGATTAGAGGGAAATGTCCTGTTGAGTGCCACAGGGCTCGGTTCTGATCCCAGTGCTTTTCAATATTGTTTATAAATGATCTGGACAAGAGTCCGAAGGGATTACTCATTAAATTAGCAGATGACACCAAACTGGGAGGAGTAGCAAAGAAAACAAGGCTAGAATTTGACGAGATCTGAACACACTGGAAAAGTAGGCAGATTTGAATAAGATGCAATTTAACAGGGATAAATTGCCAGGTTCTCCACCTGGGTAACAAAAATGCAAAGCATACACCCTGAATGAAGTACTAAGAGTCTAATAAAATAAATGAAACAAATAAATGCACTTCTGGGTAGCAGAATGTGTGAATAAGATCTTGGGATACAGGTAGACGTGAAACAGGCAGTGTGATGCAGCAGCAAAAAAGGCAAATGCAATCTTGATGTTTATTAACAAAGGCATAACAGGATGTCATTGCCCCACATTGGTCAGACCCCCCTGGAGTTCTGGAGTTCTGGGTCTGGGCGGTTCTGGAGGCCACATTTCAAAATTGATGTGGAAAAATTGGAACTGGTACAGAGGAGAACATCCAGGATGATCAGGGTCCTGGAGAGCAAGCCCTACAAGGAAAGACCGAGGGACCTGGGCATGTTCAGTTTGGAGAAGAGGAGGTTGAGGGGAGACATGATTGCTTTCTTTAAGCATTTAAGCGGCTGTCACTTAGAGGAGGGAAGGGAGTCGTTCCTGTTGGTGACAGAAGACAGGACAAATGATAAATTTAAACTACAGGAGGGAAGGTACCGGCTAGACATTAGGAAAAACTTCTTCATGTTAATGTAATCCAGCAGTAGAATCAGCTACCTAGGGATGTGGTGTGTTCCCTCTCATTGGCAGTCTTCAAGGAGTGGCTGGATGAATACTTGTCAGGGATGCTTTAGGCTGTTCCTCATTGGTCTAGATGGTCTGTAAGGCCTCTCCCAACTCTGTGATTCTTTGATTCTATGATGGATCAAACATGTGTTGGGATTCTCTGGGCAAAGCTGAGTAAACATTTTGGATGCTTGTCAAAAGGTTACATTCACGTTGGAGAAGAGAATATGATTGCGGAAATGACTCTGAGAAGAGTTGTAGGAAATCAAGTTGACGTTTTTATCCTGATGGTCTTCTCTCTCTTGCTTTGCTATGTTATCTTAATATATTTTTGCTTTCAGGGTTGAGACATTTTTGATCCTCATCAGGGAACTCCCAAGGACACAATTAGAAAGACCTTACAGTGTATTAAGATTCTCTCACGTTCCTGTTGACCAGATGCCTTTAACAATCAATAAGCGTTAGTAATGCTTCGGGAGCAGATGGTGTGTTTTCAAGGCAGCCTCATCATCTTCAACTAAACATACACACTGCTTGACTAACCCTCCTTTGAATTAGTTTCCAGTATACAGTCCTGATAGTTCTAAAAGAAGGATTCCTTATTTTTTGCTGGCAAGGATCTCGCCAGATTAGCAGACCATGTAAAGGTATGATAGACTATAAGGAGGCCACAGAGCTAAGAAAATGCTTAGTCCTGCATTGAAAAATATTCCCCAAGCTGTTCCAATCGCCCTAGGAATAAAACACGAACGTTGCCAGAGTAGCAGATATGATGCAAAACTGCCGTTTCTATTTTGCATCAGAGAGAATTTAAGGACAGTTACATTAATTCTTCAGGTAAATAAAAAAAAAATTACAGTATTTTAATATTTCAAATTACTTGACAGATGTCTTTGCAATGAGTTGAATTATAGCACCAAATAGTGTCACATAGTCCAAGAGTGGGCAATTGGAGGTCCCATGGGCCAGATTCAGCTACCCAAAATAGCTTACCAAATGTTATGCAAGGTTAGTAAATAGTTTGTGAACCCTTTCATAAGGAAAAGGGAAAGCGATGGCTTCTGAATTTTGGTTTTTATGTAATGTGTCTGCTATTCCCTGTGCTTCATAACTATGTAGGCTTTTTTTGCTAGAGGTTGCCAACTTCATTTTAGAGTCTTATGATCTTTGAGGAGACCTATTTGTGTGGTAAAGTACATTTCTAGCCTGCCGTCTCATCTCTGGGGAATAGGGTGGTTCCTGTGAATATAGAAGTTGGCCTAGCCCATCGCTGGAATGATGCAGACAGGATGACCACTGGAGACTATTAAGTTTGGGGCAGGAAAGTTTTTGATGCAAGTGGACAGCTGTGTTCTGTATTTGTTGAAGTTGTGATCTTTCTCCTTGTTCTAGGGACACTCCATAATGTCGTTTAACGTCTTCTACATAAGGGATTTTGTCTATGAAGCTCAGCTTCCTTGCTTCCCTCCTCCTCCTCCTGCAGTCCCAAAACCCCCGAATGCTACTCCCTGGGGACACCCTCCCCCAGGAAAAGCATAGGGAGGACGTTCTGCAGCTGGAGGGGCAGTTGCTGTAAGTTGCTTCCCTTTCTACCCACAAAAAAATTCAGTGGGATCCAAGCCATAATTGTCTGCAAACCATTCACATGACTATAATTAACAAACCCATCTAATTGTTTAAATCAGAATAAACTGTGAGTAATGTGCTGCCTTTAGGGGGAACTGATGGATTCTTTTGGACGCAGAGGCCACAGTAAATCTGCTAATCTTCAAGGTGTCATAAGAGTCCTTTCTCATATCTACATAGCTTTCTGCTATCAATGCAAGTTCTCAGTGACTTCAGACAGATGGATGAATAAGTGTCAGAAAATAAACTGCTGACATGTTAAAGCTAACACTTTTATTTTAATTCTTGTAAGATTGCTGTCTGATTGCTCTAGTGGATCTCTCATTATACATTTGCCTAAAGCGGCACATCAGGAACCTAGACAGAAGAATGTTAACTCTTAGGTAGTGGGTACAACAGTTCAAGTGATTTCCAATAACTCTTTTATTAACAGGAACATCACCACTCAAAGCACAAACATCAAAACAGCAGTTATAGAATACTCAACTCCCCTCCAGAACACACTCACAATTAAACTCAACCAATAGCAAACACCCAGTATTCAGAAACCCTATCCGCTAGTTCATTAGTCTGTAGAGGAATCCTGATTGGCTGGCTCAACAACACGGCCAATCGGAATGAAGCTGTACGGAACCTTGCTACAAAAGCCTTTTTGCTTGAAGCTCCCAGTACACTACATTAACATTCCTAAATGGCTGCAGATTTTTCCTCAGTAGGAGCTTATTGTCAGGAGATAGTCTTCCAATACCTCTGATCCTGAATGAGAGACTTTGGACAAGGTGACCTCCTCTAGCTAATGGGAGGTATTGGAGCTGATGGCAGATATTTAATATTTAAGTAAATGTTGAAAAACTGGATTGTCCAAGTTTGTATGCAGCATAGAGAGAAGTAGAGAGATCAAACTAAGAGTTGGCTGAAATTGATGGTAGAGGGTCTTTCTCTGTGGGGACCTGATGAGGGATAGTAGATATACTACCTTATAAAAGTGGGGGGTTTGCCTCTACCTGTGCTCAATTTCTGTATTTATAACCAACAAAATATGACAAAGACATACCAAGTCTGCAGTTCTCTTTCATTCACAAAACCTGGAACTTGTCTCTGGAACATCTCACCATTCTTCATATTCTTGATCCACTCAAGATATGGAGGGGCTATGGCTCAATGTGACAGGATCTGCTTTGCATGCAGAAAGTCCTAGGTTCAATACCCACCATTCTGTTAAAAGGATCAGGTACTGGGAGGCGAGGCATCGCACATTAACAGCGGATGCCTAGGATCGGAGCTCCAACCCCCGATTCCTTGCCAGGCCAAAATTAAGCATCCTGCAAGAAGCCCACTCAAAAATCACAATGGGGAAAGTCAATGGAGGTAAGGGCAAGCCTCCTAACCCACCTACCTCTTTGTTGAAGCCCTTTTTTAGCACCAACAGGAGCTCTAAACAGCAAAAATGTTCAGCAATTGGTGCAACCTAAAATGGCCGCTGTAAAATTGGCAGAAGACACTGAGGAACTGAAAGCCCTGAAGACTGAGCTTAAAGAAGCCCTGGAGAAAATGGACGAGAAAATAGTTTCCAGAACTGAAAATTTACTAAAACCAGTGTCTGAGCAACTGAAGGAAATTAAGGATTCCCTCTAGCAAGTGGCACAAACAGTAGACACAGCCACGGAGTTGGGACAATAGGAATACAGTAAACTTGATACTATTAGAAAGAATTAACATTATGAAATCCCAAGTGTTCCCAAAATTTTGATTTTTATCGATATTTTACCAATATCAATTTCTGAAAAAATCTTTAAAAATTGGCAAAATCTAATAGCAACATTTATATGAAACAACAAAAATCTGAGAATTTTCTTTGAAACTCTTAAAAGGCCCACCCATTTGGGAGGCATGGATATACTAGATCTTAGACTATATTATGAAGCAGCCCACTTTAAAAATGTTCTAATCTTAATGAACACTTCCATAGAAACTGATTGGAAAGATATAGAACAAACATAGAAAACAGAGGCCTACATGAAAATACATGGAACAAAAACATAGAGAGACCAAACTCCATAGCAGCAAAACAGTTTCTAGGAGCAATTTGAAAGTCCGGGACACTGATAGAATCAGACTAGTACCTACAATTTCCCAGGTCTAAGAAACCAGCAGAGAACAAGCATTCATTCAATTGGTGGAAACAAAATAAAAGAACAAGATTAATTGATCTTGGAAAAAAGCAAATAGAAAAAGGTACTCAAATCAAAAATACCGTAGATTGAATACCTGCAAATTAAGCACCTAAAAGAAGATAGACAAATCAGTGATAGTATAAAACAACCTATTATAACTTTTAAAAGACTAATAAAGAATGAAAGGAGTCAAAAAGGGTTAATTTCCAAATTATATCATTTATTAGTAGATCTCAAAAGATTAACTACTATCGTACCAAAACATCTGGAAGAAAGAGTGCAATGTTAGTACTTCCGTGGAAATCTGGAAGGAAATCTGTAAGTCATGCAGCTTTACACTGAAGATCCTCAAGGTCAAGCTACAAACAATAAAAATTATAACTCACTGGTATATGACTCCTCTTAAAATATATCACATAAACCATGCAAATTCACCCAAATATTAGAAAACTGTGGGAAATAGGTAGCTTTATGCACTGCGGATCAGAGGGCAGATATATACAAACCTTTTGGCAATCTACAATCAAGGCTATAAAAAATATTACGGAATATGAAGTACCAATGACTCCTGAAATAGTGCTTTTGAACTATGGAACGACTCATCAATTCCAAAGATTAGGAAAAATCTTATTATGATACTGCTGTCCATAGCTAAATCTGTTATAGCCTCCAACTGGAAATCTAACAACCTGCCATCAATTACAACTACAAATGGGCACAAACAGCAATACGAACAAAAAAAAGCCACGAACAGCCAAATCTGCTGTTTGCGAACAAGCTGTTTGTGAGGCCCCATTCTAAATGAATAGGAAGTCATTGCAAGCCTTGTTTGTTGCTGTTCATTGCTGTTCGTCAAGCCAGACAGTCTGGCACCTGCAATCAATTCTCTTGGCAACTTAGGCAGGAATTGTCTGAACTCTGTCTGAACTCCTGCTATTGCCCTGGAAACCCCAATCTAAGCCCAATGTAGCTTGATAGGCAGGTCTTCCTTTCAAGTGTGGTGCTCCAAATTTGTTACAACAAGGGAGCAAAGACCAGGGGGGAGGGGGGCTCCCAGCTCTGACTTTGCAGACAGTGGAGAGACAGTTACTGTTGGCATTTTGATAGAGTGCATTGGAGCTTGAATTTTCTTTGTGTGTGGTGTGATAGGGATCTACCCCTTCACATTCCACGGCTGCTGCTAGGCTCTGAGACAAGCTATTATTTATTATTGGTACCTTTCCTGCTGCCTGCTCAGGTCAGGTTTCTGGGAGTGGTACAGTAGGGATCTTGACTTGGATGATGGCTGGAGGAGAGCCTACTGGCCCCCACAACCAACCAACCATGAACATGTTCATGAACAGGGCCATGTACATTGTTGTTCATGAGTCCCTGTTCATGGATGGCAACGAACAACAAACATCATGTTTATTTGTTTTTCTGTTCATGCCCATCTCTAATTACAACATGATACAGCCAATTATGAGAGTATTTTATACTGGAAAAGTTAGCAAACCATATTACACAACTAGAAACATCAAACTATAATGAAAACTTTATCAATCAATGGCTACCTGTCCTTGAATTTCTTACTGACAATGAACCGATGAACCCAACAATTCTAAATGTGGATTATTTTAAAGCATTAACATCTTTTTGAAGTCACTATATAACAAATGCTATTAACTTTGAGTGATTTCCAATATATCAAGATCTTTACTAAGCTCGCCTACTCTATATATTTATTATTTAATATTTAATGTTGAAATTGTCAGTTGTTACAGAAAAAAGTTTGTCTGATTAATTGGAATATTTTGGAAAAAATAAATAAAATTATACTTTAAAAAAAAAAGATCAGGTACTGACTTTGATGGACTGAAGGCCCTCATAGTTAATAGAATTCAAGATGGATTGGATATGGTAGCAAACTTTTCTAACAGAAGGGAGTAACATTACACAGTTCCCCCCCCCTTCTGTATACTGTCTCCAGTGGCAGCATTCTAAGAGGCTTTGGGGGTTGCAGTGAGATAGGCAAGTCCCACTTCACTGACAGAAATCTTTCTTAGTCAAGACTGGCTTTGATCCCATAGACAATGTTAAAAACTTTTCATCTTAAAAGTTCTGTATAAATAATGACTACTGTAATTACCGAATACCTGGTAATATAACAGGTAATGGTATGTTCAAGGTACATCCCTAGTTCCATTAAAATCAATGAGAGCCTTGCTATTGACATCCCTGGAAACAAATCTGATTTGTGCCTGTCAGTCATTTGGGGGTTGACTGGAGCAATCTTTCCTTCTTTGTCTTCATAGGCTTCTAGATAATTTGTTTATATAATAGCATTTGAGCCTTTATTGTTTTAATTAATGGATAATACTGGAAGCAAGTATTAATTGCTAACCATTTTTCTTAATAGCAGCTGAGATCAAACAATACCTTCTGCTACACTTGTTTCCCTTGAAATGAGCCATTTGAGAAAGCTTTCTGGATGTATCTGTTTGTTTAACTTGGCTCTGTCCCTTTGATCTTGTGTTAACATACCTTAATGGCAGGTAATGATTGATAATGGTGTATAGTAAAGTTCAGGTAATAAATACTGCTTTGCTCATAATAATGCTGAATAATGTACTTTTTATGACCTAGTTTGATGGAAAATTTCCTTGTCAGCTCTGCCTAATTGTCCAAACAAAGCCACCCATTACTTGAAGAAATACATGTCTAACTTAGACATATTAATTAGGGTCATGACTGAACTACATAGAAGACTACAGTGACACATCAGTTATCTTTCAATGTAATCTTTGGACAGCAATCCTAATGCTAAACTAAAGTTTAATAGCAAGCATTGTTTACAGTAGCTCCCCCTGACCCCGAATTTGTAACAATGTGACTGAGAGATGGGGGGGTCAGGAGAATATCTTCTTATACAAGGTCATATGTAATAGTATGAAAGCTCATACAAGAGATAAAAAAGTCATACAATCAGTGTTTTGGATTTTTAAAAATAGAATTGTTACTTGGTTTATCCCGGAAGATGGATGGGCTAAACCTTAACATGGCTGATCTGTCCACCTGGATCCATGCCACCGTAACATCGAAACTAGACTATTATAATGTGCTCTATATAGCTCTTCCCTTGAAATCAACTCAAAAACTCCAGTTGTTTCAGAATGCTGCAGCTCGTTCATTATCAGGAGCTAGGAGGAGCATGAATATTACTCCTGTTTTGTAGTCACTCCGCTGGCTATCACATATAGAGCTCTCCATGACCTTGGTCTGGCATATCTATGGGACCGCCTCTCCCCCTATGGTCTGCCACGGTAGCTTCGCTCATCTGAACAGGGCCTTCTGCAGGTGCCACCTTGCATATGGGCAAAATCAACTGTCCACATTTGCATTCTCTTTGGTGGCCGTTGCCCTATGGAACAGCCTGCCCGAAGAGGTCAGAAAAGCTCCCACTCTTCTGGCTTTCCACAACTGATGCAAAACTGAATTATTCAAGAGGGCTTTTTACTCAGATAGTAGGGCTGTACTGTAAGGAAGGGGTCCCAGAGGGATGCATCAGTAAAGGGATTAGGACTACAGACATTCTTTCTATGGACTGTCTGTTGCTGTAAGTATGATCCTATTGGATAGTTTATATGTTGTTTAATATGTCAGTCTTAGAATTGCTTATGCTTTGTTTAGCATTTCTTCAACTTGGGTATTAGATTCCTGCAAGTTTTAAAGCTTTACAAATTTGCATTTATATACCCAATTACATTGTTTATTGAAGGGCTTTTGAAATTGACTGTACTGACTCACACAGTGTAATCTGCCTTGAGTCTCAATGAGAAAGGCAGACTATAAATAATGTAAATAAATAACAATAAATAAATGCTGAAAATTCTATTAGCATGTCCTAGCTGTGCTCATAAAATGACAGTCTCCAAGGTTCCTTAGGAAGGGGAAATGACTACTAAACCAGCTTTAGTACAGGAATGCACTCTCTTGGGCTTATTAGAGAACTTATGGTGGACTGGTTGGCTTGGAAGCAGCATTTAGAGCATACAACGTAAAGCATAGTGTATTAATCATTCATTCTGTTCCTCTAGCCACTTCTAGTCTAATGTCCCATGATTTTATGGTCTTTGCCAGTGGCACATTCCTTGTGATGCTGGATTGGCTACAAAAATGCACCTTATGAGATATGAGACCATTGTTCACATCTTACGTCAGTGCTGGGCCGTTTCCAGATGGCTTACCTTCTGCCGCTCCATGCCACAACACCGCGGCTCATGCTGTGGCGAACGCGAAATATCGCGCTAAACTCGTGCGAGAAAACACGCTATTTCGTGTTTTCTCCGGCACGAGCCACGACGTTGCGGCATGGAGCGGCAGAAGGTAAGCCGTCTGGAAATGGCCCTGGAGTATTATACACTTCTTTGTCCTTTTCACCCATGTGTTTCTAGTCTTCCTTTCTTTTCCTTCTTATTTTTAAAAATTATTACTATTTCATTACCATTTCATTACTATATCACTTTTCTATGTGCAGTGACTTTTTCAGTCACACATACACAAAATATGAACTCATATACCCCAAACAACAGACTTCCAGTCATCCCTGTAAATTGTACCACAATATTAATGAACCAAAGCTAAACTTGGAAGGAAGAAGTTGTGATCTTCTCAGAGTTTCCTGCTGACCATTCCTTCCTTCCGAGTCATAGATCTGCCACAGCTCAAACTCACCATTTTCAAGTGTGACTCCCACCCTCTGGAATAGCCTCCCAGAGGAGGTCAGGAGGCTCTAAGAGGTACACCCTTGTAAGCCATCCAAGTCAATGGACTAGGGCTACACATGTCTGAAGAAGCTGGAGAGAACTTCTTATTTATTTATTCAATTTATATTTCGCTCTCCCTGCAAGCGGGCTGTGGGTCCCCAATAGTTCAAGAAGCCACCCCTACTGCCTTTCACCGTCTTCCTTCTTCCTCTGTGGTCATCCATCACTGTGGAAACAGTTGCTGTTCATCCCATTGGGTCCCACAGCATGGAAGAATGACTAGTATTCATATAAAGGTATATGAAGCTGCTTTATATTGCGTCAGACTGCTAGTTCATCTAACTCAGTACCATCTCCTGTGACTGGTAATGGTTGTCCAAGGTGTTTCCCCTCTGATCAACATCATTCTCAGGGCCTGCTACCTGAGACTGGAGATACAATTGATTTGATGACCTTTTGCATGAAGAAGAGCAGAACTGCCACTGAGCCATGACCAATCTCCTCAAGGATGAATTTCTGTTACTGGAGCAGTGATCATAGATTCTGGCCATGATAGTCAAACAAGTATGGAATCAGTATTTTATGTCCTTACAGAAAAATCTTAAAATCATGTTTGGGGGCAGGGGATCTTCCATGGGCATCAAGATTGTTTCCACAAAATGGTACGCATGATCTTGATTCATTATCTATAGCAAACAATCTGGCCTCTTTGGGGAAAGATAACATTCCTGTAGAATAGCCAAGAGCTGTTCACAGCCTGTAAATGTAAACAGGATTGAAGGAATGATCCAATGGTGCCTGTACACAACATGGCAAGGATATTTTTTTAATCCAATGAAATTTCCTGAAGTGGTGAGACAATACTGGGAAGAGGGAGTCACTTTACTGCTTCTCAAATGTTTTTAGAATTAGCATTGACTGATTTTTCCAGTGCCGCAGTAACACCACAGGGGAGTGCAAACATAACACCCAGGGACACATATTGCATATAGATGCATATTAGAGAACTCTTACAATGGAAAGGGTGTTTATTTAGATAGCTGCTTCTTAAATGCAATATAAACCACTGCAAATACTGTCTAAAAAAACTGTGTCTGTGGATCTGCGTAGATGCTAATTCTAGCCTTCCTATATAGGATTTTATGTCTATTGCATGGAGTCTCCAAAGGATGGGAAGGTTTAGGATCTGAACATGTTCCATACAGCTTATCCAGGAAATCTCCCTGCAGGGGAAAATTATTTGAGCGAATTTCAGAATAGGCTCCTGCCCATTTCCTCCCCAAGGAGCAAAGAAACTGTCTTGTCAGATCATCCAGCTGCTCATTCATCTGATCCACTATCCTGTCTCGGAGGGCAGCCAACATTTTAACTCCCACATGGGATAACAGCATGATCTCTTCCTGTGAGAGGGAAGCTGATCTCCTTTCACCTGCATCATCTAGAACTGAAAACCTTGATGGTACTTTTCTCCTTCAGTATCGCTGACGAGCATGTCGAAGACCGACTGTCCTTTCTCCTACTTTCACTTGTTATAATAACCACAGAAAGACCTATCCTGTTTTTAAAAGCCCTGATAGATTGAAACAAAATCTCCACGTTCAGAGTCAATGTAGGTTGCTAAGGTCAGAATTGGTTTTCCTGGGATGTCTCAATGCCCACTGCAGGCAACAGCATTCCGGGATAAGTGGACATGCAGTCTCATGCAGAATGCATTTAGTTCCCAAACTGCTCTTGTATGCCATCAACAAAATTCAATAGAAAGTCTACGCTATGCTGTAACTTAGTGTTTTCCCCATGCCTGAGAACAGTAGATGTACATAGTAGCCGTTTCCCAGATATAATCAATCAATCAATCAATCAATCAATCAATCAATCAATCAATCAATCAATCAATCAATCTATCTATCTATCTATCTATCTATCTATCTATCTATCTATCTATCTATCTATCTATCTATCTATCTATCTATCTATCTATCTATCTATCAAGACAAATGTCCTGATTGACTCATCATTGCCCAGCCCAAACCCCTGGAGCAAGAAACATGAAATTTGGGGAGAACATTCCTTTCATGATGTAAACACCCATTAAGAAGGGGATAAAAAGTGGTAAAATGTGTTTTCCCAAAGGGATACAGCTTCCCTGTGTGGCTGGCAGGCTGCTGCCTGCTTGCACCCCCACCCACTGCCAGCTCAGCCACTCTTCCCTGATTGGGCCAGCCTTTCAAGGTTATTTTCACATGCGGGCTGATTGGAGGTCACAGCATTCCATACCTCATTCCCCCCCCACCACCACTGTGACAGTTGGAACACAGAGGTCATTTGTGTACATGGCCTGATTGTTCCTCACCCCCCACATTCTAAACAGTATGTAGTTGCTATTGGGAGTCATTGAATGTGTCCTGAGGTAAAATGCACCTCCCAGTCTTCCCCTAAAAGTTCTCTAGGGTTGCCAACTCAAAAAAAAAGTTACATACTCTTAAGTATTATAACTGGATTTAAAATAGTTAAATACCATAGCGAAGCAATGAGGTCAAGCTATCCTTAATAATAACTGTGCTTATATACTTCTCTTATAGACAGTTTAGTGCCCCACTCAAAGCAGTGAACAAAGTCAATTTTATTATCCCCACCATACAGCTAGGGAGCTGGGACTTGCTTACCCAAGTCCGCCTGCTGAGCTCATGGCAGTAGTGGGATTCAAATCAGCAGAGAAACGCATAGTATAAATGAAGAATATGATAAGTGAATAAAATATTTAAAATATTTTAAAAGCTGCTTCCCTACAGCACTGAACCCATGGCAAATAACCCACATTGAAAAGGTCTATGTCAAATTCTCAGGGGACTTCCTACAAGCTGTAATTTATTGGCCCAAAGTGATTTTGTACAAGTGGTACTTTCACCTATTTTTCAACAAAACAGTCCTTGAAGAAACATTGCTTAACCATCTGCCTTATTCGTGGTCACAACCATTATAATAATTCATAATTCATATTAACAATATGAGCTTTTTGCCCAACATAATAGATTTTAATCAGAATCTGCTAGCTGTTCAAAACCCATCAGTAGCAACGATGTGGGTTTTTATGGCCCATGCAAGGAGACATTAGGGCACCATTGAATGATGAGGAAATGTGTATTTTCCTGCAGATCTTCTTACATGATGACATTTTCTAGCTTAAAGCAACTATTTAAGGGCTATTCTTAGTCTGACAGTTCATGCTTAAACAGAAAGAAAGAACCTATACCCCAAAGGAGTGGGTATCTGTCCGCTTTCCCCTGCCTGATGTTTTCCACTCAGTGTTAAGAATATCTAAGATTCCTTGCCAAAAGGGATTTGTTCCTTTTATCTAGTCAGAAGAGAGTGTGTGTGTGTGTGTCTGTTTTTTTTTTCCATTTGCATTTTGGAATTGCTTAGCTGCCCAAGCATGCTTTATGTGTGCTGCTTGAAATGTGTCATTGGATCACGTGAATGCTGTTCTCTAGCCGTTGTTGGACCTTCTCCAACAAATATGGATTATGTTAAAGTCGGTTGTGAGTTGACGAGGATATGTTAATAACTCCCAGATGGGCATCTTTGTGCTCTCCAGCAGAAAAGGCAAGCAGTGTATGGCAGGAGCTAGTGTTTGGCAGGTCTATCATTCCGTCATTAAAGGCCACATTATTACTTACAACTATGCTTGCATGACAATTGCTTCTCTTGATAACGGACACACAAAGAAATTGCTCTTAGGCCTGTGTGTGTTTTCCTATGGCTGGACATTTATTTGTACAGTAGTATGTTCAAATGATAAAATCAGGGATTTTTTTAAAATTCCCCTGACAGAATAAATTTGCTCCACATGAACAGTGATGGTGAATGCTTAGAATAGATGCAGAACAAAACAGTGGTGGGGGCCTTCTTGCCAAGATAAATCTATTTCTAGGATTCTCCGTTTCCAAAATTTTTGAAACATGCGGCAGTAATAAATGTATTACCGTATCGAATTGTGTTCAGAATAATGTGTATGAGTCTTTTCAGGGCTAGGTTATACAAAGAACCACACACACCCCTGCTGCCATAATATTCTTTGGGCAAAGAAACCCCATTGTGTACAGCATATACGTGCAATCTGAAGAAGAGAACTGTGGTTCTCGAAAGCTTATGCTACAATAAAGTTGGTTAGTCTTAAAGGTGCTACTGGACTCTTTACTATTATGTATGCAATGTTTCACAATGCTGCCTGTTTTGTGTAATTCTTATTGCAGTGTTATTGTAGTAATCCAAATTCTTGGGAAATGAAGTAAGAGAGTGTGACACTAAAATTAGGTTGTAATCAGAAGACATGGGCTATGATGGAATGGTTTACAGTCCAGAGTAGACCCTATGTTAATTTGAGTCCAAGGTGACCAAGGCTTAATACCCGGCCATTTTTTTCTTTCAAAGCCAGGGCTTGTTCTTGAAACACATTAAGTAATGATCAACAGCATGCCTTTGACTTTGTACAGAATGTTTTATTTATTAAGTAAACACTTTAAAGTTTTACACATTTTACAATGACCAAAGAAGTCCCCGCCCTATCCTGGTAGTTTCATAATGTGCATATTTGTTTTAAATTTAACTGATTAATACACTGAGGAAGGATTAATCAGCTAAAACTCCTATAATCATTTGACCAATTTAGCTTTTAATTATATAGTTTCCTTTGTATATGTACATAGGTGTAGCAACATGTGTAGGATAACAATAATATTTTATTTATTTCAAAAATATACATTTGTCCTGATTTAACTTGAGTTTGTGCAGTAGGATAGAAACTAATCAAAATTAAACCCGAAGAGACCCTATTTGCTATCATAATTTAAACAATCCAGTCAAGCAAATAAACTATATTTGGAAATAGAGATGGGCACGGAATGAAAAAAACTAACCACTTGGTTCATGGTTCATTCATTTTCACAGAACACGAACCATGAACTTACGAACCTCAACTGGTTCCCGAACCGGTTCAAGGTTTGGGGTTCGTCTGAGCCCAGAATGGCCCCCTTCAACCTCAGAGAGCCAAAACTCTCAGAGTGTTTTTTGCAGGCTCTCCTCCAGCCACCCTCCAAGTTTCATGAAGACTGCAATATGGATCTCCGAGTTATAGAGCCCCGAAGCTGGTGCCCCCAGGAAATAGGGCAAACTTCACTGCACCATACAAGTCCACACAGAAAGCAAACAGCCCTGTGCAGGTGCAAATCAGCGCGCCAGAGGCACAAGCCCTCCAAAAGACCACAGTCAATGGCAGTGGCTGTAGAGGTGCTCAAAAGATAATTAGAGGGCACTAAAGGGGTGTGCAGGAAAAGGGCAAACTGCACCACACCACACAAGTGCACACACAGAGAGCTAACAGAAAAATAAGGCTCCCTGGGTGAGGACGGGGGCACAACCCAATCCAGAAGACAGACCCTCCAAAAAGCTGAGAAAGGAAGAAAAGCAAATCAAAGAGGGGCTACCTGGGGAGGGGGGGCAACCCCCCCCCAGAAAACAAACCAGAAGATTGGTCCTCCGAAATGCAGAGAAGGAGAAAAAGAGAAAAAGCAAACAAAACTCACATAGAGAAGCAAGAACCCAGTTATACGCAAAGGCCTAAGACTAATCTGGAGGGGGAGGTGAGGTGTTATTTAGTGACTGGCTGACACTGTTTCTGTTCCACAAGGTAGCAAGAGAAAGGAGTGATTCAACAGTTGCATACCTGATAGAGATGTTATCCAACCAGAAAAGTTTGCCTATGTTCCAGCAAAACAGGATCATCCCACTTTGCATTACTGTGCACAGTGTTTCCACTTTCTGCCAAATATCGCACCATCCTGGCAGCTTGATAGAGCTATCCATTTCCCAGCTACAAGGATGTGTCCTGTTTGCATAGGTGTTTTGTGTTCTGGGACTGCAGCTGCTTGATAGGCAGCCAGGGGAAAACCTTTGCTTGCACCCTTTGGCAGGCAGGCTGGGATCTTGAGGGAGATAGATGGAAGGCAGGAGTCAAGCTGTCCCTACAGGAGCAAGTTATATGACAGGTAGGCAAGGTTTCTGGAAAAGAATGCAGGGGAACAGGGGTAAAAGCCTCTGTGATAGACAAGGGGCTCACCTACTTTGAAGAGTTTGGGAAAGATATAAGATTAAGACTATACACACTTCACCCATGAGAGAGGAAATTACAAAAAAAGGACAGATCATCTCTATGTCAGATAGATTTACTGAGAAAGACAGGCAACCTTCTTTACATGCAAAAGGAAAGCAGGGGATGGGGCATAATTTAAACAAAATCAGAACATGTGGGTGAGGGGAGAGAAATCCTGCCCTCAGTACACCATTGAAGGGGTTTTTTTTCCCTGAGAGGTACCAGAAGTCAGCCAACCTGGGAGAAAATTTTAAAATGCTGAAATCAACAGATCACAGTGAGAGGATAGGTGGAGCAAGGGATTAATCCTTCTCACTGGCAAACTCCTCATATGTAACAGGATATTATCTTTAATCTGCCTGAAATTTGATAGGGAGGGTTCTTTGGGTGAGGGAAACTATCATCTGTAAGCATTTATTTCCAGACAGAAATCCTATTGAAGCCAGCAGAACTAAATAAAGAATGAAATATAGAATATGATCAGGTTTCGTAGCTATAACAAGACTAGAGATGGGCATGAACTAAAATACGAACCAAAGTTTGCGACTAACCAGGCCGGTTCATGATTCACGAACTGGTGGTTCATCAGATCCCATTGCTGACAAACCGCCACAAATTTTAGGCTGGTTCATTTTTTGTTTCGTGACTGCAGACAGCCTGGCGCCGATCAATCAGTTTCCTAGACAACAGGGGATGGACTTCCTGCAGACCTTCTGCTGACCTGGAAGTGGCCTTCTGTGGGGCTGGATGTGACCTTCTGCTGACCTGGAAGTGACAATTTGCTGACCTGGATGTGATGACCTGGATGTGATGTTTTCACGGACCAAAACGAACCCGTTCACAAACTGGGGCAGGTTCATGAAAGTTCATGGTTCGTGAAATGCGACGAATCACAAACTGCATGGTTCGGTTTTCTTCCGGTTCATGCCCATCTCTAAACAAGACCAAACATTGTTAAAGAACAAAATGGCCCAAGCTTGATTCAGAGAAAAATTCTTTCTACATACCTAACTGTAAGAGGAACTACACAGGCAAATGAATGTTCTGTGTACAGTTCATGAGTGTGGGTTGCATCTGTGTAACCCCCATATGTGGGAGTGGGTAGAGTGTCAGACTCAGATCTGGGAGACAAAGTTTCAAATCCCGTCTCTGCTATGGAAGCTTGCTGGGTGACCTTGGGCCAGTCACACACTCTCGGCCTAACCTACACCTCAGGGTTATTCTGAGGATAAAATGGAGGCAAGGAGAACAATGTAAGCTGCTTTGGGTCCCTATTGGGAAGAAATGGGGGGTATAAACTACACAAATAAATAAATAAAAACAGCAATCACATCCATCAACAGTTCATGGAAGAATTGGGATTTAGTAGGAACTAGATATATGATGAGTTATGTAAACAATCTATGATTGATGCCGACCAATCTAGAGACTGAATATTAGAGACGTGAACAGAATATTAGCGTTCTATTTCTGTTTGCTTGATATACGTTGCTTTTTTAAAAAAGATTATATTGAGACAGAAGTTAGCCTTGAGAGCATAACAACTCCACCGTCATTCATTCTTGCCCAGCTATTTCTAACGAAATAACCTCGTAGCGGGAATCATACCTAATTAAAAGAAGGGAGAGGGATTGAGGGGTGTGGTAAACAGGCATGAAAATACAAGAAGAGAACAGATAGCTGAAAAGATAGTGGATCAAGGCAAAAAATAGCGAATCCATTTGCTTTGGTGCTAATATTCATCAAATGCCTTTCTTCAGATTATTCCAAGCAAGGATGCCCCATTGCTTATGCAAAACGTAAGAATGATCTCAGATTCTTTGCCAATGGGCAACTCCTAGCATGGAGACTTTGAGCTGTTGTTTAAATGTCCCATAGGTTTAAAACAACAGTCAGTTAACTCGGCTTGGTAGCAGCCAATATGGAAACTCACTTGGGGTGGTGGTAGTGGTGGGGATTGGTACATATTCATATCAGAGGCAGTCTCCTTATTGGGTCCAGTAGCACCTTTAAGACTAACCAACTTTATTATAGCATAAGCTTTTGAGAACCACAGCTTTCTTTGTCAGATGCATGGAGGGTATGATAAAGTGGCCAGAGATATATAGGTGATGGAGGGGGGAGAGGGTGCAGGGAGTGAGGGACATGTAAATGTAAATCAGTTGCAAAAGTCATTAAAGAGGTGGAGTGTGCAGTCCAGGTTGGGTATGACCCCTTCCCTCCATTGCTGAATCTGAATGGAATTCCTGAAGGCAATTACTTCTGGTAATGAGATGACCATCCAGAGCCCCTATTCAATCCAAGTATGACTGAATCAAATTTACATATGAATTCCAATTCAGCAGCTTCCTGTTGGATTTTGTTTTTCTGTTGAACTATGGTGACCTTTAAGTCCTTGATGGAATGTCCTTGTAGACTGAAGTGGTAGATTGAAGTACTATTTTGCAACTACAGACTAACACAGCTAACTCCTCTGGATCCTTATTGGGTGGTGGTGGAGAATGCCCTCAAGTCATAGCTGACTTACAGCAACCCCTGGTGGGGTTTTCATGGCAAGAGACTATCAGAGATGGTTTGCCATTGCCTGCCTCTGCAACCCTGGTCTTCATTGGAGGTCTCCCATCCAATTACTAACTAAGGCTGACCCTGCTTAGCTTCTGAGATCTGAGGAGATTAAGCTCACCTGGGCTATCCAGGTCAGGGCCTTTATTGGGTACGTTCATGTCAAATCCACAAACTTTTCTTTTTAAATTTGAAGGCACCCTCACAGGCGTTTGGGGTGGGTACTGGCTGCCTCATTTGCAATAATAGGTATTTTGAGAAATTCTGCAGATCCTAAGGGGACTGTGGAAGAAAATGGAGTCAAAGAAAAAAAAAGTATTGAGTGAAACTGGACACTTTTGCAACCAGTTTAATCTACATGTTATTGCTGTATTATCATTGTTTTTTAAAAAATGGTCCTCACTTTCTCAGCTCTTAAAAATAACTTTGTGGTATTTTAATACTGTGCTTCTTAATGCTGCATAAAACCTTTGTTTCCTACAGGTTTATTGTGCTGGTGTATTAGATTTCCTGCTGCATGAAGCAGGAAGATTATGGTAGCTTACGTCTAAGTATACTTCAGGGAGGCATTTTGTATTTTCTCTATAAATAGTCTTTCTAAAACACAATAGGGTAACTATTAATGTTTATATGGCCTTATACATCTTTCTAACTTTACTGTGCTGCATGTATACAATGACAAAGCAAAAGAAAAGGTTGTTTGAGAAATGTTTTGAGAATCCTCATTATTAAAATGCTACTAGAGCAGGATTTGTTATTTATCTTTTTATCATTAGGATCTTCATTGCTTCCTACACAAAGGAGCCATTCCTGCTTTTCAACAGTAGTAAAATATATCTTTGTACAGATAATGCTATAAACATTTAAATCAAGACCTTGCCATTTGGAGAACAGAAATTTCACCCTTCTCTTATGTTTTAGGAACGTATGCAAAATGTCAATTTTATTTATAAAATCTCTAACAGAAATTCTTGCTTAAAGAGATTTGGGATATAAACATGCATGTTTGAGTCACAAAGGGCTTAGCAATGAACTGCTATGGCTGTAAAAATATCAGGCAAAACCCCCTCTTTTTCTGAAGATGAGGAAATTGGGAAAGGAAATGTTAGCAGGACTCAGTCGAAATGAAAGGCTGTCCCTAACGCAACCATGGATCGCAGAATTCCAAGTGAAATTGACTTCTTTGTGCATTTGTTATTTTAATGAGCAATTTATTTCCAATTGTTTTTTTTTTAAAAAAGACATTGCCATAGGCCTAAATTTCACAAGCCATCTCTCTCGATCCCTTCTTCAGAACCACTTACTCTTTTATTCTTATTCTGTTGGTGTTTTTTGCCGCCATCTAAATATATATCTAAATATATATCTGAATATATATTTTTATATGTGAAATATTTTATAATATACTATGTTTTTTATCAATCTATTCGTGGTTTTTAACTGTATACATGGATGTGTTTTAATATGTTGTAATCTGCCCTGAGCCCTTCGTGGGGAGAGCGGAATAGAAATCCAAAGAAAATAAATAAAAATAAATACACACAAATAGGCCATATCATTATTTCCAGAAAATACTAACATCACTGAAGCAAATACGGGGTGGGTGGAGGGTGGAAGGGAGCCTTGTTCCATCCACTGTAATGAAAGATTATCATCTCCAAACAGCAAAAATTCTGTCTTATTGCCTCCACCTCTGAATCAGGCCTGGCTTCAGATGTAACATGACGTATGGGCAAATCTACAATTTGCTAGGGGCATTGTTAGTGTGCTTTGCCTCCAGGGTAGGATTGCATCCAGGCCTCAAGCAGATGTGAGCTCAGATATACCGGCACATTAGATATGCCGAAACCCCCTGCTATTACCCTGGCGGATCCAGTGCCAACTCCCCCCTCCCCATGACACAGAAGAGGTATTAGGTCAGATGAGTTACATTAAGTGGCAAGTGATAAATTCAAGATGACAATTCCAAAACAGCAGTGTTTCTTCCAGTAATTAATTCCAGTGGTGCCTGAGGCTGCTGGGCTTAGTTGCTGCGACTGGTGTGGCCGGCGCTGAGCAGCTAATGAGAAAACATTACAGCAAGGATTAAGGGCCTGTACTGTCTAACAGGATAAGGTCACTTATGATCAGGAAAATTATTAAAACAGTCCGAGTGGGATATATGAAATATGTAAAACATATATTCCTATTTAAAGTGCAAGAATCAGTCCATGGGGCTGAGCTTTCCTCCCCCCACCAAGCCTGACACGTTGGGTTGTTAGCTAGCCAGAATTTCATATTCCTGGCCAGTGGCCAAAATAAGAGGCTATAAAGCCAGAAAAGATCTTTGTGTGTTGGTGTTTTTTGCTGTCAATGTGCATGAGTGCATCACTTAATGTTTTCCTAAGGTATAGGACAGAAAGTTGTGAATTATAAAAACTCATGCTACAATAAATTAATTCTTAAGGTACCACAGGCATCTTTGTACTTTTTTTTGAAGCTATGGACTAGCATGACTATTGTTCTGAAATCTATTAAACTGAGTCTGGTTGGGTTTTGAACAGAAGTTGGTTCTTTCAAGAAACCAATTAAAAACACTCTGCATGTGCTTGGAAGCATTGTTCAACACTGCATAGAAGAAAAACCAAGGATGCCCGTTTTTGAAATCTAAACTTGCTGCTAACACATTGTCAAACAAGCTACTGTGCTAAGGAGATCTTAAGACTGTACTTTGAACATGTGAAACTTTATTATACTATCATACCACCTAGACACAATCACTCTTATCCAGTGGATTAGCATTCCCAGTGAATCTATAGGAATGTGTTGGGTAGGGAAAAAAACTTCCTTTTTGCTGCTCTTTAACCATCCTGAATATGAATACAATGGGGGAGACAGAGGCTTTAAGAGAATAACTAATCTCCTTAAGTGATCTTCAGAACGCGCATTTAGTGAATCAGTCAAGCTTTCCTAATCTGATATACTGCAAGCAGCTTAATTCTAGCTCCTCCACCTTGCACTTCAGTAGGATGGAAGAAGAAACAACATATTGTACAAGACAAAAAAGATGTTTAAAACCCAGTTGAACCACTGTCACTCACAGAGTGGTTCCGCACACGTTGGATAATGCACTTCCAATCCTCATTATAGATCGTTTGGAACTGATCTTTTTGTGGGCGGTACAAAAAATCCACCTCAAACGATTGATAAAGTGCACTGAAAGTGTATTATCCAACGTGTGCGGAATCAGCCACAGAACCCAGGCAGACAAGGAGAGCTCCTGCATGGATTGGCCACTCACTCCCCACTCCTTCCTCTCCTTTCTTGTAAAAAAAGTGAGAGAAGCCTAGGAAGGAGCCAGCCAGAGGCTGAAGCCACATTTCCTGGATTTACCCGAGGGTCTGGATCCAGGTTCCCTGAATGGCTCCCAGATTGTTTGAATTGATTCAGAAATGCTGCATTTAACTGGACAGGCATAAATCCGGCTTTTCACCCTGAATCCTGGATCCACATTGCACACCTCTATTTAAAGCCTTGTTGTGTATGTAGAAGTGTGCCTCTCATCACTAGCAATTCTTAGCCCCTGTGACATCATGGGAACCATCTATCAAGTCTGCAAGATACTCACACGTGCATTTTATTGCAGTGTTCTTAATTGTGCTGCAAGGAGCTAGTTTGGGATTTTTTCAGAAGTTGAATGAAATGCTTCAAAACCTGGACCATATCCCATGATGGGGCAAAAATTGCATTTGGACCCGGACTGTCATGAGTCACATTGCTAAAATACTATTCTCGAGTCTTTGCAGACAGCTTCACATGTAGCCCCTTTCTTCTTAAAGAAACGTAGGTCGTTCCACATGTCCTTAAAGGGACAGCCCACTCACTGAATGCTGGCGGCTTTTCTCCTTCATTCCACACACCTCTGAAATAAAAGTGGCAACAGGCTAATTGGCTTCCACTTTTTCAGCACCTTTTTGGAAACACAGGAAAGTGTGGGAAATTGTGTTCTCTGAAAAGGCACTGAAAAAATGGCTAATACCATCCACCACAATAAAGAACATAGATTTCCCTCAGTTTCTAGCAGCTTTCACCCCCTTTGAATGCTTCCTCGGAACAACTCTGTCTAAAACTGTTACCATCTAGTCCTAACACATTTCATTCATCCATCTAACCCCTTTCTTTCTTCCCTTAGAAGCCTGCATTTTAAACCTTAGAAAACATACATTCAAAATCCCACATTAATTAGCAGAAATAAAGCAGAAAAAAATATTTACATTGCAAAACATGTACCCTATATGCTTCCTAGCAGACCCCAATAATCTATCAAGAACCATGTCCTACCTAATTTAAAGTTTCTTTGTCAATCATTACTTGTATAGATTCTAACTAATAATGGGTTGGATCCAGTGAAAAGGATTTCTATGAACAGAAAAGGACTTTCTTATATCCCCATCTTTCTTAAAGCAGACATTGTTTTTATTATTCTCCAAGTTTTCTAACTTCCAATGTTTTGTTTTTTTTAATTTCATATTTTTTTCTGTGAACCTGGGGCTGATAGAAAAAAAACCAGTCTGCCCCTGGCCCCATTGTGTTGGTTCTTTGATCCAATTTATGGCCTAGTTCAGAATCAGATGTAATAATGATTTAGAGTCAAGAGTAAGTGATACAATAATTTGTCATAGTTGAAACCCAACTTATTCAAGATGGTGAAAACTCAAGCAAACTGTGAAAGAATGTTAAAGTGCTCTCTCCAGTTTGCATAACAAAATAGCAAGCAAAGCTCAGTGTAATAATGTAAAAAGTGTGTATTTAAGTTAATTACCACAGTATCTCACCTCCAGATTTCTTTGAACTCTGTGGCTCTCTAGACAGGAATTCAGGACAGAGTGCTGAATACCTATCCAATCCTAACGTTTTACAAGACATTCCAATTCCAGTCAGAACAAATTTCCCCGTATGTTTATTACTATCAGCTTTAAATAACTTCTATAATGAGAAGAGTGATTGCTTTATATAGACATACCTATTAATTCATATATAAGGAACCAAAGAAAAAAAACAATGAAAATAAATATTGGTGTGTGGGGGGGTGGAGACTAGAGATGGGCACAACCCGAAATACGAACCAGTGGTTCACAAACTGTGGTTCGTCAGATCCCATTTCTGACAAACCACCACAAACTTTAGGCTGGTTCATTTGGTTTGTTTTTTGGTTCGTGGCTGCAGACAGCCTGGTGCCAATCAATCAGTTTCCTAGGCAACAGGGGATGGACTTCCTGCAGACCTTCTGCTGACCTGGAAGTGACCTTCTTCTGGCCCAGAAGTGACTTTCTGCTGACCCGGAAGTGATGATTTTCTGACCTGGATGTGATGTTTTCATGAACCAAATGAACTGGTTTGCGAACCGGGGGCAGGTTGTGAAAGTTCGTGGTTCGTGGTTCGTGAAATTTGATGAACCATGAACCACATGGTTCATTTTTTCCCCAGTCTGTGCCCATCTCTAGTGGAGACAGCACACAAGATTATAACATACATGTCAATCTCCACATATGTAGGAGGGACTTCTTGAGATTGTTCTCTGAACCAGCAAGTATTCTGTGTTCACAGTTGTGTCTCCTCTGTCTGTGACTAATGCTCACCACTTGTTAATTAGCATGAAGATAACAAATTAAGAGCACCGTCCATGCACTCCTGGGAGTACATCTGTTCTTTATGAGAGAGTCCGGAATGCAGCAGGATAGGGAGAGCTAGATATCTCTAAGTAAAGTGTCACGAGCACTTATGTAACAGTGTGTATATTATTTATTAGTTCCTTTAGTGAACTAGAAGTTCTTTCGGAAACTTTTATCCTGTTCGAGAAGACAGCAATGGCACAAGATCTTCCTGTACTAATTTCTCAAACAATGGATTGGATCCAGTTTCTGTTAACAGAAGTCACGTCTATCCGCAGAATGTAATTTTTCTACCCTAAGCCAAATTCTACTCCAAGCCAAATTCCAGTAGAGTGGGGGGAAATTCTTTAAAACCATGGTGGCAGAAATAATTATGTTTCACAATACTAAAACATCCAGAGTTTGAAAAAAACACCTGGACATGTGGCAGAATGGTTCTTTTGCATATATTTTCCTCTCTGCTTTTGCATGTTGAACAACACACACCAATAGGGTTCTTTTACAAAGCTATAGGTACGTGCGTGCACACACACACACACACACACAAATCTGAAACAACAAAAAACTATGTTTGAACCTACGATACTAGACAACTAACGAACATTTTATTAATTTTAAAGGAAAACATCTAAAATTAATAATTTCTTTTTTGTATCTTGGGGTATTTTTTACCCCTTTCACTATAATACGGGATTTAAAAACTACCTCAACGAGAAAAATGGCCAGTTTTCCATGGTAGTTTTCTATCCTGGATGCTTTTTTGTCTACAAATGGAAGCTGTAACTGATAACTGTCTGTACTTTGGGGACATTGTTTACTCCTATACAGGTGACAATGTCTTAAGAGGACACAGTGTATGGTCATTTTTCTACACATTCTGCCAAACAAGTATCAACAACAATAAAAAACGGCAGCAGAAAATAAGCATATCAGAAGCAACAAAACAGTAATTATCCCTTGTGAGGAACCTGGGAAAATAAATCTGTTTACATCTGATGCCCAAAACTCAGAATAGTATCACCAGGACAATGGTGAAAGTAGCAAATCCCTTTAGTGAGGCAGCATAACAGAAGCATTCTGTCTTTGGTGGGGGAGCACAGAGCAGATTGTTTGATTTCACCAGTTGGGCAGTTTGTATGGGAGCAGACAGTCTTTACAATATTAAGCCATATTCCCTAACCACTCCTTTCATATTGGTTCCACCACAGAAAACATGTTTATATTTAGTATCAACATTTTTAAGGCAGATGTTCAAATTACATTATTAGCTTCTATAGTTTTACAGAGCACAAAATAATTATCTCACATTTAATAACACTGGATTTCTTATTGGTCTTGGGTTGCAAAGTAATGCCAGTAACTTAGAAAAAGTGACCAACTATTTTTTAAAAACCCTATAACAAGAGTTAATAGGGTATTTCTGCTCTTATAATCTGAATGATTTTTTTGTAGCAAGCATTCTTCAATTAGCATATGTATTGTAGGAACCCTGATGTTTACTTTGTATGCTGAAATGCAGAAAAAACAGTATATGAGAACTACTTCTGTGTCTTCATTTGTTCTGTGCAATATATTGAGTCTGAATAATTTTAAAAAGTATGAGTTTCAGTGCAAAACTTAACATTGGTTTGTGGTCTTGCAATCGAAACAGAAAAGGTAACAAATAAGATACTGAACGGTTTTATATCGAGTGTTACAGTAATAAGGCTGAATTTTAATGATGCTAATAGTATCTCTCTCTGAAGGCTCATAAAAGTATCAGAAGGGTAATATGTGCTAATATGAGCAGTAATTTATAATGTAGTGGTTGTTTTTTTTCTTGGTATGAAAATTAGTTTTGAATAGATTCCCCATTCTACTTGTAAAAACAGTTCTATTACTTTGATTCCAATATCATTCCTTTCTGTATCTACAAACATAGGTCATTTCCTGTGTTATAGTCCAGAGCAGAATGTAATTGTCACAATTTTTAAAATTTTATCTTATCAAGGACTTTTAAGGCTTCAGAGTACTACATATTTTCAAATATATTAGACTGGATCCAGTCCCTTCTTTGTTTATTACATTTATGCCCTGCCTTTCTTCTGTCCTGAAACTCAGTACTGCTTATATAGGATTCACAGGGTGTCTTTTATCCAGGTTTTGACCAGTTCCAGACCTGCTTAGGTTCAGCATTCTTGATATGACTTCCAGCCATACTATGAAATGTAATGGTGTTTATGAATGTACAAATATATACATATAGTATCTCACTGTATATTTCCTTGTCACATGGACAGAGCTTTTATGCAGGGCTTTTTTTCTGGGAAAAGAGGTGGTGGAACTCAGTGGGTTGCCCTCAGAGAAAATGGTCACATGGCTGGTGGCCCCGCCCCCTGATCTCCAGACAGCTAAGCGGCGCAGAGGGCCATCTAAACTCCCTTCTGTCTGGAGATCAGGGGGTGGGGCCACCAGCCATGTGACCATTTTCAAGAGGTTCCGGAACTCCGTTCCCCCACGTTCCCCCTGAAAAAAAGCCCTGCCTTTATGTATACTTTGGAACCAACCACTTCTGATCACCACTTAGTGATGTAAATGCACTCTCCCTTCTATGCTTTGGCTGTACACTTTTGTGAAGGTCTGAAAAGTGACTGGCCCAAGGTCACCCAGCTGGCTTCAAGTGGAGGAGTGGGAATCAAACCCAGTTCTTCAAATTAGAGTCCCACCGCTCTTAACCACTACACCAAACTGTCTCTTCCCTTTTGAACTCAGCCAACTGAGGCTAGATTATTATAACCCACACCAATGTGGTATAGTGGTTAAAGTGTTAAACCAAAATCTGGCAATCCAGATTTAAATCCCTACTTTGACTTGAAGTTTACTGGGTAACCACCTATATATCTGGCCAGTTTCTTCTTACCCTCCATGCACCTGATGAAGAGAACTGTGATTCTCAAAAGCTTATGCTACAGTAAATTTTGTTAGTCTTAAAGGTGCTACTGGACTCTTTTCGATTTTCCTACTACAGACTAACACGGCTAACTCCTCTGGATAACTAAGGGTCAACTATACTCTCTCAGCCTATTTAACCATACTGTCTGCGCCTATTCTACCTCCCAGGATAGCTGTGAAGATAAAATGGAGTATTTGGAGGAAAGGTGATATTAAAATGTGGTAGATCTACGTGGGGCTGTTCTTAAAGACACCTAGGAAGCTACAGCTAGTACGAAATACAGCTGATTGTTTTTCTCATAGGAGTGGAATATCATGAGCATACTATGCCTACAGAAATTGCATTGGTTACCTGTTTGGTTCCAGTATCAATTCAAGGAGCTGGGTCTAACTTTGAAAGTTCTTCAGGCCTAAATACCTGAAGGACCACTTTCCTTATTATGAAGCCATGCACATCACTGAAGATCTCTTCAAGTTGTGCCCTCCCTTCCGATTCTTTGAAATGTTCAGTTACACTGTAGACTTTTTCTGTTATCACCAAGACTCTGCAGAATGAATATAGGATATACGCCCGACTCCTTTATTGTTGGCTTTTTATAAGGTGTATAGAGCAATATTAGTTTGGAGGGCATTTGTTGATTAGACTTGTCTTTCAGAGCTGATGAGTTTATTCCTGCATAGTTGTGGCAATATTTATATTGTTAGTTTTTAATCTAGCTACTGTATTTGATGTGTTTTTAAATGGCTGTTTTGACTGTAGGCCCCCTGGGGCTTGGGAAAAGCAAGGTAAACCTCTTTCAAATAAATAAAATAAAAATATTGCTGCAGGCTGCCTTTGGAGCATCCAGAATCTACACTTGGTCTATAATGTGGCAGCACGAGGGCTTATGGACACCAGCCATAGGCCTTCTCTTTGGTGGCTCCGGCATTCCATCTGTGGAAGCCCGTCTGCAGGAAAGCCTGAATGCTAGCTTCACTGTACTTGTTCCTAAGTGACACTTCCCTTTTTAGAGAAGTGATCAGGGGAGAACAGTAAGTTATGTGCCATAGATTTACTTTCTGCTTTTTGTTAGGTATTTTGGTGCTCTGATCTGTATGGCTCTAACAAGCCTGATCTTGGAAGCTAAGCAGGATCAGCCTTGGTTAGTAATTGGATGGGAGACTGCCAAAGAAGACCAAGGTTGTGGAAGCAGACAATGGCAAGCCACCTCTGTTTGTCTCTTGCCTTGAAAACTCCACCTGGGATTGCCATAAGTCAGCTATGACTTGACAGCACTTTCCACCACCACCAAACATTTTGCTATTATATTTTTCTGTTCTTGTGGTCTTATAGTTGGATCTTTTAAAAGTTTTACTGTTGTTATGGTAATATTCCTCTAGGCCTTTGGTTGAGAGCCAGCGAATTGTCCCCTGCCTGTCCTCCTCCCACGTATTCCATCGCTGGCTGCCCCAATCAATCAATCAATCAATCAATCAATCAATCAATCAATCAATCAATCAATCAATCAATCAATCAATCAATCAATCAATCAATCAATCAATCAAATGTCTGTTCTGTTTTTAATTGTCTCTCACTTTCCATGGCCCTGGAGGCCTTCTTGTAATGCAGAAAGGCAACATATACATATTTTAAATGAATAAAAACCTAGTAGTAAATTATAAGAGTAATAATGCCAATGGAAAATAATTACGGGAAAGATAAACAAAAGATCAACATGTGATTCTTGGTTCAGCAACTTGAAGAAGGTACAGTAGTATTTAAGTTAATAATTACTTAACTTGAATTTCCTAACAAGTTTAAGTGTGCAAGAAGGTATTTTATGTTAGCCAGAGTGCCTGGGGCATAAAAGTTCACTGCAAATTATTTAGAAGGGGAGAAAGTATAAAGAGTTCTAAGTTAAAACGATTGTAAATGTCCTTTTAATGTAGCAATAGTAATACTGGATAATATCTCTCTAAAAGTTCCTTAGCAAAATGGGTACTGAGAGTTAAGCATTAAATATAAAAAGTTAATACAGCGGAACTCTAATAAGGAAGATTCTTATTATGGATAAGGGGCATGATTTTTATAATAGAGATTAACACAGGAGCTGGGATTTCACATTGGCACAACTATAGGTAAAATCGGTTCAGATGTATCCCATTACTTGCCAATGAATGTTCATACTGTTAATTCCTTTTTTTTTTTTTACTGTACTGGAATTGAAATGTGGAGCAGTTTCAAATGAGCAAATGTCCTGTTTAGGAAGAAAGGCAGGAAAGGAAAGAGAGAGAATAGAATGAAGGGAAGATGGGATCATCTATCTTCACGGATCTTCAGCAAGACTGCTGATGTGGGAATCTGACCATACGATCCCAAGCACTGGCAATGTCGCCCTCTTCTAGTATTTTTTAACCGCCCCAAAGACTAGTGTTTGAATGATGACATGCCATTTAATGTGAAATGTAGCATTCATTTATTTATCTTCTGATTATCTTTGGAACTCCTCCATCATGCCGATTGTGTAAATGAGTCTGGCGTTACGTTCCTGTACCTTTTAGGGTGCCTGAGAGTATTAAGGACATTAAATCTAAGGCCCTGTAAACCTGCAAATGTTGAAAGATGACAGGTTTGGGCTGCAGTATGAAACCAGGGAATATATAATTACATCATTGTCTCTCTTCCCGTTCCCGTGTGTAACTTGCTTAAATGTCATTTCAAACAGCAAGCTCTCACTCTCCTCGTCTGTCTTTTGGCATTAAGCTTTATTCCACCCGCACACAGACATCATGATAATAGTGCCTTAGCCCAGAGAGTGCAAGAGGCTTCCACCGGGGAATTCATATTCAGGCATCAACCCATCATTGACCTGGCTATTCTTGTTTGTGATACTTACTGGTAAACTTTTGCAATCAATACAACATCAGCCTGCTTTGCACCTGGGAACGGAAACCTGAAACAGTGCACTTAATCTTGAAGCCAGCTTACGCTCCCCTGCTCTGTTGCTAAACTGGGTAGTTGGCCTACTTGATGCAGCATTATTACTGCAGAGGTCAGATGTGAGCTGGCTTGGCAAGGGCTGATGAATGGCTGTTTGTGATGAAGCGCCTCTTCCACCCAACAAGAGACATTTAATAATGATGGCCCATAACTGCACACACAGAAAAACCCTTGTAGCTGGTTTGGAAGCGTCTACAGCGTAAGCTTTTAAAAAAAATCTTTTGTGTGTTTGTTTAAGGGAAGAAATAGCCCAGTATAGTTGTTTTAAAGACATTTGGAGAGTACGGAGCATCTTTTGGAGTTACATAAATCCTAACCTTCAGTTAGGATCAGTTTCCCTTCCTGGAGAATGGTAGTCATTTTGGGCAATGATTATTTCACTCACCAACAAGCCAGTCAAATTCCAGCTAGCTTTTCATTTTGTTGCGGTGATTTTACACAATGAACACCCAGTGATCCTAGTCAAACAAAATGCAAAAACAATCATCATATCGATGCTAAATTTGTATATTCAGAAGTCAGTCGAATTTGTATATTCAGAAATCAGTCAGTCATATATCTTCTTACAGTACAAATGATTAGAACTGAAGTCCCAATCATATTTATGCATCTTCTTAGAATACTGTCGATCCTTTTCTATTGCTTCAGGGAATAAATAAGAACAGCGAGTAGGTAGGAACTATGTCAGTTGTTCACAATGCACCCCGGGATTATTCTAGGAACGACTGGCCTATATCCACTAAGTAAAATCTGAAGCCTTCCTCCAATTGAAGAGCCACTTAAATGGGAGGGAAGCTCTTTCAGCTGGAGAAACATCTTCCAGCTTGGTAGGATACTGTCCATTGTTGCTGTATTCATATCCAAAGATACGTTTCCTCTAGAGCTCCTCTATTGCACTTCCTTTCTTCTTGATATATGCGAAGTTTCTCCTGCTGTCGCTCTTTGCTCCTGTGCTGCTCTTTGCACGATGTGCACAAAGGTATGAAAAGGTGTAGTGAAGTGCCAACTAGTTAGGATCATACAGCATGCTAGAGCAAACTTTGGCAACAGAGCCAAAGATGTAATGGCTAGAGCAAAAGACTAGGATCTGGGAGACCCAGGTTCAATTCCCCGCTTTGCTGTGGAAACTTGCTGAGTGACCTTCGGCCAATCATATACTCTTAGCCTAATCTACCTCACCGGGTTGTTGGGAGGAAAAAATGGATTAGAGGAGAATGATGTAAGCCACTTTGTGTCACCTTTAGGGAGAAAGGTGAGATATAAATGAAGTAAAACAATAAAAAAGTAGATTAACTTTGGGGTAGATCCAGAGGAGTTAACAGACTAATTGAGTTAGTCTGTAGTTGCAAAATAGTAGAGAGTCCAGTAGCACCTTTAAGACTAACCAACTTATTTGTAGCCTAAGCTTTCGAGAACCACAGCTCTCTTTGTCAGATGCATCTGAGGAAGAGAGCTGTGGTTCTCGAAAGCTTAGGTTACAAATAACTTTGGGATAGACACCCCACTTTAAGTTTCATGTAAGGCAAATTTGGAGAGGCCAATGCTTTTGCATGAACTTTAATTAATTTTGGCTGTACAAGGCATGGAAGGAGAATTGTAACTGGGAGAAGAAAATCCTAATTAAATAAGCCATTCCCGGGATGTTCTGGGACAAACCCCAAGAGAGCTAGACAGCCCCCCTAAGATTTCAAAAGCAGGCAAGATGGTCTCTTCCACAGAAAGTTTTGTATGTGAATATTCCATTGTAAAACGACATAGATATAAGGCTGAATTCATGCTGATTACGCCTGTTTTAGGCATTCCGTTTATGGCACTCCTGTGTTGTGTACTAGGGGAGCATACTATATGCTGTCATCTCGGACGTGTGTAATTACATCGGGTCTGAAAAGGTTGATGAATAACAACAACAACAACATTCGATTTATATACCGCCCTTCAGGTATACCACAGCTTCTGTACACGTGAGTAGGCCCCTCCAAAACTCTCGTTTGCAAATATTCATTTGTTTATTTAAAATATTTATATTGTGGCTTTCCATAAGGCCCCAGGTGGCTTTAAAAATACAAACACAATTAAAAAACATAGTTGAAAGATGTAAAATAATGTACATCAAGTTAAGACTGCAAGATGTATCTGTTGCAGAGAGAGGTATTCATCTGTTACTATGTACATCAAGTTAAGAAGAATGCAACATGTGTCTGTTGTAGTTAGAGGTATTCATCTGTTACTTCCGCCAAAGGTGTGTCAAAATAATTCCACTCGCACCTTCTACTGAAGAGAGAGGAAGTGGGGTGGGGATGTGTACTACATCCGGCAGGCAGTTCCAAAGAGTCGGTGTGGCCACTGAAAATGAGCACACATGGGCTATAAATGAGCAGACCTCCCAAACAAAGAGAGGTGCCCGATGACTTAGTTGGCATATGGGATTGTATGTGGTCCACATGATATGCAGGTCACAGGATTTAAAAGGCAGCTTGAATTGTGCCCAGAAACCAATAGGTAACCAGCAAGGCTACCAAAGCATAGTTGTAATGTAATCATACTGATATAAACCGGTCAATAATATAGTGGTAACATTCTGTACCAATTGAGGTTTCTGAACAGTTTTCAAGGGCAGCCCCAAATATAACGTGTTGCAAGAATGTCGCCTCACGGTTACAGTGGCATAGATCAGCATGGCAAGGTCAACATGGTCAAGATAGGGCAGCAGTTAGAAGACTCGAGACCAGTAATAGAAAGCATTCCTAAACAGTGCATACTGAAGTTTCAACATAAATATATTTCAGCTTCCATGCAAAATGGTGATCATATGCAGGGCTTTTTTTTCAGTGGGAACGCAGTGGAACGGAGTTCCGGAACCTCTTGAAAATGGTCACATGGCTGGTGGCCCCGCCCCCTGATCTCCAGACAGAGGGGAGTTTAGATCGCCCTCTGCGCTGCTCCAGTGGCGCAGAGGGCAATCTAAACTCCCCTCTGTCTGGAGATCAGGGGGCGGGGCCACCAGCCATGTGACCTTTTCTCCGAGGGCAACCCACTGAGTTCCACCACCTCTTTTCCCAGAAAAAAAGCCCTGATCGTATGTATTGAGATAATTACACATGGTGTGTTCCCCCAGTACATGAAATAGGAGCACCAGAAAGGAAACTTGCATCACTAACAGCTCAATAAATTCCACAGCGCCATCTGAAATGCTGGATTTAAACTTGATTTTGTTCGCTTCAAACAAATTAATGGCTTAAATCCATTTCAACTGAAATAGGTTGTGAAATCAGGTCACTAATAACCTACTTTCTTTACCACTGAGAATTAAATACCCGTTTTATTCTGATGTATGAAGAGTTCATTGTAACTTGAAAACTTGCAAACCATTTTACTTACAGCATATTAAAAGTATCGCCTTACTTGTTTTATATTTCTCTGAATTTTTTTGCATTTAACACATGCATTAATATTTTTCATTTCTTACATACAATTCTCTCTTGAGTTGTGCAGAGGGAAATAACTGAAAGTAATGGGATGAATCTAGCAAAAATATAAGGAAATTTTGCCATTCTCTGTGTCCTTTTAGACTAAGGAAGCAGTCATTTGAGACGTTTAAAGCTGTATAAGTCTGAAATAGTAGAAAATATACTTGATGAAATTCATTTATACCGGCATAAAGAAGGTCATGGGAGACCTAATAGATATTCTCCCTCTCTTACTCCAAAATCTTCTAAGCTATTTGTGCTTAATTTTACTTAGTTAGAGCTATAGAGCATAATCATCCAAATTGTAATAAAATCTTATAATGTATAAAAACCTGTAATGCCTCATTTCCCATCAAATGAGGTTAGCCCATCTCAAATGTGAATAACTTCTCTTCGACTGGGTCAATGGGAGGGTACATCAAATCCTGTCCTCAGTTATACATAGACCAGCACACTGGAAAAGAGCAAGTGTCTTTCCCCCTCTCTGAAAAAATTACCACTATACTCTTTTCCAGTGGTTTGGCTGGTCCAATTTTAAATATGCCTGGAGAAAATTTCCCTCTTTATTTCCTGAATCATGCAGAATGTTAATTAGCCCCCCCCCCATTCGTAGATTAGGTTTGGTGTCCATATACAGTGGAATGAGGCAGTAATGAGGCAACAGAGAACTGGGCAGGTAGATGGACTGTACCACTTCAAACTGGAGGGGATTATCTTTTTCAGTGGTCCCTATAATTCCTTGTAATAGGACAGTTTTTACATGGAGGGAGCTTTAAAATGACCTCCTCCCCTCTGCAGGCTGATGTGGCACAACCCATTCCGTACATCAGAAACAAGTTCGCTTTTGCTGAGAGTGCACACCAGGTTTTATAGAGACCCTGGTTTAGCTAAGTAATTGGGTGACCAAGTTCCACTGAAAAGCAGTGGTCTTTGACATAAATGCAAGAAAAAAGTTGAAGTATAGACTATGTAAGTGCTAAATCAATGGTAGCAGAGAATGCCATCAAGTCATAGCTGCCTTATCCCATGGTGGGATTTTCAGGGTAAGAGACTAGCAGAGGTGGTTTGCCATTGCCTGGCTCTGCAATCCTGGTCATTGTTGGAGGTCTCCCATCCAATTATTAACCAAGGCTGGCCCTGCATAGCTTCCAAGATCTTACAAGATTGGGTTTACCTGGGTTATGGTCAGGGCAAGTGCTAAATGATGAATCCAATAAATTCTAGACTTAATACATACGTAGCCTTTAATAAATATACAACATGTATAGCAAAATAATCATAACACAAAAAGCACTCTTGTTACAAGTTATGAGATAAAAGACTAAACACATTTCAATAAAGCTGTCTTTATCAGTGATCAGTCATACAAAAAAAATTCTAAATGATACAGCAGATTCCTGTGTCAAAAGTATGTGTAAAACTGGTTCCTGGTGAGTGTTTAATAATCTGGAAGATTTTTTTTACCATTAACCAAATTTCCATACTTATAATGATAATGTCAGAGTAATTTTACCAAGAGATTTTATTTCTTCAGTGCTTGAGAATTCTGTAAGCACTTTTATTCAAATGAATACATGAATGAAGTTATGGTTTTTGAAAACCAGCATTTAAAGGAACATTTCTTGAGTGTGGCTCAGCAAGATAGACTCTGAGAGCGGGACCACAAGTGACGCCTGACACAGGTTGGACACTAGTCAGCTTCCCTCAAGTTTTGATGGGAAATGTAGGCATCCTGGTCTTGCAGCTTGACTCTCTGACTGCTGTCCAATGGACTTTTCAACTGTCACTTGTTCAACATTCCGCCAAGCTGCCTACATTTCCCATCAAAACTTGAGGGAAGCTGGCAAGTGTCCAACCTGTGTCAGGCGTCACTTGTGGTCCCGCTCCCAGTTCATATGACTGAAGTTTTAACTCTGGGGCTGAATCCACATTACCTCAGCGCGTCCTGGTGTTGCACTAAATGTTCGCTAAACATCCGGAAGTATAGCATCTTTCTAGCGCGATTCAGAAATCACGCTTGAAAGACGCTATACTTCTGGGTGTTTAGCAAACATTTAGTGCAACACCAGGACGCGCTGAGGTAATGTGGATTCAGCCTGGGTATATTGTGGGCAGCAGTTCCCTGTTTATTCAGTTCAGCTGAACACATTTTAGGATTGGACTACAAGAATGTTTTTTAAGTCTCCATTCTTTCACTTCCGAATGGAATGGTGTATGGCAGGTGGTTGAGAGGAAGAAATAAGTTAATCCCATATACACTGGCTAAATTTATCAATATGAGGCCAAACCAGACTAGATGCTGAGAATTCTGTGTCTCGAGCTCCCAGCATTTTTCAGCTCAGGCCACGGGGCCCAGTTTGGATTGACACTGTGGTGCCAGTGGAAAGGAAAATGTCTGTAAGAAGCCACGTTGGCCTCGCTGAGGCAAATATTTGGATACCCATATCTATACTTCTGAGCTTCTACAACAGCAGCTCTCCAGGGATTAAAAATGGTAATGGTTGTGGAGGTTCAGGGCTTTTTTTCAGCGGGAACGCGGTGGAACGGAGTTCCAGAACCTCTCAACTCCCCTCTGTCTGGAGATCAGGGGGCGGGGCCACCAGCCATGTGACCATTTTCTCCAAGGACAACCCACTGAGTTCCACCACCTCTTTCCCGAGAAAAAAAGCCCTGGGGAGGTTTAACACTTTTTGCACCACGATCCTAGGGAAACCTCTCTATTTATTTTTACTTTTTTGTAATTTCTTGAATTAGCTGTCTGCAAAGAATAATTAAAATGTATTAATATGGAACCAGGGTACAACTTGAATTGTCTTGCACCTTTTACATCCCAGTAACATTGTTCTTCTTTACACTAGGTTTCCATATCTTCTTGCCATTTTCTTTTCTTGCTCTAACCCCCCCCCCCCCAATAATTTCATGATTTTTACTTTGATTCTGTTCTAGGAAAGCGCATGGCAATTGCACGTATAATTGCTCCCCTCTCGCTTTTCATTTTATGATGCTCTCACATGAGCATTTGCACACACTGACTCATCTCTGCAGTTATGTTTGCAGTTGGCGTGCAGAATTGCTTTTATTTCTGCAGTTTACATAAACCTCCCAAGTACATGGTGCTTGGTTTCAAGATAAATACTTGCCTATTTTCCCTCCCTAATATCTTATACCAGGTTGGGATTTTCTCATGGCAACACAGCGTTAATTAATAACAATGAGAATCCAGTTCTGTGTTTATCCTGAAAACTACCTTAGTGCTTATGAATGTCTCATGTAGTACATTTTTAATTCAAATGTTTTCCATCTGGCCCATCATATCGATGCATATGAAAGATACTCCTGTGGACTGTCATTAAATTCAGCACTGAAAACAACACCTGATTGTTATAGTGTGAACTGGAAAAAAAATTCAATTGCATTCTGCTTCAGTTGCTTAGATCTGTTTTTGCATTGCACATTTACTCTAATTAAATTGGAAAAGCGATGTGCGACTTTAAATGTTGCAAAGCCATTACACTGGTATCTACTAATGGGTTAAAAATAAACAGAAAGCCTTTGCACACAAAAAAAGTAGGCAGAAACGGTAATGACAGTTTTGAAGTATCCAGTACCTGTTGTGACAGGAATAACAAATTAATTGGGGCTATAACAGATTCTTTGTAAAGGTGAAGTAAACACACTTGACTGTATATTTTTCACCATCAGTTAAGTCTCAATTGGTTCTAAAAATAAACAGAAGACATTGAACAGTTTTAATAGATTTTGACACCTAGGTATTATGCTGTCACTCCAGTATAAATGAATCATAACTTTAGACTGCACCAAGGAATTACTACACATTTGGAGAAAATTTATGGTGCGCCAGGCTCAGAATCATGATGTGATATCAAAACTAAAGTCATTGGGGGAGGAGGGGTTGGCATAAATTATATTCTCTCCTCTGTCCATCTAGAGCCACAAGTGTACCAGTTAAAGGGAGGTAGGAATCAGGGCTATGACCTCTAATTCACTGTCGTCAGTGCAGACTGGCCTTTGCCAGTTGTTAGGTGGGTGCTAACCTTACAGGTCCAGATTCTGAAATGCTGTCTATCAGAATGCAACCCAGCAGAATTTTTTTTTTACAGTACTAGAATCAGGATTGAATTTTTATTTCTACAAAGCACCCCCATAGATTGGTGCACAGATATGCCAGGCAACCAAAGCGATTAAACATTACGCTAAGCAGGGCTTTTTTTCAGCAGGAACGCAGTGGAACAGAGTTCCGGCACCTCTTAAAAATGGTCACATGGCCAGTGGCCCCACCCCCTGATCTCCAGTCAGAGAGGAGTTTAGATTGCCATCTGCGCTGCTCCAGAGGCGCGGAGAGCAATCTAAACTCCCCTCTGTCTGGAGATCAGGGGGCGGGGCCACCGGCCATGTGACCATTTTTGCGGAGGGGGATTTAAACTTTAAAAAATTCCCCCCTTGTTCCAGCTGACCCAAAGTGACATCATTGTGAGGTCTTGAGTTCCACCACTGAGTTCCACCACACCTTTTCCCAGAAAAAAAGCCCTGACCCTAAGCATGCTGTAGTGCATGGACCCCAACTATGGAATCATTTATCTAGCAACTCCACATCATTGGGAGCATGTCTTTCTTGTTTCATGGTCTGGTTTTCTTTTCTGCCATGGTGAGTGTTTCCTCCTAACAAGTAATCCTGGTCCCAAGTATACCAACCAGTCTTCTGTGGAGTTTTCTCTGCTGCCACAGCAGCTCCTTTTGACCACTGATAGGTAGTGCTGGGGAACCCATGTGGAAAACATGCCACATAACGTGGACAGCTGTGCTTCAGTGTGTGGGGGGGGGGAAACTGGGCTAAATCCTACCCCTCTACCTTTTATGCTGACAGAGCTGCTAGTGTCATTGGAAACACTATTGGCAGGAGAGGCTATTTCATGCCATTAAAGCCCATGTCGCATTTTTGTCCATCTTATCCCCTGCATCAGCTTTCAATGGGTAAAAAGTTGCTGTTGGGGAGAGTGGAAAGATCCACATCTATGAATGCTATGACACTCACATGTTGCAGGATCCAACCCAATACCTTTACTTTCTCATATTCGCTCATCATTCACATTTGATGCAATTACAGAATACTATGAAGTAATAAATAACTTTTATAAAATCATCACCTCTTTATTTATTAACTTATGCAACCTTGATAAGAATGTTCTTAGGCACTGAACAACTAAGAGATGGATGATTTAACCCCAGCTAAAATACCTGTGACACAGCAGATTCGTCATAAGGCTTTTTTAAGAATTCCAGAGGGCAGGAGGCAAAGGGGCCAAACTACATTAGATGTTTTTTTAACAAGTCAGTTCTGGGGAACTCTGACCCAACTCACTTTCTCTGCAGCCCCACAGCTGTTGTGGGAAATGTCATTTTAAAAGTCAGAGGGGGGATGATCCAGCTTGGAACCTGGCACAGGGGGAAGAACTCCTGACTCGCCCAAGCACTGCTTTCAAGAGCCCTCCTCCCCCACATCACAGTCCTGAGCAGAATCGCGCAACTCCAGACATTGATTGATTGATTGATTTTACAAAATTTATATCCCACCTTTCTTCCTTCACAAGGCAGCTAACAAATTAAAATGTGCATAATAAACCCACAACTTAAAACCATTAAAACCGACTAAAAAGAACAACACATCATTAAAACAATTAAAATCAGAACAAAAATTCAAAGATATGAAAACAATTAAAACAGTGAGCAGGAAGGAGGGATCACTGAGAGAAGACCCAACAAAGCAAAAAAGTCTTGCTTGCTCATGGAAAATGGCAACAGGAGACAGATGAATCTATCTGGGGAGAGAGTGCCACAGTTTTGGTGCCACAATTGAGAAGGCTCTCTCCTAGGTTGCCACTCATCTAAGAAAGTGGGGGCACCTGAAGATGACCTCATTGGTTGGGTAGGTTTGCAGAGGAGTAGGTGTTTTTTCAGTTACTTTGGTCCCAAACCATATAGGACTTTAAAAGTCAGAACGAGCACCTTGAACTGTGCCCAGAAATAAATTGAGATCCAGCATAGATGAGCTAAGAATGGAATTAGATAGCCCTTATGACCCACTCCAGTTAACATTCTAGCAGCAGCATACTACATCTGTTGAAATTTCTGAACACTTCTCTAGGGCAGCCCCACATAAAGCACATTGCAATAATCTAATCTAGATGTAACCAGGGCATGCACCACAGGGGCCAGATCTTTTCTGCCCAGGAAAAGCTGTAGCCAGTTAACCAGTTTAAGTTGGTAAAAGTCATTCCTGGCCACCACTGCCGCCTGCTTATCCTGCAGTAAGCCTGGTTGTAAGAGACTATAAACCTGTTCCTTCAAGGGGAGAGCAACCCTATCTAGAACGTCTGACATCTTAAATCACAGGAAAGACCTCTGAAAAGTAGCTGCTGCGTAGGTGGGCCCTAATTCAGAATTGGCTGTAGAGCAGGATAGGTGAGGTCAATATTTTTTTCTCATACTACTTCCCCAGTACTATTTGTCATGTAGGAGAAAATGCACAGGTCTCATAGCACGGTGTGTGTGTGTGTCGTGTTTCCCTCTTTGCTAGGGTTGCCAGCCTCCAGGTAGTGGCTGGAGATCTCCCGGAATTACAATTGGTCTCCAGGCCACAGAGATCAGTTCACCTGGAGAAAATGGCTACTTTGAGGGGTGGACTTTATGGAATTATGCCATGCCAAGGTCCTTTCCCTCCCCAAACCCCACTTTCTCCAGGTTTCTCCAGGTTTCACCCCCCAAATCTCCAGGAATTTTCCAGTTTGGAGCTGGCAACCCTGCTCTTTGCTCACACCATAGCCATACCTGCATTTGCCTTTTTAAAAAAATGTCACAGACCCTGCTTATCAATCTCATGCAGAGCTTTCTTCTCAGGAGAGAGAAAAACAAAGCATAATACCCTGGACTGGGAAGCCTGAGAGAAAAGAATAATAATAATAATAAAATTCAATTTATATACCACCCTTCAGGACAATAACGCCCACTCAGAGCGGTTTACAAAGTGTGTTATTATTATCCTCTCAACAACCACCCTGTAAGGTAGGTAGGGCTGAGAGAGCTCCAGAGAGCTGTGACTAGCCCAAGGTCACCCAGCTGGCTTCAAGTGGAGGAGTGGGGAATCAAACCGGGCTCTCCAGATTAGAGTCCCGCGCTCTTAACCACTACACCGAACTGGCTCTACACCAAAAAAAATTAACCATCATGGTATGGGAAGTAACCAAAAAAGCTCATGTAGACCAATGTTTTAAAACGTCAAGAATATTGCAGACTAGGACTGTCACACCAAACACAGACTAACAACACTCCATTGTGACCTGCCAGCTGAGCTGACTGGTAAGTATTGTGTGCATTTGCGTGGTTACCAGATCAAGGCAACCATTGTTTTGCAGGGAAGTGTTCTGAGCTTTTCTGTTAAGAGATTCACCTCATCTTTAAGCAATTCACCTTGTTTTATCTTTACTGGTTCTGTCATCTGAGTTATAGATTTCTAGATTTGCTATACTGACTTTAAATGAGGTTGTTGCTGCTTCCATTTATTTTATGTTTCATTTTTACCTCATCTTTCTTCCAACAGTCTCCTCTCCATATGGGTCTCCCCTCCTACAGTTTATCCTCATGAAAACCCTATGAGATAGGTTAGGTAGAGCAAGAGTAATTGCCCCAAGGTTATCCCAGGGTGGGGTTGGTTGGAACCCTGGTTTTGTTAATCCATTTCCAATCACAGAGGTGACTCAATGGAAGAGCGTCTGCTTTGCATGCCGAAGGTCTCTGGTCTAACCCCAGTCGTCTCCAGAAAGTGACATGAAAGACCTCCACCTGAGGACCTGAAGAGAAAGCATCTGCCAGTCTGAGACTCAACGTAGTACTGTGGTTAGAATGTGAGACTACCATCTCACAGGCCTGGATTTAGTTTCCCACTCTGCTATGGAAGCTCACAGAGTGACCTTGGGCCAGACACACTTTCACCCTGACCTACCCAATAGGTTTGGTACTGTGAGGATAAAATGGATGAGGGGTTACTGATTAGGGAGAAAAGAGGCGTAAAAATATGTAACTAAATAAATACTAGACTATAGTGACGATGGTAGACCACAGGCCTGAATCAGTAGAAGGCATTTTATTTTTATTTTATTTATTTTGCTTCATTTATTTCCCCATCTTTCTCTCCAATAGGGACCTGAAGCAGCTTACATCACTGTCCTCTCCTCCATTTTATCCACACAACAATACCGAGAGGCAGGTTAGGCTGAAAGTGCATGCCTAGCAAGCTTCCATGGCAGAGTGGAGATTCAAACCTGCTTCTTCTAGATCCTAGTCCAACTACTACACCACACTGGCGCTTGCTGAATTTTCATGTATTTGCGTGGTCATGTATTCGCTGCATTTTCTCTCGTATTGCTATTTTATAAATTTTCTTTCTGCTCTGTTTGCTGACTTTAATTCTTGGTGTTATTGTATGATTGTTTTTAGTGAATGTATTAAGCTATCTCATAATTATTTTTATTGGAAGTGCAGGGCAGAAATCATTTTAATAAATTAATTTCTTATCTTTTTCACTTTCAGGAACACATGATTAACATCTAAGGGAAAAAAACAGGGTTTTCTAGAACAGTTTACAAACCACTGGTGTATAAAATAAACCCTGTTTTGAAATGCTTATGGAGGATGTGTAGGTCAAAGGCTCTGCAGAGACGGATTTTGGCTGTTTAGACCCGACACAGAAATGCCTAGATTGCAAGAATGCCTCTTTTGAACCTCTTGTTCCTTCTCATATCTACCATATGCAGAGATGATTAAAATATCTGCAATTCACTTACTTAGATGTTAGTTTCAAAACAGAATTATCATTATAAAATATTTTAAAAGAGCCTAGTTTTAAAATCCTTTACACACCAAAAGGAATGGATCCAAGAAGCACTGAAAGGCCTTCCGGGGCATACCCTTGGCACAACACGACAATGTCACTCCCAGGAGTGACGTCATTGAGCAGGCCCCAGGAGGGCTTTCGAGCTTCGGCCAAAGTGGCCCAGCACGAAGCCCAGGAGCACTCCCAGGTCCTGCGTGATGATATCACTCCCAGAAGTGACATCATCGCACCATGTTGGGAATGCGCACGCAAGGGCATCCAATAGGTAAGTGCTGGGTCCCTCCCACCCCCACCCCCGGGAGGGTAAGGGGTCCTGGCAACCCCAGTGGTAGGTCTCAAACTACCAAGAATCCTGCCCATATGTACCACTTGAAAAGTATCCCACACAACTGGACAAATCCAATCCAGATTGGAATGGATTCAGACAATCCAACTGGACAAATCCAAGCCAGATTGGAATGGATTCAGACAATCCGCTTCATTCAGGAATCCCTAGGGCTGGCCACCAGCCACCACTCATTCAGTCACCTTGCTCAAGAATGGTACTCTTGAAACTGGATAGTAGTTATTCAGGTCGCCTGGGTCCAGTGTAGATTTCTTTAGGAGTGGACATGGCACTGCCCGCTTTAAGGCAGGAGCTACCACTCCCTTTTTCAAAGAGGCATTTACTGTCTCACAGACTTGATAGACACCCCGAAAGATTTAAGCATTCAAAGGTTGTACAAACAGGTGGTAGGTAGGGTTGCCAGTCCCCCAGTGGGGGCGGGTGATCCCCCACTCCCAGCCTCCTCCCCCTTCCAACACTCACCTGACCTCTGTGAGGTGGGTGGGGCTGAGAGAGCTCTCAGAGAGCAGTGACTGACCCAAGGTCATCCAGCTGGCTTGAAGCAGAGGAGTGGGAAATCAAACCCGGTTCTCCAGATTAGAGTCCCACCGCTCTTAACCACTACACCACTACAGTACATGCTTTTGTAACATCTAGATTGGATTATTACAATGCACTCTACGTGGGGCTGCCCTTAGAGACTCTCTAGAAGCTACAGTTGGTAGAGTGCTACAACCAGAATGCTGACTGGAGTGAGATGTAGGGGCCCTATCACTCCAGTCTTCTTGCAAGAGTGGCTTCCATTTTGCTTCCAGGCCCAATTCAGTGTGCTAGTATTGACCTTGAAAGTCCTAAATGGCGTGGGGCCAGCATACTTTAAGGATCACCTTCTCCCTTATGAACCTACGCTTTCACTTTGGTCATCTTCAGAGGCCCTGCTTCTGGTGCTCCCCCATTTGAGACCAGATGGGTGACAACAAGAAAGGAGTGCTTTCCATGGTCATAGATCCAGAGGAATTAGCTGTGTTAGGCTGTAGTTACAAAACAGTAAAGAGTCAAGATGCATCTAAGGAAGAGAGCTGTAGTTCTCAAAAGCTTATGCTACAATAAACTTGGTTAGTCTTAAAGGTGCTGCTGGACGCTGTACTATAACCCTAGAAAGGGCCTTCTTTGTTGTGCCACCGAAACTTTGGAACTCTATTCCCAAGGAGGATCATCTGTCCTCCTCTGTTACTGTTTTTCACCACCTTTTGTTGTATTTGGCACACCCCCAGTAACTGTTATTGGGCCTCCTCCCTGTTCTTGGTGTTGTGTGTTTGTGTGTGTTTTTATTGAATTATTTTACACTATTTTAAATGTTTTAAAATTAAATTGTTCACCATCTTGGTGATCATATTTAGGTAGAAAGGTGGTGTACAAATGTTTTAAATTTTAAAAACCAATTTTTAAAGAAATCTACAGCTCCCATGCCATTAAAAACAAAGGCTCTGCTGTATTCTACCCACAATGCATTACCAATTCCCACTGACTCATTTATAATTTTTTTTTGGTCCATTGGAACTTTAATCATCCTTTTAATGAGTTTACTACTCTTCACTGTAAGCGCAAGGTTAATTGTTAATCTAGTTCAGCTCTTTAACTCTGTTGAAACTCAAGCCTTATTGACATGAACTAAAGTGTTTAATACTGTTTGTGTATAGATGTGGGTGTGCTGGGGTGGTGGATTGTATGTTTTCAGTGAGCTGCAGTGTTGAGGAAGGAAAAGTTTCATTAACCCAGCTACTGGTTTCACTCTCTGAGTTTATTCACTGAGACAAAGTGTCCAATTGCCCAGCACGCCTGGAATCAGGGGAAGCCTTGGCGGTATGGTATCCAAGACATGTGTGGGACATCTCCCCCCAAGCAGGGAAGGGGAAGAAAAGGCCACTGTCATGACCAGTAGCCCCCAGAGACCCAAAGCCAGCTCCAGTTCCCCTCTAAGACCGTTACCTGCAGCGGAGGGCACTGCTAAAGCACCAGCAGTGGGAAAGGTGGCGGCAGCAGCAGGGGAAGAGGGGGCACCAGCTGAGGTGCCAAGTCTGCAGCTGTAGAGTTGGGACGGGGAGAACATGGGGAGCCTGGAGGTGCCACAGTGGAAAGTTTCCCTGAATGTGCAGAAGGTGCAGACCCTGGCAACCTAGGTGGGGAGGGCACGCCTGACCCAGAGAGTGTCCTGGGGAGTGCTCAAGCCTGGGCAGGCTTCATGAGCTAGGGCAAGGTGGAAACTCCGAGCCCGAGGGCCAGCACCTGGGGCCAGGAGGCAAGAGGGAACAGCAATGTTGACTGACAGGATACGTGCTCATCAGTGATCCCCCTCCATCCTGCAAGGGAGCAGGGGAAGGCAGGGCCTGGGAGGGGGTTGGTGAAACTTGGAAAGGAGGGTGGGGGAAGGTGCTAATAAAGGGGAGGCTTCCCCACCCAGCCAGTGAACAGGAGCATGGAGTAGACTGGAGAGAGAGCGAGAGCTGAGAGTTGCCTCCCAGGGGCTCAGAGGAGGTTTACAGTGATGCAATCCCCTCCCTCACCCATTCTGAGGCCAAGGGAAGCCTTCCCCATGGACCCACCAGGATGGCCGAGAGGCAATAGGAGGACACTGAAGCAGCACGCCTTACACACAGAGATCCTCAATGTGCTCTTTGCCAGTAGGTTGCCTGGCACCCAAAGCATTGCTTCTCCAATGCAAACAGCCAAACCTGGTTTTCCTCCATCTCATTGGAACAAGAGGTGCTTTGAAAGAGCCCGGGAAGTATTGTCCTTGCATCTGCAGGCAGCACCCATTCAGAAATAGCTGCCTTCATCATATGAGAATGCTTGCTGTGGAATCTCCCAACGTTTTGTGACTGGCCCTAGCACCCTAAGGCAGCCATTATTTGATGGTGCCAATTACCTGTTTGCAACATTCCAAAAGCATCCACAGCCCCAGAGAGGTTAGGGAACCCTGCTTTAGAGCATACAGGAAATTGTGGCAAAGTGAGCAGGGTCACCTTGGCTCAGACTTAAAACAGATTGCCATTCGAGTTCTTTCCTTACGAACCCTGTTGGCTGCATTAAGTTGGCTGCATTATCTCTGACAACAGAACTCACAGGCTCCACAAGGTTCAGGAGTCAGACCTCATCGGCCCTTTCTCTCCCTTTTTTGCCCCTTCCACATTTTTGTACTTTTCCTGCCAGTCTCCCTCTTCCTCTTCCCGCTACTAGGCTCACCCCTTGGTGGTACCTGTGATACCCCTCTGCCACCTCTTCCTCTTTCACCCAACCCAGCTTCCTCTCTTTACTTTCCCCCGCAGCAGTGGCACCATTTACCAATCACAACTGCTTGCCTATCCTCTCTTATTTCCCGCCTGTCGCCTTCTCCTCCATAGCTGCCCTCATTCCACCACCACTAGCGGCCATTATCCCTAATCATCCCATTTCTTTCCTTGTTGTTGCCTGTGCAAGTGCAGACCATGTCCCTCTGTTTAGGGGGGGAATCTAATCTTCCCCCAATTTTTTTACACTTTTGGAATGTTTGGAAATTTCCTTTTGGAAAATGTCTCTTGTCTGTACTTGTTCCCTTTCTCTGGGTTTATCAATTTGCCCTGGGGCCAGGTTCAGAGTTAGATATGGCAAACAAGGAATCCACCAGGACTCGTGGGGGGGGGGTCATTTCATTCCCCCCTGTATCCTATTCTCCACACGATTTCCTTTTTCTTTCCTCCTGGCACCCCCCATATCATTCTCCTTTCCCTGCTTCCTTCTCTCCTTTCTGCTCACTGGCCAACTTTTTAAAAATCTGTTCTCTCTCCAGTCTTCTGCTTTATATATTTACTTCTTTTATAGCCTACCTTTGTCTTCACTAGGGACCGAGCTAATTCTCCTCTCCTCCACTTTATCCTCAAAATCAAACTTGAGCCCTTGAGGCATTTTTACATGACCAGATGCTTCTCTGAAATGGAGTTGGCGTCAATGGGTTGGACCTGTGGATGCCTTAGTGTCTAGTTTGGCCCACAGAACAACTCTATGAGCTAGAGCAGGCTAAGAGACAATAATGGCATGAAGATCACCAAGCAAGCTTCCCTGTTAGAGTGGGGTTTTGAACCTGGGTCTCGAAGATCCTAGTCCAATATTCTAACCACTATACATCACTGCCTCTCAGCTCTTACACCTTCCCTATCCCTGGGAAAAATCTGGTCTAGTTGCAAAAGTCATACGGTAGCAAATCGCTCAGGTGAGTTGTGTGATGGCCACTGCTAGGCCAAGCCATGCCATGCAAGTTGTGTGGAAGAAGAACTATCAGGCTCTTCTATCTCCTGTAACAGGGGATGCCTAGACAGCAAAATGCAGTGTAATCAGTGAATTCCCTCATTAGGAACTAGCTGCCCATGATATATGATGCACACATTTGCAGAGTTTGTTTCCCACCCCCTAATGAAGGTTTTCCCAGGTTTTGAATGCTAGCTAACAGGGGGAAACTCTCATCAATTCACATGCCTGCATTTGTCAGACGGAGCAGCCAGAGTTAGTTTCTTTGCATTCTGTGCAAGAAGGAAGAGAGGAGAACAGATAAGCTAGGTTCATGCACATTTTAATATAATTGCAATTAAGGTTGCTGTAACCTAGATGATATATATTACATGAGCTCTTATATATTATGCCCCAGTCCATTGGTCCATCTATTCCTGTACTGCTGCCACTGATTGGCAGATGCTCTTCAAAGCTTGGGCAGAGGCAGGTCTTTCTCAACATCTGCTACCTGAAATCATTTGCACTGGAATGCATCTTTTGGGATCAGAGGACAGAAGCTACTTTTTGTTTGAAAGGTAGGATGTTTGCATGCATAAACTGGAAAAAAAAATAAGAAAACCTTCTATGGCTGCCACTCCTGGGTTCAAGAAACCTCATGGTGTTTTGTTTTCACAAACTGTGAGAGGAAAATGTCAGAAGTTATCATCAGTTCTGTGCTTTTTCTCGGCTGACAGCTGTATGATGCTCATTCAGTGAAACAGATGGGGAAGCTGAAAGTTCCGTCAATAATATAACTGTGATGGCTTCATGTCATCGGTCAAGGTAATGACCATTTATGATCCAGAGAAATGTTTAAAAAGATGTGTGTGCATCTCACATTGAACTATGGCAGGTTGAACTATAATTGCATACAGCATAATTCTCTCCTCCTGCAAGTCAAGCTTGCCTCAAATTTGAAAATGCCTAGATCAGTTGGGGAAAAAATTACAGGCATTTCTATTAATTTATTTCACTGTAGTATACAGTACTCAGCAAAACCAGTTAAATAAAGCATAATGGGGAGGGATTTTGATTCAGTCTAGTGCAAGCAATGGAATTCTTTTGTTTTTAACCAGAGAATAGAAAGCGACTTAATTATGTGGCTTATTTATAAATGATCTTCAGAACAATGAATTAATATAATCTCAATTTGTAGCATAAAAAAAGCCATGTTCACAAGTTACAGTGAGTACACATTCAATCTCTTTGTGGTGTACCCTAGATTTTTCTTTATATGTGTGTTGAGTAATTCTCATGTAACGTTCATTGTTTGTACACTTTCAGTGCAATCCTGTGGAGAGTTACTCCAGTCTAAGCCCACTGACTTCAATAGGCTTAGACTGGAGTAACTCTCCATAGGATAGCGCTGTTTGACATGTGATTGAAGCCCCAAATGTACCCAAGGACTGGTCTCCTCTTTCATTTGTAAAGTGAACATGATTTGGCTCTTTCTTACAAACAGATATATGCGCATAAAAGTAGGATGTATATGTGTCCACTGTAATATTTGAATGGGGCTACAGTTCGGCTTGGTTCGGCTAGCTTTTTTGCACAATCTCACCCATTTCTCCTTCTTATTAAAGCCCATGAACCTCAGCTTAGTCTTTTGGCTGGCCAAACAGGATTCCTTTTTTACCTTTTCCCCAATGGAAAAAGCTGGCTGGAGCCTACCCTGTATTTTTATGATTTACTATCCATGTATTATGAGAACAGGATTGCCAACTCTGGGTTAGGAAATTCCTGAAGATTTAGGAACACAACCTGAGGAGGGACCTCAGCCGGGATGTGGTGCCACCTGCCAAAGCCGCTATTTTCTTACTAATGGGTGACTGCCACATGACCACAGCTTCTCTGAGTCCGGGTTAAGAACTTCCAAAACAGAGGGTGTTCTTCTTACACTGGTGCATTAAGTACAGGAGCAAAATAGTTAAATAAAAAAATATACTTTTATACAGCACAAGGACAGTTGTTTCAAATAATAATTACAAAAAATTGAGAGGGACTCTAATGATTTGCTGTTTTTAAAATACATTTACCGTTGAATCTTTCATCAGCTCCTCCTTACTTTACCTTAAACTTATACCTCAGGAGGGCTTGGGTCACAACCAATACTCTTTTTATTTCCACTCACACACAGCTTCAGGTATTCTCTTTACCCGGTCTTTTACCTTGAGAACACCTTCCTTTTTTGTTTTGTGACCTATATATTGCTGCTGCCCTGATTCCCAAAAAGGTTTTTTGCTGCCACCAAAGGCTTTTGCCAGTTTAACTGGTAATATAGGAAGGCTTGTTATAGTTGGCAGTTTGACAGAATGGTCAGCATGTGAGGCTAGTTGTAAAGGGGAAAAGGGATCTTTCTTGCTTAAACAAAAGTAAGTTTATTTATAAGAACATAAGTGTGATGGTTGCAGAGTTTGATAAGTGTATTGGTTTCAGAATAGATCTTAAACTCACTAATTTCAAAAATAATGATCAATTCGTAAACATATAACCATAGACTCAATCACACAGAGTAATTTTCCACACAGGTCTTAACAGAATGAACTCTTTATCTTCTCATCCACACAGACATAGATTCACTAAAGCCTTTCCACACATCTTGCCTGATAACCGAGAAAATAGTAATAGTAGTCCCCATTGTCATCGGGGACATGCCTTTGATTACTTTCTTGCATTCAGTGTTTTGTATCATATTTATATCCTGGACTTCTGCCAAGGAGTTCTGGTTAGAATATCTGAGGGTTATCCCCTTTTACTGTCTAATGGCTTTAAGGTTGCCAACTCTGGTTTGGGAAATCCCTGGAGATTTGGAGGTGAACCTGAGGGTTAGGGGAAGGGAGAGACCCCCGCAAGGTACACCATAGAGTCTACCTCCGGAACAACCATTTTCTCCAGGGGAACTGATCTCAGTTGTCTGGAGATCAGTTGTAATTCTGGGGGATCTGCAGACCCCACCTAGAGGATGGCAACCCTAAATGGCTCTGTGAGGTAGATCAAGCTGAAAGATAATGCTTGGCTCAGAGTTACCTGGTGAACATCATAGGTGTGTTGGGATTTGAATCAAGGTTTCCCTGATCTATATCCAGCACTCAGTTTTTATTATCATCATCATTATCATTATTCAAATTATTCAAAACACAATCAACAATAAGCAGAGGGCACATGTTATTATTGATTGGCCTTGATAAACTGATACAAGTTTCCACCAGAGACCTAAGTATCAACCAGATATCAGCGTAATATGTACGCTGTTCCAAGTAGCGCCATCTTTTGCAGTTCTGTAGGTGTTATGTCAGAAAGCTGTTTTTCCATATGAATTGCAAAGTTTTTCAAGATGGTTCCAAGTGCCCCGATGACAATGGGGACTACTATTGCATTCTTCTTCCATAGTCGGGTGGTTTCTATTGCCAGATCTCTATATTTAATCATATTTTCTTGTTCTTTTTCTTCAACTCTGGCATCCCCAGGAATTGCAATGTCGATTATCCAAACTTTTCGATTCTCCATGACTGTTATGTCTGGTGTATTATGTTCAAGGTGCTGATCAGTTTGAATCCTGAAATCCCACAAGATCTTGACTTGTTCATTTTCTAGGACCTTTTCCACCTGATGTTCTCATGAATTCTTTGATACTGGCAAATTATACTTTTTACACAATGACCAATGAATCAGCTTTTCGACCCTGTCATGTCTAGCTTTGTAGTCCATCTGTTCCATTTTTCTGCATTCAGAGATAAGGTGGGACACAGTTTCATCTTTTTCCTGGCAAAGTCGACATTTTGGATTTTCACTGATTTTCTGAATTTTGGCTTTCATAACATTTGTTTGCAATGCTTGTTTTTGTGCTGAGAAGATCAGAACTTCAGTTTCTTTCTTGATTGTACCCATCTTTAACCATGCCCAAGTTAGGCTGTTGTCACTTTTTCCTTCAATATTTTTTAGATGTAAGGGTTTGTTCACTTTTCTGATGCAATCTTCCCCACTCTTGCTGTGGAAGCTTCTTGAGGAACCTTGGGCCAGTCACATGCACTCTGTGTAACCTACTTTACAGGGTTGTTGTGATGCAGGAGAGAACAATGTAGGTCATTTTGGGTCCCCCTTGGGGACAAAGGCAGGATATAAATGAGATAGATAAAGTCAAAACCAGCCTTTCCATGAACAGAAGTCACCTTCCATGAATGAAAGGGCATCTTTGGATCCAACCCTTTGCTGTTTGAACAGATAGTATGGAGGTCTACTGCGTTAACAAAACATTGCACTGCACTGTATTACTCACAAACCAAATATGCTTTCAGTTTTTTAAAGATTAATATAAAACTCCCTAAATTCTGCCCATAATTTTTTATTGTGAGATGTGCTCTGTCCACTCTGGTAATATGAATAATGTTAGCATGAACCAATTGTGAGTTAATGCACAGAATATTGACTGTCTGAGCTTCAATGCAATTTTAATCACTATGAAAATTCCCACTTACTCCAATAGCCCAGCCTTATTTGATAGCTTTAGAGAAGCTAGAGTTTAAAATTCCATTGCTTGCCCACAAACTAGCTTTAAAACACACACACACACACACACACACACACAAGATATGAAGCAGATAAAGCAACATTTTACTGAAAGTTCATTCATCAAAATGCTGCATATTTTGAAAAGGGTAAAAGTACTACTAAACCCATCAGGGATAAGTAAAGGCTATATACTATAGATTATTTTAATCCCCCTGCTAGATATAAAAGGGATAATTACATATTTGTGGTTGAAGCCATGTGGTGGAAAAATCAATACAACTTTTTTGTATGACACTTCATTAGTGTGAAAAATTTTAAAAGCTGAGAAGAACTGCCTGGCAATTAAATGCCTCTGCTACTTCAGATTCAGTAATGGGTTTGTATTATTATCTAGTTTATTTGAAATAGTGGTTGCACTATAGCAGTAATTGGAAAACATTGATTATGCACTTGTATATAGAAAACCTGGCAAATCATTACAGGGCACAGCAACAGTTAGTTAGCCTTACTAATGAACCACTAATTGCTGTAAGTAGGTTAACATGTTAGTGAAACTACAGGGAGATCCAGTTTTGAAAATTTTCATCTGTGACTCAGGATATGTTTAGTTTATTTTTAAAAGCTTGCATGGGGAGGGGGTATGTTCTACAAACACTAACCACAAGATGTTTTTGATGTTGCACATGCAAGAGCTTTAGACAATTAAATTATTTTTGTTTCTGCAGTTAATTCTTAGTGCATTTAAGTAATATGCATACAGGGCCGGATGGGTAAGACATGCTAAATCCCTAAACTATGTCAAGTTCAAGAGCCACTTACACCCATGGTAATTTAGAAATTTTTAGTAATTAATTAGTGTTTAGAGGCCCCTTATAATCCAAGGTACTAAGGAGTCGTTTACTCAACTTGTGTATAAATCCAGCTATTTATTTATTTATTTTAAAATTTATGTTACATTACTTACAGTCTGCCTTTCTCGCTGAGACTCAAGGCAGATTACAGGATATAAAACAGTGCAGACGGACCAATGAGCAATGTAATAGAACTAGGATTAGTTCTATTACTGGAGAGCCTCCTTCCCCACTTCTTATCTTATATTGTCCTGACAGGTGCTGCTGCTGACCCTCACCAGCATCCCTCCATGCCATACAGCAGCTAGGGTTCTGTTGACCACTGTCCATTTCCCTATGTTGCCCTGGCTGTATAGCCGATAAGTGGCTAGCTTAGGTGAATTCCCTTCAGCAATAGATGCTTTTAGGTGCTTACTAAATTATTCTGCAGAACGTTTCATTCTTTAGTCTTTCAATATACAAAAAGGAGCCTTGGGGTGCCGTTTTCATCAGTTACAGTGGGCTCTAGCTCGCAAAAGTGTTTGCTTTCATAAATCTTAATGTGACCAAAGTATTGGTAATCTTCAAATATGCATGCATTCATATGAAGTCAGTAAATTACATTGTGCTACAGATGTAGTATACAATAAAGTATAGGGTAAGATGGTCAATTTAGGCACAGTAAAATATTTAAAAAGATATTTCTAGAAACACTGTTTCCCCCAATAGAAATTGTCCCCCAGCTGCTACTAAGCTTGGCAGGAAAAAAAGATATGTAACAGCCTTCCCCCCCCCCCCGACCACAGCTAAGACCCAGTTTTAATATTCTGTGTTGTGTACGTGTGATAGAGATTTCTATTGGAAAGATAACTTGTGGTAAAAGTTAATCTCCCCTCCCAACCCCTTTCCCCAGCTCTGTGACTTATATTTAGATAGGTGATCCCACAATAAAAGAAGGTTAAGAATCCAGTCGTGGAGCCCCCCTGCAGTGGATTGAGCTTGAAACTTGCCTAACGTTTTGTGTCAATTTGTTTGGTTCTGATAAAGGTACTATATGGACAGGACTGGTTCCAGATTTTGAAGGGTCCTGGGCAGAAAGCGCCTAGAGGGCCTCCTTTGCTCACTACCAGGCTCCCCTTCTTGCCTACCCATCTACATGCTCCCATGTGCCTGCGCATCCTTCCCCCACCCACTTGCAAGCTGTCCCACTGCCTGCAGTCAGAGCTGCCCACACCACCTGCACGTGACTTTTGCCCAGAGGTGCTGGGTAGTGGAAGTTACAGCCAATTATAGTTTTGTCTCATTTTGATGAAGCTTACATTTCTTTACAAAGTTGAAAAGATATAAGAAATATGACCTTGTTTAGAAACTAACATTATTTTTATATAGCATGTGAAATTTGATGGCCTGTTTTATACAATAAGCGATAAGGATAGCCACTAGACTACTAAAATAAACAGAGGGATAAAATTATTAGAAATAGTTATATTTCATTTGATAGCAGAGTGGTAGGAGAGTTCGCCAGAAATGTTCTCCCCAAAGTGCAGTAATTAATCCTCACGCAATCAAATTGTAGAAAAGATAGAACTTAGAGTTTATTGAGGTAGATTCCATTCATGGCAATATCTTGGAGTAGAAAGAAAGAGTTGTAGTCTAAAGCGTCACTTTCCCGATATACAGCGGCCAGCTGTCCGGCATCGAGTGTGTGGAGGAGACATTCATGGCAGCATCCCGGAAGAATACATTCTTATTGGAAGGCCATGAGGCAAGAAGAAGGATGAATCTCCCAAGAGACACATGGGGAGCAGGAAAAAACGGATTATAGTATCAGTGCTGAAGATTAACTTTATAGACCTTGATATATTTCCAGCATACAGTTAGTTTATATGAAGGGCTGTGTCCTAGTTAAATAATTGTTAGTCACTTCCTTTAAATCAGTTAAAGAAAATAAATGTATACGTGACTAAAACATGTATGGGACTAAAACATGGCATGTAAGATTTAATGGCACTCCAGTATCCAGAAAAGGAGGCTGAAATGCCTGCTGATTTCCCAACCACCTTACAGACCCCAGTTTTCTCCCAGTGCTGTTCCTCAGAGAGAGAGAGAGAGAGAGAGAGAGAGAGAGAGAGAGAGAGAGAGAGAGAGAGAGACCAGGACCATATCATCAACATATAAAAGAACTGATATTTTCTGAGATCCTAAAGAGGGGGGGGGGGACAAACTCGGGGCCGGATAATGTCGGGATGATATCGTTTAGATATAGGTTAAAAAGCAAAGGGGACAGGACACACCCCTACTTTACCCCTCTCTGAATTGGTATTGCCTTTGTTAAAGAGCCTGAGGTGCCTACCCTGATTTTTGCAAAGATGTTGAAATGGAATTCCTGCAGGAGAAACAATAGCCTACTATCTATGTTTGAGGCAGCCAGCTTCATCCAGAGGCATTCTCTGTCAATGGAGTCAAAAGTGGCTGTTAATTCCACGAAGGCCACATATAGAGATTTAGTGGGGCCCTTGATACTTTGGGACGCTAGTTGGCAGAGGGTTTGACAGTGGTTGATGGTACAATGCCCTTTGTGGAAGCCAGCTTGCTCAGGATAGATGACTTGGTTGGAGGCTTCCCAATCCTCCAGCTTACATAGCAGAGATTTGCTATACAATTTGGCAGCTATGTCCAGCAAGCTTATTGGACAGTAATTCTGGGGATCTGCTTTGCTCCCCCTTTTAAACACTGGGACTACTATACTCACTGTTCCTCATAGCCTGCTGCCCCTGGAAGAAAAAAATTGTGTGTGTGAGGGGGTGTCAGTGGTCTATGAGAAGGTTCCACTCTGTAAAGTCCACAGAAAGTTGGCTGTGCCCCCGCTATCTGAGAGAGGTTACAATGTGATAAATAAAAAAGGAAATCCATCATTCATATCCATATTGCTGATTCTAGTAGACTTGCCACCCCCACCCCCACCTGCCAGTCCCCCAGCCCCATTCATCTTGCCTGCGGGGGCGGGGGGGGCGGACACATGTACACTCCCCCGTTATGCTGTGTGACGGGCTGCAGCAGTTCATGCTGAAGTGAAATTCATTTAAAATCACCCATTTGGAAGCAGTTTTTAATAAATCTGTCTTCAGCATAACCTTCAGCTCCCCCACTGCAACAAACAGGTGATTTTTAATGAATCTGTCTTCAGTGCAACTCACAACTCCTCTAGAACCCTGGGAAATGACACCATTTTCCAGGGTGATGGGGGAAGGTGGGAGCACATGCAAATCGCACACATAGGAGGTGAATACCCTGATGCCCCTCACTCCCAGGCTCCTGCCTCCCCAGCCTGGCCCCTGGGGGCCCTGGGAACCATATATTCCAGTAACACACCAGACTCAAAATAGCTTCAAAATATTGATGAATATTCCATGTAGTCTTAACCCCACCGATTCATCCTCACCAACAAAAGCATGTGTCCTCTGATTAATCAATTCAACTGACCAATTCACCTATGAAACTACTGAACGCTTGAGGTACAAGTATTTAAAACAGAAAATATAGTGGAGCAGATCTTTATCTGCTGTTGCAAATCCTCTGCATATGAGTGCCTATATGTGTATGCATATTTATATTATTTCTTTTCCTAAGCATCTTAGCTGCAGTCAAGAAGCCACGGGTGACTTCCCATTAGTATCGATGGGGCTTATGAGCTCACAAGGAGTTTCAGTATTTCAGTCTTCATTTGCAAGTGAAATTGCTGATTGATATGCATAATGTAAACAGACAAAAGAGGCAGACACAACTGCAGCACTGCGTTGTTAAAAGTCCTCTCCTTAAACAGGCACAAGAAAGAAGCATTTGAGGGCATGATGCTGCTTCAGTTGCAGCAAGAGGGATATGCTGTTTGCAAAGTTTGTGAAGAACATATCATGGGAGAAGATAAGGGCTCGATTGAGGTGTCATCATGAACAAACTGGAGTTTATTCAAGAGCAGCATGAACTTAGTTAATTGTGGATTCAATAGGCTTTTTCTTCCTTTTGAGTTAGTTCTGTTTGTTGTGATGCCCACATCCGGGTGCCTTAGCAAACTGTAATTGGTTTCTTTCCCAATAACTAGGATTCTTAACCAGTATTTGATCAAGTGGTGGAGGGACAGAGGAGAAAGCAAAGGCATGTGAGAGCCAGACAGTTAGGGATTCATGCCCAGGGCTCATATCGAGGGGGAACACACAGGAACACAGTTCCGGCAGTTCCCCAAAGACGTCACGTCAGGTGGCCCTGCCCACCTGACTCTCAGCCATTTGGGGCCCGTTTCAGCCTGGATTGGGGCTGAAATGGCCTGGATCAGGCCTCTGGCTGGTGGTGGATCACTCTCCCACGCAGCAGTGGCCCGATCCTGACCATTTTGAGCCCATTTTTGGCCATATTGAGCCCCTTTTTGCCATTTTGGGCCCAATTTCGGCCCTGAATGGCCAAGATTGGGTCCAAAACAGCCAGAACAGGTGATGTCAGGGGGTGTAGCATATGCAAATCAGTTATGCTAATGACACACTTCTGGTGATGCTGAGGGGTGTGGCATATGATAATGAGTTATACTAATGAGTTCCTCCAGCTCTTTTTTTATGATATGACCCCTTTTCATGCCCATCGTGAATACATTCCAGTTCTTTGAGGACTGAATGGGGGCTAGAAGTTGAAGAACTAACAAATCTACCTACCCAAATGTATATTCAATATTGATTGTGATTTAACCCTGTTCAGGAATTTACTTAAGAAGAAATGGATGAGGAGAGGAATGAGGTCACACCTACTGGACCTCCCAACAGGGATACCAAGACGAAGGAAATAGGTGAACAAAATTCCCGGTGACTTTATCTTTGAGGCCCAGAGAGCCATACATTCATTTAAATTAAGCAAACATTTGCATTGAGCTATTTTTTTTAAAAAAAATATTTTATCAAAGTAAAAAAGGGATACAGAAAGAAAAAAGGAGGGAATGGAAAAATTGATGAAGTCAAGAAGATTTTGCAACTTTACGCTACAAGAATTATTAGAATACAGAGTACACAAAAACTTAATCTTTTTTCAGTATTTTTCCATACGGCAATGAAGATTACAACTATTATTAAATCCCATTTCTGTATATTATTCCTCTATACTACACATACTTAATGCATACTACCTCCTCCACACTTAGTAATAAAAATTAATAATCAAAAAGGGAAGACTCCTCATTCCATTATTACTACAATATTTCATCTGATCTCTTTATATAACTGATTAACATAACTTTTAGTATAGCTCAATAGCACTGAGCTATTTTGTCAAACGTTCTGTATGGGTCTGCTAGATCTGTGAAGAACACTAGCTACCTCAGCATCTTAGGACTCAACCCATTTCACATATTATCACCAAGAAAACCAATACAAAGCTCGCTTCCATTGCGTGCACCATTTTTAATTACCATGCATGGTAGCCCTGTTATGAATGCAATTTACTATCTAAGGCAGATGTACAAACCCAAATACCTCAGATGAAATAGGGAAATTTCCCATTTAGGGGTCAGCTGAGAGGGGGCATTCAGCACCATCTACCCCAAGTTCTCACCACTACCCTAGTGTGCACTGAAATGTTGGAGGTTTGAAATGCCACCTCTTGGCATTCTGATCCATCTCCCACAGAAATCCCTCCTTGCATCTCACTTTAAATAGGGTGGTATTATTATCCCCATAATTCAGAGGAAACTGTGGCAGAGAGTGGATTGCGTTGGGTCACTTATTGAAATAGTGCCTGGGATGAGATTATAACTAGACATGGGCACAAACAAAAAAATTAATGAGCCAGCGGATCGTGGTTCGGTGCAGATCACGATCCCAAATTCCCGAAACGCAACAAACATCTCCTGTTGCTGAACCAAACTGGATTGTGGTTCATGGAGGCCAAAGTGGCAAGCAAGAACTCTGTCCCACTCCACTGCTCGCAGAAAGTGAAACCCAGCCTGAGAGACCATGGCTATTTATAAGCATGGGTCCCATTCAGCAACACAGGAGGTCTGTGTTTGGCCATCAGAGCTGCCTATCAGGGTTTGCAGGGATGAGATTGGAGTGCCCATGGCGACAGAACACCCCCTTCCCCCTCCCTCCCCTGGGTGTCTTCTCCCAACTGCTTTGCAGCTCCGTGGTTGGAAGGAAGCCTTGCTGATCAAGGAAAGCTGGGCTTCCATTCGGGTTTCCAGGGCGACAGAAGGAGGGCAGACAGATCTCAGGCATTCCCCTGGCTCCGTTGCCAGGGGAATAGATTGCTGGCACCTGAGTGTCTGGCTTCCCAAACCGCGCTCGAACGCAACGAACCAGGCCTCTCCCGACCACTGGTTCGTTGGCCGTGGCCGATCACGATCCGCCGGGTCACGATCGCGCGATCGCCATTTTCATGGGTTTTTTGAGGTTCGTAATGCGGTTCATGCCCATCTCTAATTATAACCATTGACTTCCCAGACCACAGCTTGGTCTCTTAAGCATTATGCTACAGCAGCTTCTCCTTTGATTTTAGTTGATTGAGGATTAAAGCTTCAAAATAGCTTTAAACAAAGGCTGTCAGAAATTCTAAAAATTACGTGCATATTTATTTGGATATCTATTATTATACATAGTCTACCATTAGTAACAGTATCTCCCTTTCTGTCTAGGAAAACAGGCTCCCAACTTTCTATTTCCAAGGATGAGATATAGATATGGTGGAATGATTCTTAATGGCTAGGATCGCCAGGATAGAAAACTTGTTTATTTAAAAGATATTAACCATGCCTTTCTAATAATAAAGTACTACTTGGGGTAATTTTACAAATATGCAATACCATAGTATTGAGGGTTTGGTTTCTGATTCTGTGTCACTATTATTATTATTATTATTAGTAGTAGTAGTAGTAGTAGTAGTAGTAGTAGTAGTAGTTGTTGTTATTTACCTTTCTCAATGAAATCCATGGTGGATTACTTCTCAATAGGCCTTGACTCAGGAAACAGCTCCGGCCAAGTGGCATTCAGGACTTGGAAAATCTGAGCCCTCCCCTAGCTCAAAGGAGTATGAACATGTGTGTCTTTTGAAAAAGAAAGTACATCTTTGGTTCTACCTGTGCTAGGGCAGCCAGGCCAAGCCTGCTTACCAGTTGCAGTTTCCCAGGACCAGCAACACTGGACAATCTGTTAGGTTATGCTGGCCTGGGGCTACTGTATGCACCTGGCACACTGACAGCTCCTTTAACCTTTTATTGGAAGGTTCCAGGAGGATGTAATCCTGCAGCTACTTGCACCTATGGATATCTAATGCCGATATGCTTGAAATCAGAATAGAATCACTTGACAACACCATTCCCTACTCCTTCTCGGAGTAGTAGTGATGGCACTACAGCAACCACTGGGAGGACTTGGGGTGAGGACAAACAGATGTGTGTGTAACCTCCATGCTTCGAGTGGCAGCAGGCAATAGGTCTTGCTGGCAGGAGGTCTGTCAAGCTTCACCTGCACTCTACTTGTCTATGTTAAAATACCACAAATATAACAAATATGCTTTAAGTGTCCAATGTTCTCTCTTCCAAAGGGAACCAACCTAGCTGAGCGCTACCCCTGGAATTTCTCACCAGTTGAGAAAGCCAGGGACATAAAACAATGTTAAAATATAAAAGCAGAAGTGAAAACAACAAGAGTAGCAATAAACAAGCCAATAAAAATGGTAAAATAAAAAAAGTAAAATCAAACACATCAAAAGCAGTAGGGACATCAGTAGGGTTGCCAACCTGAGGGTGGCAACTAGCGAGAGAGTCAGCTTTGGGTGGAGGTGTTGCCAGCAACCCAGAAGTGACATCATCACACAAGGGCAACACTCTATCATTAGCCCGAAACCTATGACATCACTACACTGCCAGCAGCATGCCCCCCAAAGTGAGTCTCCCATCAGTTGCTACTCTCGTTCTGGCAACCTTCTGGTGCCCCTGCTGCTTTTGATGTGTATGATGCCTTTACTGTTTCTAATTGGCTTGCTTATTGTTATTTTTTTAACTTCTGCTTTTATATATTAACAATCTCTATAGAGTCTTGGGCAAATGCTAGAGCATCACCCAACATGATAATGTCACTTCCAGGTCATATTGGCATGATGCCAATGCTGCACCCCCCAACATTTCCCCCAGTATTTTCCCTCTGTCACCCAGCTGAGCAAAGGCAGGAAGAGCAGGCAGGGGCAGGATCTCATCAGCCAAAGATAGAGACCTGGCCTCCCTAGGCATCCAAATAGCATCAGTTGGAAGCAAACCTTCAGCACAATTTGGATTCAATCACCACTAGTGATGCGCACGGACCGGGGAAAAAAAGAAAAGAACCATGCGGTTTGTGGTTCATCACATTTCATGAACTACGAACTTTCATGAACTTGCCCTGGTTTGTGAACCAGTTTGTTTGGTTTGTGAAAACATCACTTCCAGGCCAGCAAATTGTCACTTCCGGGTCAGCAGAAGGTTACTTCCAGGTCAGCAGAAGGTCTGCAGAAAGCCCATTCCTCGTTGCCTAGGAAACTGATTGATTGGCGCAAAGCTGTCTGCAGTGACAAACCAAAAACCAAACCTAACAAAACAGCCTAAAGTTTGTGGCAGTTCATCAGAAATAAGCTCTGATGAACCACCAGTTCGTGAACCACGAACCAACCCAGTTCTTGCCGAACTTTGGTTCATATTTCGGTTCGTGCCCATTTCTAATCACCACCAAAAACATTCAGGAAAGAATAGTCTTTACACATCTCTGGAAGGCCTAGTGTGAGTAAGAAACATAGGGTTCCCAGGACAGGGAGTTCCAAGACCACTACTGAGAGAGCCCATGGTTGTATGCTCACCCTTTTCTTCTTGTTCACTAAATGGCAGGTGAAGCAGGGCAGCAGTGGTCAGTCTTAAATCACGAGCAGGTTTAACCTTCACCCAAATGAGTAATCTGTATGCTCCTTGTTATTTTAATGCTGTACATTATGTGAGAGAAATAATGCGCTGCTGTTGAAGACACTGTTGAAGTGAGAGTGAAATCTTCCCTCAGTTCTTGACCTCAGGATTTTTGATGAAATCCTGCATTTCCTCCACACACATCACCTGTCATAATGATGGGGCATCAGTTTTGTCCATTTATGACAAGGATTTTGTATTTCATGTCAAGCTTTTTATTAATTATTGTTTTGTTTATAAACTGCCTTGGCCCCCCTTCAGTGGTGAGGAATTAAAAAAATTTAATAGATAAATAAATCTTCTCCTATACTTCCTTATCATTAGCTATCAATATTTAAAGGTTCTTTTCTTAAATCTCTTCCTGAATAGTTATAAGTAGTTACAACTTTGTAGAATTCCGTAGAATAAGTTTTAAAATGAAATATATTTTTGAAAAGCAAAGTTGCTCAACTTGAGTTTTAGGAAAGCCAAGTTGTCATTCCTGCCACATTCCAAACGCTTGAATAACTATTTGTCTCCGTATCAGGTTTTTAAATGAGGAGTAGATAGTATTAAAGAGAGTGTTACTCAGGGCTTTTTTTCAGCTGGAACGTGGTGGAACGGAGTTCCGGAACCTCTTGAAAATGGTCACATGGCTGGTGGCCCCACCCCCTGATCTCCAGACAGAGAGGAGTTTAGATTGCCCTCCGCGCCGCCAGGCAGTGCAGAGGGCAATCTAAACTCCCCTCTGTCTGGACATCAGGAGGTGGAGCCACCAGCCATGTGACCATTTTCTCCAAGGGCAACCCACTGAGTTCCACCACCTCTTTCCCCAGAAAAAAAGCCCTGGTGTTACTTGTCAGTTTAGAGTCAGCATGGTGAAGTTGTGTCCTGGCTTACCTCTCCAAACTTTACAGTAATTCACCCCTCTTTCATAATAATGAACTATTATGTGCAAAGCATCTCATTATTTTGGATGTAGGAAGATATTTTGACTAGTAAAGCAAATCTTGGAGGGGGGATTGCTGCTGTAGTCACATTTTCACTCTTTGTCAGGAAAAAAAAAAGATTTTCTACACGGTCAGAAGCAATTATTGACCGAAGACAAATCTCCAGTCCTCCTGATTTGCACATCTTACCTAATGATTCTGAAAGTATGAAAGCAAAGTTAGGAAACTGAAAGTAAGCACAGCCAACATTATCTGTAAGGTCTTTTATGTTAAGGAAATCATGACATCTGCCAATCTTTCAAATTCCAAAGGGTAAAGAATGAGGTCTGTTAGGTTGTCATTGAACATGACAAGCTTAATGTCAAGTTTATAACAGAAAAAGGGCACTCTTATTCTAGGTTTATTCAGTTTTATGTTGCTTGTTCAGTAGGAAGGCTCATTTTTTTATCTAATTTATAGCATTTGAAATACCAAACAGATTCTTTACATATCTCCTGAGCTCTCAGCTCCTCTTGACTACCCCTTAGCTGTTTCTTTAGGGAGCAGCCCGAAATCCTTCCAATTTAGCATCTATGGAAGAGGTCAGGCAATTGTGTATATATTTTTTAAAAAACTTGAACAGCTCTTTCAGTTGCTATAGAACTGTGTCTAACTGTAAAACATTTTATTTTAATTACTGCTGAGAACATTTTTTCATATATATGTATGTGTATATAAATATATATATATATATATATATATATATAAGAACAATTTTATCTATGTTGCCTCAGATTTGAGCCCGTTGGGCTGAGGAAAAAATTATTCCCCTTGCAGTTCTGCTTTTCTTCTCCTGTTCTGTAATTGGCTCTGTGTTTTTGACTTTTTTTTCTTTTGCTAATAAGCAGCTTACTTTCTCTCCCACTAGACTCAACCGACCACTTTTGTTTCATGAATTTTACAAAGGATTTTAATAGATGCTTTAGGCTATGCAAAATGTTATATGAAGGAAGGCATTAATGCTCCAGCCTTGACACAGAGGACGTGTGAATGGCTGCTTATCATTACCGTCAGGTCTCAAAATTTTCATTAGGAGTTTTGGAGGACAAAAGAGGGGGAAAAACTGTGTAGCTATATGGAAGAACATTAACCTATACTGTGTAACCAACTATAATTGCTTAGCATTTTACATTAGCTCTCTTCAGACACTGGCTCTCTCATTATTTTTACACATACATAATAACTGCTTATTATACAGTTCACACCGATATATTGCAGATAAGGTTGTGTCAGCATTTCCATTATAAACTCTATTTTCGGGTTTTTTAAAAGGCAGCTGTAAAAAATTCACTTCAGGCTGAAGATTGCTTTCCCAGTCATCTGCCTAGTTTAAAAAAATAACAACAATAATAAAGCAATTAACAGTAATTGGTTTGTCACTTTTTTGAAGCAGTAGAACTAAAGAACACATTGCTAAGTATTCACCTTTCTTGCATTTTTGCTTCTTTTTAGAAAATTGACCAGTATAAATGGTTTTTAAAGCTGTTGGTAAGCTGCTGTTTATGATACTTTGCTTTTTATAATGGTAATAGGAGGGAAAATTCTGATCAGTCTGATGGGCAAAAACCAAGCGTTCAAGTCTTACGCGACAGTTATTGATTCAATTATTACATTTCTTTTTAAGGAAATATTTGTCCATTTGGTTATGACGCAAATTCTGGCTTTCCATTAGAAAATTCACAGCTGCTTCCATGGGCTTCAAGTAGCCCCTCCCCCCCAGCCACCATTATCTATATTGAACAGTAAACTGCTCCAGGACTGTTCACTGGGTGTTCACTGGGGCTGACTTGCTTCCATCCTTGCAAAGGGGATCTCCTAAGATGCTTCTACTCATATCAATAAGTACATGTATGTCATCCTAGGGCTCAGCTAGGTGACAGCTTCCCTCGTGGATGTTGCACAGTTTAAGAGTACTAAGCAGGTGTGAAATCAAGCTGGTATGGGTCAATACTGGTAAGAAAGTGGTCAAAATGGCACGTCCCAGATTCTGCCTTGAGCCCCTCTACCCAAGAGACAGTTTCAGGCTTTATGATCCCTACACAAAGAAGGAGGAGGGTGGAAGGCATGAATGCGAGATTAGATATGGAAGAATGGGTTGTGGATGAAGCGCAAGTTGGATCCTGTAAGAAGGCCTAGGACCCATGTGATGTTTTCTGGGAGAGACACAGGGAGCTTCCCTTTGCATTCTCCTGGACACCTATCTGGCCTTTGATGCCATTGGCCGTGGAATCCTTATGAGCTGGGTGCTACTAGGAGTTTGGAGGCCACGGTGTTCTAGTACCATCTGGATCATCAGAAGGTTCTGGGACTCCACTGTTTAGTCCTCGGTATGATTCTCTCCTATCCATGTAGCAGCACGAAACCATGGTTCAGAGCTTGAGAGAGGTTTTTGATTCATTCTTAGGAAGCACCGTTTGTGGCCCTTCCTTGAGAAATGTGATTAGTAGACCTGTTGTCAGTGCTCATATTAGGCCATTGCAATGCCCTTTGAAGCCTGTATGGGAGCTCCAGATGGTGTAGCATATGAAAACAAGATCATACGTAGCCATCACCTCTGGCGATTCTTTCTCCCACCAATCTTCCCTGTAAGACTAGAGAAAAAGTTAACACTTGGGCCTTCCTCCCTTCAGACTGATCATTTTATCCCCTTTCTTTTTCTTCTTGGAGCCACAAGAGAGGGATTAGCCGTAGGCAGGGATTTTTTTCAGGGGGAACGCGGGGGAACGGAGTTCTGGAACCTCTTGAAAATGGTCACATGGCTGGTGGCCCTGCCCCCTGATCTCCAGACAGAGGGGAGTTTAGATTGCCCTCCGCGCCGCCAAGCAGCATGGAGGGCAATCTAAACTCCACTCTGTCTGGAGATCAGGAGGCGGGGCCACCAGCCATGTGACCATTTTCTCCAAGGGCAACCCATTGAGTTCCACCACCTCTTTCCCCAGAAAAAAGCCCTGGCCGTAGGCCATCCTCTTCAGCCTCTGTCTGTGGGAGCTCATATAACTCCTAACAGCCTGAACTATCTCTCCCCCTCCCAACCATGGTCTCATATGAGCTCCGTTGCCATGACTACTGTTCCAACGTTGTCTTGCCCATCTTGGCCTGTCAGCTAGTCACCACAGAACTTTTCAGTGTCTCTTGGTGCTTCTTTGGTCACAAGTGGCCCAGAGCTGCCTTGGAGTCTTGACCTTTGTTGAACATCATTGCTGGCTGTGTGGTTGAGGCAACAACAAAGATGGAGGTGGGTGGAGAGACCAGCTCTGAACATCACCTCACTCCTGTGGTGGCCCCAGGAATATCCCTTTACTTTCTTCCCATATAAGAGCATTTCTTGTGTTCACTCCCAATGAGATAGGTAAAGTGCTACATTTGGCAGCACTGTGGTGATGAGGGGGGAAAGACGTTTACAACCTCTGGTACTGGATTGCATGGCCCCCACTTATCCACCCCCCTTGATGTAGTAGTAGTCATTTTGCTTGTATATTACTACCTAAGAAGACTATGTATGAGTTGCTTTTGCACTTTGCTGAAGTGTTAACATTAAAGAAACAACATCCAAGAAATAATCTCAAATTACTTAACTGAACACTTCAATATATTGTAACAGCTGCTGATGGAGCTCCTGTTGTAAAACTGATTGCTTGCTCATAGTCAGGGGTGATTCGCTGAAATACTTTCAATGGGAAATAATGGTTAGAGGAATGGCTTCCAAGCTGGGAAATTTACCTGCTGCCTGTTCTCATGAATCTGTTTTCTTCCAGTATGCCCTTCTAGTATTTCTTTATATAACAGTTACTATGAAAACTACATTGGTCTTCAGTGTGTACATGCTTTGTCTCATACAAAAGAAATTAAACATGCCAGCAAGCATTACTGCTGGAACTTCTCACGCCGCAGACAAGTGGGTAGTGTGTACCAATGTACAATAACTTTAGGCATGACAGGTGTCACTCACTGGTAAAAAACAGATCTTAGATTGGAGCCCCTTAAAGGGTTTGTCAGACTTTTCCTATATGTAGCTTTTTCTGATATTTTCTTTTTCCATCCATCACATCCATCCATCTATCCGTCCATCATCTATGCAGTTAGAATTCACACCAGTACAACCAAATAAAACTGAAGAGCCTACAGGGTCTGGTGGCTGGGAAGGGATGGGGGATCCTCCTCCATACTGTCCAGATGAGTTAGCTGTGTCAATCTGTAGATGCAAAATAGTAGAGTCCAGTAGCACCTTTAAGACTAACCAACTTTATTGTAGCATAAGCTTTCAAGAACCACAACTCTCTTTGTCAGATGCATCTGATGAAGAGACCTGTGGTTCTCCAAAGCTTATGCTTAGTCCTAACGGTTCTACTGGACTCTTTATTATCCTCCATAGTGGGAGACCTGGCAGCCCTGGTTATTCTGTCATTTAAAGAATCTCTAAATCTTCAGATTATAAAGTTGCTTGCAACTGCTTGTGTTCAAGTATGCGGATGTTGCTAGATAAATTAACGAATAGTGAAACCATGCCCAATTCCAGGCACAGGGCTCCATTACCCCACTGGGAAATGCTGTCGTGGTGCACAATTAGCCCATATTAAGCCATTGGCTAGTTTCTGAATATTGGTAAAGCCCACTGGCTACTTTCCCAGCCAATAGCTGTATGTAACTGCTGTGGAAACCATCTGGCCTCTCAGAGCCATCTTTTGAATTGCTGTAAATTATGGAATCCATTTCTCTCAACCATCCCCTACACAAATCCCAATTATTCTGGCTTTCTGTGTAAAAGGATGAATTCTACTCTAATGAACAATATGAATAAATTGAGCTAAGCCTGCATAGCACTTTTTCACCATGACGTGTTAAATTATAAAAGCCCACACGTACTAAGTAAGGACATTACTTGCTTCTGCTATTAAAATCATTGAGCAGTACACCACTTTCTGGGGTAGCACTTAGATCAGCTTGGGAGAACAAAAATAAATATTCTATTTATATTTTCTACATTATCTTTTTTTTAAAAAAAACTGTTTAGTATTATGGCATATAACTACTATTATGAATTACTTAGTTTTGATTGAAACTGCTGGAACAGTGAATATTTATTTGAACTGCTGTCATGTTTATGGTTCCACCATCTCTATTGAAAGGGTGGTAGCCCAGAAAGGGGGAATGTATATTGCATAGTCTTATTCTTTTCCGGGTAGGAAGGCTGGAAAGAACAGGTTTACATTTAGGTGACATATAAAACCATTTCACACACAATTCCACACATGATGGAGCAGGGGTCACTGGGGCAGTCGGGGGTGGGGGGTAGTTGTGAATTTCCTGAATTGTGCATGGGGTTGGACTAGATAACCCTAGAGGTCCCTTCCAACCCCGTGATTCTATGATTCTATGTAAAGAAGAAAACAAATTGCACTAAAAAAAATTGTTTGTGGGCACAGCATCAATTAGTTGTTAAAGCCAATCAGATGTAAGGTAGCTCTTTCTATCCTTTTAAGAATTTTGTTATATCATAGGCAGTTGTGAATTTGATGATGCTGTATTGTTAAATTGTATAGTTATTATGACATGGTCGCTTAGAAGCATAGCAGTTGTGTTAATTTAGCGTCATTTCATTTATTTATTTAGAAAGTTTATATGTTGCCTCTCCAAAGAGCTGCTCAAGACCTGTAACTTATAGGGACTTAGAGATGTTGATAAGGTCAGTGATTTCTTGTCTGCTGAACTCGTCACAGAGATGTTGATTTTCTATTCTGGTTGTAGCTATTGTTAGTTATAATCTGTTAAGAGCCACAAGAGGCTTTGTTGGTTCCAACAAAATTTTCCATCCCTTTTCTACCAGGTTTTTGTGACATTATTACACATATAATGCGGATAGCATCATGTTGGTCTGCAATAGAAGAGCAAGATTTGAGTCCAATAGCACCTTAAAGACCAACAAGATTTTCTAGGAGCTTTGATTCTTGAAAGCTTATATCCTGGAAATCTTGTTGATCTTTAAGGCACTACTGGACTGGAATCTTGAAGCAACTGGAGCAAGACCCACAGAGCAGGGAACATGAAACTGAGCACTCAACAAAACTGATGTGAAATAAATCCAGGGCGGACAAAAGGAAATGCCTCTTTACTTAATGAGCTATTACAATATGGAATTAACTGCCAAAGGATATAGTGATGGCCACACACATAGATAGTTTTAAAAGGGGCTTAGATAAATTCATGGAGTATAGGTCCATTAGGGGGCACTCGCCATGGGAGCTAAAGGGAGCCTCCACAATCAGGTAACCACTGAATACCATTGCTAGGAAGCAACATCGGGGGAGGCCTCAGCCCCTATGCCCTGCTGTTGGCCCTCCAGAATAACTGGTTGGACACTACATGAGACAGGATACTGGACTAGATGGACCAGATGATCCAGCAGGGCTTTTCTTGTGTTTTAATAGGGCATGTTTTATCTGTCTATTATATTTTTATTCTTCCCTTTCTCCAAGGAACTCAAGGTGGCATACCTGGTTCTCCCCTCCTTTGGCTTATTCAGCTTGGTTGGCCAAATGAAACATTACCCAGGGCAGCTGCAGGCCCCAGTCTTCTCTCCAGTTTGGTCCCTATTCCTCTAGGAATGGCTGAGATCACCTAATAATAACATTCGATTTATATACCACCTTTAAGGACAACTCCTATGCCCACTCAGAGCAGTTTACAACGTATGTTGTTATTATCCTCACAACAATTACCCTGTGAGGTGGGTGGGGTTGAGAGAGTTCTGAGAAGCTGTGACTGATCCAAGGTCACCCAGCTGGCTTCAAGTGGAGGAGTGGGGAATTGAACCTGGCTCTCCAGATTAGAGTCCCACCACTCTTAACCACTACACCAAACTGGCTGTTTGCCAGCCCTCTCTGTCTTTCTCTCTTTACCTTGGGGCTGCCATCGCTTACACTGACATTTTTTGCCGTCTCATGGAATCAGAAGACACCAGTTAGGAGGAATAGCACTTCCTGGTCATTAGTCAGCCAAAGAATGCACTCACTATACCTGATGTGAAAAGAAAGTAACAAGAGTTAATGGAATTTATTGATTGTGAAGTAACACATAAAGTTAAATATCTTGGAATTGAGATAACTACGAAAAATATTGATTTATTTAAGAACAACTATGAAAAGCTATGGCAACAGATTGATAGAGACTTGATTAAATGGAATAAATTAAATCTGTCATGGCTGGGAAGAATAGCGGCAGTTAAGATTAATGTGTTACCACGGATTATGTTCCTATTACAAGCAATTCCAATTATTAGAGATACCAAACAATTTGAAAAATGGCAGAGGAAGATCTCTGACTTTGTGTGGGTAGGCAAGAAACCTCGAGTAAAAATGAAAGTTCTGTGTGACACTAAAGAAAGAGGTGGACTGCAGTTCCCGAATCTTAGATTATATCATGAAGCAATATGTTTGGTTTGGCTAAAAGAGTGGATGTCATTGAAAGACTGCAAACTCTTAACACTGGGAGGTTATAAGAAGTTGTTTGGATGGCATGCCTATTTGTGGCAGGATAAAATAAAAGCTGACTCTATGTTTTTGCACCATTATATTAGAAGGAGCCTCTTCACTGTCTGGAAAAAATATAAAAAATATCTAGGTGAAGGTATCCCCGCTTGGGTGGTACCGTTTGAAGTGGTCGATCCGAGAGCTATCTATAATGAAGAACAATGTTTACCATATAAAGAGATATTGATTATGGAACAAAAAACGATAAGAATCAAAACGGAGGAAGAGTTATCCTCCTGTTATGGATGGTTCCAATATAGACAGATTAGAGACCTTTACAACTCGGATTGTTCAAAAGGAGGAATCAAATGGAAAAACTCAGAGTTGGAAGAGACTATACTACAAGAAAGTAAAAAGAAGATATCTAAAATTTATAAAATACTTTTGAAGTGGTATACAGAGGATGAGACAGTCAAAGTACAGATGGTGAAGTGGGCAATTAACTGTCACAAAGAAATAACAATGGAGTCATGGGAATATTTATGGAAAACTACATTGAAGATTTCAACTTGTACCAGTATTAAAGAGAATGTCTATAAGATGATTTATAGATGGTATTTAACGCCTAAGAAAATTGCGCTTGGAAATGCAAATATGTCAGATAAATGCTGGAAATGTAAAAAGCATGAAGAATCATTGTATCATATGTGGTGGACATGTGATGTAGCTAGACAGTACTGGGGAGATATTTTAGAAGTAATAAATGAGATTTTGCAGACCCAAATAAAGAAGAACCCAGAGCTATTGCTACTGAATTTAAGTATGGAAGATGTTCCTATGCAATACAGAACATTACTATTCTACATGACGACGGCAGCAAGACTTTTATATGCGCAGAAATGGAAGGTGCAAGAAATGCCAACTATTGAAGACTGGATATATAAATTGCTGTACATGGCAGAAATGGATAAAATGACAAGAAAGCTGAGAGATCAGAATCTGGCAGAATTCTTTACTGACTGGGGAAGACTGAAAACATATTTAGAAAAGAAGTGGGACATGAAAGGGGAACTATGGCAATTCAAAAATTATTAGAATGGGTTTCTTTTTATTGGAAGAGATGGAATCTTTACCATATGGAGTGAAGTATTAGCTAATTGTTAGCTTAAATTTAAGTGGATTTGGAGTTAATAGATATTGGTAAAATTAATAAAGTAGATATTTTATTTAATTGTTAGCTTAAATTCAAATATATCTGAAGTTAACAGATAGTAATAGATAACAGATTTTAAGTTAATAATAATAGATCTGAAGCTAACAGATAGAGCTTATCTTAACAAAGCAGAATGTAAACATGATATAATGAGTTATAGAAAAGGGGGATAGATTAGGAATAGATTAAGATATAGGGTTGGAAAGCTGTTGGAAGTCCTGAAAAAGGGGGGAGGGAAAGGGTGGGGGGAAATGATATTGAGATGTTATTTGAAAGTTGTATGTATTAATATTCTCACCTAATAATTTTTTTTCAAAAAAAAAAAGAAGTGAAAAGAAAGAAAGCCATGTAGTGAAACCCTGGCTGATTCTGCACACGTTGGATAATGCACTTTCAATGCACTTTATCAATCGTTTGAGGTGGATTTTTTGTTCCGCACACAAAAAAATCCGTTCCAAATGACCTATAAAGAGGATTGGAAGTGCATTATCCAACGTGCGCAGAATCACTCCCTGTCCTTCCCACTTTCCCTAGTTTGGTTCCTGAGAGGTGACTGCTCTATTTCCAAAGAAACACTGCAACAGACCATGACCTAGCGCTACCTCTTTCCAAACTCACACAAAGAGTTGCCTTAGGGAGCCTATAGAGCTTGCTCTTAAATGCTGGGCTGCCGTGTTCTCACTTTTTCCTTGTGGTTCTTTTTATTCTTGCTTCCTTTTGGTTGAACAATCTGTGATTTTAAACTGTTCGCTGGCCATTTTTCTTTCTGCCCTTCAGCTGAGTTCAAAAGGAAGGATTGTAAAAGGCTGAACTCCTAAGGCCACTGTGCTGGGGTTATGCCCCACTGTAACTTACATCTGAGTAAATTAAGATTGCCCACTAAGGGTCCTCAATTGCTACCTGTAACGGGCAGGGATCAGTCATACAGGTGATTCTACCACTAACCATCTAGGAATGCTCTTAAGGTCAGTGGTTTCTTTGTCTGCCAAACTGGTCACAGAGATGTTTATTTAATTAGGCTACATCATTCTGCCTAATCCTAGTTTACCGACAAGAAAAATAAGGTGTAAAAAGCTACAAACAAGAAAACAGCTTTGCAATTTATCATGCCATACACTTAATTTCAGTAAGTGTCAATAGTACAAAATGTCACTTAGCCCCTGTTGGAAATGGGGAAGGAGTTTGCATTAAATGAGTGTTACAACAAATGTACAGAGCAGAGAGGAAGGTGAGGGTCAAGCATCTTGCATGGTGGTCCTCCTTATATATCCCGGCAGCCCCTCGAGAGTAAAGGAAACCAATTTTACTAATGCTCAGACATTTGATAGTTTCTCTCCCTCCCTTCCAACCCCCTCCTCGTACTATAAAAAAGTGATTTTGAAAAACAAAGGCAATTTGCATGCAAGTGGTTTCTTTAAAAACTTAACTGGCAAATGCAGAGAGGAGAGCAGGAACTTTCCCCACATTGCTTATGAAATCTCTCATTTAGTTCCAACAGATGGATCCACCTTAAGAAAGGTCCAAGGAGCTAGATGGAAACCAAATACAGTAAAAGGAAGTTGGGGATGTGGGTGTCAGGTTGTCAGTAATCTGACAGCTATGGTAACTACCCTCTAATCCAGCCGGCTCCAGCCACGCTCTCAGCTGACACCGCAAGGACTGACTGACAGCTGAAGAGCGGGCACTTTTTACAGGCAAAAGTGACATCCAGTCTATTAAGGCTGACAAGCACAAAGCAGAGATTTGCCCTGAATGGTTTGGTACTGAAGCCTAGTAAAGGGGTTATTTGAAAGGTCTTAGAGAAAGTGTCAGACTCAAGCTCAAGATGATAACAATATTGTAATGATAGCACTGGACAATGAAGTGCTATGATTGCCTATACAGGCTGAAAAGATTGCATGTGGATATTGAACACAAAACGCCAGTTTATTGCGGCCGACTCTTGAAAGGCAAACATGCCACTGCTCTAACAGTATCCCCCAGCTGTGTATTTAAAGAGAAATCCTACAAACCAGATGCAATACTTGGCTGTATGTAGCACACACACAGTGCTACATACACACACACAGCATGCAAAACTGATATTTTAATTGGACATTTCAAGCTTACCAATTTTACAGCGAATCATTTATGGCCCCATATAAGTCTTGCTCTATCCCTCTGTAAGGGCTTAGGGTGAGACCCGTCAGCAAGCGTTTGAACACAAGTTATGATTTGTTTTAATGGGACTGTGGTGTAACAGTGAAACTCTGGTAGGTAGGTTAGTCAACATCCAGTCCTGAACTTGCTCGGGCTAAATTGCAGGGCCAAACAGGTCAATCAAAATTTTGCTGTATAGTAAGAGTTTAAAAATTTGGCCTTCCCAATGGACAACAGTGCACATCTCTGGTGCTTTGGTCAGGTTCCAGCTGTTGGGAATGCCTGGGCACATTAAATTCCTACTTTCTGTTGATAGAGTGCAAAAAGAGTTGTAGTAGATAACAAAGCTGATGTAAAAAACCTGTGTTACCCAGCCACATTGTTAAATTCAGGAGGAATGTTCTACAAGCCACATTCCATTCACATTCTCTCTTGCTCTCTACAGATGTTAGGCTGGCATTCCATTCATGCGAGGGAGGGAGCCCATGAACTGCAAGTCCATGGGACCCCACAGTTGTTAGCTGTACCCTCATGGAAAATCCATGTGTTGCTTTTTCACATATTGTAGTAATTTCATATATCATGCTCCTCAAATGTAGGGCTGGTGGGCTCCCACATTATATGAATGGAACGGCAATATCATCAGAGAGCTTCCATTTCCATACACAAAATCATTTCTTGCAAACTGGGAAAAGTTTATGCATTATCAGACATTACATATCGTGCTCCTGTCAGACCCAAGGATTCAATGTTCCACACGCAGCTCAGCCACTTAGCAAAGACCGCAGGAGAGACTAGAATGCATGTGTGAAATGTATGCGTGTAAGACATTTTCTTGAGCAACAAAGACGCCAGCAAGCTTGCAGATCTGTAGCCTGGGAAGTATCCCTGAAAGGAAAAGAACGGTTGGCAGAAAGTAGTGAGCTAAATGGTCTCGCAATACCGTCTTGTACATTTTAAACAGAAGAGGGAGTCACAGCAGGAAGACTTTTCTGTCAGCCACCAGGGACAAAGAAGTCCCACATCATCTTGAATATTGTTCTGGAAAGTTCAGATTCATCTAAAGCCGAACCCTTTTCTGTATCATTATCTGGCATCTTTCATGTTTTGGCAAGCTTGAGAACAGCAAATTTTAACTTTAGCATTTTTAACTGTTTAATATTACCTTTAGGTCATTTGGCTACAGCAATCCAAAGCCTTGGTTATAATATTTAAAAGGTGCCAGCCTTCCCCCTTACCTGCTGATAGAAAAACCAAGCCTGAAACCCACAGTAGATGTTTTCTCTCTCTCTTTTTTGCACTCTGGCATGATGAAGAGGTAACTGTGTAAGTCAGTTGTTTACAGCATCTTTAAGTAACTCATTTTTCCCCCCTAATAAAGGGAGACTTTCCAGGTATTTCACAGCTCTCTTTCTGAGAGTCTGGTGCTTGGAGATAATACTCTGGACCTTGCACACACTCACAACTTTTAGATATTATACAGCTGATTCAAACCCTTGAATCGTCCACACAAGACTTTATTTTATATATTTTATAGTAGAGATGGGGACGAACAGAAAAAAACCCGAACATGATGTTCATTGTTTGTTGTCATCCACGAACAGGGACTCACGAACAACCACGAACACGGCCCTGTTCATGAACATGATAGTGGTTGGCTGTTCATGGGGGCCAGCAGGCTCTCCTCCAGCCATCATCCAAGTTTGGTCAAGATCCCTACTGCACCACTCCCAGAAACCTGACCTGAGCAGGCACCAGGGAAGGTACCAATAATAAATAATAGCTTGGCCCCAGAGCCTGGCAGGAGCCCTGGAATTTGAAGGGGTAGATCCCTACTGCACCACTCCCGGAAACCTGACCTGAGCAGGCAGCAGGAAAGGTACCAGTAATAAATAATAGCTTGGCCCAGAGCCTGGCAGCAGCCCTAGAACTTGAAGGGGAAGATCCCTATCCCACCATACACAAAGAAAATTCAAGCTCCAAAGCACTCTCTCTATCAAAATGCCAACAGCAACTCTCTCCCTCTCCACTATCTGCAGAGCCAGAGCTGGGAGCCCCCCTCATGCCCATCTCTACTTTATAGTTCCTTTTTCACTGAGAGCCAAACTACAAGTGACGTCTTACACAGGTTGGACACTAGTCGGCTTCCCTCAAGTTTTGATGGGAAATGTAGGCATCCTGGTCTTGCAGCTGTAATGGAGAGCCAAGCTGTAAAACCAGGGAGCCTACATTTCCCATCAAAACTTGAGGGAAGCTGACAAGTGTCCAACCTGTGTAAGGCGTCACTTGTAGTTTGGCTCTGTGACTCAAGGCAGATTGCACAGCGTAAGTTAATGCAATTGATAGGATGAGGCAACATGACAGGAGCAGGATTACAGAAGTTCAAACTATTGGAACTACGAGTGGAAGAAGCAAATAAATAACAGTAGAAAGTCACATAATAAAAAGTACAAAGGCTTCTATAGTCCAGCAAGACAGAGTCAAAACATAGTTAGATGTGATGGTGACCAGTAAACAAGTACTCTGGTTCTCAGATTTCCTAGTACAGGGTCAGCCCAAATTTGGTGAGTGGGGAGGGGGAGTGGCCATGGTCTACTGGGCCTCTGTAGCCCTCAACCGGTCCTTTGTTACCTAAAATCCTAATTTTCTGTGTATGTATTTATGGTGGGACCTGGGGATAGAATATGGATTCTGTTGGTGTACCCACACCGCTGTCCAACAATTTCACTGCCTAAGTTGACAGAGGTGGTTCCAGGCTCAGTACTGAGGCCTTCGAATACCATTGTCTTTTGTGTTTGATTCCCCACTCCTCCACTCGAAGCCAGCTGGGTGACCTTGGGTCAGTCACAGTTCTCTCAGAGCTCTCTCAGCCTCACCCACCTCTCAGGGTGATTGTTATGAGGATAATAATTAATAACACACTTTGTAAATGGCTTTGAGTGGGCGTTAAGTTGTCCTGAAGGGTGGTATATACATTGAATGTTATTATTATTACTGTGGACTTAACAGTCATGCTGAAACTGCCCTGACAGAAGTCCAGGACTACAAGGCAACTATGACAACTATGGGGATATCCCAGAACATTCTGGTCCTTACGCATATAGAGGGACATACTCTTCATTTGGTTGTCTCTGGGGACAAAGTACATGATTTGGTTATAGGGAAATTTTATACTTTGCCCTTGTCATGGACCAAACATTAGAGGGATTTAGATGTATGGATGCTCAGATCTTCTGCAAGGGCGGAAGAGGAAGGGAGGTCAGGATGGCCCACTTTAGAGAGCTGCTAGATCTGCAGTCTTCATAAATGAACCAAACCAGATTATACTGAAACACCAGACAGCAATCATAGGATTAGGATTAGGGTTGCTGTCATAGGACAAAATAGTAAAGAGTCCAGTAGCACTTTTAAGATCAACCAACTTATTTGTAGCATAAGCTTTCGAGAACCACAGCTCTTTTCGTCAGATGCATATGTAGTATAAGCTTTCGAGAGCTGTGGTTCTCGAAAGCTTATGCTACAAATAAATTGGTTAGTCTTAAAGGCGCTACTGGACTCTTTACTATTTTGCAACTACAGACTAACTCCTCTGGGTCTATGTCAAAGGACAGCAATCATAGAAAAGTGGAAAAAATGAGCGATCCACTGCTTCAACATGGGTTCTTTCCCACCTTCATTCCTTTCTTATCCTTTTCTAGCATTTCCTGAACATGTATGTAGTTTGGTGTTATCTTCATGAGCTATGAAGGATTAGGCCAGGTATGCAGAATGTTACACTATTCTTCCCTTTTCCTCTCATTTTCCAGCCACTAACCAATGAAATGTAACTTTTCCACACTGAATGGAATCTTTATAGATGCTTCAGTGAGAAACGATTCAACATTTTGTCTCTGTCCCATGTTCGTTCAATGTGTAAACGTTCAAACATGCCGTTGATGCATTGTTTGTGACAAAGATCTAAGTTATAGAGAGGGGGGAAATTAAAAATGTAAATTTTGGCCAATTACAAAACAGCAGGCTCTGTTCCGGAATTCATTTCAGATTACTAAGCCTTACCGAGGTGGTGTTAGCTATTGTTTAAATCATAAGCTCAAGCAGTAGTAAATACAGAACATTTATTAGATTCTTTCCCTTCTACTGTTTTAATATTTTCACTTTAATGGTTCAGTGTAAAAGCATCTCATTTACAATTTCCCACACAGTAGTTACAGGAAAGATTGGAGATAGTGGGAGATAAAGAGAAACTGACCTCTGTGGCCCTGAAGAAGAAGAATTTGGTAATAAAAATGAATGCAGTCAGAGGTATTTTGTGAGTCGGGCCCCCTTTTTATTTGGATATACTATTGTTTAACAACCATTTTAAATTGGGACCAGCATCCTGATTCTGGATAGCATGGCTTTTATAGAAAGTCTCTGCCACTTTTAAATGTCTTTAATACATTTTAAAAATAGAACTGTAAAAAACAGTAACCAGACTTCAAAGCAAAGACATGTTGTGCCAGAATTACGGACCTGGTGCCGATTTTCACTGGTTGTAAAGATCTGGGAACCTTCTGCAACCTTTAAATCTGTGACATATACCAGAAATACATGTGTGTCCCTTCCCAAAGCATTCAAATGTGGGTGGCAACATAATGTATATTCTTAATAGGTACAAAAATGACTGATACCTTTCGGAAAAGGATTTGTGTCCTATTGCTGTCTCCAGCACTGCACACACTTCAGCAATAGCCAATATTCATCCATTCCACTGGAGAAGCACATATGACAGACCTTCCTCCTGTTAATTTCTAGTACTGTCTGTCACTCCAGCATTTCTACAGGTATCCAGTGGAAAAAAACGTGGATTGATAACTTCATCTATTCATATTTAAATATTTATGTTTAAACCTGAGAATCTTCACTTTCTCATTTTCTCAAAAATTTTGGATGACCCAACTGCAACAAATGCAACATCCTGGAAACAGCTGTCCTTATAGTGCAGACCTGTGTGTGTATATTTATTCAGGTCCCTGAGATTGACTCCCTAGCAAGTGTGTTTAGGATTGCAGCCACTGTCACAGATGTTTTCCATTCAACTAAGTAATCCTAACATTACTTCCTTCCCTTCATTTTATACGTTTTAATAACATGCATTAGACTTGTAGACTAGGCCTACAACCTTCTTTTTCTTCCCCTTTGAGTATAGCAGCATGATTAAAACAGTTTTAAAAATAAATAACCCATACTCAATTATCCTGGCTTTAGCTGCCTTCAAATGTCATGTACAAACCTGAGTTAATTCATGGTGGATGTGAACTTGGTTAATTGTTGGGATCACATGACCCCTCACAGATGGAAGATTGCCTGGCTTAGGAAGCGTTTGATCCAATTTGTTGTGACATCCAAATATGTATGCCTTGACCAATGGAAGTTATTTTATTTCCCATTAACTCAGTTTCTTAATTGGAATTAAGTATCGTTTTGAATCTCCATTACTGGGAATGAAACCAATTTCAAAGATGCCTACATTCAAACATCACAAAAATTGGAGTTGGTTGAAGTTTTCCATCTCTAATTTGGGTGTAATATGCAAGAAAGGGGAAGGAGAGAAGAAGCCTGTGAGACTGACACTTGTCATTAAGAAACTCGGGTTTGTTTTTGACATCTGAACAAAGCCTTTGAGCCCAGAGGAGTTTATGAGGCAAAATACAGTTGCACTCAGAATTGGTCCATTAAAAGTGAGGGTATGACTGCCATTGCTGGGAAGCACATGCGAAGGGGCATATTGTATGCATAGTGGCTTGGGAGTGGCTGTCGGCTGATATCCTGAGTTGACAATGGTGCTAGCCACTGGAGGGGCGTCTGTAGCCATATGAACTGGACCCGTCCCTATCTTCACTAGCTAGTGATGGTGTCCACTCCTTTTCCATGGCTCGTTGGTAGCAGCTGGAAATAGCAAAGTGCAATCATTGCTGAAACTGTGCAGAATGGCAAGTCTTCAGGGGTTTTTTTGTATTTGCTGGTGGCTGAAAGACAGTAGCCTTTACTCCCTGCCACAAATGTCCTGCAGTCCTGAACCAAGAAGACACTGGTCTTGCACTCATCTCCTTTCTGCTTAAGAAGGAAGAATAATGGCTTCTTTTCTGCAGGACTCTTCATGCCTGTTCCTTTTCTGTACTTCCAGTTTAGTGCTACAATGCTAAATCAATAGTGTGGAAAGCTGCCATTTGGACATGCCCTGAGGCAAATACTTCATTAGCAGAGATTACTTTAGATCTTGCAGGATAGTGGAATAATTCTGGCTCGCCTTCCCCATTTTCTGTGACTGAACAGGCTTTTTAACAAGCTGGCTTGCTCAGGAAAAAAAAAAGTATTCAGATTTGGAAAGCTTCCCCTCAGGGCCGACTCGGGTGGCATCTAGTAATAACCAGGTTTGGAGTTCTGGATAGACGAGAGCCAGTGTGAAGTAGCAAATTAAGATGTTTTAAAGTTTTCCAATTGGTTTCCTTCTAAAGCACTGCAGTTCAAACTGGTCAGCGTCCACGTCTTTGCTTAAGGAACCCCCCACTGGTTTACTTAATTCCACCCGGCTTCTGGCGCTAGATCTTGTATGAACAAATTCAATATAACAGCTAACTGTGTCTGTTGCAACAGATGAGACCCCCTTCTTGCGAACCGCTCAGATTCTATAAGCAGCTACTAAAACAAAAATAGAACCATAAAAAATCTTTAGCCTCTTATAAAAGAGTTACACCCTGTAACTGTAAGGAAGAATGGCTCATTTAAAGGAAGGCATCTGGAATCTGCATGGGAAGCTAGAGATAAGGTCCAAGAATTTATGTGCATGCAAGTTGTGTACATTAGCAAGCACATTCACTTCTGCTGGAGAGGATCCTCATACTAAAGTCTTAACATTTCAGCAAATGGAGATCATACAAACATACTAAAATCAACAGCAAAGTAATTCAGGTTATACCTAACCCTACACAAGACGATGATTACACAGCTCATGTTAAACGGGGAAAGATTGTATTGTAGCCATTTAGATTTTTAGTTGATTGACTGTTGCTGCTCTTGTTTTCATTGATGAAATATATGCTAATATACATTTTTAAAAATATGTTTTTAGATTTATACACTGTGTTTCACCCCAATAGCAACCCAAAGTAGCTTACCATTCTCTCATCCTCCATTGTATCTCCATTGTCCTGAGCCCATCTAATGGGGAGGGCACTCTAGAAATGTAATGTAATAAATAAAATAATAAATAAATAAATCTTCACAGCAGGCCCGTGAGGTAGTTTAGGCTGAGAGCAATTGATTGGCTGAAGGTCAACCAGCATGCTTCCAAGGCGGGATTCAAACTTGGGTCTTCCAGATGCAAGTCTTTTGGCTACTACACTGCTATTTATTTTAGATTGTATGGCTGATATGTTTTATTTTTTAAAATCTCTGAGTGTGTATTTCATAGGGCTACTCATACTTTTATTCATCATAATAATCTAAATACTATGAAATTCTTCACACACTTTTGTAAAAAAAAAATCTCATTTGTGTGGCTTAAAATTTATACCAAGACATAAAGGAAAGGGAAAGAATGAAAGGCAAGAATAAGTGGATATGCATAAAGCTTTTTGTTTGTAGAAGGCAGATATTGTATATCAGTAACTGAGATACTTTATAAATAAAATGTTATCAGATATTATTAATAATTTGTATGCTTTCTTAGACTAGTTTGATACATCATAAAGCCCACAAAATGGTTAAATTTTCTTCTTTTTCAATTTAAAACAAAATACAAGGAAGTTAAGAATGGGGGGGGCAAAGAGGAAAAATGTGCTTTTTATAAGAAAGTCAATGAAGATGCTGGACATTAACTGGGGGGAAAAAATTCCAAGCATATGAAGTAGTCAAGGAAAAAGGCCTCAGATGAGGAAAAGTGCCCGGAATGTGAGGCCTAGGAAGAATTGTAGTGTGGAAAGAGCCCAAAGTGCACCAGTGAACATAGCAAGAAATGACAAGTATGGAGAAGGCAGACCACTTAAAGCTGTAAAACGTAAGAAGCAAAAAAGTTTAAACTAATGGGAAAGAAAATAGGAAGCCGGTGGAGTGAGCAGTGAAGAGGACTGACATAATCAAAAATGCAGTGCAAGCTGGATAACAGGGACACTAGAATTTAGAACAGAAATTAAATCAAAGGTGGGAAGAGAGGTAGTCCTGGAAACAAAACATTACAGAATTTAAACAAGAAACAATGAAAGAGCGTCCCAGCAGTGGGCTGAGATAGCAATTAAAAAGAAAATACCAGGCAGATCTAGCAATAGAATCAATTTTATAATAAAAATAAGAGTTTAAAAAACCTCCAAGGCTATGAATCAGGTCCTTGTAATTGTCAGCTCTAGGTCCTCTGAAGGCAGCCTGTATGCAGCAGGCTTGAATCAGTAGGCAAGGCCCAGCTGGGAGACACAAGGAGTATCACTTGACCACTCTAGCCTCTGTGCAGGGACACTTCCTGATGTGTCTGTTCTTCATGCAGGTATTTCTCCTAAGAGCTGCATTTAGGGATGCCATTCCCCCACCCAGGGTGGAGGAGCCCCTGCTCCCACCCTCCCCCCACCAGTGCCCAATTGGACTCTCCCCAGGACGTCCAATTGGGCACGTCCAATTGCTCCCGCACCTACAGTGGCCCAAGTTGCACCTCACAGGGAGTGCCCTTTGACTCGTGGGCTGCCCTTTGACCCATGTGATGACCTCACTTCCTGGAAGTGACATCATCATGCAAACCGGGAGTGTGATGCACTGTGCATGTGCGTGAAGAAGCAACCCGAGGAACCAAGAAAGGTATGTGCCAGGCTCCCTATCTCCCACCAGGGGTCTCAAGGAACTTGGCAACCCTAGCTGCATTGCGCAATATCGTCATAAGTCAACATGGCTTAGAAGGTACTCACCACTCTCCACCTTGGGGCACAGGGCCTCAGAACAAGCCTGCCAAACATCCATTCTCTCTCCAGGCTTCTCAGAGAGCAGTTTAGATGATCCTTCCTCTTCCATCTTTCTGCGTCATAGGCTGTTTCCCCATACGTTGGATAATGTACTTTCAATGCAATCCTTTGGAAGTGGATTTTTTGTTTCACACACAAAAATCCAGTTCCAAGTGATCACTAAAGACTATTGAAAGTGCATTATCCAACATGTGTGGAAGCAGCAGCTCTCCAAGCCACACCCATTTCCTCTTTCATCCCCTACCTCCCTATTCACAAGGAGGCTTTGGTTTATGAGTAGGCCTTAGTGACTCAAGTCTGTTTCTGCGTTATAGGAATGCTTCATGCAGCCTGTAGTCTCATGTTCCTCTTCTCCTGCGTCAGTTACCAGAAAGAAACAGCTAACTGCCACCACCACAATTGGGTTCCGTTTCTTTCTGTGATTCGCTCAAGTTCACCTCCTTCACCCTATTCTCGCATTGCCAAATGTGGATTGGGAAATTCTTGGAGATTTGAGGATGGAGCTTGGGGACAACAGGGTTTAGGTAGGAAAGGGACCTCAGCAGGGTATAATCTGATGAATTCCACCCTCCAAAGCAGCTGTTTTCTCCAGGAGTGCTGATCTTTGTAGCAGGGAGATCAGTTTTAATTCCAGGATATCTCTGGGCCCCACCTGGAAGTTGGCACAGTGGCATTATCCCTAATCTACTTGGTTAGCTATGAGCAGAACCACAAGTGACAAAAGGCACAGATTGGACACTTGTCAGCTTCCCTCAAGTTTTGATGGGAAATGTAGGCATCCTAGTCTTGCAGCTTGGCTCCCCAACTGCTGTCCAATGGACTTTTCAACTGTCACTTGTCCAACATTCTGCCAAGCTGCCTACATTTCCCATCAAAACTTGAGGGAAGCTGACAAGTGTCCAATCTGTGCCTTTTGTCACTTGTGGTTCTGCTCTATGATAGTTATAAATAACACATCTTTTAGCTCAGATTTCTGGCATGCTAAAGTACTACTGTGTACTGATTTTTTAAAGCCATCTTTAAAAGTACAACAAAACATGTTAAAAACATGTAGCTTGCAGTTATGCAAGGGCAAATCAGAAATGCTTCAGTCAAGATGTTAATGGTGGGTTCAGTTGTGTTATAATGAATCTTCTCCTCAAACACCATTAAAATACAGGTACCATTAAAAATGTGACTTAGGTCATGGTAAATTCTTGGTCATGGCCTACAAATTATTAATGGAAAGATGTACCATTTAGGGTTCGTACCATGAGATAATACTACATCTTGATTCTATGCACAGTACAATTTGCCCTTTAATATACATTCATGTTCAGTTTGACATTACAAAACCCGCTTGAAAGTGCTGCAATCTCTAACAAGAAGCTAAGGCCAAATCTTGTTATATTGAAAGGATAAAACCTAAATGCTGTTATATAGTAGCATGAATATTTCTCCTGAAAGCGTTACATTTTCAAACCCTAAAAAACAGTAGATAACAAGATAGATTATGTTAATTAAACTGCAAGTTCAGCTCACAGGGTTTTTAAAATTACCTCATAAAATGCATCATTTATTTGATTTTTATCCTACCCTTCCTTCAGGGGTAGGATTGTCACTGGGTTGGGTAATTCCTGGGGATTTGAGGGGAGGATCTGAAGTTTGGGGAGGGGAGGGACTTCAGTGGGATATAATGTCATACAGTTCATCCTCCAAACCATTTTCTCCAGGGAAAACTGATCTCTGTAGTCTGGAGATCAGTTTAAATTCCAGATTTCCAGGCCCCACCTATAGGTATCCTACACAAATAAAGGGTGCCACGGAACCAAAATTCCTACTTAAAGATACAGATCCTCCGTGGATTATAGATTCTTATATACAATTCATAAATTTAATATTGAAAGTGCACAGTGCTCAAAAGTGAATAAATGGAGTCAAAATATTATCAAAGTCTTATAAATATACCACTATATATAATAAACATTTATAATAAATACCAATAAATATCACAATTATGTTCACATCCTATTGATCTGAATGTCCCATTTCTATAGTATCAAAGGACCATAGAATTTGGAGTTCTTCGACTCCCTATTCTCAGTGTGCACGTTTGAATAGAGGGCTGGCAGCGCGTTCAAACAATTACTCTCGTAATATGTTACTCCAGATTCAGAAGTAAGTCTGGTAATAATAAATTCCCTCTTTGTAACTTCCCTTGTCTTTGTTAATTTCAGATTCACCGTGTTTGCGATCCACAATAGTCGTGTCTCCAGGAACAGCAGTTCCAATGGATATTTAATCTTGGGCTCCACTTCGGCAATCTGATGAGATCGGGCTTGCCTGGACTATCATGGCAGGGCACTGGCACTCTGGGAGTCAAAGCTCTGGGAGCTTTGACTCTCAAAAGCTTATACTCTGAAAATCTTGTTGGTCACTAGACACAAATCCTGCTATAACATTTTGTTAGTGTGAGATGGTAGTGTTTTCCTTCTTCAGGGCTGCAACTCCCTCTCTCTTTAGGGTTTTTATAAATTCAGTCTCTGGAAAATGGGTCTGTCTTTTCTCTAATGTGCATATGTGTAAATGTATCCACATGAACAGTAAGGCACCATGTGGCACACAGCCTGCTTTTTCACATACTTGGGGGTGGTTTTCGTGATAACTGATCTAAAATATTGTTAAAGAAAAGAACAAGAGTCTTGGTTTAAAATATCATAGGGGGCAGGTTATGGCATCTTAAATGAATATAGTATGTAATAGGCCAAGGAGTACCTTCTGGCTAGCCAAAAGCAACCCCTTCCTGGAGCTAAAGAATATCCACAAAACTATTTTCTTAATTTATATAATTAAATAATACTTGAATAAAGCGCCAAAGTGCAAAAAGTGCTCCATTACTATATTTCCTATAACAATCCAATTAACCATACACTATATCCATCTATTCCCCACTATAAATGCATCAATAAATATTACGTACATAAATTAATTACAAAAATGCATACATTTCCATTTCATTCTATTAAATACTACAACAATCCAACTGGTGGAGAAATACACAGTCTGTATAGGAAAAATCTCCTTGAAAAAATAACAACAGGTAAGTCCTCGTACTATAATGATGTATATTCCGCTATAGTAGCTTCTCATTCAATGTGAGTATCCATTAATATGTCCATATGTTTCTATATTACAGTTCATCGGCTCATATGCCTGAGAAGATAAATGCAATCTAGTGCAAAAGGGCAAAAGATGCCAATGGGTTTTGCCAGCATATCACCAATCCTTTTTCGTATACCACTTCTTCATAGGCTTCAATTTTAATGAACAATCTATAATAAAAATTACAATTACACTCATGTCCACTCCTTTAACCAGCTACCATGGAAAATCATATAAATCACACACTCGCAGAGACAAAAACATTCAAAAGCTCACCACTATGTTGGTATATGATGATGGTCTGACACCGTGGTTGGGCATCAACAGACCAACTAATTAATGACTTGAGTGTGTGAACAGGGGTATTACAAGTGAGTCCCTGTTTTCATCTGTGAAGCCTGGGAGAATATAGAGGTAGGAAGCCATTGTCTGGTGCTGTATGGTGCTGTATGCCACAGAATCAGCCTCCCCATCACCAGTTCCTTCTAATAGCAATATCTGTTCAAAGAGGTATAGAAGGATACAGCGGATTTGAATGGAATATGGAATTTGCAATTATGTAATTCTTTATTCATCTATACCCCACTTTTGTCCCCAAAGTGGCTTACGCTATCCCCATCTCCATTTTATCCTCACAACCACCCTGTGAGATAAGTTACACTGAGTATGTGTGACTGGCCAAAGGGCACTGAGAAAGCTTTCATGACAGAGTGGGGATTCAAACTTGGGACTCCCAGATCTTAATCTAACACTCTAACCACTATACCATGCTGGCTCAGCATACAGGTTATGCAGAATGTCCAGTTGGTGCTTGGACCAGCTGGGAAGGGACCTTGGATGACAAAGGGGTTTGGGCTGGCAGTGGAAAGAGGGCTTAGATGGTAGGGGGTTTGGAACTGTTTGAGTGCCCAGCCATAGGGAGACAGCAGAGACTGTGTAGATGAAGGGGTACCGCTATCAGTACACACACACACACACACACAGAGACTTGGTTCTCCACAGCTACATTTCAGTTATTTGGAGCAAAACTAGCTACCTGTCCCTCACACCAGACACTGGATTTATCAAAGCTAGAGGGCAGATTTTGATTCCCCCCGCAGCTGTGTTCACAAATATATTTCTTCCTCTCACACAAGTCAGTCACAGCCATTCATTCTTATAGGGGAAAGTAAAGCACAGAACGTGGAGAATAATTATAATGGAGGTCAAACCCTTCTCTGCCTGGTGGCCTAAAATCTTCCACCTCAGGATTCTATCACCTCATGCTGCTGTACTGTAGTTCTGGTCTAAGGGCCAGCCTACACAATATGGCATCCCCTGGACGGCCACCGCTCTTTTCCTCGGCATACTCAATTTGGCATCCTCACGGTCTTCCAGACAACAGGTTGGATCCAGCTAAATCTACCATTAAATCTCACCTACTTTTCCTCCTTATCACAGCCCCTATCCCACATGGCTTTTGTCCATGCGGATCCAATGAACCCAGCACGGCCTTTTTGGTGGTCCAAGGTGATCCCCTCCTCCCCTTTTCACCAGGAGAAAAGTTGATTGGATCCATCTCATTCTTTATTACATAAAAATCTCATAATATCCAATTATACATTTATATACATGTATTGTAATTCTGCTTACATTGAGGAAGAGGTGTTGCTGTGACTCATGAGGGGAGTGGCACATATGAAGAGGACACTACTACTTAGAGCCAGGTTAAGCATGACAGCATCCTCTGAATACTGCTGCCATTTTAAAGTGACTTAAATGCCCTGAGGGGGCTGATCCTGATTGGATTCACAGCATAACAGGCTGAGGTGCTTTTGTCTCCCCCCGCCTCGCCCCATGCTTTTCAAGTGCTGAAGTAGCCACCTTAGCTTGCAGGCTCACAACATTTTAAAATCACTTTAAAATGGTGGCCATGGTCAGACCCATGGATGCAGTAATGTTTAGTTTGGCCCTTGGTGGCAACTTAGAGAGAGAAGTGTAGTTCCCTCTCCATCTCTTTCAAGGTCAAGAGTTAAACATCCAGGGTGTGCACTGAAAACCAAGATATGACTTGCATGTATATTCTATTTTTGCAGTCCCTGGGAGTAGATGTGCTCCACAGCATACTATACAATATTCAGTACATTCACATCACCAGTACCCTTGAGAGACACTTACTTATAACAATGAGGATTCAGTACAGTAACCATAAGCTTTGGGATGCGTTTATTAACAATGGCTATACGGCTTTAGACTAGGTAATGAAGTGGCCTGCAAAGAAAATGAATATGAAATGTAAACATGGAATTTAAATGTGATTTGAGTATATGCATGGCGAGTGCAGTGTGCTGGTCAGATCATTCATTGCCTTCGTTTATTTGACTAAGATCTACTAATGAAGGCTTCCATTGGTACTAACACACACATAGTTGCATCTTCTCTGTAATGAATGGTTTGAGGTTTGCATTCATGCTTAGTGTAAAGTATTTTGGTGCCCTCCTCTTCATTCCAGACTAACATTGCTGTTCTTGCCTAGAAATATTGAGCAAATCCACACGTCCTCGGTGTGTCCCGCCATTGCGCTAAATGTTCGCTAAACACCCAGAAGTATAGCGTCTTTCTAGCGTGATTTCTGAAATCGCACTAGAAAGACGCTATACTTCCAGCTGTTTAGCGAACATTTAGTGCAATGCTGGGACGCGCCAAGGGCGTGTGGATTTGCCCATTATCTCTACATTTCTGGACAATTTAATGCTTCTGCACATTAACAGTGCAGTCTAAGCCCATTGAAATCTGCTTAGGACTAGACTGCAAGTGAGTAAGAGCGGAACTACAAGTGACAAAAGGCACAGATTGGACACTTGTCAGCTTCCCTCAAGTTTTGATGGGAAATGTAGGCAGCTTGGCGGAATGTTGGACAAGTGACAGTTGAAAAGTCCATTGGGCAGCAGTCGGAGAGCCAAGCTGCAAGACTAGGATGCCTACATTTCCCATCAAAACTTGAGGGAAGCTGACAAGTGTCCAATCTGTGCCTTTTGTCACTTGTAGTTCTGCTCTCAGTCTTGCTATAAACAACTAACTGGGCCTATGTAGGGTATGTCGAGGGTACAAATCCCATTTTTTTCAGGACTACTTTACCAGTACTATTAAACATTTCTGTGAAGTATAAACAGGGTTATAAAGTAAAAAACAAGAATAGCTTTTAGAATACACTGCTTTTTTACATTTTAACCTTGAATGTGTCCAAGGGTTGGACTCTGGATTCAGCTGAAAGTTGCCACCTCCAGTAAAGGCCGAAATGCCTTTCCTGCAAAAAAAAAAAAGAAAAGAAAAATTCAAATGATTTACAACCTATTCACAAAAGCAGAAGGGAAAAATTGGCCATCATTAACAGGGTTTTGTAGACTTCAATAGTCTAGTGTACCCGTTAAGGCATTTGCCAAGAGACTGCAACATTCTGCTTGAATTATGAGCTCCATTCATATCCACGACTTCAGAGCCATAAAAACCCTCTAACTGTTCCAGTTACAATCAATTACATCATGCTTTAATCACATTTTAATGAAGTATTAATAAAGATTTCAACAGCAATTAGTTTAATGACTTAAAAAAAAGAAACAAAACAAACCTACGTATGGTTGGGAAGATGTAAATAAAAAGTTTCCTTGAGACTTCTTGTGTAATGAATTTCACTACTTTATGGCTTAAATAGGTTAGAGTTACTAAACATTCGTGTGCTCCAAGTAAGAATTGGTTTCCCTGCTAAAGATGCACCCAGAAAAGCAAATTAAACTATAGTGGTTGCACTAGTCCAAAGTGGGGGGGGGGGGGGAGAACAACCTGAGGCTGGAAACTGGAGTTGAAAGAAAGAAAGAAAGAAAGAAAGAAAGAAAGAAAGAAAGAAAGAAAGAAAGAAAGAAAGAAAGAAAGAAAGAAAGAAAGAAAGAAAGAAAGAAAGAAAGAAAGAAAGAAAGAAGTAGATCCCTAAAGGTAATGATGAATATTTTAATAAACCAGGAAAGCTCTATGGCTTTATAACCACACCTTTTTTGTTTGGAGTATTTGAAATATAAAAGGATAGAAAGGTATAACTGAAGCTCAAGTTTCCTTAGAAGCCTTCCTTAACACATAAACAGATAAAGAAAAGATATTTCAAGCACAGCCTTGATTTTTTTTGAGAGAGAGAGAGAGAAAGCCATATTAGGAATGATACCCAAACTTAAAGAATGTTGTAAAATGAGAATGGGGGGAAAAAATGTACAAAATGAATTCATGCCCATTTACATGCTTTCAGTCAGGCTACCAGATAACAAAGCCTCTGTCTTTGTGTTAACACTGCAGATTAGGTCAAGATTTTACCCCTCTGAGCTCTTTTCCTGTAAATGACGGGTTTTGATGTGAAACAAGCAACATGTCAAAGCGAGTTGAAAGATGTAGGCATTTTATGCCATGTCACAATGACAGGCCGGTGAATATTTGGCCCATTAGGGGCTTATTAGTGAATAAATGACCAGATGGTTCAGTGATGCACAGAGATGGACAGAGCTGGATGCTACTAATCAGCACTGCCTGTACTTGATGTCAAATCACATGACACAGTAACCCATGGATACCGAATAAAAGTTACCATTAGCAAGTCAATTTGATATCTGTGTGGTGTAAACAGACTTATAACTGCACTTTGGGGCTGCCTGTTGTTAAAGAGGGTGAAAAAAAGAAGAAGAAACAACAGTAGGGTATTTAAATAAACGCTACACTCTTACTGAGTTGTGATAAATATAAATGCAACTTCAGTTTCTAAAACCATTTTTCCCTTTATTATTACTATTCTGCAGAGAGAAAGCGCCAAGAAGAGTGCATTTACATACTAGTCTTTCTTCTGTCATAAACACAGCGGTATGAAAAAAGCATTAAAAAAAAACAAAAGCCAAAGGATATATATTAAAGAAAAACAATAACTTTTTACAGCAGGGATACAGATCAATGGACACGCTTTGTTGTTGAATGTGGCGTTCACTGTAGAAATGGGAACTTTAAGACTATATATTTTAATATCTGCCCAATAAAAATCCAATCAAAGCAATTAAGTTGAAGGTGTCAACGCTGTATGTCCAAAGAATAAATTGGCTTTAAAAAGTAAGCAGTTCTACTGGCTCATGTGTTGTGCCTAATACTTGCTGAACAATCCAGGCTGAAAATTTGCTCAAGCAGTTGAGGCATTCCAGGGGCTACAGGAGACCAATGTCTAGTACCATAAAGTTGCTCTGCCGCTGGGTCTATGTTAGCATCATAGCACGCATGTTTTAAGATCAAGGTGCCAATAGCATTCCCTCTGTATTTCTTAGCTGTTGCCACATTCCAGCATGCTTCCCCCCATGCAACCCAGAACACAAAAGGGGCATGGATTGTGAGCCAAATGACATGAGATGCCATGTATGCGTTCTTCACATGTTGGGTCCCACCAGGTAACCTGGGTAGTGTAATCTTACAAAGAACAGCTGCTCAATGTGATTCTCTGCTAGGGGAAGAGCAACGGGAGGGATTTTGTCTCTCTTGCAAAAAGCCTTGGCTTGGGTTTTCCTCCAGGAGCTCGGGGTGGGTGGGTAACATGATAGGAGCCAGGAAATCCAGGGTGGCTTTTTGCAAGAGAGAGAATCCCCCCTCCCGCTGCTCTTTACCCTGGCAGAGAATCGCATTGTGGATTCTCTCTCTCGCAAAAAGCCACCCTGGATTTCCTGCCTCCTGTTACATACCGCCCCCCACCCCATCCCTGAGCTACTGAAGGAAAGTCTGAGCCAAGGCTTTTTGCAGGAAAGAGAGAATTGCATTGAGTGGCTGTTCTTTGTAAGACTACACTACCCAGGAAAACTGACTCGACCTGACATGTCTCGTGCAGTTTCCCTATGTAGCTCCCCCAGAATTTGTTTAAACATTGGCAATTATTTGCAGTCTGTAACCGTTGAGCAGGCGGGGGGGGGGGGATGTGCTTCTCACCTGTGTCATTTACAGTGCAGTCTGAAGCAGAGTTACACCATTCGGTCCATTGAAGTCAATGGGCTTGAAGGCCTAATGTTGCTACAGTTAGGGTCAGCAGGGATAGGGTACATTTGCTTCTACTCCAGTGCAATCTCAGTACTGTGGTGGGGAAAAGCCATATCCACCTTGAACGGCCTGGCCTTCAGTGACTGGGATCCTATTGGTCTGCTGTGTGTATGCTGGAGTGCACGTCCTACAAGGATTCCCTTTAATATATAGATCCTCCCTCTGATATAAAACACTTTCCAGCTTTCTCATTAGTCATGCTTGATGTGAACAGTGATGTATTCTAGGTACAGAAAATTGGATGTGAGGACGATCTGGCTGCGACATCTGTCACCCCATTGATCGCCAGGGTTGAGGGGTATGGAAAATTATTAGAACCCTACTTTACTCTATCACTCCTATGTTTTGGTCTGAAGCAATGCCAGACTGGAGAAATTGGCTATCTGGTTTTACATCTGGATCTGCTCCTCCAGTTTACTTCCCATGGCCTTCTCATCATAAGCAGGTACAGACTGGGAAGGGGAAAAAGGACTCAGAAATGAGCTCCACCTCACCTCATTCTGGCCCTGGCCCCCCCAAAGGAGGGAGAGAGAGAGAGAGAAATAACTTGCTAAGCCAGGCTGCACTGCACAGGATGAAGCAGGATGGAGCCAGTCACTCCTTCTGCATGCCATACTGGATAAGGAGGGGTCAAATGCATCCTTCCACATGCTGTGCAGGGTGAGCTGAGGTCAGAGGAATCCTTCAGTACACAAGGTTAGGCAAGGTGGGGCTGGGTGTACGTCACCACACAGGCACAGGAGTGTGCGCATGCTTCACAGTGGGACAATTTGGGCCCCAAGTCGGCCTGCGTCGAGACATGGGAGTGCTCTCGGGGTGGCACAATGACATCAGTGATGTCGTCGCACTGCCCCGGGAGTACATCCGGGAGGCACACTCCCATGCCTTCCTCCCCCGTCAGCCAGGAAAGTGGAGGTGGGTGGCGGAGGGTAAAAGCAGGGGATCCCCTGCTCCCACTGGGGGAATGGGATCCCTGCATAGAAGTCATGGGCATTTATAGTACTACAGTCCTTATCCAAGGAAGACAGTATGGTTCAAACACATGTTTGTTATACAGTGTCAGCTAGGAGTATTCAGAATGAAATTGGAGGCACATCAAAACCATTTTTAAAATTTGGATTTCTTGCATCTCACAGCTTTCTAGATGGGAGCTGCAAATAGGAATAGACATATGTTATTGTACAGAGCATTACAAGTCCAATTTATCATATATGAGAGTTTGCCCACAGATTGGGGGGGCAGAGTGGAACATGAATGTCTTCCTTCACAAGAGGATAGGTTGTAGCGTTTAGCATATTTTTGCACTAATTCTTTTTTTTAAAAAATGGGGGGGGGGTTGCTAGAGAGGATGTTTCATGATCCATTATTCCTATGATATTGCTTATTAGATGTCTTATCCTATTGACTGCATCAGCTTACACTGTGTAATCCACCTTGCATCTCAGTGAGAAAGGTGGTCTATAAATTAAGTGTGTAATTAAGTAAGTCAATAAATAAATAAGAAGGGGGCAAGAAATTTCAATAATCAAGGAACAAATACCCCCAAATGTACTTATGATGGCTATCCAGATATGACTGAGATGTTGCTGCTGGCCAATAAATCAATACATCAGGGATTGAGGAGATGTCCTGTTCTGGATATGGATGTGATTATAGTCTGATGGTGCTCTAAGATCAAACCAGTACTTGCACTGTTGCATGTAACTCCTAATTCCAGCCTCACGTGATATGCAGCTGTGGTCTTTCCTGGAAAAACAGGATTTAGTTATGCTCTGATCACATCCAGTTTACATTACAATAATACGTTCTCAGAGCCTTTGGAAAAAAACCCTCAAGCTTCAGTAGGGTTGCCAGGCCCCCTCAACCTCTGGGTGGGGGATACGGGCCTGGCACTTACCTTGGGGGAGAGGGTGTGCACGCACACATTTTGTGTGCCCCCCCACCCCCACAGGCGCAATGACATCACTTCAGAAGTGATGTCATCGCGCAGCCCCTGGGAGCACATCCAGCCTCTGCAGGGGTCAAAAACGGGCCCGATCCGTGCTGAAATGGGCCCGTTTTGAGGCACTGCGGAGGCTGGATGTGCTCCTGCACTCTGCAGCACCTAGAAACAGGTTTGTTTCAGCGTAGATCGGCCTGTTTTTTGAGGTGCCGTGAAGTGCAGGAGCGCTCCTGCACTCTGCAGTGCCTGAAAATGGGCCCGATCCGTGTTTTCAGGGCCAATTCGTGCCAAAATGGGCCCATTTGGGGGCTCTGCGGAGCTGAAGGAAGGTGCGCGCCCCCCACCCATTAGGTAAGTGGGGGTGGGGTGGAGGGAACAGGGGCAGGGGATCCCCCGCCCCCACCGGGATCTGGGATCCCTAAGCATCAGTTAGTGTAAAATGCAGCTCCCAGACTGGCATTAACTACACGGATCATATTGTGTCAGTCTTACAACAACTGTATTGACTGAATATTGCCTTCTGTGCCTAGTTCAATGTGCCGGCGGTTATTTTTAATGCTCCAAGTAGCTTCAGACCAGAAGAACTAAAGAGCCAACTACTCCCATACACACCTGTCTGCTGAGACTTTTGTCCAAGGCCCCACTTTTTCTCCCTCCACTACAGGAGACATGACACAAGCAACAAAGAGAGACAAGACAGGCCCACATGGTTGTGTGATACCCTAACTATGGAACATCCCTTCTTTAGCTGTCCGTCTGGTGCTGAGCTTCTTGCACCATCAGTGCCAGCTGAAGGCGTATTGATTGACAAAGGCAGTTTGTTGAGTTTGTGATTTTAGGATGTTTTTTTGCAGGTCTTCAGATATTATTAATGTTTTTTTTAAAAAATGCTTCTTTATTGCTGTCTTAATTACTCTGCTGGCTTCATGTGCAGTGGTAAGACTGTTGGGCTAGGAATATGGATACGGGTTCAATTTTTCACTTAAATATTAACTCTAAGCCAGTTGTGATCTCTTGTAACCTAACCTACCTCACAGGGCTGTTCTGGTGAATAAATAATAATAATAACATTTGATTTATATACCACCCTTCAAGACAACTTAATGCCCACTCAGAGCAGCTTAAAAAGTGTGTTATTATTATCCTCATGACAATCACCCTGTGAGGTGGGTGGGCTGAGAGAGCTCTGAGACAGCTGTTACTGACCCGAAGTCACCTAGCTGACTTCAAGCAGAGGAATGGGGAATCAAACCTGGTTCTCCAGATTAGAGTCCTGCCGCTCTTTTTAACCTCTACATCAAACTGGCTCTTACCCAAACCGGCTCTCAGGAGGGACAAGGAGGGAAACATGTCTACTGCTCTTAAGCTCCTTGGAGGGATAAAACTGTGATACCATGAGGTAACAAGGGAAAAATCTACATCCATCAAGGATCAGGGGCCCTTACAGAGTCCAAAATTTCAGTGCAATCCTAAACAGAGCTTCACCCTTCTAAGCACATTGACTTTAATGGGTTTAGAAAGATGTAACTCTATTTAGGATTGTAAATTGTGCATACATGCATCAACATGCATACATGCACAGACATTGTGTACACAAGCATGGGTTCATTAGCATGTGCCAATATTTGGGGGGTTAGCATACCTGATCCCTTTAATGGAAGTGGAGAGGGGAAAACATTCTTAGAGTATATAGCTCAATTATGTATAGCTATGATCTAAAGACAAGCAGAATTGTCCACGGCAATACAGCCCGGAAAACCCACAACAACCAACAAGCAGAATTATTTATCTGACCTGAAAGTCTCAGGTGACTTTATTGTATACTTGCTGAAGAGACAGCAATATCACCCAGTATGCATCATATTTACTAATTAAGTTACCTGTTTATATGAGTTCCACTTTCCCTCGCTATGGCTTCCTAGCAGATCATTTTTGAGATGCATCTGTTGTTGTCAGTGGCGGTGTGTGTGGGTGACTGGGCATGCATGCTCATAAGCATGGTGGCCTAAACAGCGTCCCCTGTCACCAAATGCTGCCTTAGTTTTCATGATTATCTGTTGCTGGGTAAATTAATGCAAAAAACAAATGTGTACTTTCTAAGTTTGGAACTGGATTGTGTGGCTTCCACAACAGGTTTTTCACACAGTGCCTAACTATTTGCATTTTGTTTAGCTGTTGTGAATTTTCTGTTATATTCACCATGTCATCACTTTTAGAAGTATGGTAGCTTAAATCTGTTCCAATGAAATAAATGTTTCTTTCTCTCCTCCCTCCGCAAAAAAATTCTTACTCCAGGACTCATTACATTTTTATTTGGAAGATATGTACTCCATAACCCTAAACAAAGTTACACCCTTCCAAATTTATGGGTTTAAAAAGTTGTAGCTCAGCTTTGGATTGCACTATTGGGCAGCAGTTCTAAGGGCACTTTCCTGAGAGTGAATAAAATGGAACTTACTTCTGAGTAGACCTGCTAAAGATTGCTCCCTCAGTGACATTGAGCAACAAAAATGGAATCATGATGGGGTGACGTCAGAAATCGTGTCATTAAGACACCCTTATTTTGTGAGTTTTGCACTATTTTGTGCAATGTTAAAGATATGTGAAAACTACTATAGTTGAATAAAATAATTATGAACTCATATTAGGCCATTATCCACCATTTTGTACCCTTATCCACTATTTGGTTCTAGGTCTAGAAGTTTCTCTTTGCATGCAGATCTTTTCTACCAACAATGGCTTCCTCATTTAGTTCAGTGGAAGTAGCCAACTCTTTTCCTTTGTATTCACAAAGTGCCACCTAAGGAAATAAATGGAAATCCATTTGTACATGGACAAAGAGATCCCCATATGAATCTGATCCCATGCAAATCTCTGAAACAAGATGAGTGGCTACGATCTTGCCATGGGATTGGCTTCCATTGAATTAATTCTCTAGACCTCTAGATAATGCTAGTGGTCAAATTTGTAAGAAGACAAAAAATTACCCATGCTTAGAGTGTCTTCATTGCAGAGTCATCATCATCAGTAGACACGGCAACTTGTCATTTTAATACAAAAGGCAACTTTACATAGTAGCAGACTGGGAAATACAAAAGGCTGTGGAGCAAGCCAAGCTAAGCAGCCTGTATGATGCTTGGTGGTAGAGATTGCCCTCAAGTCATAGTTGACTTATGGCAACCCCTGGTGGAGTTTTCATGGCAAGAGACTAACAGAGGTGGTTTGCCATTGCCTGGCTCTGCAACCCTGGTCTTCATTGGAGGTCGCCCATCCAATTATTAACCAAGACCAACCCTGCTTAGCTTCTGAGATCTGACAAGATCAGGCTCACCTGGGCTATCCAGGTTGCACAATGCTTAACAATAGTTATTAAGTCCCTCAGACTGGCATAGTTGACCATTGCTGATGAAGGATTTGACTCAAGTGGTCCCTGAAGCATTGGCAGAATTGCTGGGGCTTGGATCTGCATACTTTTGGCCACCAGTGGCCTTCTAGATCAGTGGCCCACTGAGAAAAGTCCTTATAAGTTACCCAGCCCACCCCTCTTACAAGACCCACATGAAGTTTCAGGGAGGAATAACTTTTTGGGGTGATAATGATGATTCCAAATTTGCTGGACTCAACCACTATCATTTGACAATACCTAAAGTCCATTAGGGAAGCTAGGGAAGTTGCAAAGCTGTCCATCTCTCCATTCATCATGTTTTCCCACCAACACCTTTCAGTCTGGTCAATCTGTTTTTAGTATCCATGTACAGAGAGAATTGATCAGGGAGCCCAAGGGAAATGTCTGTTAGAAATTTTGCCATTGTTGGACTATCCAGTGGTCCAACACTTTAAACTACAAGGCATCTTGAGTATCTGTGATCAGCTCATTGGACATACAGCTTAAAGTTAAAATGCAGATAAAGAGGAGAAAGAAACTGGGAATATGAGTGCATTGTTAGATGATAGGTTAACTCTGTCCCACTTTACCCTTTATCCAATCAAAACTGGCCCTCCTTGTGGCTTCTCAGACCTACAAGGAAAAAAGACAGGCAAACAGACAGTGGTAGTCTATTTTCCTACGGGGAACTAATAGCATTCAGCGGGTTGTCTGAGGACTGGTTTGATTAGGAAACTAGCACAAGAAAAGTGCTGGTCTCCCTCCCTTTCTGCAGCGTCACATCCCCATTCCAGAGACGCTTCTAGTCCAGCACTCTAACTACTATAACATACTGGATTTTCTCCTTTCCTTCTGTCATTTTTATTTTGTTTTTATTTTGCTAGTTTTATTTTATTTTTGTCTTATAGTTTTCTATAAAAACCCCACCATTTGTTTTGTTTAAAACGGCGTCTAACTTTACATCACATATGAATGAAAGCTTCTTGATTGGGTGATTGCAAGCTTTACTGAAAAGGAATTCTTGCTAAAACTAGGGGAACCAAAAAACATGGCAGAGGTGGAGAGGGTGGTTCCAGGCCTTGAAGTAGTTTGTTCCCATGGTTTGTACTGGTTTCTGAGATGTCCATTTGACCATAACTAACAAGTTGTTGGAGCCCAGGAGCAAGTACTTGCAGGGGTCATTTCATAGAAAAAGAGCTGGAGGAACTTATTAGCATAACTCATTAGCATAACTCATTAGCATATGCCATGTCCCTTGCCATAATCGGAAGTGTGTCATTAGTATAACTGATTTGCATATGCCACACCCCCTGACATCACCTATTCTGGCTGTTTTGGACCCAATCCTGGCCATTCAGGGCTGAAATTGGGCCCAAAATGGCAAAAAGGGGCTGAAAATGGCCAAAAAGGGGCCCAAAATGGTCAGGATCAGGCCGCTGCTGAGTGGGAGAGTGATCCACCACCTGTCAGAGGCCCAATCCAGGCCGTTTTGGCCCCAATCCAGGCTGCAACAGGCCCAAAATGGCTGAGAGTCAGGTGGGTGGGGCCATCTGACATGTGACCCCTTTGGGGAACTGTTGGAACTGTGTTCCTGTGCGTTCCCCCTCGAAATGAGCCCTGAGTACTTGGGAATTTAAAGGAGTTTGTAAAAATAGTCCTTTAAATTGGCTGTCAGTTCTCAAAAATGATTTCTGATATCCTGTACCATCACAAATGCTTGCTGTGATGTCTTTCCCATGAGATAGTAGAAGTAGATTTATGGAAATGCCTAGAACTATGGCTTTCGGAGTGCAAGACTTGTTTCCTAGTCTGAATAGTGGTAGGAGATGCACAGTCTCTCCCGGGCTCTATCTAGCTTAGTTTTTGCAAATATTTTTGTTTTGGCAGTGAGGGGGAATGTGACCTCACTAGATCCAACTACTTTTTTCTAGTTATGCTAAAAAGAAAAATTTGACTTCCAAATTAATCATGTTGACTGTGGTAATCCTAAGGTGGTATGAACTGGACAACAATTTTTTGCTGAGTATTTTGGTTTCTCTTTGGTACCCTGAAGTACAGATGCCCTTTCTTTTCCACTGAAAAGCCAACTGTGCAGTCCTGTACTAAACTCAGGGGTCTTGGAGGGAGTAACGCTGCAGAGGTTTGTGCTGTAAATCACTTTGCTAGACATGAGTGAATTCTGGCAGCTGAGCTGGCTTTGTTTGAAGAAGCGTAAAACTATTTGTTTCTTGATTTGGTGAGACTTTTTTTTGCTATGGCAGATTTTGAGAACTTCTGCATTAACTGAAGAAAAATTTGCAGCACAAAGCCTCTTCATTCTTTTTCTAAATGAGTTCCAAATATGTGAATTGCAATGTACAGGACAGCAGTACAACACATTCATTTTCTTAAATTCAATTTTGATTTCCTTGCTGAAACTAGGAAATGAGATCGCAAACTTGATTCAGGAAACTACGAATACAGCAAGATGCTGTTATCAGATATGCAAGGTTTTGTTTGACAAACTGTATCATATTCCACCATAGAAAGTTTGGTCTGCATGACTGCTACTTAGCTAATGGATTGTGGCTAATATTTCAAAATTTGCATTATTACAACCCACCAAGTGACTGTCATCTGGCAATGAGTGTTAGTTAAAATGGGTTTGGACAGGCTCATATGCTCTGATGTCACAATGGTCCAGTGCTATGTCAGGCCAATGAGACATTTAATTATAAGAACAATGAGTAAAGTTTTGGTGTAGTGGTTAAGATGGCAGGACTCTAAACTGGAAAACCATGTTTGATTCCCCACTCCTCCGCTTGAAGCCAGCTGGATGACCTTGGGTCAGTCACAGCTTCTTGGAGCTCTCTCAGCCCCACCCACCTCACAGGGTGATTGTTGTGGGGATAATAATAACACACTTTGTAAACCAGTCTGAGTGGGTGTTAAGTTGTCCTGAAGGGCGGTATATAAATCAAATGTTATGATGATGATGATGATTATAAATCATGAGCTACCAGCTTGCAAATGACCCTCTAGCTCTAGAGACTCCTGGGACTGAGATCTGTCTCCGCCTGTTTCATCCGATTCAGCAGTCTCTTTTTTGATGGATTCCTTTGACAATTAGTCTTGCTGGTGCAGAGGAAAGGAGAACCCAGGAGTGAAGATCCATTTTCCTCCTGAGCAGAGCTCCAGAGATACCATTGCCACCATACTTGGGTTGGAGGAATGGTTCCCAGATTTATGCAATATTAAGTTATTGTAAATTATATTTGACAAGTGAGGACTTGCAAGACTTGCAGAGGGGATCCCATCCTCCTTCCCTTTGGTTTGGTCTCCTACTCCCCCCCAGGGACCCAAGCAGGGACCCAAGAGAAACTCATGGGGGAGGGGGAATAATGCACACCACTCCCCCACTCTACTTTCCTGCTTCCTACCAGCCACTCTGGCACCTTGTTTATCCCCTTCCCCTACCTCCCTGCCCCCCATCTCACACCACTTTGCCCACCTATCTGTGGGGAGCAGCTGAGGCATTGGCTCTTGTTCTTCTTCCCCCACTCAAGTGCAGTGCTGCCTCTTCCAGTCCTCTTGGTTGACCCACAGAATTGTATGGCCTGCACTTGTGCAAACAGTACTTGCCCATTGGAAGGGATTTTAAACCTCCTCCATTTTTTAAAACTTCTAATCTTTTCATTTTTTCTGCAAACCAGGTTTGCTGAAAAATTTCCCTTCTGTCTACATGGCCCCAATCCACAGATTTAAGAATCCACAGATAAATTACTGCAAACTACCCTGATCCTATGGGACTGAGGTAGAGAAAAGCTGATAAATAAGTAAATAGATATTTTCTGGGAAGAGCTGGACTTAATGCAGCAACTATGTATCCCATGTAAAGTGTTGGGCTGGTTTCTCCGTTGCTGTGTGAACTCTCCCCAACTGTTATTCATGGCTCTATCTTTCTAGAGAATAAACTGTTAATACCCAATATGAATCTGTCTTAAAGGGGAAAGTACCTAGATAGCTTTGACTGGTTGTGTGGTTCAGCCAATGTAACTTTTAAGATAAAAATGGAGAAGAGAATGATGTAAGCCGCTTTGGGTCCATGCTGGGGAGAAGCACAGGTATATATGAAGTAAGTAAGTAAGTAAATACATAAATTTAACTGGGTATTTCGTTTTATTGTGCTTTGTTTTGTATTTGGTTTTAGGTGTAGATCAGCCCAAAATCTTAGGTAGGAGCAGGCTATATTAAACTGTGTGTAAATACTGAAGGGTTTGGACAATGTACTTTAAAATTTAAGAGTTATATCTGAAGTAATCTCCTGATGAATAGCTTGTGTGTCGGCCATGCCACTTCCTGCCCCTGGTTACTCTATGGTAACTTCTTTCTGTTTGACTCATGTACACTTCTGGTACTCTTCAATTCTGAAATAATCACCCTGCTCCAGCAAAATGTATTCAATTGATCTGAACACTCCATCAGTCAAATTATGTAAGGTCACACAGCTGACTGTAGCAACACTTAATAATTAGGCTTTCTGCTATTTGCTTGAAAACATGCATAATTTGTTATCATTGGCTAATTATACTTTGTTGTGGCGGGGTTCTAATTTCTGTAGCAAGAGCTACGGGCAAAAAAATGGGGGTGGATTTGTATCAATTCCTTCATGGAGAATGTTTGTTACAATAATTAACTTGCTGGGGAGGGCATCAAGGATTAAGATGTTAGATTTCGTCTCTCTTAAAATTATATATTATTGTTATCTCAAGACCCAAACCAAAAATAGATGTTACCCATGAAACACTTTACCATTAGCAGAAAGACTGAGTGAAAAAAGGGGTACTGGTAGCCAGAGTGGAACAGATATGTCAAGTTTCACAGAAAGTTCAAAGGTCTGCATTTAAATATATCTGCAATTAAACTGCAGTACACCCCCCTCCCAATAAATATACTGCCAACTAGGGTGGGATATTTTGGTAAGCAGGAACCTACCAGTTCCAGCATGAACTAGAAGTCAAGGAGATGCTTCATCATAGAGTTTCTAGCAATTCCTCGAGTGTCATGACATCACTTCTGGGTTTTCCCTGGAAGTGACATAACACCTTTGCACTACCAGTGTCCGTCCTTATCCCTGTCCTTCTCAGGCTCCCACCATTTGCCATCTGCTGTCTGGAATCCCTAGTGTCAATGTGGAGGGAAGGCCTGGTAGGAGGCTGTTCTGCTGCTACCATCAAGAAAAACAGGGTTGGTGAAGGTGGGCAGCTGCTACACCCCACCAGCTGCAACACCTCAACCATTCAGGAGACTAATGGCCCTCCTGGGTGTACTCATCTACTATCTGACAACACCCTCTCTCTCAGAGGGTACTGTTTTTCCCACAGTACAACACTGACCTTCTCCTTTACTCCAGGCTGAATGATGACAGAACAGTTTTGTCAAGCCACCTCTCATGAACAATTTTGACCTCGTGAACAATGTTTACCACACAAAGCCAATTTTTCACCATTTTCACCAGTTCACCATTTTTACCAGTTCACCGATTCACCATTTTCACCATTTTTAAAAAATACATTGTGTCACAGTTTGAACTGGATGTGAGAAGCCTTTTACTAGTAAGGAATTTCTAGTCATAATGAATTTCTAGTCATACTGGAGAAGTGAGACAGTGGCTAATTTAACATGCTTTGTTATTAGATACCCTTAAGTCACTGGCTAGATATTAGTACTAGAGCTCTAGAATTAAAAAATCAGACAAAAATACATTAAAAATACATTTTCAGGATACTGGTATACTATATTGATCACTTCTTAAGGCCTCTGTGTAACCCACATAGTTATACTTACTCTCAGTCCTATGTATGAAAAAAATCCAAATGAACAAATAATCCATACACAAGTTCGTTGAGGTTGGAAGCAAATCCTAGTTATATATTTGTAAATTGCTCAAGGCTTGCAATCTGGGAAATGCCATATATGAATTGGTTGAGTCGTTTCTCTGAAAACCTCTTTTTAAAGCTAGTTTTGTAATTTTTACATCTCTTACTTTTTTGAACATTTTTTTTATCAGTGTAAAAGTATATCTGTAGTAAATTTTATCAATAGCTTCCACAATTTTGAAGACTTCTCTTAAGTCACCTCACTGTCTGTTATTTTCCAGGGAGAATAAGCTCTACTCCCTTAACCTTTCTTCATCACTTAGATTTTAGAGACCTGATATTATCTTGGTTGCCCTGGGCTCCCTCCCCTGCAAAGCAATAATATCCATCCCATGTTCCAGTGACCACTCCTGTAGAGAGGTCTAGATATGCTCCAGCTAATAAGATTCTTAAGCAGAGCCCCTGTCACCTTTTCGGTTAGCGCTCTATCCCCCTGCTAATACAGCTCGAGATCATGTTTGCCTCTCCTTCGGCTGCCGTGCACTGGGTTGATGGTTTTAATGATTTTTCTACAATAACTCCCCAAAGCAGGCAGCTACAATTGGATTTGCCACTTGGGAAAGGACAAGGCCATTTCAGAACTAGGGAATTTGTGCTGGGCAGTCCTGGGAATAAAGGAAACGCTGCAGGCAAAAAGATGATGATAAACTATGGTTGCCATGAGATCAGATAAGTATAGGTCCAAGCGGGTTGGACTTCAGCTCAGCCGGCTACATGCTTGTCCTCATCAGTTCTTCCATATTTATTTATTTCCTTCATTTATATCCCGCTTTGCTCCCCAATGGGGAGCCAGAGTGACAAAGGTCCTCCTGAATCACTGCCTCTTTGCTGTGGTTAAATGGCTAAGAGCAAGCAATTTGAAACTACATGCTAGCAAGACAAAGTTCATGCAGGTTGGGAAGACGAGATCTTGAAAGAAATTGTGCTTCCCACCTTTGATGGAATTCAGCTGACCCAGGCTGATTTGATTAAGAGCTTAAGGGTCATATTGGAGAAGCAAGTTAATGCAGCAGCAAAAAACTGCTTTCTTCCAACTTCAGTTTAGCCTGGAAGATGGCCCCCTACTTTGACTTGGCTAATCTGGCCACTTGAATCCACACCATGGTGACATTGAGACTAGACTACTGCAAGGAACTCTACATAGGTCTCCCCTTGAAGTAGGATTGCCGTTCCCCCAGTGGGGCCAGTGGGACATGCTCCAGGTACTGTGCGACTACATCACTCCCAGGAGTGATGCCATCGCATAGGTCCCAGGAGTGCTTCCAGTCTTTGCCCTGAGCTGATTCAACCTGTTTGGGGTCCCAAACTGGCCCAGCATGAAGCCCAGAAGCGCTCCCAGGGCCTGCATGATGATGTCATTCCCAGAAGTGACATTATCACAACATGCTGAGAGCACGCATGTGCAAAGCTCACACACAAGGATGTCCCAAAAGGTAGGTGCTGGGTCCCCCCTCCTGCAAGGAGGATCGGGGAACCTGGCAACCCTACCTTGATGTCAACTAAGAGGTTCCAGTTAGTGCAGAATGCCTCAGCTCAGTTGTTATCAGGAGCCAGGTGAAGCACACATATGCTGTTCATCAGTGACCAGGTTCCATTCAAGATATTGGCTATCATATATAAAGCCCTTCATGACCTTGGACCCCGCCTATCTTTGGGTCTGCCTCTTCCCCTATGCTCCACCATAACAGCTTTAGTCATCTGAGCAGGGCCTTCTGCAAGTACCACCTCACAAATGGGCAAGATCATCAACCGCCCGTTCCCATGCATTTTCTGTTGCGATCCCCTCTTTATGGAATGACCTGCCCGATGAGATCAGAAAGGCTCCCACTCTCCTGGCTTTTCACAGATGATGCCAAACTAACATTCAGGAGGGCATGATTACATAGATCATAGGGAATGGTTCAGAAAGATGTTTTAAAGAATGGAAAGGAACTGTGGGCTATACTACTCTGTCTAGTATATACTATCTGTTGCTGTATGTATTATCCTATTATGTAATTTCGGCATCATTTAATGTCATGTTAATACTTATGTTTTGTTTCAGCTTTGTTTCATACTTCTGGTTAAGTAGTTCGGCTGCGAATCAGCACTCTACTGGTTCGAATCCCACTACTGCTATGAGCTGAGCACATGGCCTTGGGTAAGCCACTCTTCTCAGCCCCACCTCCTCAGCTGTATTGTGGGAATAATAATAACACTAACTTGTTCACCACTCTGAGTGAGGCACTAATCTGCCTAGAAGAGTGGTATATAAGCGCAGTTGTTTTTGTTATTTCTGCATTCCTAATCCTATGACATTGCTTATTGGATGTCCCATCCTGTGGATTACATTGACTTGCACTGGGTAATCCGTTTTGATTCTCAATGAGAACAGTGGATTATAAATGACATAAATTTTAAAAATATTTTTAAATGTATTCTCACAACAACTTGCCCAAGGTCACCCGGCAAGTTGCCATGACGCTTTGGGAATTTGAACCTGGGTCTCCAAGATTCTGGTCTGACACTCTAACCACTACACACTCTTTCTACTTTATATTATCTTTGAAAGTTAGGATGACTCTTAATAACTGATGCCATGGCTTCTGTCAAAAAAGAAGAATGATCTGTTCATGGTGGAGATGCTAACTTCAAGGCTCATGCAAGGCAAACAACTAAAAAAACCCTAGCATAAGAATCCTTTGAGTCAATTGAATCAAAAAAGGTATTCAGCCAGTGATTAAAGGAATTAAGAGTTTGGAAATAACAGTTGCTCGTCAATTATCCTTCAAGTCCATGTTTGGTGAGTCTTGGACATCAGTATTATATCCCAACAAAAATCCCCTCCTTGGTTACAAGATCTTTCTGAACTCTGGGGTGGTAAGTGTCTGAGAGCTGTTAAAACTGTTGATCTTTTAATTGAAATTTAAAGAGAGTGCATAGCTTCAGGAAAAAGTTTTTATGGGGTGGTTCTGTTCCATTTCTGTGTCTCTAAGAATCCCACCATACAAAGAAAACCTATTACTGCAGGCAGCTACCAGAAACTGGTAGCCCTGTTTTTCCCCAGTTGATTAAAGTCTTCCTTAATAGTGTAGATGGAAAGGGTATGTTTCAAATGATGCAGTCCCAGGAGGCTGTACCATGTGCTAAATGCTGAATGTCCTTTAAGGGATTTGTGAGAATGATAGGCAGTGCAGGTCCTATCATTCTCTAGTGCAGAGATTTGTCTGCACTAGAGAACTAAATGAGAACCAATCTGGAGTAACAGTCAGATAAGAGAAATTTCGGCTCCACAAATCCCTGCCTTGCTGTGGAACTAGGATTGCCAGGGGGCGTGCTCTCAGGTGGCGCATCGTGCTCCCACAGATCGGGCTGCTGCGGAGCACTGGAGCGCTCCCACCCTCCACAGCAGCCCGTTCCAGGCTGATTTGGGCCCATTTCAGGCCCAAATTGCACCCCCCTGCAGAGCGCAGGAGCGGCCTGCACAACGACGTCACTTCCTAGAAGTGATGTCATCACATGAGCCCGGGAGCAGTCACATGTGCAATTGATACCCGATCAGATAGGTGCCGGGGCCTGCACCTCCTGCCAGGAGGACAGGGGGGACCTGGCAACCCTATGTGCAACTCAGTGGGAGACCTTGAATGAGTGACTATTCCATGGCCTAACTTACCTAACAAAGTTGTTATGAGGATGAAATGGGGGGATTAACACATGTACTTTGAATTCCTTGGAAGAAGGGTGGGATAAAACATAAAATAGATGAAACCATTAGAATGGGACAAGTGGGGGACCCACAAGGACTTGTGAGGGGCATCTCATTTTCCTTTCACCTACCATCTTTCCCTTCCCTGCCCCCACAGCCTCTCCACCTTTTCCTACTTCTTTGTTCTTTCCCATCATCTTTGTCTGCCCCCTGTCTTCACCTTTCCCTCTTCCAACCCAGGCAGCCTCTCCCCTATGATCCAGTTAAATGGAAAGGAATCTTCAAGGATTTCTGTGTGGCACTTCACTTTTTCCTATGTCTCCTTCCCCACACTATTTCCTCTTTCCCTCCTCCTAGCAGCGTGCATATGCTTTCCCTATGTCCTTCTCTCCTTTAAACCCACTAAACAATTTATGCTTTATCTGCCCACCATCTTCATCTAGATTTAGTAATTTGCTTCATTTATATATTGCCTTTTTCCATAATGGGGACCAAAAGCAGCTTACATCATTCTCTTTGCCTCCATATTATCCTCACAACAATCCTGAGAGGTAGGTGTGACTGGATCCAAGTCACCCTGTGAGCTTCCACAGCAGAGCGGTGATTCAAACCTGGGTCTCCCAGATCCTCCTATGAAACTCTAACTACTATACACTACACTGGCTTTTGAGGGGGGGGGCTGCTGTTGAACAGTAGCAAGCAGCCAGGTGTGGGTGAGTCACGCATGTCATGTGGTATCAAACCACCTAGTGGTTACTGGAGGACCTGGCCTCCATGAGTCCTCCCTCAAAGGCCAAAACAGCCCTGGAAAGGACCCTCCCTCACACAAAAAAAACCCCAAGCCTGGAATACTGGCTTCTTACTTGGTGGCCTAGCAACAGCCACTGAGGGCATCTGGTTAAAGCTACAGAGCTCCATTAATAATTTGTGGGATTTTTTAATCCCCTAATGTTTTTTTTTTAGATTTCAGTTTTTTCTGCAAACCTGGGGCATTTTTCAGGTGTGTAGGAAGATCTGTCCTGTTTGTTCGTGACTCCAGTCTCTGGGTTTAAGTATCCACAGATCAGGGCCACTTTGCTATTCGTGTATCAGATATCTCTCCCTCAAGGGAGCCATGCACTGGCTTTGTATGCAGAAATTCCCAGGTCCAGTCTCCGCCGTGTCCAGTTGAAAGGATCAGATGAAAGACCTGAGTACTACCATTCCACTTAGCCAAGTCCGAAGCCTTTCCCTTGCCCAAGAGGCTTTCTCTTCATGAAGTACGATGTAGGTTCCTTAGGCCAGAAGAAGGCCTCAACCTTGGCTGAAAGGAGTAGTGAGATAACAGCCAGTGGGAGCAAGCTGATCCCCTGCACCTCTGCCAGTGGCTCAGGGGCTTGCCTTGGTCCCTTGGGCATGCCTAGGAAAATGCTCTGGCATGCTGCTGTTTGATACACATGTAGGGGGGTTGTCTGGTTTAGCATTCATGTTCCAAGCAGGAAATGTCAACTCTTTTACATTACATCAGGCACAGGATTTCAGACTGATTGCTTTGATTTAAGAAGACTCAAGTCCAGTAGCACCTTAAAGACCAACAAGATTTCCAAGATATAAGCTTTCAAGAGTCCAAGCTCCCCTCACATCTGATAAAGTGAGCTTTGACTCTCAAAAGCTTATATCCTGGAAAGCTGGTTGGTCTTTAAGATGCTACTAGACTCAAATTTTACTCCCTTACAGCAGACCAACGCAGCTACCCACCTGAAAGTGCCTTGGTTTAGACCTTTTGTGGCATAGAGTTTAATTTCAAAGCCATTCAGTGACTTTCAGTGCCTGTGGCTGGATCTTAAATTTACAAGGTCTTACTTGTGTGAATGCTTTTTGAAAAAAATACTATTCGTGAGTGTTTATCCTTAAAATCAGATGAGTTAGCCATGTTAGTCTGTAGCTGAAAAATAGTAAAGAGTCTAGTAGTGTTTGTAAGACTAACCAACTTTATTGTAACATAAGCTTTCGAGAACGACAGCTCTCTGTGTCTGACAAAGAAAGCTGTCGTTCTTGAAAGCTTATGCTACAATAAAGTTGGTTAGTTTTAAAGGTGCTAGTGGACTCTTTACTATCCTTAAAATATTTGCTTCAGGGAGATGCTTAGGAGATAGCTCAGAGTTTGGGGCATTGCAGTCCTTCAAAGTAATCCTTACTAACTAGATAAGGGATATATACGTAAGGGATATATACCTATATACCTGTGTAGAGGCAAAAAAGATGTTGATTCTGGAATCTGTACTGGAATTGCATCCCAGTTGTACTTGCATCCTCTATCACAGAACACCATTTCATAGAGGGGAAAACTGGTATAACATGACATCTATAAAAAGGTATCCCATAGGAACACATACTTAAAGCAACAGATAGTATGTAAGGCAACATAGTGGTGAAGTCTATGGTCTTTAACTCATTATGGTCCCTAACTCATTAATGAAGCACCTGAGACCCATAATAGATGAAATGTGGGGAAAGACTAGTAATGCTCTAGTAAAATAGCAGAATTTGTTAATTGGTATAGTTTTTTTAAAAAAATACGTGAAATAATTGACATTGACCAACATTATTTTTGTTGCTATTTTGTAAGGAAGGAGGCAACACTTCCCATATGAGTCTGTTGCTATGCATTAAATTAAGCTTGTGATAACCCAGCTTCTTTGAATTTCATTGCTCTTAAACAGAAGGGCTTGTTTGCTTTTTCCTTTCCTCTCTCTAATTCGGTTTCCTCCTTGTGAAACAGTTAACATACTGAAGCACTGATCTGAAGTTGCCTTTAAACTCTTAAAACCCGAGTTAATTACAAGAGATGCCAATTTAAAATTTTACAGCATTCTCAAAACCGGAATACACGCTAGGATGCTTATGCTTAACGACAAAGTTTATGGAACACACACGCTGCTAGTGTGTTATTGAAATGCAACCAGAGATAATGCAAATATGACCATTAACGTCTGTCATCAACAGTAGTTACCCTTGCAATGCTGAATGTCACAGCAGAAGTGTGAAAACAAGAGGGATACATTCTACCTAGGATGATATGTATGGAATTGTTACTGAGGAAGCAAAAGGACCAAACAGAGTTACACCTTTCTCAGCCCATTGATGGGATGTACTTGGAATGCTTAGGATGACACTGTGTGTCAGAGAGAGATATCAACATAATATGTACAGTAATAAAACAACAGATCTACTAATATAATGTCAGTGTATTCAGTCTAACCAGAATCAATCAAGTCTGTGACCTAATGAAATGGGCTAAAATTTGCTTTGTTAAATATAAAGTTTCATTTGAATGGGAAGCAGGGAGAAACTCAAATTATGGTAAGATCCGTATAACTTAGACAGAAGGCAGCTGCACAGGGAAGAGAGAAAAGGAACGGAGAGGCGATTTCATCTTGCCTGCTGACTTTCTTTCTAAATCACCACTCAAGCTGTCCTCCCCCCATCTTTTCCCCTATTAGGGTAAATGTAACTTGGGGGGTGATTTTTAGAGGAAAATCAGCAGGGAAAGAGTTAAGCATCACAGCACCCCTCCTTCCTAAGTGTGGGTTACAGCATCAAAAAATGTCTGGGGGAAGTTGCATGGAACATGGTGTAGTTAGTAGTTAGCCTTCGGGCCCGTATAATTTTAGCTCAGTTGCACTCAATATGACTTAAACTGAAAAACCGACGAGGGAATAGAATCATAGGCCATCATCACACGGGCATCTCTTCCGTTAAATTTACAGCATATAGCGTCCTACCTGTTATCGGCACAGTAACGTTTCTTTGGGTCACCTAACGGCTCTTTGCGCCACCAGCTGTCCACACCGAAGCACTCTGTTCTGTTCTCTCTAACCGCGCAGAAGCAGCTCCTCCCCCCTTTTTTTTTATTATTCTGGCGTTTAATTCCGCTATAACGGAATAACAGCATAGAAACATTCCGTTAGAGCAAAACATTACGACCTTTTTGTTTTTCCAACACTGAAATTATATAAATAGCCCTTTGCCCGCAGAAAACTCCCTGTCTGACGTGATCCCCATCGCTGAAGACTCTGCCATGGCGATTGAGTCATTTTTACTTCAGCAGAAAGTTTGCATTGTGTTATGTCGTTATGGCATTATAAGGACATAATAAAATTTTTAAAAGGGAGTCGCAGGAAGAAATGGATTCTGGGATTGAAGGGAGGGCATAGGACGTTGCGAGGCGAAATACATTGATGTGAGGCATTCACACTGAGGCACAAAATAGCGCGAGTATCAAGCACAAAGCATGACGGCCATAGAATCATAGAGCTAGAACGGGCCTTACAGACCATTTAGTCCAACTCCCTGCCCAATGCAGAAACAACTTAAAGTATCCCCAACAAGTTTTTGACCAGCTGCTCCTTGAAGACTTCCATTGGGGAGGGAGAACCCACCACAACACTAGACAGCCAATTCCACTGCTGAATTACTCTTAACATAAAAAGTTTTTCTCAGGGCTTTTTTTGGGGGGGGGAAGAGGTGGTGGAACTCAGTGGGTTGCCCTCAGAGAAAATAGTCACATGGCTGGTGGAGGGCAATCTAAACTCCTCTCTGTCTGGAGATCAGGGGGCGGGGCCACCAGCCATGTGACCATTTTCAAGAGGTTCCGGAACTCCATTCCCCCGCATTCCCCCTGAAAAAAAGCCCTGGTTTTTCCTAACATCCAACCGGTACCTTCCCTTCTGTGGTTTAAACCCATTGTTTTGAGTCCTATCCTCTGTTGACAACAGGAACAGCTCCCTTCCCTCCCCTAAATGACAGCCTTTTAAATATTTAAAGAGAGCAATCCCCTCAACCTCCTCTTCTCCAAACTGAACACTCCCAGGTCTCTTAGTCTTTCTTTGCAAGGCTTGGTCTCCAAGCCTGATCATCTTGGTTGCTCTCCTTTGTACCTGTTCTAGTTTGTCCCCGTCCTTTTCAAAGTGGGGCCTCCAGAACCATACTCCAAGTGGGGCCTGACCAATGCAGTATATAGTGAGACAATGACATCCTGTGATTTGGATGTTATGCCTTTGTTAATACACGCCAAGATTTTTGTTGCTGCATCACACTGACTGCTCATATTTAGCTTCTCATCTAATCCATCCCAAGACCCTGTTCACATACACTGCTACCCAGAAGTGTACCCTTCATCCAGTATGCATGCTTTGCAATTTTTTTACCCATGTGGAGAACCCAGAAGTTATCTATTTAAATCGCATCTTATTCAAACCCTCCCACTTTTCCAGTGCGTTCAAATTTTGTTGAATTCTATCCCTGTCTTCAAGGGTGTTTGCTACTCCTCCCAGTTTGGTTTCATCTGCAAATTTAACGAGTAGAGGTGGGCACAGACCAGGAAAAGACCATGGAATTTCACAGACCAGACAGACCATGAACTTCCACAAACTGTGGACAGGTTCGTGGGTTCATGAGTCCGTGAATCCATAGGGCCACTTCCAGGGCCTGGAGCAAGAGGGGGTTAAAACACTCCCAGAGATGCTTGTAAGGGGTGCCGGGAGCGCTTTAACCCCCCCTTGCTCCAGCAGACTGTTGGGGACTTCCTCTCTAGTCAGCTGGAGCAAGGGGGGGTTAAAGAGCTCCCAGCACTGCTTGCAAGCAGCACAGGGAGTGCTTTAACTCCCTTTGCTCCAGCTGACTGAAGAGGAAGTCCCCACCATCAGCTGGAGCAAGGGGGGTTAAAGCATTCCCCACTCTGCTTGCAAGTGGCACCAGAGCACTGAACCAACTGACCACGGACCAGCAAAAAGGTTGTAGGTCCGTGGGAAACGAGTGTCCCCATAACCTGCCAGTTTACGAACAATGAACTGGCCCAGTCCATGTGAAATTTAGGTCCATTTTCTGGTTCACACCCATCTCTGTTAATGAGTAATCCCTTCACACCCTCATCCAGATCATTTATAAAAATATTGAAAAGCACTGAAGCCAGAAATGAGCACTGTGGCACCCCACTGGATACCTCCTTCCAATCAGACGTGATGCCATTGACAACTACTGCCTGCTTACAAAAAGATCAAAAAGAGTCCAGTAGCACCTTTAAGACTAACCAATTTTATTGTAGCATAAGCTTTCGAGAATCAAGTTCTCTTCGTCAGATGCCTGATACAGATACTGGCCAAATACAGAAGAGGAGGGAAGGAGAGAGAAGATGCAGTTGGGGGGGAGAGAGGGAGGGTGCAATCAAAACATTCCTTTGCTAGTAAATGTAAACATCTCCTTTTGGTGTCCTTTTGGGGTCAGTTGGCTTGAGTGAGGCTTCCTCAAAAAGATGAGGAAGTTTAGGGCAAGTCATGCTTCCTCAAAAATCTTTGAACAATTCTCAGCAAAGCTGCTGTCTCCCCTTCCTGATTACCTAGCTCTTTGTATTCCCTAAATCTTTTTAATTTTTTTAAAAAAGGATAGCCTCTACCCCTTTCTTCCTTGCCAAACATGGCCCCTAACCCTGTTTTCTCTCTGATTGAAAATATCAGGGGCGGGGAGATACACATGGCTGGATCTCTTTTTTCCTTCTGGGATGTAAGGGGATGGTTGAAGAAAGGGTTCTGTTTATGGGGAGGAAGGTATGGCAGTAGTTGGGTTGTGAAGTTCTGATTGTGTAACAGTGTTTGTGTGGATCAGTTTCTATTGTATATGTTAGTAAAGTGAATGCACCCTTGTGATTAAGCAAGATGTTTTGTCCAGCTGCCTTTTAAATTCCTGCTTGGAAAGTCACCACTAACAAAGAAGAAGCGTGTGAAGAGAAGGCAGAAGGAAGTAGGAGGGATTGTCCTCAGGAAGCACTACCAATAGTTGGAGGAGAGTGGTACAGTGGTTAGAGTGTCTGGCTAAGATCTGGAAGAACCAAGTTTAAATCCTGATTCTACAGTAGGACAGTCACTCTCACTCAACTTAACCTACCTCACAGGATGATTGTTGTGAGGATGAAATGGAGGAGGGGAGAATTATGTTGCAAACTGCTTTGAATGCCCATTGGGGAGAAAAGCAGAGTATGGATAAATCAAATAAAAAAGACAAACTTTTCTGCTGCTCTGCACAGTCAATTAAGTCTCCAAGCAGCTGACATGAGAGGTACTACTGAACAAACCGAGATTTCTGAATTTGGACATAATGGTGAACCACAGTTAGTACTAACTTCTATTTAACAACCCAGGTGCATATTTTGATTAGAATACCAGTTTAGCACTTAGCAACAAACCACAGTTTCCTGGGGAGCTTGCATTCAGATACCTCGCCGAACTGGACTTTAATTGAACTGTGACCCCTTGAATGCCTGTGGCTTCAGTTTGAGTCTACTTTACTTGAAAATAACCTACTTAAATCAGTTGCACTTGTTGTAAATATGTAAATATAGTTAGATCAGACTGCAGTTGTGCTTACGGGGCACCTTGAAATAACAAGGATGCATCTTGTGAGCCGTTTCTGCAATCTGTTTTAGATACGGAGGCATTAATTTCTTAAATGTGTTCCACCTTCCCTCATGCGTCAGCCCGCCTAGCTGGAATAATTTGACAGCAACCCATCTACCATCTGAGAGATTCTCTTGTTGTGGCTGGTGGTGCTGGCTGCACACCTGCTTCTGCCCATGCATTAAACCTTGACTGTAGGACTCTCGTCACAAATGAACTGTCAGATCATTACTACGTTTGATACAGTATAATCTGTCTTGAAATGAGAATTGGCCCAGCCAGGCTCGACTTTTCTCTTGCAGCGGCGGGCTTAATGCACTGTTTGAATATGCATTCATGGAGATTCGCATCCATTTGGGATTCCAGAGGGAGTACAAGTTAAGAGCAGATTTTCTGAATTAGCATGTCGAGAGGGAAGGGCCCTTCATTTAGGCTGCTGCAGATGCCTCTCCCTCTTGTTCATTACAATTGCATTTCATCAGCTTTATGATGTCCACATGTCAATTGAGTGTGAGGATTCTGCACACAAAAGAGCCTCCGGGAAAACGACTCCACCAGCTAATCAGCTGATTATCATACCTCAAATGGGCTGCAGTGTACGGGGCTCCAAATACTGTATCAGCAAGAGCGGAATTGAAGATTAAGACAGCAAAAAAAAAAAAGCAGAGAGGGGGAGACTTTACAACCCAGTTTAAAGAAATCGAAGAGGAATTTGTCAGGGATAGAAAGAAATGCAAACCTAGCCAGGAACGAATGCTTTGAAAGCATCCCAGGGCAAATGATTTCAAATGACGGATGCCTTTCATCCAAAGGTGTGAGAGGGCGAAAGGTTAATTAACTTTATTATCTGTATGTTTAGGCCCACTGCCCAGCTGTGTGAACCTCAGTCCCACAAAATCCCCGTACTGATTTTTTTAAAAGACTTCATCCAAGAACCTGATCCATCTCATAAACTGAGTTTGCTTCCAAAGCTGTAGGACGCTTATGCAGTAAGAACACAGTCTCCCCGTCTACAGCTTACCTCTGCCAGTGCTCTGAAATATCTCGACTTTCATAAACTATGATCAATGCAATGCTAAAAAGAAATTTACCGGAGGTCTCCTTAAGAAACTGATTGTGGTGGCTTAAATGTATGGATTTCTTTGAACAGACAGAGGCTGAGAGAAACGAGGAGGCAGGGGAGGGAGATCTATGCGAGCTAACATTTAATGGCTTGTGTGCGTCCCCCCCCCCCTTTCAGCCTGAAATTTACCAAAGTTTTATCCCGTCTCCCTGGAGCCTTTCTTGAGTCTATCTCAAATGCAGTTAGAGCAGAGGCTGTCTTTTGCTTCACAGACCGCCTGCCTTATGCTTCCATCAGAGTAGTCTAACTCACCCAGATGCACTATTTAACAATGCCATCCCCTGCTTTCATCAGAAGGGGGGGGGAGGGAAGGTTGCGGAGCTGAGCCCAGAAGAATAAGGGGGGGCAGGTCCCCAGCGATTGGCGAAAGCTGAACATCGGTGCCAGTTTCCATCTGTCATGATAGCCTATCTCCGAACCTTCAATCTGTCAAAAGCTTGCTGCCTAGCTGAAGGTTCCAGGAGATTTGGTGCACTAAACACATTTGACAAGAGCATTATCACTGCAAGGAGCCCAGCAAAATGCCATCAATGTGTTAATTGTAGCTGGCTATGTAAAGTGTCACTTCCCATATCATTTGACTCCAGCTTCGCCTATTCTGTGCAGCTCTCTAATTTTCTATACTTTACAAATGTGTGGATTGGTCCTGTTTTGTTTTGTTTTGTTTTCGTAAGTGATTTTTTTGTTTAGGCCACCAGTGCATTTTTAAAAAAATTAGTTTAGGATACAATACATTTAGATGTAGGGAAAGGAGAATCCCAGCAATTTCTGACATTAATATTAAGGGCCTAAATAAGGCAATTGACTTTCTATTGCTGCCGCTGTACTTTTATATCTCACTGGAGATTTGCTGGGGAGGGGAGGGTTGCATATTCTTTAAAGCATAAATGATGCATTTTGTTGTTACTCCAAAAATGTCCCTTTTTTTCTAAGAGTATTCTACATGTGTGTTTATATTCCTAGGAGTTTTCTTCCATCATGATGGAAGAACAGTTTTGTAACGATAACATTAGAAAACTGAATAAATAAATGAAAAATCTCCCTTGAAGGTATGTAATGCAGTTTTTAGCACCCAGATAGCTAATATTCAATTTCAGCTACAACTAGTGCCAGGTGTTAAATTTCTCTAGTTACTGTCACTAATGCAAATGAGATTCTTTTTCTGCTCATAAAAAATCAAATCCACATTAGAAATTAGCTATAAAATGTAATGACTTAAATGCTATAGTGTTTTACAAATCTCCTTCCGTTTCTCTGGCAGATAATGCTATAAAACAAGGGAAGGATAATAAACCCTGGTAGAAAGCTGAGTTATTTAAAGGTCTTTTGCGACTGCTTACATAGGAGTCTGATCTGTTCTTTAGTTTCCTTTCATTGTTGGTATAGAAATAAGCGTAATTTGATTCGCAACCAGATTGGTAGGTTTTGAAATTAGGGCCAAGTACAGAACTGTAAAGTCTTGGATAATTGCAGATATTCTGTACGTGAGATTCATAATGTATTTTGCATTCTTTACATAGTGGAAATGTGATTTGGTTGAAGAAATTCCAGGAACATACTGAGAGTTTATGATACTTAATCCTTTAATTTGTGTTAGGTATGACGTTTGTGTTAAAAGTTCATTAAAGTTAGTTGCTCATCTATTTTAAAGTGTGCACAGATAGTTCATGAACAGACTGGTTAAGAGTAGTCACTGCAATCCCAACTAGAAAGGAGAAGAAACCCTAATTTGTCTTCTATCACAGGAAGTCTCTTTTTAAAAGTCATCGATACAGCACACAGCAGTACAAACTGCAAACCTGGAGTGGACGAGAGAATAGTAAGGCTTCAATTGACTTCCATTGAAATTCAAGCTAAGACCCATTTCTGTCATCTTCTGCTAGGCACCCCAACTTAAGGCATTACATTAAAAATATCATAATGAACCTTCTGGTTGAAATGGAAGAAAGTTCTCAAAGAGGAAAGGGTGCTGCAATTAAAAGTAATAGTTCAGAAATCCTGTCTTAAATATTTATATACAGGCCACTTTCATTTTAAAGAATGCCCAGAGAGAGGCTTCAGTTCATTTGCCTGCAAAACGTTTAAGTACTCCTTGTGTTCCCAGCAAAAATATTTAGAAAGTATTCAAAATGTTAATGCCACATGATATATTCAGACAGTCTTTATATGATAGTGTGCAATGTAAAAATAGTATAGAGATGTGTAAAGGGGTTGCCTGCAACAGAGGAAAGAGATCATTTGCTTGCTTAGCTATGCCAAGTACATTAATATTTCCTGTATCTTAGAAGCATCTTGCAAACGCAATGTTATCATGGGTGTGTTTCATACACTAGGTGGCATCAAACCAGGGTATGGCATCAAATGTACCAAACTGAAAGGCTCAGCCAATCCCAGCCCTGCGGCTCTGTGTGCCTTGAAAATATATGCTTTGGAAATATATGTCACATACACAAAGAAGTCGCTTGCAATTTCAGGTTCCAGTGGTTCTGGACACATTGGCAGATATCTGGCAGAAGAAAAGGGAATTTTTACCAAGTGTCTAGAAGAAACATAATTTTCCTGTAAAAATATCTCATTGCGGTGCTAGAAACACCCGTGTGAACAACCGTTTTCCAGAGCCTGTTTTCTGAAGCAGCTAGTGATATCCATTTTGAGAGTTTAAGGGATTTGCTTTTAGACTTCATTAAAACACCTATCATTCTGAATATTTTATCTAGAACGCTCGAAGCAGAATCTCTCTTCCTTCAGGGTCTTTCAAGTAAATCATTCAAACAAAATTTTTCAGAATTATGTAAATGTCACTTGGACGGGTAGAGGTCCATGCAGGGTTATAAAATGAGAAAACAATTAGCACGAAATGTTGTTTGCCATATAATTGTGGTATGTTCTTTTGTTTAGGGTGACATTCCCTTGATATCCTTCATTAGCTGACCATATATAGGCAGTAGTGTAAAGAAAACATGTGCTATGGAATTTCTGTACTCTCCCATGTTGCCTTGGCTGTAGGTTCAAAGGAAGATTGTCTCCTTCTACATGGCTCAGATCTAGCCACAAAAACATTAATTGGTGGCTCTGGACTAGACATGGGCACGAACAGCATTACAAACAGAAAAAACCAACAAACAGCCTAATCTGCTGTTCTTTTGTGAGGCCCCATCCTAAACAAATAGGTGGTCGTTGCAAGCCTCGTTCGTTGCCTTCTGCAGCTCTTCGGCAAGCCAGACAGTCTGGCACCTGCTGCAATCAATCCCCTTGGCAACCGGAGGGAGGGAGGGACTGAACTCTGTCTGAACTCCTTCTGGCTTTCCTTCTGGCTTTAACCCTTCAAAGTACTTCCAGCAGAGAGTCCCGTTTTTGCCACTGTGAAGAGAAAATTACAGCCAACGGGGAGACCCATGGATCATGCCTTTCCCAGGGTACAATCTCTCTGAAACTTGGGGGGCCTTCAGAGGACAATGAGGACTATGTCCCCTGTAAATTTGGTGGGTATTGGACATTGCAAAGGTCACTTTTGTAACTCCTCAAACTCCTCAAACTAGCTGCCAGCAGACACTGCTGTTTTTGCCAGGACAGGGCCCTTTAAACTATCAGCTGGGAATCCTCCCCCCCCCCCCCGCCCCCTCTGCTGCCTGCCAGCTGATAGTTTAAAGGGATCATTAAAGGGCCAGGTAAGTGGGTTTGAGGGGAGAGAGGCTAATTGGGGAGTTGGGGGGGGGTTCTGGCCCCCATGAACAACGAACAACAAACATGTCTGGGAACAGTTCATGTTCATCCTTGTTCGTTGTTCGTGGATGGCACTGAACGACAAACAGGGTGTTCGGGGGGGGGTCCGTTCATGCCCATGTCTAGTCTGGACCAGAGCTCCTCATTTTAGACATGAAAGCAGATTCTGAGGGCTTGTACTGATGACATAATTTTCAGTAAATAAAAGAACACATGCACATACCTCCGCCCCTCTTAAGCCTGTAACTTCAGGGGAAATTGTCTTCTCGCCTGTTTGTTATAGGAAACCCAGCCAACAAACTACAGGTTTACATTGCTGCTAAAATGCAAGTCTCCACCTTTGCTAGTGCCACTTTTTCTAGAGAAATTCTGTGCATAACATGGTTGGGCAGTGGTTGCAGCACTTATTGGCTAGTTCCTGTAACTTCATCAATGGCAGGGCACACTTTCTTCCAGCTGTTTGATATTGTTCCAGCTGTGTGGAACATTGACTGGTGAATGTCTTCTTGGAGAATGGTGGGATCTACCCCATTAAGAAGTCCATGTCAGCACAGATTTCTACAGTAGAGAGACATCATGTCTTTTTGGGGGGGGATGGGTCAATATATAATCAGATTAAAACACAAATACAATCCATTTCAATTTCCCTAGATATATTTCCCCACCCCCTCCCCTCCACCTTTTCCCTGTTGACTTCCAACAGCACTCCAACCCCCCGTTATTAATATCCCATAGTTTCTATACTATAGTTGTTCTTATCTTGTTATTGGTAAAGATCTTAACTATATCTTATCCTACTCAGTATCATTAAAACCCTTCAAAAGACCATAATTGTCCCTTAACCCCATTTCTTTTCCATATATTTTTTCAGCTTTTTCCAGTCTTCCAAAAATATTTTTGGATCTTGATCTTTCAGTAAATAAAAGAACTTGATCTTTCAGTAAATAAAAGAACACATGCACATACCTCCGCCCCTCTTAATCCTGTAACTTCAGGGGAAATTGTCTTCTTGTTAATTTGTCCATTTCAGCCATGTACAACAATTTCCTTGTCCATTCTTCAATTTCAGGTATTTCTTCTTTCTTCCAGTATTGAGCATATAATATTCTTGCTGCTGTTATCATATAATATAACAATGTCTTATCATTTCTATTAACATCTTCTAAATGCAAAGATAATAACAACATTTCTGAATTTTTAACAACATTATACTGGAGTATCAAGGACATCTCGGCACATTTTTTAGTCCAAAAGTCTCTAGCCTTGCAACAAGTCCACCACATATGAAATAGAGAACCTTCATGCTCCTTACAGTTCCAACACTTATTAGATAGCTATTTATTGGCTATGGCTAATTTTTTCAGTGTTAAATACCATCTATATAACATTTTATAGCCATTCTTAGAGAGACATCATGTCAATCTTTTTCTTCAAAGTATCAATATGGATGTCACCTGGGTGTGGATGAGAACAGAAAAAAGAGAGAGGAATGGTGGCTACAAGGACCACAGTGAGGAGGTGTGCTATTCTTTCTTTTCCTTTCCTTTCAGTTTTTAAAAAAATCTGTTGGCTTGCTCCTAGCAATTAAGTAGTGAAGTAGCTATTATCTTCTTAGTTTCTACTTTATACTAATATTGGGAAATGTGCAGATTCAGCAGGCAGGTGAGTAGCGTCTTTGGTTTCCTTGCCGTCTAATGACTGACCTGCACCTAGTTGAAAACAGAGATATGGAAGAGTTGCTCAGTCCTGGCTTTCTGTTTCCTGGTGTCAAGAAAGTGAGCCAGCCCTTAGTGGCATATAATCCTCAAAGCATATCAATCAGGAAAGGTATGTAAATGCAGAGCCTTTTAAAAGGAGTTTTGTCTGGGGGGAACTCAATGCTCAGGGGGTGCCATTCATCACAGACCTTTGGGGCACAGGCATAAATCTGAAATGAAATGTAGTCCACCCTTGACAGAGTTAGTCAGTGTATGTTACACTGCTTCGAAACAGGAAGTATGAATACTGCAGCCAGCTGACATTACACAAAAATAGGCATAGTAAACCGACTGATAAAAATTACATTTATTTACTTTTAATATCTTTAATTGTCTGCTTTACTGATTTTGTGTGGGGCTTTTTTGAGGGGGATACCTTCACTGGGCAAGCTTATGGGTAGGATCTGGAGGACATGCCCCACCCTTTGGAGGGGGGGCATAGTGGATAGAATGTCAGATTAGGATCCTGAGAGAACTGGGTTGGAATTCAATTTCTAGTATGGAAGATTACTGGGTAACCTTGGGCCAGTCATATTGCCCCAGCCTATCCTTTCTCACAGGGTTTTTGTGAGAAAATGGAGATGGAAAGAATGGTGTTCTAAGCAACTTTGCATTCTCACTAGGAGAAAAGTGGGATATAAATAAATAAATGCATGCACATATGCCCCTATTTGTTTATTAAAAGAATGTACTGAGCAACCATCACGATTGTCATAATTTGTATCTGCAACAAATTGTAATTCTTTTTTTAAAAAAGGTGCATAGATTTAATGTTCTGTGAAGATACTTGATATACAATGGGCTCAAGTTAAAATAACCAAAACAATATTGTTTGATCTTGCTTCCCACCTAATTAAGAATGGATTGATATATCTTGAACTGCCTCTTAAAAGAGTTCCAGAAAAGGCCCCCAACTTTTGAGAGGTTCTCCACCATCTGAGAACAGAGGGAACTCATAAGGCCACTAAACCACAAGGCCTATTAATGACAATAAGCATCAGCTTACTCCATGTGCCACCAAACACCCAGTTTTTTTGTAACAATCCGCTCATAGCTCTTTTCATATTTCATGTTTAATGCACATTTTTTTGAAAAAAAAATTACACACTGTTTACAAATTAAAAGAAAATGCTTGGGATATATTATTTTTCATGAATCATTTGCTCAGACGTGTCTAGTACCAAGGGAACAAATTATCCATGTTCTTCTCCTAAGTGGCATCCCACATTCATGGTCAGTAATTTGGCACATTGCTTACAAATACATTATTTATATCCAAGACCTAAATTGAAGAACTTTTCCCATGATAAATCTAGTATTTAGAATGTTGTTTTATTTTCCTTATTCAGAGATGATAAAAGGAAGCACCAGATTTTTACCCAGAACTAGTTCTTCTGTAAAGTTCATTAAAATGAATGGGAACTTCACAAGAAAGTAGCCCTTGCACTAAGTACAGTGGCCAGGTTCCCCCTGGCAACCGGTGGGAGTGGGTCAGGGTACCTACCAATGCATGCATGTTGCTCCAGGGCCAATTCTTTAACATTCAACCCATTTGGCAGGCACCTGGCAAGCCTATGCTATTGTTAATTTAATTTTATTATTTGGGGGGGGGGGGGGAATCTTATCTTGACTTTCCCTTGATGGCCCAAGGTGGCTTATAAGAGTAGCATTAGAACTGTCAGGAAATAATATGGGGAAAACTTCTACTCTGCTTGCACTTTCTTTGGACAGAATTCATAAAGAAGTTTTGCAACTTTGTCCATTTGGGACATCGACAGCTGTGCATTAGTAAACATTGTCCCTAACATAACTGCTTACCACTGATAAAGTGTAATCCTGTGCAATATCACTGAAATCAATGAACTTAGAAGGGCATAACTCACTTTAGGATCGCACCGACAGTTCTCTTTCCGTATACAGAAAGTAACCTGGGGGCCGAAAACATCCCCATCAGTCTATTGATGTTATGTTGTTAACAACGTTTCCCCAAAATTTTGAAACAGCCCACATAACAAAATATTTTGAGAGGTATAAGGTAGTAATACAGAGATTGTCCTAACAATAACTTGTCTTAGAACTAGAACCAGCAAGCAGAACCACAAGCATTTGCAAATGCGCTTTCTGCTTAAGCAATAGCTGTGTGACAGACAGACAGACAGACAGACAGACAGACAGACAGACAGACAGACAGACAGACAGACAGACAGACAGACAGACAGACAGACAGACAGACGATGATAGATAGATAGATAGATAGATAGATAGATAGATAGATAGATAGATAGATAGATAGATAGATAGATAGATAGATAGATAGATAGATAGATAGATAGATAGATAGATAGATAGATAGATAGATAGATAGATAGATAGATAGATAGATAGATAGATAGATAGATAGATAGATGCCAATGAGAGTGAGACTTAGCATAGATTCTCCGGCACAGTATTCCTTGGAAGAGCAATGGTGAGGGAAGAAATTCTCATGAACCAAATGGCTTAGAGTCTATTGAATTAGACAGTCAACACGGACTGCTGAGATGATCTCAGGTGGGGCAAGTAGTCCTTCTTATATAGGGTCTGCTCAATTCAGGGGTGTTTGTGCAGAAGAGCTTTCCAATGGACTGGATCTAAAGTGTTTGCAAATGCCTTCCATTTGACAGCCAGGCACACAATGCTTTTTAATGTCACAAACAAACTTGCTGCCTCCAGTGTGTTGAGGCAGCGGAAAGGAAAGCTGTCCCCTTGTAGCTGAGAAACGGTCGGTAGAGTCGGCCTAATAGAATTGAGTGGAGCTTTGTTAGTCTGGGTAATTAAGGCAGGAATGACATTCAAACACAGCTTGGACAGGATGTGGCAAATTATAGTATTCTTTGTGTAAAAGGCCGATTTTAACTCTGCTTCCTCGGCTCTCCTGGGAACTCATCATCTTCACTAAAAGTCAAAATGGGATTTGGTACCCTCTCTTTCCTCACCTTTTATTCCTAATACATATCTACTTCATGGAAACTACATTTGTCAAAAATGTACTAATTTATATCATTGCAAGGAAAAAATGAAATCTCTGCATGTGAGCCTCCCCTTTTATCTTTAAATTTTTACAAAGGTACAAATGTTTAGAAACTCCATCTCTCCTTCCCTTTCTTCCCTGTTGCTTGCCACACTAGGTGTCCCTTTATCCCCCCCACCCACCCATCCCCCCGAAGCAGGCAAATGGCTGTCTATCATGCTTTTATTCCAAGTATGTTATACATACAATATTCTCCCAGCTAATAGCTCCTTCCATTGTCTACAATTTATCAATGTCAAGTTTGTTCATATTTTATTTCTTCTTTTATCTATCGCACTGGAAATCTATCTCTTTTAAAAAGAGGCCTTTGGAGTTGATATGCATACGCTGTAATTTTTTCTTTAAAAATAGGCCATGACAGCATCTATTCTTTCTCAAAAGAAACAGGATGGGACTTTTTTTATCGGTGTGTTTTTCTTCTATTTCTCTTCCATGCTGGTTTTCCCCTACCCTTCTAGACCATTATAAAGTAAGTACCAAAGGTATCCTGGGTAATTAGCCATTACAGTACTGTCACAGAGGGTTCCACAGTCAATACAGAGATAATTTGGGCAATGGTGAATGACAGGGCTGTCCAGACTTTTGGGATAATCAAGGACACATCCAGCTGCACCAGACATCTGTCAGACCCATGAATCATTTCAAGTAGCTTTTGCAATAGCCAGGCAACTCGAGCAAGGATAAACATTCCAACAGCATACGGTTGCTGAGATAAGTACAGATTCAGCTATCAGAAATTTACTTGCTGAGGCATGTAGTCCAACGTGGGATGGATCCCCCCACAAACACACACTTGGTTATTAGAAATGGATTGTGTAACTGTATAAAGTAATAAAAGCATTATAGCTCCAACCGTGGAGGGAGGAAAAACAGAAAGTAGTCTGGACAGTAATATTAGGACTATAATGATGGTAAATGCAACATCCAAAACTAAGTGAAGAGGATCTGGTGAAAAATATGTTACCTATAAAAGCTGTATTTATATAGCCCATCTTGGCAGTCAGTTATATCATGGATTTAGAACTGGGTTTTCCTTCTTAGGCTGTTGGTTTTGTGTAGAATAAAGTAACTGAGACAGAGCACTCACTGACAAACATAAGAGTTGCTAAACCTGCAGTCTAGGGGTAAGTGCCACTATTCACTCCTAGGTTAGAGTACTCAGTAGCATTTCAGGTCAGAAAAACAGTGCAGGGAGGGAAGGCAAGAGCTCTCCTTCCCCTGTGCTGTGGTAGAATTGGGTCCTGCCATATCCTTAAATGGCTTTCCCCAGCACTGCCAAATGGAGGCATGTCCACAGAGCAAATCTGGGGACAATTGTGCTCTTAGGAAATGAATGGCCATTCTCAACAGTGTTTGTGAGCCAAAATGTTAGTGATTCTGAGGGTAGTGATTTTTGGTTTACTACTCTGATGAAAGAAGGTGAAATCTTGTGTATACATATTCTCAGGGCTTTTTTTCAGCTGGAACGCGGTGGAATGGAGTTCCGGGACCTCTTGAAAATGGTCACATGGCTGGTGGCCCCGCCCCCTGATCTCCAGACAGAAGGGAGTTTAGATTGCCCTCCACGCTGCTTTGTGTGGAGAGCAATCTAAACTCCCCTCTGTCTGGAGATTAGGAGGCGGGGCCACCAGCCATGTGACCATTTTCTACGAGGGCAACCCACTGAGTTCCACCACCTCTTTTCCCAGAAAAAAAGCCCTGCATATTCTGATTTCTAATGTGCCAGCAGTAAGGATGTATCACTCTCGGAAATAAAACTGTCTTTTCATGCCTTCCTAAATGCAGCGAGTGAAGGTGCCCTCCACACCCACTCTTGTAGGCCATTCCAAAGAATTCACCACAGAAAAAGCCTGACAAAAAAACTGACCATTGCCAGTTGGGCAGTCCTAAGAGAGGACACCACAAGAAGACTCATTCTGACAAATATCAATAGCTGTACAACAGCAATAGTATTAGGGCTCCCGCTAGGGAAGAAGGCAGGATACAAATGAAGTAAATAAACTTTAAAAATATAATGGTATAGGGGGCATTTATTAGCCATTCTTTCCATTCTACCCGCCTTGCTGATTCCAGATCACGATAACTTGATTACTTAGTGATTACAGCAATGGCCTGAAGCAAACAAAACATTTAAAACTAGGTTGCTATGAAGAGAATAACCATGCTGAATAGGTAGAAGTAAGACAAGGTATCTTCCTCAGCAAAAATGTGTTAGAAATAATAAGTTCTGTTAAATGTTTTGTTTCTTTTTTAGTTTAGTTGCAGCAGAGAAAAACGGTGTCAATTCTGACTGTGAAAATACACTCTTTCCTTAGGTTAGCCTGTGAATGACTGATGGGTGTTTGTAGATGTCATTCTGGTTTCTTCTTCATCATACTCCTCCCTGAATTATACACACCCACAAAGACTTAGAGATGGCATATCATTTTCTCTGCCCTCTCCTTCCCTGAAAGCCCTTATATAGACTCTCTCCTTTTCCTGCTTCCATCTCACCTGCCCACCTGTCAGCTAAGGTTGCCAACCTCCAGGTGAGCCTGTTGATCTCTCAGACAACAGAGATCAGTTCCCCTGGAGAAAATGGCAGCTTTGGAGAGTGGACTCTATGACTAAAATCCCTCAAATGCCACCCTCCGGAGGCTATGCCCCCAGGTCTCCAGAAATTTCCCAAACTAGAGTTGGCAATGCTACTGTTAGCCAACCTGCCCCTACCTTCAGCCCTCCCGGCTGCCTTTTCCTGGAAAACTCGCTTCATTTGCAGCAGCTGGGCCAGCCTCCCCCCCCCCATGGCACAATATCGGCTACCAGGCATGGTTGCTTGATGCCAGCAACCAAGCCCCATTGCATAGTGTGGAACCTGCAAGGACTTGCATGGAGACCCTCATTCTCCTTTGTATCCCTGCCCCACGCTATTTCCTCATCCTGGCAACCCCCTTAGCCTCACCTTTCCCTGCTTCCTTTTCTTTTTCCCACCTACCAATCATCCAATCTTTTATCTGCCCCCCCCCATCTAGAGTTGTCAGGCCAAGCCTAGCAACAACAAATGAAGGCATTCATTTCTTAAAGCTACAGGTGCCGCTTGTATTATTTTGGTGGGTTAACCACTTTTTAAAAAAGAGTTTAGCTTTTTCTGCAAACCTAGGGCTTTTTTCAGGCTTATAGAAAGATCTTTCTTGTCTGTTCATGGCTCCAGTATCTGGATTTACATATCCACAGATTTTGCTATGTTGAGAATTAGATATATTGATAGTCACCCTGGAGAAGTCAATACAAATAACCACACCACCATGTGGTGGATTCACCACACAACAGGCACAACAAGAGCATGAAAAGTCCCCACACCAGACAGAGAAAATCAAGCCTTCAAAGTACTTTCTAATCTTAACCGTTCAGGAGTACCGAATGATTGCATAATATTGTTTATTTAAGAAATTAAATAATATAACAACAGCTGGCATTTGCTTCCCCTAGGGAAACCCCTAGACTGCAAATATTTGGTGGGCAGATTTGCTGGCACTTTCGATTCATAGCAGGCACATTTGCATGTGCGCTTGCACGCACACACAGGGAGCAAGTAAGCAGATTCTCAAAGTTGTCCAGGTAGTGTTCAAGGGGGGACAGTTCAATTGCCTGATTTACTGTCCAGATAAACAAACCGCAAATATGTCAGAGACCATTGTACACAATGCCTCACCATTGGAACCCTACGCTCATTCTGCAAGAGAAACAGATGTGGCCACTGGTATGTTTGTACGCATTACATTAAATGCCTGCAATGTCTAAATGCTCCTGAGAATGACCATGGGTGATACTAATACTGGTAAGAATCACACAGATTCATTTAATCGCTTTTCTAGCTTTGTTTCCTTGTTGCATATGGACCCGGACCCTGCCAACAATGTGAATTGCCAGACTCTTCTTTGGGTCTGGTGTATGAAGATTAGCTTATTATCTGGAATCTGAAATTTTAACCAGGAGCATGAAGAAAGGAATAGAGCATATGCACTGGGATCAGGCCATGCACTTAATGCTTGATAAGTGGTGTAGCCATTTGAACACCATCATCATCTGCCTGAAAGCCAATTACATGATAATTGCTCCCAGAATGGAATTGATGACAGAAGCGACACAGACTTGGGAAGAGAATTGCCGTGATCCCAGCATCCCAGTGATGCAGGCTGCTCCACTTTCAGCTTTTCCTATGATGGGCAATAAGTAAAGTAATTTGAGTACAAACACAGAGGAAAATGCCATGCTATTCCCTGAACATGTTACCCATCACCCCAGAACCTTTAACACAACAGGATAATGTACTATCACGCTTTATATAAGCTTAGGGTGAAACGCGGAGAACATGCAATTAAGTGAAACACCTGTGATCTCAAAAAGTTTTAATTGCGCAAATTAAAATTTTGACATTTAAGAGCTAGCTGGATGTGTTTCATAACCGGAGTCAATCTATTAGAAGATAACTGCCTGTGACCATATACATGTATATCATATAATTGCTTTATATGATATAAAGTGGAACTGCCTCCATTGAAGAGTATTGTGTGAAGGCTCAGTCTGTGGCATTTGATCTCCTGATTAGAGATGGGCACGAACAGAAAAAAAACCCGAACATGATGTTCATTGTTCATTGCCATCCACGAACAGGGACTCACGAACAACCACGAACATGGCCCTGTTCACAAACATGTTCATGGTTGGCTGTTCGTGGGGGCCAGCAGGCTCTCCTCCAGCCATTATCCAAGTCAAGATCCCTACCACACCACTCCCAGAAACCTTACCTGAACAGGCAGCAGAAAAGGTACCAATAATAAATAATAGCTTGGCCCAGAGCCTGGCAGCAGCCCTAGAACTTAAAGGGGTAGATTGCTATCCCACCACACACACATCAAATTCAAGTTCCAATGCACTCTCTCTATCAAAATGCCAACAGCCGCTGTCTCTCCACTATCTGCAAAGTCAGAGCTGGGAGCCCCCCTCCCCCCTGGTCTTTGCTCCCTTGTTATAACAAATTTGGAGCTCCACACTTGAAAAGAAGACCTGCCTATCAAGCTAAATTGGGATTCGATTGGGGTTTCCTGGAGGAGCAGACAGCAGGAGTTCAGACGGAGTTCAGACAATCCCTGCCTAAGTTGCCAAGGGAATTGATTGCCAAGAGGTTTCTTCAAAGAGATTCTTTAAAGTGGATTATTTATTTTCATCACCAGTTAAGTAGTCCGCTTCTTTCCACACTGTCTGGAGCTGGTACTGTGGTGACGTATATTTAAGTCCAAGGCCAAGAATTGGATTTTCTAATTTAGGCATTTACTTACTCGTTAAAAATACAGGATAATCATACTCATTGCAGATGATTTTGTTAAACATTTTTCCTTCTTTGGAATCTATTTGCAAGTTTATTTTCCAAATATTATTTTGAATATGATATTATAAATATTCAGACAAGAGAGAGAACACTTTGGGCTGAGATCCTGAAAAAGCAGTCCATTGACATTAAAAGGCTTATAACGGTATAACTGCTTAAATTAGGATTGCGCTGCAAAAGCTTGGAAGAAGCCCTCATGTAAGAACTATTACTTATCCAAGTAAGTATAATTGGCAAATAAATAAAATCGTGAAAGTGTTATGTATTGTCTGTAATGTATCCTTAAGTTTTAAAAAAGTTTTATTATGCCAGGTACTACATATCAGTTTGTATGACATTGCCTTACAGTAGAGATTCATTAAGGGTTCTACTACTTATTTATAACCATGAACCCCATATGAGAATTGTTGGAATCTATATCAATATTTCAGAAATGGACCATGAAACTATACTGGACAATATCCTTCCACAGCAGGTTTGGAAGTTGCAACTCACAGTTTCACTTATTTGTGGTCCATGATTGGGTCACATGGCACAGTCTCTAGCCTGTTTTCACTCACGCTGTAATTATCATTGTAATAATCACAACATTAACTTTTCAGGAAACTTGGTTTTCTTTGGGGTTTTTTTTGCTGTTGGGAGGCAGGCAGCAGAACCATGTCTCCTCGTATTCATGGATTTTGCCATTCAACAAATCACTTCTAAATAGGATTCCCAGGTCCCTATATCCCTGGGGGGGGGGCGGACCTGGGACTTACTTACTGTAGTTTCCTCATGATTGCATAAAGCGTGTGCATGCTCCTGGTGGGGGGAACAATGCATTACTTCCAGGAAATGATGTCATTGTGCCAACTGTGGGCATGCTCCCGTGCTTTGTGCAGGGCCAATTCTGACCTGTTTGTATGCTTTCCTGGGTTGCCTGCTGGCGGCAGGTAATCTCTAGGGGGCTTGCCACCTCCCACTGATTGCCAGCGATCAGCAAGAAATGGGGCAAGCCCCATCACCAGCGGGCAACTGGGAAGCCTGATTGTATATGCTGAGGGTCTACTGTAGTTTTCCTTTGTTTCTCTGAATTGTTGCAGCTTTTTCTGAATCCCGGAGAGACAAATCAGGGGTTCCTTGAGAAACTGGAATAAACACAAATTTTGAAATACTACAAAAATACCAATATACCAAGAATTCCAAATAATGCTTGAAATATCACAGTTATTAAAGTTATGTAAGCTGAGATAGATAGATAGATAGATAGATAGATAGATAGATAGATAGATAGATAGATAGATAGATAGATAGATAGATAGATAGATAGATAGATAGATAGATAGATAGATAGATAGATAGATAGATAGATAGATAGATAGATAGATAGATAGATAGATAGAGCAGGTCTTTACAAATAGTTTTGCTTAATAATTTAGCAGTAATTGAATTGTACTTCCTACCACCAACTTTTTCTGGCCTGTAAATGTTTTCATAGGTAGAGATTCCTCAGCATTAGAAAAATTAATTTAGGGGTTCCTCCATGGCAAAAAGGTTGGGAAACACTGGCCTATGCAGAAGCAACTATTTAAACTGGCTAGACCCTATAACTTCTGAATCTCTCAGATCCAGGTTTCAGTGAAATTTGCTTTTCCTCTTTTTTGGCAAAGCTCTGAGTAGGAAGCGTTTAAATTTAACCTTTTTTTCCAAAAGACAACTTTAGTAGAGTAAGAATGACATGTATGTTCATATAAGATTGATTTCTATGGCATATGCTAGTGTTCTATGTATCTATGCAATAATGTTTTGTTTAAACAGATCTAGAGTGATCAGATTAATTTTAAATAAAATTTTTAAATAATACACTGTTTGTGGGCTGGGAAAGACAGAGTTTCCATTTGAACCTGAAACAAACAAATGATCAAGCCTCAATATCTCCCTTAGAGATTAAGGGCTGTGCCCTGCAAAGATTAAAAGTTTTAAGGAATCGTTCAGCTGCCATACAGCACTGCCATTTAGCAGTTAAGGGTTGCTTTAATTCCATCAAAGAGGTTTTACTCTCCGCGGGGTTGTTGAAAGCAATGTCCCTCACAGGTGGGCCACAATGATTGCTTCATAAGCTTAGTTCTCATGTTTCATCAATAACATGTAGATACATACCCCTCTATGGCCGTTTTCACACTGTTTACCTTCTCTTGGAACAACCCGGAACATCGTGCAAAAAACGTGGAAGATCGCGTTTTCTCGCGTGAGAAAATGCAATCTTCTGTGTTTTTTGCATGATGTTCCGGGCCATTCCGAGAGAAGGTAAGCAGTGTGAAAATGTTCAGTCTTTTCACCTGGTATATGTCATCTGAATAGGGCTAAAGATTTGGATGAATGCTGCAGTAGAACCAGCAGGCACAGTCCGATTTACCCTCTGCCCCACATTTATTTATTTGGAGGCATGTGTGAACAGGACTGTTGTGCCTTGAGAACAACGAGGGAAATGCTATTAAATACCTTTTTCAAAACCTCTCTGAAGATTGCATTTACAGCAGGTGACCTGATATATTCTCCCTGCACCAGAGTATATATATAGTCAGCTTCCCTCTTTGTTAATTAATATTTACAGTCTTGGCACCAATCTTGTATTAGTGGAAGAGAGAAGCCATTAGAAGACACTCTAGGAGAGAAATCTTGCATCTTCAGGGTTTCACCCCTCTGCGTGGAAGCCTGAATTTTTAATAGAATTTCTTCACTCTTCTCTTTCCTCTCACTAGTGTAAACCCCTGATTTGCCAAGCATTTTGCCAATTTCAAAGCCTGCATTTTACTGCAGTGTAAGCATTATTTAGTGGTGATTTGGGAGTGGGATGGCCCGCCTTTAATGTCAGATATTAAGTGTTTCTAATGTCTATAATTTGTAGCTCCACCTAAAATGATAGATATGATTTTTTTTTGTTTACAGCTGGTTGAATGCATTTGTCGCAAGTAGGGGTGTGCAAGGAAAAAACTTTCGGCTTTCTTGTTTCGGGATTACCCGAAACAAGATTCTCTACCGTTAAAGCCGAAAGCCGAAACAAGAATCTCTTTCGGGATTCGGGATTCGGGATTCTTTCGGCATTCTTTCGGCATTCTTTCGGGGGTTTTTTTGGGGAAAATGCCTCCGTCTTTCAGGACGCCTGGAGGAGGCATTTTCCCACCTAATAAGCCCAAAATTGGTGGGGACCTTCCTCTAACCCTTCTCTAACAACCACCCAAGTTTCAGACAGATTGGACTTTGGGGGGCCATGTTATGGCCCCCCAAAGCAGGTCCCCCCATCCTCCCCATAAGAAAGCAAAGGAGCAGCATATTGTTAGCATGCTGCTGCTAATCTTTCTTCATTATTTCCTATGGGGAAAAAATGAAGAGGCAGGCTTCCTTTGCCAGGGGTGGCATTTTGCATGCAAAATGCCCCCCTACCCTCAGGGGCCCTTCTCCCACCCCTCCTCCCACCCCCCACCAAGGCTCAGCCTGCTCCCACTTGGGGGGGCCATTTCATGGCCTCCCCAAGTAGGTGCTCTAATCTCTACCACTGACAGCTGGGGGAGGCTTGTGTTGCCAGGGGTGGCATTTTGCATGCAAAATGCCCCCCAGCCCTCAGGGGCCCTTCTCCCACCCCTCCTCCCACCCCCCACCAAGGCTCAGCCTGCTCCCACTTGGGGGGCCATTTCATGGCCTCCCCAAGTAGGTCCCCTCAGCCCCCAAAGTCCACCCCTCACAGCCCCACACAAACCCAATTCCCCCCCAGCTGCCACACACAGACCCAAATCCCCCCAGTAGCCCCTCACAGACCCAAATCAACCCCCACCTGCCCCACACCCACCATAACCCCAGGAACAGGCTGGCCTGCCCTCCCCTTTTGGGAACCCCTAAACTCTCTTTCCCAGGGCAGTTCTGCACAGACAAGGGGTGCCACAATGGTGGCAGTGCCAAATCGTCCCTGGGAAAGAGCACCTGCCCTGGCACACAGACAACCACCCCCCTGACCCCCCCACCACCCGCAGAGAAGGCTGGCCAGCCTGCCCCATTGTTCCCTATGCTGGGAACCAACCTCCCATCAAAGAAGGGAACACAGACACACAATCATTAAGTTTAAAAAACCTTTATTTTCTCATTTTCAAATTACAAGTGGTCAACAAATCACAACATATTACACTTATTGTCCCTCACAGCACAACACAACACAATTAACTACACATCAGAGAATCTTAAAAACAATTTTTCTTTTGAAATGGACAAACAGTAAAGTTTTGAACATTACAACAGGTTACATAGTAAGCGGGCACAACAGGGCATGGAAACAGAAGCCCACACTAGATGATCATAATAACTACCAGCCTAATACAACTCTCCCTCCATAACATGACTTAATGGGGGGGAACCACTGCAACAAAATCCCCCCCAACCCTCTGGGGCCCTTCTCCCACCCTTCCTCCCACCCCCCCACCAAGGCTCAGCCTGCTCCCACTTGGGGGGGCCATTTCATGGCCTCCCCAAGTAGGTGCTCTGCTCTCATCTCTACCACTGACAGCTGGGGGAGGCTTGTCTTGCCAGGGGTGGCATTTTGCATGCCAAATGCCACCCTTACCCTCAGGGGCCCTTCTCCCACCCTTCCCACCACCCACCACCACATGCATTCCTTGACAATCAAGAAATCTGGAGTTAAATATAATGTGCATGTAAGTCCCTCAAAGACAGAAGCAATATGGAGGTAATGACCCATTTGATTTCCACAACCTCAGACACAATTAGGGATCCGTTTCCCCTTGGTGGGGGATCCCCCACTCTCACCTATCACCCCGAAGGGGGAAAGTCAGTGAATGAGCCTTCAAGGTACGCTCCAGGGGCTGCTGCCGTGATGTCACTGATGTCATCTGGCTGCCCTGAGAGTATTCCTGTGCTTTGCAGTGGGCTGATTTGGGCCCTACAGGCCAAAGCAGGATCCCTTGTGGCCCAAATCTGCCTGCTGTGAATTGTGCGTGCTCCCCAGCCTTGTGTGATGATCACATCACTTCCTAGAACAGACATCATCATGCCAGAGCATTGCCATTAAATGATCATGCGTGTGTGAACAGACCCTAAGTATCCTGTAGGCTTCAGTGATGGTATAGTAATGTTTTCACTCACATTATAGAGAGAGAGAGAGACAGAGAAGGGGGGGAGGCACTGAACCTAGATTATTTCTTCTATTTTACTGTCCCCTTCCAAAGCCAGGGTGGCATTGGCACAATGCCCCCCTCCCCCCGGCCAGAGCCTTAGTACCAGTATGCATTGACAGGCCCATGCATCATAGTCCTTTTTGAGACCCAGCCAAGTTGTGTGCCTTTTGGAGAAAAATGTTCAAGTTGCTGGTGGGGGTATGAACAATTTTTAGATATCCACTGTAGTGCAATGGCTAGAGAGTTGGTCTAGAATCTGGCAGACTCTGATTCTGTGCCTTGTAGGCTTGATGGATGTTCTTGGCTCAGCCTAAGTAAACAATTGTGTTGTGTTTTCCAGAGGCAGTCTAGGTGATTTTGGGGCCCTGGACAAATGTTCTGGACGGGGCCCCAGAACCAGTGCCGCCCCACCACTGGCTCCTTGCCAAGGCCAAGCAATTTGGTCACCTAGGCCCCAGATAGAGTGGGCAGGAGTGCGTTGTTTCCTTCCTCCCCCCCCCTCCACCCCCTCATACAACTAAGAAGGCCATCGGTGGATGTAGTCACTCCAATGTGAGGCATGGAGCAGCTGTCTATTGTTAGCCTGGTTATGATGAGGGTGAAACAAATCAAGGGAGAACAGCAATGTGTAAACCACTCTAGGTTCCCATGGGGGAGAAAACCGGGGCATAAGATAAACCTTTAATTTGGTGGGGAGGGGGTATATACATTTTATGTGTATGTGTCTGTATGTTTTATGCATTCAAATCACTTGTGGTGTACTTTAGAATTATATTGAGCTCCACAGTATCCCAAAAACCTTGTCCATGTATTGCAAACCGAAGTCAATCTACCACATCTAGGGTATTCTTCTTTTCCCTACTGCCTTCAATTTTTCTTAGCATTATTGTCTTTTCTAGTGAACCTTGTCTTCTCATGATGTGACATAAGCACTATCATCAATTGATATCTTCAAGGGAGAAAGCAGGCCTGATTTGGTCTGGATGCCACTTACATGTCTTTTTCGGAGTCCATGGTACATGTAAATTAAAACTTTCTTCCCACTTCACAGTGTGAATGCTTTTTCCTCCTATGAGCTTTGTCTAAATTTTACTGTACTGATACTGCTCATTTGGCCAAAAGGCCTGCCCTTGATCAATGCCACATTAAATACTTCATAATAAAAATATGTTTTTAGAACCATTTAAAAGTGTCTTTAAGTGCCATACGCTGATTTAAAAAAACATAAGCTAAATGTTTGGGAACACAACCAGATATGTGAATGACTGAAATGCAGCCCAATCCCACTGCTACTTAAAATCCATTTTTGATGGAGGTCTGGATTGTCTTACAGTGGTGTAATTGGGCTTGGAATCAGGAACCTGGAAGTGTTCCATGGGGGCTATAACTTTCATGCCAAGGCTAAGAGGGTGGGAACGGGATCTCTCTGGGGTGGCAAACTCTGGCCTTGGAAGTTACTGGCAATTTGGGGGTGGGACTTGTGGAAAGGAAAATCTGAGTAGGGATCTCCCCCAGAATCCATGGTCCGCATTTGCCCTCTAAAGAGATTGCCCTTGGAAGCAGCCAGTTTCTCTGTAGGGAACTACTCTCTCTAACCTGAACTCAAGCCCAACCAGGAGTTTGGCAGCCCTAGGAAAATTTCTGAAAAAGATGGCAAAGGAGGGCCAGCAACTGATAGAGGCATGGAAGCCCACACCAGGACAGTAGCAGGGGCCTACTTGGGCACAAAGGACGACCAGTGCTCTCATCCCCCATAGTCCACTCCTTACAGCCCCACACAAACCCAGTTCCCCCACCCCAGCTGCCACACACAGACCCAAATCCTCCACTCAGCCCCTCTCAGAACCAAAACCACCCTCAGCTGCCCCACACCCAGTACCCCAGGAACAGGCTGGCCAGCCTGCCCCATTGTTCCCTATGCTGGGAACCAACCTCCCATCAAAGAAGGGAACACAGACACACAATCATTAAGTTTAAAAAACCTTTATTTTCTCATTTTTAAATTACAAGTGGTCAACAAATCACAACATATTACACTTATTGTCCCTCACAGCACAACACAACACAATTAACTACACATCAGAGAATCTTAAAAACAATTTTTCTTTTGAAATGGACAAACAGTAAAGTTTTGAACATTTCCACAGGTTACATAGTGAGCGGGCACAACAGGGCATGGAAACAGAAGATGATCATAACTACCAGCCTAATACAACTCTCCCTCCATAAAACGACTTAATGGGGGGGAACCACTGCAACAGGGTCCAGCAGAACCTATGTCATTTCCTGTGGCTGTGCTTTCAGTTCAGACACACAAAGCTGAACTGGGCACTTTCAAGGCACTGGACAATGGTATTTCTGGAGCAGTTCTGCAGAGGTCTCCCCCCACCCCCACACCAGCCTCAGAATTTACCTGGGAACATCTGCGAGAGATCATCATTGGCCGGTGCCCATCCACCACTCTTCCCGCATCCCCCAACCATGCAAACCCAACATTAACATCAAATTTTTTTTTTTTAAACATGAACATTCAATCAACTTTTAAAAAACATAATCACAACATTTTTTTTGGGTTTTTTTCTTTTTTTTACATGAACATTCAATCAACTTTTAAAAAACATAATCACAACATTTTTTTTTGGTTTTTTTCTTTTTTTTACATGAACATTCAATCAACTTTTAAAAAACATAATCACAACATTTTTTTGGGGGTTTTTTCTTTTTTTTACATGAACATTCAATCAACTTTTAAAAAACATAATCACAACATTTTTTTTTGGTTTTTTTCTTTTTTTTACATGAACATTCAATCAACTTTTAAAAAACATAATCACAACATTTTTGGGGTTTTTTTTTCCTTTTTTTTACATGAACAGAACATCAACTTTCAAAAAACAGTACAACAATTCTTCTTCAATTTTTTTTTACAAGGATTTCATCTGATAAAAACACCTAAGCAATCCCTATCTAACCTGTTTCTCCCTCCAGTAGCAATCCATGTTTCTGGGGCATTATTTTTCATAATAAATTTGGTCCCACAGGGTATGTCTCAGTGATGGGAGGGGGGCTTTCAAATTGCTGGGTGTTTTCCCTTTGCCACTGGTTCCTAACCACCCTCCCTCTACTGGCCGGTTTTAACTGTATATACAGGGTTTTATACAGGGGAGAGCGCGATTCCAAAGGATTGGACTCATAGAGGATGCAGGCCACAAGTTGGGCTCACCTCAGTCACTCTGGAAGTCCAGTCCTGAGAAATCGAAGAGGCGAGAGTTGACCTTCAGGAAGGTCAACTGCTCGACTCTCCATGGGAGAAGGCGAGTGCGATGTGGGCCGACAATGTCGCCCGCATGTGAAAAGACGCGCTCGCTCTCCACGCTCGTCGGAGGGCATGAGAGCAGCCGCTGCGCCTCGAGGGAGAGGTCCGGCCAGACCGACTCCTTCCTGGCCCAGTAGCTGAGCGGATCGGTGGAGAGCGACTCGCAGGGCTCCGCGAGGTAGTCCCTGACCATCGCCTCCGCCGGATCCTCTCTCACGGTCCTCACGACCCCAGAGGGGACGAGGGCCCACCGGAGCATCTCCATCTCCATCGGCACTCCGGTGGTGGCCTCGGGGGGGGCCTGCGCAGAGGGGGCGTCAGAGGGACCCGCACGGCAGGGCCCCTCTTGCGTCCCCCCTGTCGACAGGCGTCCCCTCTTGGCCTGCCTGCGCCTCACCCAAGAGCAGAGGCCGTCTCTGGCTTGGGTGAGGTTCCCGTCCCGCTCGGCGAAAGTGCCCTTTATGCGCGGGTCACACATGGTCGCCAACATGTATGACTCTTCCTTAGTGAGAGGAGTTAGCCTGGCAGCTATGCCCTGCTGCAGCCTTCTCACTAATGCGCGCACCGCTGGAACAAGGTCAGCACGGGGCGCGACCCGGTCTGCAAGGGTGGCCAGATTCCTCTGGAGCGTGTGCACCAGGGGAATGACCAGACCGAGGGTCGCCGTGTCTGACGAGACCGCCACAGTGAAGTCCTTGAAGGGCTTCAGGACCTCCACTGTCTGGGTGATGGTGAGCCAATCCTCCCGGCTGAACTCACCCACCTGACTCGCACCGCGGTTCTCGGAGAGCCACGCGTGGAGTGCGGCCTTCTGCTCCACCAAGCGCTCAAGCATGGCGCAGGTGGAGTTCCAGCGAGTGCTGACGTCAGTGATCAGAGCGTGCTCTGGCACACCTGTCCTGACCTGTGTCTGGCGCAGTTCGTGCGTGGCCTTCACGCTGCGCGAGAAGTGACCCGTGAGCCTCCGACATTTCTGGACAAGTAACTGGAGTTCACGGGTCCGGGTATCCACGGGTTCCTTCGAGGAGCCCAACCCCAGCGCATCTCTCACCACTAGGTGAAGCTTGTGAGCGGCACAGTAGACGCTCTCTCGGCTCACTAGATGCGCCGCTGCCCTCATGTTCTTGCCACCGTCCGTCACCATGCATCCCACGGTGGCGGGTCCCTGGCCTATCCACTCGTCCAACTGTCTCCTTAAGGTGGCAGCGATGTTCTCCGCCGTGTGGGACACGTTGAGCACCTCGGCGTGAAGCAAGGCCTTGCAGTAGCCGGCCTGGCGGTCTCGCATCCTTCCCTGTCTAGCTGTGCTAGGCACCTCCCCCCGGCCCCCACCCAGAACCGACTCGGGTTCCCACCAGTGAGCAGTAAGCGAGAGGTACGCTTGCTGCACACTTGGGCAGGTCCAGATGTCCGATGTGAAGTGCACAGTTCTCCCGGCAACCCGGGACAGCTGTGCCTTCACATGATCCCTGGCAGCCCTGTAAAACGAGGGCACCACCGATCTGCTCAACGACGTGCGAGCAGGGACGGCGTACCAGGGAAAGCAATCTTGGAGCAGCCCTGAGAAGCCGAAGTCTTCAACTATGGAATACGGTTGCCCATCCACTGCTATCATGTTGACGATGTGGCGCGTGATGCGCCTGCTCGCCCTCCGGATCCCCTCTCTGGGCACACTAGCGCCCTGCATACCAAGCATCTCCGGGAGAGAGGCTTGGCGTCCCTTTCCTGCAGGTACCCTTAGGGGGAGAGCACCAGAGGAGCCTGCCTCCTTCTGGCTAGCTGGCGGCCGTGCGGCGCCACTCGAACCCTCCTCCCGAAGAAGCACCGCCTGGTGGTGCCTCTTCATATGGTACCTCATCCCAGACGTGGAGAGATGCCACACATCTTTGCCACGGCTGACGCGCTGCCTACAATGCAGGCACAGGGCTGCTCGGGGATCCTCCGCTGCCTGGAAGTGCTTCCAGATTTCGGAGGAAAAGGGCAACCCACGCTTCCCAGGAGAAGCGCTTTCCGGATCACCCTGAGGCACCTCCTGTGAGGTGCTCTGGCCGGACACACCGTGTCCCACTCTCGGCCGGGCAGGTGAGGATGGACGAGGCTGAAGGGGCAGAGATGTGGGCTCTTCCACCACAGTCTCTGCCTCTTCCTCCCGCATCCTCTCCTCCTGCACAGCCACGAGAGGCCTGCTGCTGGCCTCAGAGGAAACTGGGGTGGACCGCCCCAGGGGGGGTCTCACGGGCAGTTCCTCCAACATCCTCCGGGTTCCTGGGGTGAGCGGGAGTGCAGGGAAAGTCATGTGCTCCGCGCCCATCCCAGGAGACACCACATGCTGCCCCTCCTCCAGCAGCTGGCTCGCAACCACTGGAGGAGGAGGAGCCTCAGCAGCAGGCCCCCGCCCAGTGCCAGCCCCTGCCTCACGCACCCGGGTTGGGGGTGGCCCTCCAGCAGCTGCCTCAGGAAAGAGAGTCTTGCGAACCCTCTTCCTGTCACCAGAAGCCAGGCTGGTGAACGGCAGCAGCGCAGGGGAGGGCCTCCTCCGCTCAGATGGGGGGGCTGCTGCAGCAGTCCCCCTCCCCCTCCCCTCCTCCCCTCTAGATTTCTCCCTAGCCTTTCCCCCGGGGCCCCTCTCTGCTTTCCTCTCTGACATACTTTCCCCTCCCAAATTCAACCCTAACTAATCAGAAAAGATTTAGAAAACAAAGGTCAACTTTGTTTTCAAGACCTAACTAACCTGCTCTAAATCTGTGCTTCTAGTGGCTCTGTGACTTGCAGATGAACAATCAAGTGCCTTTTTAAGCAACCCTATTTATGTCAGGGAACCTGAGCCTGCCAATCAGCTGAATTCCTCTGGAATTGAGCTGGCCCTAAACCCCAATAACAGGTGACAAAGCCTTAAACACTCACACACTAGTATGCCCGGGCCGGCCTGGCACCACCACGGGTGCCAGAGATGGGCAGTGGAACCCTAGTTATGGGGGCACTAATGGGAAGCCTATTGACAGCTATTACAAATTTTTTTTATATATATATATATATATATAGAATTCAAACCTAACACTCACTCACTAATGCTTTCCCTGCTGAGTCCCTATTTAGTTTTTTTAAAAAAACTAGGCTCGGTTTCCCTAATAATTATGTTGAGGGCAATTATCCACTGATCACCTACCAACTGGCCTACCTACCTAAGAGACACTATTTAGCGGGACCGATGTATCTGTGGTATGTCGGTGTGGGGTGTGGATGTGGTGTTTTGAAGATGAGCCTCCCCCCTCCCAAGCTAGCAAGAACCCACCCCCAAGGCCACCCAAATGTGAACCCGGACTCGCTCACACTAACACCAGTCCTGCAGTCCAGCGATGTTCAGGCGGTCTTGCAGCTGGTCCTCCTCTCCTCCACGATGCTGTCAAGAAAATTGGAAATGTTAGCAGAGTCAACACCACACGCCGCACACGCAACCCCCAAAATTCAAGGCCCCGTTGCACAAGCCAAGTCAGCCCCCCCCCCCTGAAAGGCTAGGGCCAACCAGCAGCAAAACAAAACACATCCACCCAGCAGAGCTTCTGGCCTGTGCAGGCCAAAAGCTGGCACACTCATTTTTTAGTCCTGTGAAACAGTAGTTCATGCCCACCCCACACTCAAACTTGAAAAATGAAACATGAAAGAAAGCAGGCACTGCGATCAATGCTGGCCCCCCTAACCCCCAAACAATATCCTCTTGCCCAACCAGAAAATGCCCCCCCAGCCCAAGCCATAAAGACAGAGCCAAAGCATATGCTCGCAGGTAGGCACAGCAGCAGACATAAGCTCAAAAACCAAATTTAACAGCAACCCTACCAGTCCACCAGTGCAGATGTCCAGCAATGTTGATCCTCCACGCAGAGATCTGCAGGCCGATGTCCACCAAGTGCAGTCCAGTCCAGAAGAGGTCCACCAACGATAAACAACCTGAATGTGAAGCAAAACAGTGAGTGCCAGGCCAGCAAACGGGAAGGGTTACCAAAGCCGGAGCAGCAGGCCTGTGTGTGGCCCGCAGGCTGGCACAGTTGATCAGGACGGAGCCTGTTGGGAATCCTTGCAAGCAGGGGACCAGACACAGAAAAGCAAGCCACACCATTCCAGATTGTGGAGCACAACTGTGAGTGCCAGGCCTGCAACCAAAAAGGGTTACCTTGGCCAAAGCAGCATACCTGTGTGTGGCCCACAGGCTGGCACAGTTGATCAGGACGGAGCCTGTTGGGAATCCTTGCAAGCAGGGGACCAGACACAGAAAAGCAAGCCACACCATTCCAGATTGTGGAGCACAACTGTGAGAGCCAGCCAGAAGAAAGGCTTCTGGCCTGTGTAGGCCCAAAGCTGGCACACTCTTGTTTTAATCTTAAAACAGTGGATCAAGCTTAAAGAAGGCAAGCACAACAACCAATGCTGAACCCCCCCCCCCACCATCAAACATTGTCTGCCCAACCTGTCCCCCAGGCCATACCTGTGTGTGGCCCACAGGCTGGCACAGTTGATCAGGACGGAGCCTGTTGGGAATCCTTGCAAGCAGGGGACCAGACACAGAAAAGCAAGCCACACCATTCCAGATTGTGGAGCACAACTGTGAGTGCCAGGCCAGCAACCAAAAAGGGTTACCTTGGCCAAAGCAGCATACCTGTGTGTGGCCCACAGGCTGGCACAGTTGATCAGGACGGAGCCTGTTGGGAATCCTTGCAAGCAGGGGACCAGACACAGAAAAGCAAGCCACACCATTCCAGATTGTGGAGCACAACTGTGAGAGCCAGCCAGAAGAAAGGCTTCTGGCCTGTGTAGGCCCAAAGCTGGCACACTCTTGTTTTAATCTTAAAACAGTGGATCAAGCTTAAAGAAGGCAAGCACAACAACCAATGCTGAACCCCCCCCCCACCATCAAACATTGTCTGCCCAACCTGTCCCCCAGGCCATACCTGTGTGTGGCCCACAGGCTGGCACAGTTGATCAGGACGGAGCCTGTTGGGAATCCTTGCAAGCAGGGGACCAGACACAGAAAAGCAAGCCACACCATTCCAGATTGTGAAGCACAACTGTGAGAGCCAGCCAGAAGAAAGGCTTCTGGCCTGTGTAGGCCCAAAGCTGGCACACTCTTGTTTTAATCTTAAAACAGTGGATCAAGCTTAAAGAAGGCAAGCACAACAACCAATGCTGAACCCCCCCCCCACCATCAAACATTGTCTGCCCAACCTGTCCCCCAGGCCATACCTGTGTGTGGCCCGCAGGCTGGCACAGTTGATCAGGACGGAGCCTGTTGGGAATCCTTGCAAGCAGGGGACCAGACACAGAAAAACAAGCCACACCATTCCAGATTGTGAAGCACAACTGTGAGAGCCAGCCAGAAGAAAGGCTTCTGGCCTGTGTAGGCCCAAAGCTGGCACACTCTTGTTTTAATCTTAAAACAGTAGATCAAGCTTAAAGAAGGCAAGCACAACAACCAATGCTGAAACCCCCACCCCACCATCAAACATTGTCTGCCCAACCTGTCCCCCAGGCCATGCCAAGAATAAACTGCAACACCTTTTTGCAGAGGCAGGCCACAGCAGCACATTGCCCAGCATCAAAAAAATTTACAAAAATTTAAAAAAGGCCTACCAGGTGTCCTCTCAGGATGTCCAGCACAGTTGATCCTCCAGGCAGATGTCCTCCAGGCTCCAGGTGCAGTCTCTCTTCTTCTCCTCTCTCGGTCACAGCTCAGCAGCAGCAGCAACAGAAGTGTTCCAGACAGTCTTGCTCCAAATTTAAATCCCCTGCTGCAGCCTCAGCCAAAGATTTAAATCTATTGGCTGGCATGAGAATGCAGCAGTGGGATTGGTGACTCCTAAAGTCCCCCCTCCCCTGCCTTTCCCCACCCACACTCCAAGAGCCACCCTCCTCCTGCTCCCCCTCCCCTACCTGTTAGTTTTGGCGGGAATCTCTGCTGCTTTGCAAATGCAAAGTGCAATGCAATGCTTGCACCTTGCATTTGCAAGGCAAAGCAGGATTCCCTATCCTCCTTTGCAAGAGGGGTGGGGGATGACAGAAGGAGTGAGTGATTCACTCCTTCTCCCCCCCTCCCCTCTTCTAAGAGCCTGCAGGAAGCCTTTGCTTCCAGCAGGATTTTGCTAGCCGCTTGCTAAGGCAAACGGCTAGCAAAAACAAAATGGCGATTCTCTAATGCCGAAAGAATGCCGAAAGAATCCCGAAACGTTTCGGCTTTTTCTTTCGGCAATCCCGAAACGTTTCGGCATTCCCCGAAACGTTTCGGGATTCCTGAAGAATGCCGAAACACTTTTGTTTCGGCATTCTTTCGGCATTCAGAATGCCGAAACGCACATCCCTAGTCGCAAGTTAAAAATAACCATACACTGTACAGTTGTCAGGCTCTAGCTTAAATTCTTGAATTAACCTTCTGATAGGCAGTAGAGATGATAGGAGCTGCTTAAATAGCCAGATAAGAAATGTGCCCCTCCCAAGAAACCCAAAGAGCAAATGCTTCTTTGAAAAGATGGAATAAGAAGAACATAAGACCTACCTTGTTGTCTGACCAAGTAAAGTATTTTCTCTGGCTCCTGTAGGACATTCAGGCTGGCTGATATTTCTTTATTTAGATATTTATACCCTGCTTTTGTCCCCTATGGGATCCCAAGTAGAAGCAAGCACAAACTTAAATACGAACCAAAGTTCATCACACACCGAGCCAGTTCATGGGAGCTCATTTTTCACAAACTGTGATTAATTTTAGCCAAGTTTGTTTGGTTCATATTTTGGTTTGTCACTGCAGACAGCCTGGCGCCGATCAATCAGTTTCCTATGCAAAAGGGGGGAGAATGGGCTCTCTGCAGACCTTCTGCTGACCCAGAAATGACGTTTTCACAAACCAAACGAACCGGTTCGTGAACCAGGGCAAGTTCATGAAAGTTGGTGGTTCATGGTTCGTGAAACGCTACGAACCATGAACCGCATAGTTCAGATTTTTCCCGGTTCATGCCCATCTCTAATCCCAAAACAGCTTATAATAGTGTTCTCCCCTCCACCATTTTATCTTAACGACAATAATCCTGTAAAGTAGGTAAGGCTGAGATGGTTTGACTGGACTAACGTTGTTTCCCCACATCTTAAACACTCACAGAATGCTGGTGGCTTCTTTGCATGGTTTCTGACGTCACTGTTTCCAAAACAGGCAGGCAGTGATGATTCTACTTCTGTGGTGCCACGATCACCCAGCAAACTTCCAAGACAGAGTGGGACTCAAACCCATGTCTCCCAGATCCTAGTCCAATGTCCTAACCACAACACCACACTGGCTCTTCATTGCAGGAAACAATGAAGGACAAGTTGTAGCCTTTTTGTCCACCCCACTGCCACCATTTGCGCCACCTCAGGGATGCTTGATCATTTGCCAGCTGTAGTCAGCTCAGACATTCAACAAACTGTTCATACAAAGCATACAAAGAGGTTGCATTTGTTCTTTTATACAAAGAACATACGTATGCATGGCCACATAGTACTGCTTTCCCACAGTTTCTTTCCATCTGCCTTGTCCGCCACCACTGCTGCTTCCCTGTGTGATGTTTGCCATATTCTTTATATATACAAAACATTAGCGCTCTACTGTTAGTGACTTACAGTCCCAAGAGATTTCCCCATGTCCCTTATTTTTGTGGGAGTAAGTCATTCTTAATGGAAAAGGCCCACAAAGTATAATTTGCACATGAACATTTGCGCATAATCACTTGGGACTGGTAGTCCCCCCCCCATGTACACCCTATATTTGTCAAATTCTTTTTGTGTGAGTTTAGTTGACTAACAAAAGAGGTGTCTTTGAGGTGCATGGCTTGCTTTTTCATGTATTCTTGCTCCATCATGTCTGCATGACTCACTGCTTGTTGAAAGGAAAATAAGGCAAAATTCATCTATGTGTAGTCTTGCTCATAGGATTTGTAGTTATTGGGAGGGGGGACCTGCTGTGTGACTTTTCTCCTGGATCCTGACAAGGACATCCTCTGGCTGTCTGCTTTAATGTGTTCATGATGGCCCTGTATCATACAAAGCAATTTATGCAGAATAGCCTCTAGAAATTACTGCTGTGCAGGGGTGTTGTTTAGCAACATGTTTGATTCAAATGTTGAATGAAAACATTGAGACAATCTGTGGGAGGGGCTTAACTTGCTTGTAAATGAAGAGTTTGATTGTGGTAAATTCCAATGTCCATCATGTTCCTGTTTTAATTCTCAGCACCTATGCTGCTGCTGTCTGCCAGCAGATACAAGCAAGCTATGCTTCCTGTTTTATTAGAACACACCTCATATAATGGAATCACTCAACAGTCTGTTGTTACATACAATCAGAAAGCGCTCCCCAAGGCAGAAAGAATGCAGTGGCTGGAAGGAAGTGGAAACGCAAAGCATAAAAAATACCAACTGAGGTTATGCAAATCTCATCATCTCTGCAGTGCACATATTGTTGACACTGAATCAGTCTCTCCCTTCATTGTGGCCACCTCTTCTACCTCCTACAGCCTAGGAAATTAAAACCAGATTTGAGGCCACCAGATTAGAAATCCTCTCCTGCTCCCAAATGTCAACAATGATTCTGTTTGGATTCAAAGCATTTGCAATACTTTTGAATGCAGAGGTGGAATTTTGGGGCCAGGTCATGATTAATAAAGTTCCAATTGTACTACTTTCCATCACATGCATTAGAAAAGAAATCTGACCTACAGGGTGCTTCTTAGGTATGCCAACCTCTTCCAAGCAGGCCCTGGAGATCTCCTGGAATTACAACCGATCTCCAGGCCATAGGGATCAGTTCGTCTGGGGAAAATGGATGCTTTGGAGGGTGGACTCTAGGGCATGATACCACACTGAGGTCCCTCCACAAGCCCTGTCCTCTTCAGGCTCCATCCCCACATCTCTAGGAATTTCCCAACCCAGATTTGGCAACCCTAACGCTTTTTCGCATACAATGTCATTCTTAGAGTTTTCGTTTAAAAGCGTAAACTCCATCTGTGTGCCTCAAAAGAGTGAGTTCTGTACTCATAGAGCATATTTGTGGGTTAGAAGCTTAATACTGTAAATATTTTAAAACGTTTTCTTCCCTTCTCAATTAGTCTGCAGGATAATTAGGTGCTTTTTATTTAAGTATATCCCTTATTAACACTACTTTGTGAAGGCTTAATTGCCACAACGGTAATATAGCATAGCAGTCCCTTACATAAATACATGATTATTATGTACAGTCACTTATCTGTGAACAGGCTGTGCTGCGCCTTTCCTTAATTAAGGATACAAAGAGCTCCTTCATCTTTGCATATTCCCTTGCCAGGACATTGATACTCATTATTTCCTAAGTCCAAACACCAAAACTGTGTCAAGAATGCATCCATCACCGCGCTGCTTATAGTCAGCGGGATTTTTGACTGCCTCAGCAAGTTCAGCAACTTGCCGTTTCTACATGTCTGACGTGTGTTGTTATTATTGGCAAAGATCACTTTCAAATACCAAGATCATGAGAACGATTCCTCGGCTAGTCTCCTCCGCAGCCTAACGTAATGACAGTAATTAACAGCTTGTGATTAGCAACCGCTCCAGAAAGTGTTTGAATGTTAATTTGCTTCAACTAATATGCAACGCTTCTGGGTAATGAGATATGCGCTATAGGTTCATAGGGAAAGCACCGTACTTTCCAGCATTTAATCATACAAATGATTCTTATTTAATCACTTAACCAGTAAACCTCAATATCTAAATAAGTGACATTTGTTTTTCTGTCCTTATGGCACAGGCCGTAAAAAGGAAATTGAGGCTGCAACCTACAGAAAAGGTATACCTGGACCTCTTGGGTTTCAGCAAACAGTTAAAGGCCAGCTCACACAGCCACTCTGCTTGTGGTCAATGGCTTTTCTTTCCCAACCTATTGCAGGTTTGGGCTTAGAATGCAGCAGGGCTTTTTTTCAGCGGGAACGAAGTGGAACGGAGTTCTGGCACCTCTTGAAAATACTCGGCAATAGTGCATGAAAATAATATTATTTCAAAGAATCCCATGTGTTTCTTCCTCATTTCCCTCTTGAGAGTTCTTCCACTTCTTCCCAGAAAAAAAACCCCTGGAATGCAGTATATATGCATTGCATACATAAGGCCCCGGGTTATATCTCTGGTACTCCCAGTCAAAGAAGCTCAGGAAAGAAGAGAGGCCTTTTGTTGGTCTTAACATTTGATACAATCAACAAAGCCAAGAGTTCCACAAGACCCTTGGAAAAATCATTTTCATTCAGAGTTTATTAGTCTCATCCAGTCTTTCCATGGTAGTACACATATATTTATTTATGCATTACATTTATATTTGGCTTTTCCTCTAAAGAGATGACCATGCTCGCATCGTTCCCAGACAGTCTGTCACACAGGAAGTTTACAGCAGAAATACATGTTACTTTCAATACAGGGCCTCCACTATAAATGACATCCCAGTGTCACATTCTCCTCCTCCTCCTCCTCCTCTACAATGGATACGGATACTTGTGTGTGTTGTGGCATTATCATGTTTTGCTTTTCTCTGCCCCCATGAGGCAGCAAGTGAGAGAGGGGGGGGCTTGAGAAGTCACACAATGTAATGATGTCACAACGTTGGTACATATTTGACTGGGATTTATTTATTTATTATATTTATATTCCACTCTTCCTATGGAGCAGGCTCAGAGCAGATTACATCACGATATAAAACAGGTAGCACAATAAAAGCAGAGTCAATTTATAAAATCCCACAGCACTCAAATTGCCCTTCCCTCACTAAAACCTCACTAAAACTCATGGGGGGCAGGGGGGCGAACTAACTCATGTTATACAGACTGGGGACAATATCCCCCCCCCAGCAAGAGGCCGGTCAAGGGAGAGGGGTCCCACCTCAACCACCATATGCCTGGTGGAACATCTCCATCTTACAGGCCTGGGGAAAGGATAGTAAATCTTGACAGGCCCATATTTCCACAGACAGAGAGTTCCACCAGGTCAGTGCCAGGGCTGAGAAGGCCCTGACCCTGGCCGAGGTGAAACAGACCTCCCTGGGACCAGGAACCACCAGCAGATGTTGGTTTGCTGAACAAAAGCTGAATGGGAGGACCTTCTTGCTTTGCTAAAAAATAAAAAATATGACAGATTGGTCCTTCCATGTGATATACTGATCTAGAAAGCTTGGGTGTGCATGCATGTGTAAGTGCAATGCCCATGCCTGTTACCTCCCCATCATATAATGCTGGGTTAACAGTTTTAATCGGAAAAGCCCCAAGAAGCCAGAAGGCTTTCTGGGCAAAATGAAATTCCTCCTGGCACTCCTCAACCCACTATCTTGAGAGGACTTCTTAAGTCACAGTGAGTGGTCCTGGCACCATGGCACATAAGTGAAGACCTAGATGGCTGGGGACCAGGGTATCTAAAGGACCATCTTCTCCATATATTCCTGCCCAGGAGTTAAGATCACAGGAGAGGCCCTCCTGTCCTGACCATCACATCAACCAAAGAAGCTCAAGGAGTAGACAGGAGATGGCAGTCCTACCTTTGTAGAACAATCTCCCCATAGAGATGTGCCTGGCCCCCTCACTCTCTAGCTTCAGGAGGCTGCTGGAGACTGTTTTATTTGGGACTGCTTTTAAATGTATTTTAACTGTGCTTTTACCTTTTTTGATACAGTTTATGTTGTTTATATTTTAGTTTGTAAGCTGACTTGAGACAGAGCCCCGTGGCTCAGAGTGGTATTACTGCATTACTGCAGCCCAAGCTCTGCTCAGTCATGACCTGAGTTCGATCCCGGCGGAAGCTGGATTCAGGTAGCCGGCTCAAGGTTGACTCAGCCTTCCATCCTTCCGAGGTCGGTAAAATGAGTACCCAGTTTCCTAGGGGTAAAGTGTAGCTAACTGGGGAAGGCAATGGCAAACCACCCCGTAAAAAGTCTGCCAAGAAAACGTCATGGTGCGACATCCCCCCATGGGTCAGTAATGACTCGGTGCTTGCACAGGGGACTACCTTGACCTTTTTAAGCCAACTTGAGCTCCTTTGGTGGAAAGGCAGTTAATAAATGTTTGAAGAAGAAGAAGAAGAAGAAGAAGAAGAAGAAGAAGAAGAAGAAGAAGAAGAAGAAGAGACAAGGGGAGGCTGCCATTTCAACGGCAGCTGTGTGTCAAGAACAATCAGTAGTTCTACCCCCTATTGGAAATGTAATTGAAAATAACATAAATGATAAATCATTCCCAAAAGGAAGACAAATCTGAGTGGTTTTCAGGAAATCACATAGGAAATTATTCAAAGAACATGTTTGCTATGAATATGACTGCACTGGATCAGGAAAGAAAGCTCACTAACCACGAAAACAATACCTGCACATTTACTCTTAGTTGCATTCAGTGGAACCAGATTACTAGTATAAGTATTAGATATGCAGTCATCTTTCTTTTTTTTTTAAAAAAAGGAAAAAATTTACACATTGTTCCATGTAGTCAGCATATTGTTCATCACTGTTAATGCTGGGAATTTTTTTAAGAGGTATATAATATGATTGGATGTGCACATAGTTGGCTAAGTACAGATTGAAGCCTTACAGACACAGTAAAAAAGATGTGATGATGACTATTTGATGAAAAATGCCCCCAGTTGCACAGGCACAAATAAACTTTAAATACATTTTAAATCATGACCAATTCATCAAGTTGGGGGCGGGTAGGGGCGTTGTTTGAGAGAAAACTGCCATCATGTGTACAGGGTAAGTCCTGTTTTCAAATACATTTGCAAAGATTGCAACATCCCTAATGATAAGCGCTGATGTTAATATTTCTGAGCTTAGGTTGGCATGGCCGATATATGAATCAATGAAGCCCTTCCTAGATTGACAGTGCAGTTCTAAGCCGAGTTGTATCCTTCTGTTGAAGTTATTGGCTTAGAAAGGTATATCTCTGTTTAGGATAAAACAATTTCCCTGTTTACCTTTATGTATTAACTAGGTTCTTTTCCAGTAAAACTTAATATCTGAAAAAATATCTATACAGAGAGAGAGAACTGTAATGATTATTCCTATATCCTTTACAGTGCAATCCTAAACAGAGTTACACATTTCTAAGTCTATTGAAGTCAATGGGCTTAGAGGGGTGTAACTGTGTTTAGTATTGCATAGCCAGGCTAAAGACAGATAGGCATTTATAGAAAGTTAGATTACAGACTAAAGGGATTAGAATTGAAGCAGAATGAAACAGTCCAGAAGGGTGCCTTTATAAAGGAATAGGGCTGTAGTCTACGGCAATGTTTATCTTCGGTATTATCCTGCTATTACTGCATTGTCTCCTACCTTTGTATTTTCACTTACAACATAGTTTATAATATACTAGCTTGATGCCCGTGTTTTGCTACAGTATTTAACTACTTTAAATCCAGTTATAATATTTATGGGTATGTAACATTTTTTGGTTGTGGGGAGGCATTGAGTTGGTTTTGTAGTATAATAGCATAGTACCCAAGCGTCACAAAAGTGTTTGAATAAAGTGAAGCGTGTTGATGCCTAAAACTGATGAACTGAATTTCAAAATGCAACATTTATTGAAGAGATTTTTAAAAGGAAAAGATTGTAGCGCAATAAATAAAGTGAAAAATATGTACAACCTTTTTTTTCTACTGAAGGACCTCTTTGTAAACCTCATTGGTGATTTTCCCCTCAGGATCACAAGGCTGCTGGGTGAGCTCACTCTGGAGCAGGCCACATAGAACAGCCCATGGGAGAAGCAGTCCTCCCTCAAGTCAATTCCTGCCACCTTCAGTATCTGCCCCTGGGACTTGTCGATCGTCATAGCAAAGCAGACCTTGAGGGGAACTGCAATCTCTTGAACTTGAAGAGGTTATCTGATGGTATGAATGGGATGCGTAGTATGAACACCGACTCCCCCTGAGCACTGCTGATGAACAATGTGGCCTCAATAATGTTCCTGTGGAGGGCTTTCACTCGTAGTCTGGTGCCATTGCAGAGTTTGGGTGGGCTGAGGTTCTGGACCAGCATCACTGGAGCCCCCACTTTGAGGAGAAGCTTGTGGGAAGCCAGGAGGGTTGAGCATGTTGAGGAACTCCACAGGGTAGTGGCTCGCATCATCCATTTGCACCACTGAGTCCACAGATCTGTACTCCATTTCTGCCCCTTTGAGGGAGTTGTGTTTCATTAATGATGGCAGCCTTGTCATTCTTGGGGGTCAGAATGGCATGCTTGCACAGCCCGTCCATGGACTACTCCCTGATAGTGGCGATATCAGGGTATATTGTGGCTGTTAGGTCTGCTAGGGTCATGCTGTGCCCAGGCCTGCAGGGATGGTCACCTTTCCCTTGAACTCGGGACTTGCTGGTACTTGGCCACTGCTACTCAGTGCACCGCAGGAGTACGATGTGCATATTTCTTTGCCGCATCTCTAAGTTGCTTCCTCCTTTTAGCATTGGTATATCTTGCATAACATCTGCCAGGAGGCTTCTTGGGAGCAGTAAGAGATTATGGCTGCAAGAGGTGTGAGGTAGTGTTGGACTGAGGGAGGGATGGTGTGGTGGGCACTTCGGCAGGTTCATGTGAGGGGGTCGCATTGAAATGGCCCCTAGAAAGGTTGTGCACCATCTCCCCATAAACATTTAAAAACTCAGCTGCCATACTGACTTTTATATAAAATCCCTATTCAGGAATCTTGTACTGTCTTTCTTCAACCGTCTGCAGTTTCCTTTGTCTGATTTTTATCTCAGAACACAGAGTTCCACAGCTGACCCATCAGCCTGCCAGCCACACAGGAAAGCCAAGCCCCACAGGGAGATTGGCAACCCTAGACTGGGAGGTGTATATTTACCTCAGGACACATTCAATTATTCCCAACAGCAACTATATACTCTTTAGAATGTTGGAGAGATGACCAATCAAGGCCGCATATGCAAATGACCTCAGGGAGGTTGAGTTGGCAGTTGGTGGGGGGGGGAAGGGCACCCTGCCAGCCACACAGGGAAGCTTTATCCCAATGGGAAAACACATTTTACCCCTTTTTACCCCCTTAGGGGGCGAATTTTTTAAAATCCCTTCTTAGTGAGCCCCTACATCACAAAAGGAACATTCTCCCCAAATTTCACGTTTCTAGGTCCAAGGGGTTGGGTTGGGCGTTAATGAATCAGTCGGGACACTTGTCTTTATATAGAGAGATTTTGCCTTAGGCAGTTTGTTGTTTGCTTTGTCTTTTAATTCCATTTGATAGCTTATGCTGTACGAGTACATTGTTTTTATTCTGTAACCCACCTTGAGTTTCAGCTAGAAAGATGGGCTATAAATAGATTAATCCATGAATGAAAATGGCCTGAGAGGGGCATAGCTTCCCATATGATTCCTTTTGTCCCACCATCACATCTAGCCAAACAGGTTTTTCAAAGGGGCTTGGAAACAGTACAAAACCTTGCACAATGGTTGTTCATAAGAAGAGAAAGTAGTTGTTTCAACTGTCTTTTTTAAAAAAGCTGCCTCTCTTCCAGCCCCAGGTACAGGTGAGCCATCTGTTCTGCTTGATGACACTCGTGTTTTGGAAAGTGACCCACAAGATCAACACATCAGCTTTTCTCTCTGCCAGTTTGGATGGACTCCTGTCTTTTATTAGAAACACATGCCCAGCCCAAGCAAAGAAGGTGAAAATATTTGTTTTTCAAGTCAGCATTTTCACCCGCAGATAAAATAAAAGGGGGACAGATTCTAATCTAATTGCAAATGTACTGTTTTTTAAAATGCCCCTTGTCAATAAATCCCTTCATTCACAAAGCACGTTGATTGCTTGTGGCACAAACATAAACAGAAGTCAAGCCTTGATGCTAAGACATGCCATTGTTTTCAAGCCTCAACGTGTGGCGGAAAGAACAGGAGTTTATTTATGGGGTAAAAGAGAAGGGGGTATATTCATTCAGAAAGGGGCCCATACTTGAACAGCGACCGCATTTGTGGGAAAGAAATTTGCTCAAAAGAAAACCTCATAGCACCTTTATAGCACACTCCATAAACCAAATACCAACAAAAGGGGAAATACTATCAAGGTTTTTCACAGTCACTGCACAAAACCTTGCCAACAAATTCTCCCCCCCCCCTTACTGCTCCCCCATATTCTCTTCTACAAATCAGGGGATCTCTCAACCACATCAACAGAACTCATGAAACATTCATCTGCATCCATGGAACCATAACTTAGCTGAATAGAAATCCAATCCTTTGACAAGCAGAGGTAGAGATCAACACTTCCAACAGATTGTTGTCTTAGTTGTGTGATGGTTAAGAGATGTGTTAGGTTGAAAGGAATGGCTAAATGTTTTGAAGTTCCTGTGGAAAACAGAACTGGGCTATCGAATGTACCAAAATGCCTAGGGCAAGAAACATTTTAAACAGGTTCCTACCAACGGGCCAGTATCATGCTAAACATTGCTGGGGCTAAGCCAAGCTCAGTGCTAAATTGGTTAAGAGCCAGATGAGAAAATTGAGGAACAGCCTGCAACCGATATTAGAAAGCGCCATTGGTTGAGAGCCAAGAAATCACAGCCAAGATAGGAGAATACAAGGACAGAGCCAAGATAGGAAATTGGAGCTGGAACAAAGACGTCCCCTCTCCTCTATGCACTAAGGAAAATATGCTGCAAAGGAGCAACTTCCTGTTACAGCAGGAAGTCACCTTGACATCATATAAATCAGATATTTTGTCTAGGGTCTCTAATGTAAATAGTTGACAATGCAGTTTAATGCGTGTGCAAAGATTTGTGAATGGAGGGGGAAACCAGGTTTCTTTCTTCCCCTTCCTCTCCAGCTCTAGCTTCCCTCTTCTTCAGTGCCAGCTCAGACTCTTGTCCTGCCCTCATTCTCCAGTTGGCTGTTCACTGCTCATCCTCCTGGTCCTAGTGACCACCAGTGTTCATATGACATTTTGGGTTGCTGCGGTTACCTAGAATACTGTCCGAGCTCTGGTGGTTTGTTTTATGCAACAGTCCTTCTTCCAACCCAAAGAACCTTCTTCTAGTAGAAGATGCTGTTCCTTTGAAGAACAGTGCCTTGTTTTAGGGGCGGAATCCATGCTTAGCTGAAGGAAATGAATGGGCTACGAACCACCAGCTCTTACTGCAAGAAGAACCTTCAGAATCTCAGCTAAAGATTCCTTTTGTAAAGTTGCTGGAGCATCCAGAGATTTGGTCAGAGTTCTTTCATTCCTAGACAATGTCCCCCGCCCCCATGAGAGAAGAGATCCAAACATACGGTTTAGAGCCAACCGATTATTTTTAAGGCATCTAATACAAACTTTAGGATGTGTCTTTTGATATCTACTTTCCCATTACTGGATCGTATTGACTTGGATGGCCCAGGCTAGTCCTGTCTCATCAGATCTAGGAAGCTAAACAGGGTTGGCCCTCGTTAATATTTGGATGGGAGACCACCAAGGAAGTCGAAGGTTATTATGCAGAGGCAGGCAATGGCAAACCATCTCTGAATAGCTCTTGCCTTGAAAACCCTATGGGTCTTGCCTGTGACTTGATGGCACTTTCCTCCACCACCACAACTGGGATATTGGTCCATTTCAAATGTTTAATGTATTATTTATATGTAAAGATACATTTGCTCTGACCCTGTGACTTGCACTTCTCCATTCTTCTTGAACTGGAGATAGCAGGCACCAATAAGAAAAGCAGAGTAATCCAATTATGCACCTGCTTTACTAATCTTTGTAGTGATCTTTCCCGCTGTACTCAAGTAATTACCTCATTCTAAGGTAGCAGTGATGTGTTTCACTGGATGTTTTCACTCCTCTTCATAATCTTTTATTACATAGGCTTGTAGGAGCAGCCTTCCAACAGTGCCATGAGATTCACTAGTGATGTTCTGTAAATGCCAGCCAAAATCTATCTGCAAGAACATCTGCTCAGCAGTGCAAAACTGATGTAATTACCAACCATCATCTTTTATCGTCCTGCTGGGGCAACTGCACCAAAGCATGACTTTTTGCCCTGAACTAACAAGGTCCAGAAACTTGCTGTTATGTATAAAACCTGCCAGAGAAAACCAGCATAGATCCAACACAGATTATAGAAAGAATCTCTCAACTACAAAAAAGTAACAGATACCCAGCGGGCACAGGTCTTGGCAAAGGAGTCTGTGTTTCCCTACATCCCTTTTTCTTCTTTCTTTTGGATGGTTTCACTCGTCTTCTTTTTTTATACCTCACATTATAAATAAATTGTAGAAGCCTGCATCGTATTTTAAACAAAAGCAAGAACTGGACCCACAAGGTTTTGTGGGGTCATTTCATCCCCTCCATTTCCTCTTTCTCTTCCCTGAAAACCCTCATAAACTCTCCCCCTTTCCTGCTTCCTCCCCTCCTTCTCACCCACCAGCCAACCTACCTTTATCTGCCTTCCTGTGTTCAGCTTTCCCTCCTCCTGGCAGCCTATACCTGGGAAAACTATGGCCCAGTTGCATGGTGCCAGCTGCCAGGCTGGGCGCAATTGTGCAGTGGGGACCTCAAAAGGAATTGCAGAGGAGTTGTGCACTTCATTTCCCTCTGTATCCTCTTCCCTACACTATTTCCTCATGGGAAGTCCCCCAATTTTATTATTGTTATTGTTATTATTTCTATTCTTCACAGTCCACCACCTATTTGGGTTGGAATTTTTGGTCCCTCGCCTACTCAGATTTTATCCAAGAATCTAGGAATCAGTGGGTATCACCTTAGTATGTGGCATATCCGAAGTAGTGTGGCTTGTTTGCAACCTTTCAGTTGTTATCCTGTCCATGCCAATATCGTCTAGCTATTTAGTTAGTCCTTTTGGAATTGCACTTAGCACTCCTATCACTACCGGATGGTGATGGTGATGGTGATATTTCTTCAAACCTCAGGTGTTTTTCAGGTGTATAGAAAAATCTGTCTTGGCTGTTCATGGGTCCAGTGTCTGGATTTCAGTATCTACAGATTTGGCCATGTTGAGAATTAGATATTTAGTGGCAATATAAAACACTTCATTGTATAAAGTATCTTTAACCAGACATCTGAATTGTTAATACCATTTTACATAAAGTGAGTTGTATTGTTCTAGTATCCACCTGCCCATTCCCCACTTCTCGTTTAATTTTTCCCAAATTTAATCTAGCCCTGAAATATTGAACAATTACTGTTTTTGTTTTAAACACAATACAAACTGAGCTGTAACTCCACTAAAATCTTCTTATCATACTCAGCTAAGATACAGGATGTATGACATAAGACATGGTAAGCTTTAAAAGAACTGCACAAATGCATAGATAAAATATCTTATCTAAATATAACTCAAAGAGAGGGAGCATAACTCATTAATAGAGTACACACTTTGCATGCAGTAGGTACCAGTTCAATTGCTATTTTTGCCACATACCCTTTTTCATCTGTGGTAGCAAGTCTATGAAGAATTCTAGTAAACTTTGGAGACGAGAGCTGCTGCCATTCACAGTTGTGAAGTAAATGTATTCAGCCTCCAAGTGCACATAATGGGTAGGGTTGCCAGGTGAGAGACTGGAGGGTGCAGGGGGGCAGGTACTCACATTTTCAGTGTGTGCAGGTGTGTACCAGCACACATGCACATCCAGGCAGCAAGCAATGATGTCACTTCTAGTGCAGTTGGAAGCAAATTGGCCTAAAACATAGCATTTTTTCTGTGTTTGGGGCCAATTCTTAAGGAATCAGCCCTGGTACTATGCTATATCTTCTGGTTGCAGCAGGAGCAATGTCACCGAGTGCATGCATGACCATTTGCCCAGGCTGCCTACTGATGGTGAGCAATCTCTGGGCAGCCTGTCTCCTCCTGCCAATCGCCAGTGATCGGTGGGCAGAGAAGTAAATCACCAGGAGCCTGTGAAGCTGCTTGTCCTCCTATGGAAAACGTTGTTGGAGCGGAAAGGGTTAAACACACTGCACCAGTTTTCTCCTCCATATTGCAATCTCCATAGCTGCATTTGTTAAATGAAAAAAAATCATTGGGGGCATGGGGGGATACAATTGTATTCTGTATAGGGTCTGCGCATAAGGTAGGTTCGTGCATCCTAAAGCATTATAGGTCTCAGTAAATAAAACATTTGGGGAAGGATGTTGCCTGCATCCCCTACATGTTTGATTCTTGTCTGACTGCCCATCACTAAAAACAGGATACTGACCCTGTTGGACCCTTGAACATGATGGGCTCTAATCTGCTAAACACAATTCTCCCTATGCTGAGAAGATTCCCATTGGCATTGCCAAGCTCTGGGTTGTAGTTTGATCCAGAATTACAGCAGATAAGCACTACAAAATAGCAGGATGCGGTACCTATGAACATCGTCTCGCTCAATTATCCCCATCGTTTGTGGCTGGACATTTGGAAGCTCGATTAGGGACAGAGAGAGAGACAGAGGACAGCCTTCTCATTGTAGGCACTTAATCATATAAACAAAGCTGCCATGGAAATGACAGAACCAGAACTTGTTAGGTTGTGACTGAGTAATGCTGCACGCAGTCAGACACTTCTGCAACAGAACACCAAATATCAGCACTTTGTATATATGATGAACAAGGGAAACTTGCTTGGGATTTGAGGTAATAAATTGTACATGCAGAGCTACTGCTGTGCTGTGATATTGTGAGCAGGGATTCATTATACGTAATACATAGGCTAATATCAATGAGAGTTTTTTGAACACTTCTTAAAGAGGTCTCAAAGGCTATTCAATAGAACATGTTACAGAATGTACTGTACAGTTGTAAGTAAACCCCTTCAAAGATGCATAAAACTACAATAATGCACACAATCCAGTAATTTGGTCCAGCAATTATAGGCCATGTTGTAGCAGAGGGCTGGCCAACATCACTGGCAGTTCCTTCATTCTAATACAGCTAAATCAATTTGATCATATGTAAAACTGCAATAATTTGTGTAACATGGGCTGGGCCGGCTTCTTTCAATGTGTCACAGGCAGGACTGATCTACCTCTTTAGATCTCAGTCTGTTGACAAATATGTGACCTTGAAAAATGTTTGTTGAATGTCCAAAATGTTCAGCGCACCTGCATTCTCAAACTCTTCCCCCTTGACCTTTGTTATACGTTTATTTTAATTTATTTTTCATTTTAGAGGTATTTCAATTCGGCTTGGAATGAAGACCTGTGTGTCTTGACCCTCTCTTCTACTCTTGCTCATTTTGCCTGACTAATAGTGCAATCCTAAAAAGAGTTACTCCTGTCTAATCCCATTGAAATCAATGGGATTAGACTGGCGTAACTCTTCTTAGGATTGCACTGCCACTCAATGCTCATCAGTCCAGATAAAAAATATGGTGCCATGCCAGTCTCCTGTCCATTCACCCAGTTCCTCCAACCGGAGGGGGGGGGATCAACATACAAAAGAGGTGGTTTCTTTGATCATCTTGATCATGCTAGAGTAGGAAGTTGAGGGGAGCTGCATGTTGCTCATTTTGCCTCCCTGCCACATTCCCAAAACTCATGTGCTTAGTTGTAGTAATTAGATTTACATGTTCTCGCACTGCCTGCTGGGAACTGCAGTTCGATCCAGTCAGTTCTGGTCATGCAGCACTGTAAGAATCCTGCTGACTGATTCATGCCATTGACTGTGCAGGCACAAAGCAGCACATAACAGTCTATGCAGCTGATTATAAATGGTGCATGACCTGCCCATGTAGGCCCTGGAGCATATGTCATGAAAGCAAGCCAGTAAATTGTGATCGTGCATCAACACCAGCAACCTGGCCAGGCAGCCTGAACTGCTCAAAATGTTGTTCATTTTGCACTCAGTTTGTGCAGTATAGAAGGAAAATACATATTAACCGGATTTAATAATGGTTCAATATTGACAAATATTGATAAAGGTTAAGTTTTTTGTACTCTGCATTTTAACAATTCTTGTAGCGAATAGTTGTAAAATCCCCTTAACTTTATCATTCCCTCCCCTCTCCATTCTTTCTATACCCTTTTTTATTTCAACAAAATAAAAAAAAAAATGTTCATTTTGAACTTAAAGTAAATCATTATAGGTGTTCCAAATCTAAGCAAAACAGGGGTGGCAAAGGAGGTAAGTTTGAATGTCAATCACATTTTTAAACTAATTTCTAAGCATCCCTGATCATATGTTGGATGAAATCCCATTATTATAAGGAGCCAACGGATGTACTTCTATATCTTCTGAAGATTGCTGCTACATCACTCCTTAAATAATACAGAAAGGCTGATATGGATGTGAAACTACCAAACTGACCAATATGCTACAATTAGAGTTGCCCAATAGAATCTTGGCAATCCTGGGAGCTGGGGGGGGAGGGGCAGAGCATTGGGAGAGGGAGTGTCGGTCAACATTGGCTGGTTCCGCACACATTGGATAATGCACTTCCAATCCTCTTTAGAGATCATTTGGAACTGAATTTTTCGAGTGTGAAACAAAAAATCCACTTCCAAACAATAGCTAAAGTGCATTGAAAGTGCATTATCCAACGTGTGCGGAATCAGCCACAGTCCTCAAGTCATATTGCCATATCACATGACACTGTTATCCTCCCCATTATTGCTGCTGCATAGAACGGGAGCAGAGGACAGAAAGAGGAAGTTACTTTACACAGCTTGTCCCTTCTCCTTTCTTCAGTGCTGTGTAAGTATTGTTCTCACCACACAGCAGCTTTGCCTGACTTGTGTTTCATGGCCTTTGCTCAGATGCTAAGGCCCTCGTGCTTCCTGTTTGTTCCCCCGCTTTCATAAATGAATATCTCATTTCCTCTATCCCTTAGTAAACCACCATTAACTTCTTCAGGCATCTCTTTCAGTTCAGTTCAGACTAACACGGCTAACTCCTCTGGATCTTTCAGTTCATTGACTATTGCATAGGGAAGTCATTTTTTTAAATAAATAAATAGTTTTGTGTGTTTCTCAGTGCTTTCTGTTTTGGGCACGAGCAAGGGGATATTAGGAAATTATCTGGATATGCTCCTACTGACATATGATCCAGGCTTTCATGAGTCTTCAGTGAATACTAGGCCAGGATCTTACCTAAAATGGGATACCTGCAGTTCCACAAACATCTTTTGGTAAGAAGGGAAGAAAAAGAGTAAAGTTCTAAATCTAAATAGAAACACGAAAAGTAATGATGATAATAAAATAATATGCCAGATAAAAATGTGACCCACCGTGCTACGATTAAGAGTTAGTTGTGTTTTAGTCTGGAGGCATTTCTGGACACTGATCTCCCCAATCAGAATTGTTACTTGTCAGACTGAGGTGTCAAAATCCTGAGGTGGCTGAACATTTCAGACTGCAGCTGGGGAGGTTACACTGAATACTGTCCCATTTAGAAGTCTTGCAGGTAGACAACTAGCACAACAAGGAGTATGGCAGGATACCAAGTTTGTACTTGAAGCATTGTATGTTTACTTGTCGGGAGTTTTTACATAGGCGAGAACTCACAAATGGCATTACCCACTTTCAGTCTGAAGAGGTACAACCCACATGTCTGATTCAGAAGATATGTTCCTGACACGGATATCATTCATCCATGACAGCCCATCTTCTTGCCAAACAGACTGGCATTTCATGCAAGCCTTCTCACTTCTTAAAAGTCATTGTACCATCTTTTTTTGCTTGAGGAAAATTTCCTGGTTCATTGAGTCAAGCTAGGCATGACACTGAGAAATCAGAGTTTGGAGTTCTCAAGCAGTTTTTTGGTGTAAGAAGCAGCTGCATAGGGAGACCTGATACAGATTAGGATCGTGGGGCAATAGCGGTTTTAAACCTTTTCCATGAACTGTTTCAGTGGCCTGAAATGTCCTCCATATCTCGTTTCTTACCTGGGATAATAGCAGCATTGAGGTGGAATTTGGGGAAGGGGGGAATGGTATGGGAGAAGAGTTTAGAAGCCCGTCCCTCCACTGATCTTGCTCAGGAGAACACGGTTTCAGCAGTCATAATCTATAAAAGAAAAAAAAATGTTTAAATGTTTGGAATACCCAGGGCTTTTTTTCTGGGAAAAGAGGTGGTGGAACTCAGTGGGTCGCCCGCAGAGAAAATGGTCACATGGCTGGTGGCCCCGCCCCCTAATCTCCAGACAGAGGGGAGTTTAGATTGCCCTCTGCGCCGCTCAGCAACGCAGAGGTCAATCTAAACTCCCGTCTGTCTGGAGATCAGGGGTCGGGGCCACCAGCCATGTGACCATTTTCAAGAGGTTCCGGAACTCCGTTCCCCTGCATTCCCCCTGAAAAAAAGCCCTGGGAATACCAAACATGTAGTTTGTTCCTAAAAAGAATCAATGGGGTACCCAATCTGGATAAGGACCATAGTCCTGAGGAAGGAGATTCCTGGAAGGAATCATTTCCAGTCAGAGAAATGGCATGGAAGAAGAGCTAAACCCACTTCCCCTAGTGCTAGAAGACAACAATAAACATTGTAATTTCTTACCATAGTAGACTAAACATATGCATGAGGGCTTCTACCCCGAATCTCTTTTCTGCTGTTGCATTAACATTTGAAGCTTCTACCCCACTTTTCCACCAAAGAACTTGAGGAGTCTTATGGTGTTCCCAAGCTAGAGCTACATCACTGTGTCATCTAACTTCAGTTCATTCTGTGGGTCTCATGTTGAACTTCTTCAGATGACCCTTTACTGCACATCTGGAACTATCATATGGTGAATCCACCCAGCAAAATTTTTATGGACAACCAAGTATCACAATGTATTTCATTGTGGCCAGAGGGTCCATAATAAATTTGTGGTTCATTCCACTTTTTGAAATCAGCATTACACCCTGTTTTCACAGTGGATATTTTCACCACAATTCAATGCCATTTTTGTACATTTTTGTGTATTTTTGTATACTGAACTTGAATAGTTGGAACATAGTTCTAAACTAATTATATATGCATTACATATATAATATATACCAGCCATTAAAATTCTATCTACAGATTGGATTTATAGAGTACAATTCCATAATTTTTCCCCCCAAAGCAATAAAAGCATTTGCCAGATCTCATGAAAAACAACCATATGTTTGGATTTGAATAATGAAATAGTGCAATGAATAATCTCATATTATGAAGTGGAATATGAAATATGGCACAACTGTGGTTACACATACTTACAATTTTAAAACTTTATTAATAGTTTGGCTATTACAAGTTTATTTACTCATTCTGTTATGCAAAAATAGATTTTGATAAAAATAAAGAATTGTTAGTGAGACAGACTGGGACTAATGATATCTGGGTTCGAATCCACACTTAACCATGACATTTGTTGGATAACATTACACCAGTTACTATTCATGTCAGTCTAGCCCAGAGATCCCCAACCTTTTTGAGCCTGCAAGCCTCTTTGGAATTCTGACATATGGCGGAAGGTGCAGCCACAAAATGGTTGCCACTGTAAGGTCTGAGTGGAAGGGGAGATTTTAGGAGATGAGAAAATTTGCCTGTCTTATGAAACCTAACCAATGGTCAATGGAAACTGACTCTCCGAGCCCTTTATGATTTATACTACAGGACTGGAAAGACGAAATCCCACTTCCCATAACTCATTGGATTGAGGACCTTATAAACATTTGAACGGATAGCATATAGACGACAATTACATATGGAATTATTTTAAAATATTTGGAGACATTTTATTAAAGCTTATGCATAGATTTGCCAGTATTGTTTTTGTGTATGTGTGCTTTTGTAATTTTTGTTTCTTTTTTTGATTTGCACAGATAAATAAAAATTAATTTAAAAAATAACTATATCATCCTATGATAAATGTCAGTTTATTTTAAGCAAAGGGATTTCTGTGTACTTTTGATATGCATACCTTGTACACAGGCCCAGTTAAACTGTTCAGTGGTTATAATCAGCAGCAGTGAACTGGGTAGAAATAAAGGTATCCCAAAGGAATAAAATAATTGACTCTGAAACATGAAAAGTAGAATGCTCTCCCTAACTCTAGTTATTTATGTAGAAAATTATATGCCTCCTCTTCAGAGGCCTGCTTGAGACAGCTCATCAAGTAAAAAATATACAGTACAATCAGAAAAATAACATCATAAGAATTACTATTAAAACAGGCCATAGAAACAATTTAGGCATCATAAAGCAACCTAAAATCACATCCATAAAACATAAAACATTCCTCATGCTAGAAGTGGACCATAAAAATAACTAAAAGCTAGAACTCCTCAGTTAAAAACCTGGGTAAAACAGAAGTGTTTTGACCTTGCGCCTAAAGAACAGCAGGTACATGCCAGACAAGATGCAATTTGGAGAACTTTCCGAACGGGAATTCTATCAGCAGAGTAGCATGGTATGCAGAAAAACATGGAAGGTGGGAGCTTGCATTCAGAGTGTACATGGGAGAGAGAAAACAAAATTATATGAGTCTTGATTAAGGTTTAGATAAGAAATAAGAGTTCGTTATTGTTGGAACTCCATACTGGATAGGAAAGAAGAGAGACAGATCTCTATCTAGCTATCTAGTTTAAGGAAAGCCGTGGATGGCAAGTCAGAACAAGTCCTGCATCTATGGTGCAAGATGGCGAGCAAGGGGAATAGTGTGTGACAAAGAGAGGAAGATGAGGTGTCACAAAGAGGAAGCCCTGAGAATAGCAATCTACACATCAGAGGGATAGTTCCAGGGCAGTAAAGAGCAAGGGTAAAAAGATCCCTGAGTCCCTGACCTCTCTATCTTTCTAACATTCTGATTTGTTCCCCTCTGAAACCTGAGTAAAGGCACAGCATTAGTCCTTCTAACAAATTCAAATAGGTATTATCAGCTGTTCTATTTTATTTCTGATGTGCCGCAATTTATTTAAAGGAAGGGAAAAAATCTTTATATGCAAAACACTGCACATTTGTATTTACTTCTTACCATAAACTGAATGGGGAAATTTTTGCTTGTGGAAAATCTCTTTATTATATAAAAGGCATTTTTATCCTTTGAGTTCACCTTACTTGACACATCTCCTCTCTTAAGTGGTTAACATCTCTGGTGTGCTTTCATAGCTTTTTAAAAAGTGAGGTGTTTGTGATGTTGATTTCAACCTTCTAAAATGCTGTAGGTATTCCTAATTCTATGAATTAGGACCTACAGACTTGAAAATAATGCATGTTATTGTACAGTCATATTTCCACAGGTCTCATTCCATTTTTTAAAAGTAAGGATTTAATGAAATGCCACCCGCTTCAGAAGAGTGCCATCTGAGCATTCACTGCCAGATATATCCTGTAAAAATAATTAAAACTAAATTACATTTGTCAGGAAATATGAATAGCCTCTGTGTTGGGCAAGAGCACACAGTTTTCCCCGAGTAAGAAAACGTCGCTAAGCGTCTCAGAGAGAACTGTGTGCAGAATTACTTGTGTCTGGAAAATTGGGGCTGTTCTGACGGATCCTGTATTTTGGGGATGGTAGTTACCCTGTTATTTTATTGTGGATTGCCTGTAATTCTCAAAATCACATTTCCTAGTTGCCAGCAATACGTTGTTTCTCTGTAGGGGGGAGAAAGAGGACAACTGGTTAGGTACGTTTCTATTTTATTAATAGATTTGAAGGTCAGCGCATCAAAATGGTAATTTCAATCAAGGCTACTCTAGTGGCACAACAGACTAATAGACCTCCTCTAGGTTGTAGATCTTAATGCACTCAGGGAGGCTGCAGTCTAATTGTCAGTGTTCTTGGTTTGGTCAGATCTGGTTGAGTCAAATCTCAGAGCATCAAGCCATCAGGTCACTCCTGAAAGGACGCCATCCATTCTGTGAGGAGAAAATAAAACACAGCGTGTGGGGGAGGGGGGCACTTGCACTGCTGAACAAGCAGAAATGTTTGCATGAAGGGTTAGCTCTGTCAGGACTTCGCTGGAGATGGCGGCCGCTGTGCTGTAATGTAATTTCATCAGACAAACTATTCATTGCTGATGCTTCTTTGCCAGTACCACCAAAGGCCAGGCAGCAGCAGCAATCCCTGCAAAGAGGTGAAAGTAAACAAAGCGGAGGGGGGGAAACACAGTAATTTCTTCCCATCAGTTGGGTTCATTTTCCACAGAATATGAAGTAGGTGGCAACTCAGCCATTTCATGGATCTGCAGCTGGTCAGGCCAGATCGGAGAAGGAAAATCTGAGATTTACAGAATGAGTGTGGGGGGTGGGGCAGTCATAAAAAAAATACCAAAAACTGGGAGGACAGTCCACTTCTCACTTTAGTAGAACTACATTGTTATTCAAGGAGCTGTTCCAGTTTACCTGTTTTGTGGATTGCAGCCCATCACTACGAATGGTTAACTGTATCAAAATGAGGGAAAGCATCAAAGGTGGGAGTGAAGGACACATGTTGGGGAGTAAGCACCGTTGAATACTGAGAAGACCTGCTTAGAATTGTTTCCAATATTTATTTATTTGCTTTATTTATATGCCACCTTTCTCCTCAACAGGGACCCCAGCCAGCTTACATAGATCTCTTCTCCTCTATGTTATCCCCACAACAACCCTGTGAGGTATGTCATTGAGAAAGTAAAATGCTTGCTTACTCAGCTTAGGATGTATGAGGAAAGCATTTCAGGGGGCATTTAGGGCTGCAAAGGGAGGGGGAAGTGAGGAAGTCATGCTCAGTGGGCGGAATAATGATGCAGTGGGTGAGCACACACCCATTGTGGGCCGCCTGAGCTGAATGTAGCTGCTCAGCTAGACTAACTCCATGGCCCCTTACACTTCCCAGTCCACACCCGATGTTTGCTATAGCTTAATAGTGCAATACCCAACAATGTACGAATGCAGTTCTAGTGTGGTGAAGTGGCTAAAGAATCAGATTGGGACTCGGGGTTCAAATCCATCCTCCAGCATAAAGTTCTGCGGGAGACCCTGGCCCAGTCACATGTTCTCTTGCAGCCTAACCTACTTTGGACTAGCATCAGATTTAAATCAAGCCAAGTTTGGATATCAAGCAAGCTGTTCCAGTACTAATCTCTGTATCCCATCCTATACTGCATCATGGGTAATATAATACATTTTCATGCAATGTTTGGTCTGTGCTGTGGTGCTACTCCAGGAGTGCAAGAAACTGGTTTCTAGGCAAGCCCCCATGTGGTGCTGTGACAGTGCGCTGAAGTCTTGATCAAAGTCAGCATTATACTGCTGTTCTTAGGCCTAGCAAAGAAAACAAAGTCAAATCCATCTCAAGCATGAATTAAAAAGTGGCATAATGCTGTGTTCAGGCATTATGTCCGTCCAGAACACACAGATGCGTCAAAGTTTTCCAGAATGCCAAACTAGCACTCAGGACACTGGCAAAGTGATTTTTCCCACTAAGACTGTTGGTTGTACAATGCTATATTTGTACCCCACCACTTTTTCCTAATTTTAAAGTGTTTATGCAGGGCTATATTTATATTTATGATAACTGTTATAAGATATGTGATGTATGCTAATTAGATTCTATAATATTTATATTTGTGCTATTTTAACTGAAGTTTTAACTTGTATAATACTTACCAAATAAGGGAATGTCTTATTTTATTAGTTTAAAGCTGGTCGTGAACCGAAATAAATAAAATTCATTCATACCCCACCACTTAAGTATATATGAGTGCAAACATAAGGTTGTAGAGAGAAGCAAAAGTCAAGTGACAGGCTTTTCAATTCCTAGAGTCTTGCTTTTTATTTATTTCAGTGTGCTGGTAGGATGTTTCTCCAGCACGCACTTTGGACAGGAATAGAAGTTTTACAGAAAGCATTTAAAGAGTTGCTAAAACGAGCATCTGGAGAACATGCTAGTAGCCTCACGTGGACTTCACGTCTGCTTCCAAGTAGACTGAGCATACCAGAAATTTCTGCATTGTCAAACACAGATCAAAAGAAAAACACGAAAGCGAGAAATGAAAATCACCGAAATCCAAACAACGTTCCTGAATATTCGTATAATCAGAAAAGCCAATAACTGATCATGAAAAAAGCAAACAGTAAAAAGGACAAAAATATCTTATGTTGAGTTCTGACAGCATGAAATGCCTGGCTAAGATGTACAATTCTAGCCTGAGATTGTCAGGGGCGGGGAGGGGGGAGAAGTACGTTTAGACCAGTGGCAAGTCAAGTAGTCAGCATTTCAGCTATAAAAATCTCTTTTCAGGAGCTTTATAACTTGGCTGTAAAAAGTGGCTTCAGGCTGCAGCTTGGTGGGTGTTTATAATTCTCTTTTTTAAAAAAAATTAAACAAAAATAGCATTAAGCTTTGTTCTTAAACTAGATAAGAGTGTGTTATGCAGAATAATGGAGACAATGAGCTTTTTCATCAGTTTTAAAATGAATTCTATTAATTTTGTTGTCACTGTTGCAAGAAAATAATTGTTACCTAATAGAAACAGATACTTGGTAGGCTTCCCAAGTCAATGGCATTTGTTTTTATTAGTTTAAATGAAAACGTTTAGGGCAATTGCACTGGAAGCAAGTTACTGTTTGCAGAAATGAGAACTTTCTTTTGTTAGGTTGGTATTTCTTTCACTGATATTGATTACAATCCCCATGGATTTCAGAACTCTGAGTGTGTGTTCTGCTTCCGGCAGGAGACGGCATCCACAGGGTTAACTCAGACAATTAATGGGAGCTGTCTCCAGGCCCTGGCTATTCCAGGACACAGTGAGTGAGTGAGTAAGTGAGTGAGTGAGTGACAGACAGACAGACAGACAGACAGACAGCACATCTAATTCTCAATGTAACCCCACGTGTGGATACTTAAATCCAGAAACTGGGGCCATGGACAGACTAGACAGATCTTTCTATAAATCTGAGAATGCCCCAGGTTTGCAGAAAAATCTGAAATCCTTAAAAAAATGGGGAGTTAAAACCCTCCAAAATGATCGAAGCAGTGTTTGTGGCTGAAATGGATTCTTTCAGTAGCCAGTGCTAGGCAACCACAACATTATTGCCAGCCTTCAAGGCTTAGTTTCTCTAAGTAAGGGGCAGGATAAGGGGGCAGGACTAAGGATTTTGGCCTTTGGCCTTTGGGGGAGGACTCATCAGGGCCAGGCCTGGCAGCAACCACTGGAAGACTTGCTACCACACAAGTCCCATAAGTCATCCAGGCCCAGCTGCTTGCAACTACTCAACAGCAGCCACTCATCGAAAACCAGTGTGGTATAGTGGTTAGAGTTTCAGACTAGGATCTGGGAGGCCCAGGTTTGAATCCCCCCTCTGCTGTGGAATTCCTCTATGTGAGATTGGGTCAGTGACATGCTCTCAGCCTAACTTACCTTACACAGCCATTGTGAGGATAAAATGGAGGAGAGGAGAATGATGTAAGCTGCTTTGAGTCCCGTTTTGGGAGAAAGGTGGGTTATAAATGAAATAAATAATACGTGTCGCTGAAGATGGGGACAGATAAAAGGTGGGTGGGCGGGAGAGAACGATGCAGAGAATGTTGAAGATACGAGGCTGCCAGGAGAAGAGAAAGGCAAAATAATGTGGGGAAAGGATACCGGGAAAGTGAGGTATCCCCTGCAGGACCTTGCAGGTTCCCCACCATACAATTAGGCTCAGCCGTGACGGGCAACTAGCATCACTCAACTTGGCCAGTTTCCCTGGGAGAGGCTGCCAGAGGTGAGAGGAAGTTGAGTACAGGGGAACAGATAAAGGTAGGGTGGCTAGTGGGTGGAGATGAGAGGATGAAGCAGGAAAAGAGGAGAAGCTTCAGGGGCTTTCAGGAAAGGGAAAGAGCAAATAGTGCGGGAGTGGGAAATTAGATGCCCCCACAAGTCTCCTGTGTGTATTTAAATAAAATTAGAGCGCTGCTTAAATAGAGTTTTCTGTTTGTACATGTATGAGTGCATGTGTGTGTGAAAGAGAGAGAGAGGAGAGAGAGTTTGTTTAAGCAGAGTTCCGTTTTCCAGAATGGTCTGTTGATCTTGAAAATTATCTTTATGCCAATTCTGTTTTCACCTCAATCAAGTGCAGGTTCTGGCAATCAACTCTTCCCTTTTTTGGTCAGCATTATGCAAGGACGCTTAAAAGAATATGGCTGCACATAGCTGTATAAATCCCATGCATCAACGGATGGCCCAACAGGGCATTGAGAGGGGTACATGGGAAGCGACAGAGTTGCCATCTCACACATTATGAAGAGACACACCCAGATTGGCCACCAAGTAGTCTCTCAAGGGTACTGCAGCCAATCCCTGAAGAGTATGCCATGGTTAGAAATGCGTATCTCACATTTACACTTTCCATTTTGTATCTTAGGTATACATTTAAATGTGTAATGTGTAAGATGTAAATTTTAAGAATAATGTGGCTACTAAAGTCCAAATTGCATGGAATTTTACCAAGTCCATTGCAATGAATTGTTCTTGGGGTGCGGTATTAAGGTGGTGCTAAGAAGCAGTGATTTAAGGAGATATCCTAAGCAAATCTATTTGGAAACAAGTCCCCATTTTATTCAATGGAGTTTTAGTCCCTGAAAAAGCATTTGGGGTATGCAGCCTTACAGTGCAGTCCTAAGCAAAGTTACCGTCCTCTAAATCCATTGAAGGCAATGGGCTTAAAAGGGTGTAACCTCTTATGAGGATTGCACTGTTAATGTGCTCCAAACAATCCCATTTGCTGCATTTACTGTGACTTTAGATCAGGTCTGTCTCATATCCAGAGCTGGATCTAGAGTTGCCAGCACCCGGGGCACCCCAAGTCCAGCGGTGCCCCTGCCCCCACACATGCGTGAAGCATGTGTGCAGTCCCAGGAGTCCATGATGATGTCACTTCCGTGACATCATCACATAGGGCACCCCCCAGGAGTGTGCCACCTACATTGCCGCTGCAGGGCCGGGAGTGTGTGTTCCCAGCCAGCCGCCGCTCAGCACCCTCTGTTTGTCAGCGCCAGGGGCAGGCGACCCCCCTGCCCCCTCCATAGATCCAGCCCTGCTCATATTTAGTGAATTACTGTAGTCTTACAAAAAAAAGGGGTGACCATTCTCTGAATAATGAAAAAGTCATTTAAGCCTTATCACTAGGCGGAGTTAGAGTAGTAGGATTTAATTGTATATGGCCAAAGGCCGTCACAATACAAAGTTAACACTAGGCGGAGTTAGTAAAAAAAAAAGTAGGTTTCGCTTTGCTAACAATTTAGTCCAGCGTAAGAATGCATCTCTGCTTAGCATTACGTGGAACAAGACAAGGCACTTAACCAAACCGATTTGTTTGCTCTTTACCACCTTAGCTTCACTGTTGCTTCAGCAGATTTTCTTCTCAGGTAATGCAGCACTTAACAGAATTCTTGAAGATCTTTAGCAAATAGATTGGAATGTCCAAATCCTGATATCCTCATTTCTTCCTAACCCTGAGAAGTTAAACTTAATTTACAAAGGGATGACATGTATCATAATCAGAGTACTCTAAAAGAAAAAAGAAGAAACTGTCGACTTTGTATTGTCCCTTGATGATTAGCTAATAATATATCACACGTTTTCAGCCAAAACTGCAGAAATCCGGGGTATGGCTAAGTAGATGCACGTCAGCTTCATGTTCATTTTTGCAAAGATGAATTAGACACATTAAACAAATTAGGCAAATTATACATATTAAGATGAGTTGTTTGATCTTGAGCTAAATGAAGGCAAATCAATTATTGCAAATTAAGCAATTATAAATTGGAGGCAATGTAAAAGTTTGCCTCTCCTTGGTTTAGAAACAGCTATACCATTTCAGACCTGAAAAGAGAGGGCCACCATCAGCTACTGCATATGGGGAACCAGGACAGAATGTTAGGCCCTCCTGAAATAGGATCTGACACACATACTTGGTGTGGCCAGCTGGGCCACCCCATAGGATCTGGATGGTGTGCGCTTCTGCCACCCCAACCAGAAGTAAACAGTGGCACACCACAGCCAACAGGGGCAAGTTCTATCCTGGCCACTATGGTCATCAAAGGTCAGCAAGGGGAGGGGAGGGGAGCAGCTGAGGAGGATGGGGGAGGCCCTGGAGCTCCAACAGCAAAAGAGGTCGGGGACAGGAGAGCCTGACATGGTGCCAGACAAGCCTAGGGAATAGGCAGCCCAGTAGAATACTCTGAGGGCTCAGGCCAAGGGAATCCTTGGAGAGACCCTCACAGACCAGGTAATCCCCAAGAGACCTACAGGGAGGGAACAGCAGCCACAAACCCAGGAGAGGCCACAGAAGCCAGGAAAGCCCTGGCTGGGAGAAGAGGCCCCGGAGGGGATTCCAGACAGATTAGGGTTGCCGGCACAAATAAAAGTATACAAGACTGGCAACTGGTGGGAGAGCCAGTTTGGTGTAGTGGTTAAGAGTGGCAGGACTCTAATCTGGAGAGCCAGGTTTGATTCCCCACTCCTCTGCTTGAAGCCAGCTGGGTGACCTTGGGTCAGTCACAGCTCTTCAGAGCTCTCTCAGCCCCATCCACCTCACAGGGTGATTGTTGTGAGGATAATAATAACACACTTTGTAAACCACTCTGAGTGGGCATTAAGTTGTCCTGAAGGGTGGTATATAAATTGAATGGCGTTGCTGTTGCTGCTGCTGCTGCTGTTGTCTAGTTGGAGGGGTTCTCTCTGGTAATGTAATGACATCTGAAACAACTTGCTGGCATCACTTCTGTACATATCGGGAGTGACATCAGTGCATTTGGAACGCTGTCGATCCTTCCCATTCCCCCAGCATTTTCCTCCCACCATTCAGCTGAGGTGCAGAAGGAAGTGCCTGCTGGGGGGGGGCGGGATCACCCACCACCAGCAGGGACCTGGCAAGCCTGGGCATAGTGAGGAGACTGGATACCGGAGAAGGGGAAGGCACCAAGGTGGGGGGGGGGTCTACTTGGTGCTTTAAAGGAAAAAGGGACAGTCTGAGAAAGAACCAATGGGAACTGGCCCCAAGATGTGTGACGAATGGCTTCTTGGAACTGGAGGGGTTGGAGAGAACTGCCTTACCTGCTTTATACCCCTGCCTGGAAAGAAACATTTGGCAGGAAACAGCCTAATAGCCCTATTTATTTTTAATCAAGAGTAAAGTCCACTAATTTCAGTGACTTTATGCCAAAACAAGTGCATGGAGAATTAACACACAAGAAGTGTTAAAAATAATACATGTATTTATTTAAATTTATTATTTATTTATACCTTGCCTTTCTCCTCTATGGGAACTCAAAGCTGCTTTCATCATTTTCTCACTTCCAGTCCACCCTCACAACAACCTTGTGAGGTAGGTTGGGCTGGGCATATGTACCTGACCCAGGTCCCCCAGGGAGCTTCCATGGCAGAGTGAGGATTCAAACCTGGGTCTCCCAGATCCTAGTCCTGCACTCTGACCACTACACCACGCTGGATCTCTTTGTTAAAACATAACAAAAGAAACACCCTGCTGGATCTTATTGGTGGTCGCTCCAGTCTGGCATCCATAGAGGGTCAACAAATGTGCCAGAGAGCCTAAGGCCTTCCCTTGATGTTGCCTCCTAGCACTGGTAGTCAGAGGAGATTTCTTGTTTCTGCACATGGAGGTTCCCTTTCGTCACCATGACTTATTGCACAGTAGCATAAACAGAGGCCGCTTCCACATGCTCCAATTTGGGGGGGGGGGGTCCTGTCCCAAAGCTGCATCTTCTCGATCAGCTTTGAAAACTCACCTTCCACATGCATCGTCCTCATGCGTGTTTTGTGGGTGTTTGTCGCAGGGAAAAAAAGGTCGCAAAACAGAAAGTGCATTCAATGTCACAAATGACATTGGTGCGTTCCCACCCAACTTGCCTTTTTTTTTTAGCACATGCAGGATTGCACCATACCATTTTCCTGTCTTTCAGCTTCCATAGAAACTGGGCATGCGTAGTACTCCATTCTCTACCATTGATTTCCCACTCAAAGTTTTAAATGCAAAAGTGTTTAATAAATATGCAAACAGTAGAGTAGCGTGATCACGCGATTTCATATCCTACTACATAAAAGGCAAACTATGTTCCCTAGCCCTAACTCCTTATCCCCGCTGAGGTACAGTATGCAGGGACAAGAAACAAATAAGGGGCAAAACGTTTTCCCTCTCCGCTGCCTCCTTGGCGCCTCCAGAAGCCTGGAAGAGCTCAGTATGGGCTGTGGGAAGGCTCAGCGCAGCAGCGAGGCCATCCCAAGATCCCAGAGCAGCAGGGGTGTGGTTCCCTGCTGCCTCGGTGGGGCGTTCGGGGGGGGGGGCTGCACACAAGCCAAGCAGCAGCTGAGGGGTCAGAGGAGGAGAGAGCCCCTGCTGTCTTCCCTGATCCCCCCCTTGACTGATGTCGCGGGGTGAGGCATGGGGCAGGAGAAAGCGCTGCTAGGGGCTGTTGTATTTTCCCAAACAATGGGCTTTATTGCTAGTTTGAAATAAAATCAGAAATGGCATTCCATTCCCAATGTTGTTCCTAGACTGATAGTCTGATTGCTGAGTGATCCAATGTAGCAAGCACTGCAGTATGATTCCCTTTGTATACATAGATATCGTAATAGCGCAAGGACTGTTAAAAAAAGTAAAAAGGGGGGGAGGAACTATATGATCGCGCATGCAAGCCAGATACATGTGTTAGAGGGGAAATATCAAGTGGAGGGGTTGGATATTTGTGGGAGGGCACTTTAAAAGCACAAAAAACCCTCCAGATGCATTGATACGGTAGATAATCGCGCAAAAAAAATGGCTTAAAAAAACAAAAACGGAACAAAACAGGTTTCACAAAAAACGCTTAAAAACCAGGATCATCACAACCCGCTTGCGCATGGGAAACAATGACGTATGTAATGAGTGAGATAACCCGCCAAAGTTCCGTTAGCGGGCCATCTCATTAAGGACGTGTGGAAACGGCCATAGTCATGACTTATTCTGAGAGTAAGCTTTTCACCAGACAATGAGGGGAAATATGTGTGTGTGACTGATTTGAAAATAGCTGTCTCCAGCTATTTGATAGTAGCTGTTATCAAAAAGTTACTTAAACACAAGAGTCCAACCCGTCAACCATTTGGGGCTGTAATAATATGCAAGTTTAATTTCAAGTAAGTCCCTCTGAACTCAGAGGAACTGATTTAGAAGGAGGTGGGCACTCGCTCAGAGGGCTTTCCTGCCTACCCTCTTCAGAAACCTGATTCAAGGCAGGTCCACAAAAAAACAGTGGTTAACAATCTATCTTTCTTTCTTTCTCTTCCTCCCTCCCTCCCTCCCTTCCTTTTGCGTTTCAACTACAGCAGCTGAAGTCTGCCTCGAAGCCCTGCCTATAATTCCATATACGTGTTAGGGCTGACACGCTTCGCATGGTTGCAGTGGAAGGAAGATACCGTGCTTACCCTGAAGGAAGAGGGCCCTGAATGTAAGGCGATTTCATCCTTTAAAAAGGTTACACCCAAAAGGTTTTGTATTACTGTACGTAACTGTAATTTAAGAAATCCCCCTCTTTTGACTGCACGTATGGGAAAAACTCTTGTCTTCCTTTATGGTAAATAGGGTACTTGGCACATGATCAGAGACAACCTTGTCTTGCACAGTATTTCATATGTTCCAGTGCCTAAGTCTCATCACAAGTTAAGCCTTACAAATGGTGCACTAAGGAGCTTTTCGTCCATTGCTTCAAGAGTAAAAAAGTAAAGGTAGTCCCCTGTGCAAGCACCGAGTTATTACTGACCCATGGGGGGATGTCGCATCACGACATTTTCTTGGCAGACTTTTTTTTTTTAACAGGGTGGTTTGCCATTGCCTTCCTCAGTCATCTACACTTTACCCCCAGGAAACTGGGTACTCATTTTACCGACCTCGGAAGGATGGAAGGCTGAGTCAACCTTGAGCCGGCTACCTGAACCCGGCTTCCACCGGGATCGAACTCAGGTCATGTACAGATCTTGGGCTGCAGTACTGCAGCTTACCACTCTGCGCCACGGGGCTCCTTGCTTCAAGAGTATAGCTCTGTTATCCCAGGAACCTGAATCTCCCTATTTCAGTCCGCATCAGAAGGAGTAATTCATTTCAAGTGCTTGAGTGTATGGGAAAAAAACATGCCCCACAGAGTACTGAACAGCTTTTTCTTTTCTCCGTTTGAATCAAGCTGAGGTCCGTTTCAGACATATGAACCTGACTGTGTTGTATACAAATGTGGCTTTATGACACTTTAGGGCAGTAATCCTTATCTGGGAGTAAGCCACATCAATGGTAGTTACTTCTGGGTGAATGGATATAGGATTGCTGTTGTCAGTCCTTGACAGGTAGAATCCCCAAGTTCTCCACAGCAAACACACAGGTGCTTTGGTTGAAGTAACTTTATTAGAGATCCATCAAGTTCAAGGTGCTTGGACAGCTGAATTGGCAGAAGTGACGTACATGGGGTTGGTGATGTTAGTTATAGGGAAAGTTCCCGCCATCAGGATAAGGGCCGTTAAGGTTTGGGGTGTGAGAGAGCCAGGATTAGTGAAAGGGAGAAGCTAGGTTTAGGCTAGACAGAACAAAGAATGAAATCATCTCAGTTCCCAAGAAGGATACATTTCAAGCTGGCCACAGCCAGCCTTCAAGGACACTTGCTGGAGGCACAACCTACTGCCTTAACATCAATAAGAAACTTCTCATGCCCTCAGAGGACCAGTACATAACACAGAATACATTCATGGCAGATATGCAGGCAGGCATATATGACAGCTGTCTGTTTGACTCCCTTCCTGCCTCTTACCAAGCAACCTGGGAACTATAGTGTTGAGGATACCCTGTTAGTGATGGGGGGGGGTCCTACCCCTCTCCCCCAACTGCAATTCTCAGGGCTTCTTGAGAAAAGGGAATAAGCCAACTTAATGTGGATCTGTTCACCTTGTATATGTATCTCTTTCCAGTACTGTGTGTGTTGAAAGGTTGGCAGGTGTAGTCATGAAAATACCATGTATTTATTTCCAGTCCAAGCCAATTTTGCTCTGTTCACTTTTACACTGGCATGATATTTCAGGTATGCTGTTCAAATACAGGCAGCCTTCATTCCCTCCTGGACTTCCTATTCATGGTTGTTGCGTTTCAGAGCAATCACTAGGAAAATCATCGGCTTCCCTAAAACATTAGCGGATGCACAAAGACCTTGGAATGTCTGGGCAACACCGGCAGTCAGATGAATGGTGAAATAGCATTGCAGCTCTTTCCCTTGTTGTGAGCAAGGAGGCAAGGCAATTTGACGGCTTTTTGCTTTGACCTCTCTGATGTTTGGAGGACCTGTTGAAAGAATGAAAGGATACGGATATTTCAGAGGAGCCCAGAGAGAGAGAAAGCTAAAGCTCCTCATTTTCCGAAGATGCCAGAAACGGCAGCACATTCTGTTCATGGCTGTTATGCAAACCGGGGTTTTACTTTATTTTGTACTGATTTTCATTCTGAATATTTGGAGTCTTCTTATTTTTAACCCTTCAACAAATTTAAATCCTTCCTTTCCAATGCTATCCTAAGCAAATCTACTCAGAATGCTATTCGGGTGTGTTCAGTGGGCTTACTCCCGGGAAAATATTTTTAGGATTGCACTGTTAGTGTGACAGATTCCCCTGGCCCCTTTCATTGACATTGCTGGTGCCTCTCTTTTGTTGGCAATCATAGGACAGTCAATGTATCCATTTCAGCAAAATGTGCCTGGTGGTAATTTTTGTTCCTGCAATTCGATCTCATTGCAACATCAATCGGGGTTAAATTTCAATGGCGGTTTGTTAGGAAAGTGTAATGAAGATTCAGAATGGCAGTAAGTTCATTCATCCAGAGTCAGCGGAGAATGTAGGATCTAGTATGTCACTTTAAATGACTGTGCACCAGGGTTTGTTTGCACACATTGAATTAGTGGAGTAGCAGAGTTTGATCACAGCTCAATTGGAAGCGCGTTCTTTAAAGATAGTTTCAGGTAGGGAGCCATGTTGGTCTGTTGAAGAAGAGAAAGATTTGGGTCCAGTATCCCCTTAAGGACCGAGGGGCTACCGGACCCGCATTTTTTAAATTATTACTTCTTGCACCTGTAAAATCATTTGTTTTTACAATTTGGATCATAACGTTCTTTGCAAATCGGGTCTTTTTAGTGAGAGTTACAAATAAAAGCTATGTCCTGTTCTACAACAGTGTTTTTCAGTGCAGACTATTTAATTTTCTTGCTTTTGAACCCATACAGGCTGACGTGTATGCATAACCCTACCCAAATGAAGGTGCTGAAGATAAAACCACATGTTAACACTACAAGCCCTTGTAAGCCCTTAAGTGGTTGGGTTGCAAATCAGCAGCCTGCTGGTTCAGATACCACTACTGCCATGAGGTCAGAAGGTGGCCTTGGGTAAGCCACTCCTCTCAGCCCCAACTCCCCAGCTGTATCATGGGGATGATAATAACAACACTGACTTTGTCCACCACTCTGAGTGAGGCACTAATCTGTCTAGAAGAGGGGTATATAAGTGTAGTTATTATTACCTCTACTACATATTGGTGGAGGGGTTGCTTGCTAGGGAATTTCATGTTCTATGTGTGTGTGTTTCTGTCTCTCTCTCCTGGAATATATTTTGAAGTTGGCTGTGGAAGCCATGATGTCTTTGGCAGGAAATGGCACTTTTTGAAGGAAGATCATTCAAGTGAACTGGTTTGGCCTACAGTCATGACATAGTGCCTCAGTCATGACTTTTATAAAAGGCAGGGAAGTGCCTCATCAGATTCTGGGAATTGTAACAGAGAGAAAGAGAGAGAGAGACTGAGACTGAGACTTTCTGTCTCTGTCTCTGTCTCTCTCGCTCTCCCTCTCTCTCATGGGCACCTATCCACTGGCAACCTTGATATCACCTTGAGATTAGTTACATAGTCCACCCCCTCTCCCTCCCATACAGTCAGCATTTTTAGAACTTCTAAAAATTTCATTTCATTTATTTTTAAGAGGCTTCACTTATACTGCTCCAGTGGTACAATAAAATGAAATTTTAAATACTGGCAGTGTTATTTTCTCCTGTAGCATTGTCCTACCAGTTGCTAGGCTATTTTTCCTTCATGAAGAAAGCAAGTATTCTCTTGGCATCACCTCTTTCCCCCTCCCCCCAGCCTGTAATGAGATAACATAGAATTGTTGTAAGGCCTGCTGAGACTGATTGGTTTACTTCATTTATTCCTCACTTTTCTTTCTGATGAGGGCCTAAAGTAGCTACAACATTCTCCACGCTGACATTCTTGAAAACAGCAACCCTGTGAAGTAGGTTAGGCTGAGAATGTGTGACTGGCCCAAGGTCACTCAGCAAGCGTCCATACTAGAGTGAGGATTTGAACCTGGGTCTCCCAGAACACATCTCCCTTAGAAATGCAAAAATAGAAAAGAGTCCAGTAGCACCTTTAAGACTAACCAATTTTACCGTAGCATAAGCTTTCGAGAATCACAGTTCTCTTCTTCAGATGCATGGAAGGTAAGAAGAAACAGTACTCCCCCTCCCCTCGCCACCTATATATCTGACCAGTTTCTTCTTACCCTCCATGCAGCTGACGAAGAGAACTGTGATTCTCGAAAGCTTATGCTACAGTAAAATTGGTTAGTCGTAAAGGTGCCACTGGACACTTTTCTATTTTTGCTACTACAAACTAACACGGCTAACTCCTCTGGATTTAGAAATGCAATAACCCTTGGAATCTATTTAGCAGATACTATAGAGTCTCAACTATATAAAGGGTTATTGAATCCATTGTTGTGTGAACCAAATAGCCACTGGCTACTTTCTAATCATGCAATCTGTATTGTGCAAGACATCAAGGTACAACCCTGGCTCAAAGTTGTGACATGGACAATGACCACCATTACAGCCAGTTTCACTATTCAGAATTTTTTCACTCAGTCTTTTGAGCATATTGTGTCTATGTTGTGAGGGTTTCCAAAAACATCACTGATGCAAAATGATGATGATGATAACAACATTTGATTTATATACCACCCTTCAAGACAATTTAACACCTACTCAGAACAGTTGGCAAAGTATGTTATTATTATCCCCACAACAACCCCCCTGTGAGATGGGTGGGGCTGAGAGAGCTCTAAGGGAGCTGTGACTAGCCCAAGGTCACCCAGCTGGCTTCAAGTGGAGGAGTGAGGAATCAAACCCAGTTCTCCAGATTAGAGTCCCGGCACTCATAACCACTACACCAAACTGGCTCTCCCATGAGAGAGCCCACAGTTCAGTAATAAGGAACTCTCTTGACATAATATATCCTCATAGTCAATCCCAACATTTATATCCCTCTTGAACCCAAAGTGACTTACAACCATTTTAAAAATTACTATGAAGATTTTTTAAAAAGCATAATAAATCCCAAAACCCTAATAAAGAGAAGCAAAAAGACCAAGAGTGACTAAAATCAGAAAGGAGAAGGACTGTGTTAATTATCTGGGGGAAATAGCTCTTCCCAGTTGGAGCAGCCATAAATGGACACATGAAGCTACTTTTCATAGAGTCCGATCACTGGCCTATCTGTGTCGCCTACTCTGATTAGCAGCAGCTCTTTAAGGTCTCAAGGAGGTCTTTCACATCACCTATTGCCTGACTTTTTAAACTGGAGATGTTGGGAATTAAACCTGGAACCTTCTGCGTGCCAAGCAGATGTTCCACCACTGAGCCACAGTCTCTCCAAATATTGAGCTAGAGGGACCAACTGCCTGGCTCAGTATAAGACAGCTTCATAATTCATAATATAATATATTAGAACTTAAATTAATGTAAAGCGTTAAAGCTGGTATCCAGCCATATATCTTGTTTGCTCATATATCTGGTGCCTTACAATATGAGTCATACAACAGTCTCCATCCAGTTTCCTCCCCTGCCCCCTCGCCCAGCTCCCTTTCTAGTTTGCTTATAATGAGCACAAGCTGAGTTACACAAAGCGTCATAAATCTAATGCCATTTATAATTAGGCCAATTTATACTATACTCTCTGGTGCATGCTCCTATTATATTTATAGCCAAAGACACACATGCAGATGCATTGATAAAGATAACACAATCCGGATTATTGATATTCGTGAAATATAATCCAATTCCTGGAAAATGGCATTGGCCAAGAGCCAGCTGAAGATCATTTAACTGTTTTGGCTGTTTCCTGTAACTTTCCTCATCCCCTCGCAATTTTAGAAGGCGGCTTTAAGTTGAACTTCTGCTTGCTTTCAACGATTAACCTGCAATAAACGGCGGCAGCCTGTGAAGAGAGACCAAAGCTTCAGAGCCAGAATGCAGAAAGAGAATAGAAGACACTCTGTGGACCAAACAATATCTCCCTTGTGAGGCTTCATTTAAGATCACTCTTTTGAAAGTTGTTTGAAAATGCCTCTGCTTTGTAGAAAACAGAATTTGGCTTCAAATTGCGAGGATGTGACTTTCAGAAAAGACCTTTCTGTAAATGGTCAAGATTCATGCAAATAATAAACACAGGTAACAACCTCCATCACATTCTTTTTACAAAATTACAGTATAATGCTCTCCCTCTGCCCTCCTGTTTGAAAACTAAAACAGTTACATGTTTATTTGTGCTGTTGGGCCAGGAATATTATTCTTAAGCAAGAGATAAAGCAAGAGATAAAGCAGATAGTTGGGAAACAGTATCCACAGATGTACGGATGACAGATCTTTATAGAATAGTGTTAGAATGCCAGGTCTTATTACAGAACAGTGGGAGGCCCTGTACACTAGGTATCAACTCTATGGGGACCAGGGCACTTAAAACGAGATGAAAAAATGCTATTTGAAAAACCCCTCATGGGCAGCCTTCAAAGGCACAGACAGGTTCTGACTGGATTAACATTTATTGACTGTTTAAGCCTGCTTTTTGTGCTTGAGGACAGAGATACACGAGTTTAATTGCAGAGGTTTGTTCTGCCAACTGATCACCAGAGTGGCAACCAAGGCTTTACTAATCGCTTCTTCATTAAAGAAAAGTCTCTATTACAAAACAAATTGTGCATGCAGTGATCCCATTCCCCAACCTGCAGGCCCAATGGCATTACAGCAAAGTTAAAGCTGTTAGAAGTACTGAGGGGGGGAAAAAAAAACTTATTAAGGTTTTGCGCTGAGGTAGCACTTTTGTATTGATTTTACAATACACAGGTATTATGATTTATGGAGTGCTAGTGTCACTCTAACAAGCTGAAGGACACACAATATCATCTCCAACATCATTAAAATTCAGAAGCCTCGAGAACAAACTCATCAACCACAGTGCATTGTCACAGGCTATAGAGCTACACTAGAGTTTTAAGTTGTCTTAAAGCTTTGGGACAGTTGCCTCTTCTGGCAGTTTAAAGTAAAATATACCAACTGAGTACCTAGCTGGATATGTTTAGAAAATCTTATCTGAAAAGTCTAAGACGTCTAACAAAATGTCAGTGGACACTGACTTAGCTTCATTAAAAGATTTCCATCCAAGATCTGCCTATAAATGCTGCATTTGGGATAATACATTGTACTTGCAAAAATAACCTATTATTCTTTGATCTCATCGTCTGTTAAATAGAAAGCAGGATACCATTTCCTTACATCCAAGATCTCAAGTCTCTAATTAGATATTACAGGCCCCAAACCACTTTTTAACCAATAATTTTATTTTTTGTTCACTTACATACAACAAATGTGCAAATCAACAGAGTAAATTAAAAAACACTAAAATTGTCAATGTGTGTGTGCGCGTGCATGTACAAGCACTGTTTTGAATATTATGGAAATTAGCTTTGTCCTTCAATACTGTAAATATAAGGAAGAGTAAAAAAACTTGGGAAAGAGGAGGGGAAGGAATAGTACGAGAGATTCATTCTATAGTAGGTTGAACATAAGGTGGTCCGGCAGCTGGGTTGAATTTTTTTGTAGACATTGCAATCAGAACATTGTGATTATCTGCCATTGAAACAAATTGAATGGATTGGTCATGATGACTTATTTGAGTCCTATTGTTTTCAATTGAATGCACAGCTCAAATACACAGAAGTGTTCCATGAGACTTACTCCCATTGAAGTGTGCATTCTGTGGACTAACTCTAGTTCCATGAGGCATTCCTCCCACAACATTTCTTAACCTTTCTGAAGAAAGATTAAGGATTCCCTGGAGTGGGGCAATATTTAGAGGGCTTTAAAAAAAAAAAGACAAATGTGTGAAACACTTTTAGATCATATATATATATATATATATATATATATATATATATATATATATATATATATATACATATATACATATATACATATATACATATATACACGCAGACATCAAATACGGGGAGGGGAAAGTTATCATGTTGATCTTCATTTTACACTTAGAAAGTGTTACGTGAAAACTGTTCCTAGTCTCTTTACTTTACTAAATGTTTTACTAGTCTCTTTGCTTTACTAAATGCAAGATATGACACAGTCTTCTGAAAATAACATCATGTGTAGTGCACTTCTTAAAAAACACCCTTATGCACTTCCTCACTTTCTCTCTCTGTTTCTTTTCACAGTTTATACTGTAAATAATCATGAGTGAATTGTCTATATAAATAGTTCTGTGATACACTGGAGACCCCTATTGGTGAGTTTTTGACAGTAACTATAGGAAGAACCGCTTGATATGAATTCGAGAAAAAGTCTCCGAATGGCTTGTACCCTTAAACAATCTGAATATATTAAAATAGAAAGCACCATCATTTGGTCCATTAATATAAATTGCCCGTGATGACATTTGCAAAGTGCCCATAGATGCTGTCTTTTTTCTTTAAAATGCCTTGTATTGAAAACAGAAAAACAGTGTAACCAAAGGCTCGGCATTCAATGATGTTAATCGTAGTATTTAAAAATACATATATTAAGCATTATGGATAAAAATATGACTGGCCTATAATAGTCCACCTTCCTAAATGACTTTGTGCCTTCGTTCAAGTTATTTGCAATGTCCCAGGGAATGCTAGGGTACCACTTCTGGATTATGCACAATATCATGTGACCCAAGAGTGGCACTATAGCATCCTCCAGGATATGGCAAGGGACATTGGAGGGTGTCCCTTGTGACTAAAAGAATGAGCTGTGACCTGGCTGGTCTCTCTATATCTCTCTAAATTTTTTCCCCAAAATCTTATTCATACGTCATTGGATATATAGATAAGATTAGCCTTGTGCCTTGAGTCTCTGTGCATGGAAGGAGCACAGGCCTGAGCGTGCTGGCCCCACCCCTGTGCAGTCACTGCAGTATCTCCATAGTGTGAACATGCAGAGGAAGTGCCCATGCATATCTCCCCAGTGCTCCTTTCTGATTGTTGCTGATCACATGGTGTGGGTGTGCGGACCTGGGCACTTCTTCCACAAGTTCACATTGTGCAGATGATTGTGCAGTGAGAGGCAGGGGACAGGGCCAGCATGCTTGTGCCTACTCTCCCTTCTTGCATGGTGAATCAGTATACAGATGGGTCATTTGCGCAGGACTAGTCTAGGAGGTGCTGTAGTGCTATAGAGTAATGATAGTTCAACAGTTTGTGAATATAGCCAGAGTGGCCATAGATCATTCTCTCTCAGCCGGAACTCTCCCCCAAAGCCTTAATTCCCCTGCCTGGAATAGGGCAGAATTCTTCAACCTTTCCAGGCTCAGAACCCACCTTTAATCCCTAGATAGCAGCACATAATCCACTGCGTTGAAAGATGGGGTGAAAATTAATCAGATAATGTATAAAAGAGTAATCTATGGTATAAATGCTATATAAATATGCTGTATCATTATAGCTCTCTAACATTATACCAATGCATCTATCAGGTTTTCTGAATTCCAAGCTTTCATTTTTAAATAAAAAATAAGTTTCTAGCCCCTTTTGTTGTGGAGGTATGCCTTTCCCCTTTTATCTCCACAACGAAAGTGGCCAGAGTCTCTGTTACGTAAAAGCTGGATATCCAGAGAAACTGATACTCATATTGTTCATTTGTTTGTTCATTTGTTTCACATATGGCTAAGCTTTTTTGTTGTGACTCAAGGCAGATTACAAAATATAAAAAACAATTCAATCAGACAGCATAAGACATCTAATAGATATTCAATTGCTGATTTTTTTAAAAAACTGGAAAAGCCCCAGTGGCATAGGGTGTGTAGAGGAATGGCCACTGCCAAGAGCCAGGGCAAGGAAAATTTAGGGAAGCCTGCCATACGGAAGCCACAGCAGTGGGGGGAACCGCAGAAGCCTAACCCCATGTGGAAAGCCTAAAAGAACTGATATTCCGGCTTCTGCACCAGTTATAAAGTATTTCTAACATACTATTTAAACTTTTCCTATATAAAACAGAATATGAGTTCCATGAAGCAGAAGCTTTGGGCCAAGTTCTAGCACCATCTGGCATCCCTAAACCCATTGATTTAAATGGGTTTCAGAGTATTTGATTTCATGCTGGATATTTTAAGAAATAAGACCCCCGTGGTGCAGAGTGGTAAGCTGTAGTACTGCATTCCAAGCTCTGCTTATAACCTGGGCCAATTCCACATGGCTTACCTGAAGCCAGGACGTTGCGGAACATTGCAGATCATACTGGAAAAAACGCGGAAGATCGCATTTCCTTGCGCGAGTTTTGCACGATGTCGCACAAAACTCGTGTGAGGAAATGCGATCTTCTGTGTTTTTTCCAGCATGATCTACAACATCCTGGCTTCAGGTAAGCCATGTGGAATCAGCCGTGAGTTCGATCCTAGTGGAAACCAGGTTCAGGTAGCTAGCTCAAGGATGACTCAGCCTTCCATCCTTCCAAGGTCATTAAAATGAGAACCCAGGTTCCTGAGGGTAAAGTGTAGATGACTGGGGAAGGCAATGGCAAACCACCCCGTAAAAAGTCTGCCAAGAAAACGTCACGATGCAATGTCCCCCCCCCCCCCAAATTGGGTCAGTAATGACTTGGTGCTTGCACAGGGGACTACCTTTACCTTTTATTTTAAGAAATAACAGGCTATGTGGGGACTTTTGTGGCCACAAAAAAAAATCCTGTAACAAAATATTGTTTATTTTATTGTATATGTATCTATCTTCCCATACAACTAAATATATACCTCTGTACACCTCTGCAGATTATAAGACATGTGAAAGAACGAACAATCAAAACAAGCTTTTAAAAATACATATTATAAAAACAATTAAAAAGAACAATTAAGCATGTAGACAAATGGACACATAGATAATTAGACAAAACACATACAGGAAAGAGGGCCAGTGAGGGAATGCCAAATGAAACAGAGAGGACATCACCTGCTGGCAAAAGTTAGTGATTGAGAGGGAAAGACAAATCTTGTGTAGAGCATTCTATAATTTTGGTGCTATGACCAAGAAGGTCTTTTCTCACCCATCTAGCCTCAGACAATGAGGTTATCCCAAGAAGGGCCCTGAAGATGACTGTAGTGGCCAAGTAGGTTCATATGAGAGTAGGGTATGTTCAACCCAAGCCATATGATGGGCATACTGTAGCATTTGTCTAAAGCCAAATTTTAGGCTTGGCTCTGAAGGCTGAGCTAAGAAAGAGCCCCAATGACCTTGTCTTGTGATAATCGTTTTATTTTTATTTTTTTTTGTTTAAATCTGAGTTTTTATGCAGTGCTACCTGCATGGAGTGTTCAGAGATTTTAGTACAAATGTTAAATGAGCAAAAAAACAAAACGGTCTGTGAGTTGTCTATAGCTAACTTATAGTGTGACTATGCACTCTGCATTTGATTTCCACCATAGCCTAAGTTGAATAAAATTATCAGATGAGGGCCGTTTCCACATGGCTTACCTTATTCCGGAAAACAGCATCTTCACGCATGAAATCACGCGAGAAGAGGCTGTTATCGTGGAAGACAGTGTCTTCTCGCGTGATTTCACACGATAACAATGTCTTCCTAGTGCGATTTCATGCGTGAAGATGCTATTTTCCGGAAGAAGGTAAGCCGTGTGGAAACGGCCGAGGTCTGGAATACTCTGTATTTTTTCGAGGTGAAGCCTCACCCTTCTTCACTCCCACATACCACAAAGAATAGATCAAAGGTTTCTCCAAAAACTACACGGCAACCCCACTGTACACCTAGTGCCACAAACAATTCCACTGAAAGAGCATCATAAAGTGGTGAGATGACTATGTAATTGTCAAACTGTTTGAGACACACTCATGGAAGCTACTCTGGCCCTTCCTTCTGGACAATTGATCAAACTTGCAAGCTTTAAATATGAGTTACTTGGTTCAGTTTTAGCAAAATTTCTAGCAGCCCAAATCTGTCTATATATACTCAGAAGTAAGTCACGCTAAGTCCAATGGGATTTATAATAACATAATAACAATAACATTTTATTTATATCCTGCCCTTTAGGACAACTTAACACCGACTCAGAGCAGTTGGCAACATGTGTTATTATTATCCTCACAACAATCACCCCATGAGGTGGGTTGGGCTGAGAGAGCTCTGAGAGAGCTGTAACTGACCAACTGGCTTCAAGTGGAGAAGTGGGGAATCAAACCCTGTTCTCCAGATTAAAGTCCTGCCGCTCTTAACCACTACACCAAACTGGTGTACATAAGATTGGAGCCTTAATCATTGTACCAATGTCCTGCAATGAAAAAGCCTAGGCTAGAGTAATATATTTGACCATATGAAATGCACCTCATTGGTACATTTTAGCCCTAAACTGTCAGTGGTTTCCAAAGCCATGGGCATAATACGTCTTGCTACCGCTATTTGAGATCCATTTGACTGAAAAAGGCCACTTGGGGTCCCTTCGACATGCAGTGTATGTGTCTTCCCTCTGAAAATGTCCCCGTCCCTTTGTGTCCCTCATATTCTCCTGAGTGCCTCCTTTGTTTCAATCAGTTCCTCAGCATGGAAGGTTGGTAATTTGAAGCATACTGTTATTGTTAGCATGATATTTGTAAGATGGGCGCCTGCAAAGGGTCATGAGCAGGTTGGTTTGAAACCCCACCGCTCCCCTTTTCCTTTTAACGGACTTTCATCTGCTCTCAACAACTTGTTCCTTCTAGAGCATTTCTAGTCCTCATCATGCTAGTTTTTGGGGGGCGTTTTTCTTTTAGATATTTTCAGAATCCTTCAGGTCCAGTAGCACCTTAAAGTGGTGGTGGAGAGTGCCATCAAGTCATAGCTGACTTATGGTGACACCTACTAACAGCGGTAGTTAGCCATTGCCTGCCTCTGCAACCCCTAGTCTTTGCTGGAAGTCTCCCAGCCAATTTCTAACCAAGGCTGACCTTTAGCTTTCGAGATCTGATGAGATTGGGCTATCCAGGTCAGGGCAGCCCCTTAAAGACCAATTAGATTTCCAGGATATGAGCTTTTAAGAGTCAAAGCTCTCGCAAAAGCTCATATCCGGGAAATCTAGTTCATCTTTAAGGTGCTATTGTACTACAGACCAATATGGCTACCCACCTGAAACTTTCAGAATCCTGTTTTTCCATCTACTTGGGGGTTCCACTGAATAGATAAGAGACCCCAACCATGTCCGGACCACAAATAGTCCAGTTTTGTAACTTCTGATATCTGAACAGAGGACAGCCAATTTTAATTAGATATGATTGTTCTTGTTGATATTGTTGTTTGCTTTTAGATTGCATTTAGGATATGTTCTAAGGGAGTGCCAATCTTGCAATACTTACCATGGCCGCCTTATCGTTTGTCTCCATCACAGGTCAAGTCACAGTGGCACTGGAAAAAGGAGTTCAGGAGCAAGGATAAGCACGTGACAGTTCTAAATGACTTTTTGCTAAGAAGTCGGTCTCACTGAGGTCGGAGAGTTTTCCTTCCTTTAGGATTTCAGCCTAAAGCATTGATTCTATGTTGGGTTCTCAAAAAGGTGGCAGCCCTCGTATCATAATTTACCAATAATGACTGTATAAATTTTCAGCCATGTGTTCTGCATTCCTTACACTTTGCAACACATCTATGAGAGCAGTCAGGCCAAGAGGCTTCATGGTTGGATCAGAATTTGAACCCGAGTAGCCTTCATCCACTACAGCATATTAAACAGCACTTACCTCCTCCTCCCCTCCCGTCTCTATTTTATTTATTCACTGCTGTAACCAGGGCTTTTTTTCGGGGAAAAGAGGTGGTGGAACTCAGTGGGTTGCCCTCGGAGAAAATGGTCACATGGCTGGTGGCCCCACCCCTCTGATCTCCAGACAGAGGGGAGTCGAGACTGCCCTCTGTGCCGCCGAGCGGCACGGAGGGCAATCTCAACTCCCCTCTGTCTGGAGATCAGGGGGGAGGGGCCACCAGCCATGTGACCATTTTCAAGAGGTTCCAGAACTCCGTTCCTCCGCATTCCCCCTGAAAAAAAGCCCTGGCTGTAACTTTTATAGATAAACCAAGAAATGGCTACCCAGTTCCAATTCTTTCCAAGAAACATTTAAGATTATTTGTCTACAAATTCAGATCTTCAGACATGGATTCACAGCAATCACTGTCCTGTTGTTTTACGTTATTGAGATTACACACAAAACCTTGTACACTTCATTAACAGTACACGGCCTTCTGCAGGTGCCACTAGGAATGCCAGGTTTCCATCACCTCCCGGTGGGAGAGGAGTGGTGCCTACCTTTCATCACTTCCTGGATGCTCCTTGCACATGTGCAATGACATCACTTCTGTGAAGTGATATTATCAGGCAGGCGCAGGAGCACATGCATGCATCTAAGCAGGCCTGATTCAGCCCATTGGGGGCCAAAATCAACCCGCTGAGAAGCATGGGAGCACTCTCAGGGGCAGCGTGATGACATCACTCCCAGAGGTGATATTGCACCTCACCAGGAGTGCGCCCAGGAGGCCTGTTCCCCCACCTTTCTCCCCTGCTTGCCAGGTGAGTGGAGGCGGGGCAGTGGGTGGGTGTGACAGATTCCCCCACCCCCACTGGGGGAATGGCGTCCATATGGCATCCCATCTGCAAATGGCATCCCAACTGCAAATGGGCAAAATCAAAAGCTGCTGGCACACGCATATTCTCTGTAGTGACCCTGATCTTATGGAACAGTTTGCCTGAAGAAGTCAGGAAAGCTCCTACTCTCCTAGTTTTCCACAAACTGTGCAAAACCAAATTATTCAGGGGGGCTTTCTTACACAGGAGGAAGGGCTGTGCTGGAAGAAAATGGCTCAGAGGGATGTGTTGGTGACTCTAGACTATACTACTGTATATTGTCTGTTGCTGTAAGTATGCTCTACTAGACAGATCTATGCTATTTTATGTTTTGTTTCAGCTTTGTTTTTGTTTTCCTTCAACTCTATATCGGATTTCTGCTTGTTTTCAAATTTCTGCTATAATAATAACAACAACAACATTCAATTTATATACTGCCCTTCAGGACAACTTAATGCCCAGTCAAAGCGGTTTACAAAGTATGTCATTATTATCCCCACAACAAAACACCCTGTGAGGTGGGTGGATATCTTTATCCTATTGTTTTGTTTATTGAATGTTCCACCTAGTATTCATATTGACTTATTCTAAGAAATCCATCTTGAGTCTCAGTAAGAAAGGTAGACTATAAATAACTTAAGTAAGTAGATGCTACAGCCCTTATCATGCTTACTGGGGAATAATGCCCATGGAACTCAGTGAGACTTTCTTCTGAGTAAAACATGCATGTAAAACAACAAGGGAAACCTTCCTAATGCTCCCTGGCATACGTGAATATAAACACTCCTCAGGGCCGTTTCCACACGGGTTGCCTTTTGTCGGGATACAGCGTCTTCGTGCGCGAAATCGCGCCCGGAAGACACTGTTATCGTGCGATTTCGCGCAAGATCACACTGTTATTGCACAATTTTGTGCAAGAACACGCTGCATCCCGGCAAAATGTAAGCCGTGTGGAAACGGCCCAGGTCCTGCTGTGACTTAACATACCCCATTGGACATTTGAAAGTTGAGGGAGAAAGGAGTGGCTGCCAGTTACAGGGGATTGTCAATGAAAACTTTCCTAGAAAGAGATAGTCACTTGCATGATTAATTTGCTAGAAGATACGGATAGGATATATTGGTTATAAACAGTAAAACGCTGGTATCTGACACGTAATCTTGAACATCTCTGCCATGTGCTTTTGTATTTTTGGCAATGAACGAGGCAGTGAAACAAAATAAGAATCCTTATGTTTTGCCTAGTATAATCCTGGGAACCAGCTATTGCCTCAAATGCCTTTTTATTATGTGCATCAAAAAAGATTTAGCATACTCGGGGTCATGAATGTGTGCCTCACACCTTTGCAGCTGTGGTTTACTGTAGATTGATTGCATACAGTAACTCTTTCATATTCCCCCTCCCCCCGGAACCACTTGCAATGAAGTGCTACCCAGAGTCGTTAAAAAAGGAAAAGAAAAAATTGCTCATTGTACATAACTTGATTGTATGAAAGTACTTAGCCTGCGTTCTAGTGCACAGACAACTCAAAGATGTAAATGAAATGGACTTCAGTCAAGAGGGCTTCATCACAATTAGTCTAACATAATATCTTTTCTTTAATGTAAAGATAAGACATTTTCTAATTCTGCCTAAAAGCTCTGCCTTCTGAATGTGTTATAATAAATGCACGCTATAAAAACAGGTACACTTATCCCATAAAGAAGCTTATTAACCAGACTGCTAATGCTGCAAAATCCAGCCTCCGGTAAACAATGTTGTTTCTGTTAGAATATAATGATGCATAGTTGATTCCCTTTTATGCTGTGCACGGCGCACTTTGGGACTGCATCCATTTACCAAAATAATGCCAAATTAGTACTGTAAATATTGAAATCAGACTTTTTTTCCAGACTAACCAGTGGCCTAATTTTCTCTTCAATCTGCTCTTAATCTCAATTCATCAATAACGCTGCCTTATTATAGAGGTTTGACAGCAAGCGAGGGCATTTGATAAATTATACATCTCAAGCCAGATTTAAAATTTGAAGCTCAAGTGCTAATTATCTGTACAGGCCTAGTTAATAACGAGATTCCTTGTTAAGTATCTGATCACAGCATGGGCATCATTTGTCAAGAACCTCAAATCTACCTTGGAGACCGGCTCGTCGAATTCTCCCTTGCCTACCATATGTAAAATGGGGATCTTTGTTTCTATAATAACCTTTTATTAGGAAGCTGACATAATGATTAAGTTCACTGTAGACACACACAATGAATTAGACAATTACCCTTGCTGCTTTAAACTACTCAGGCTCCTAGCAAGACAAAATAATTAATATTGAATTTTAATTTGATGTGTTCCACATTTAAACCCCCAATTTGCAAAGTACACCTGGAAAGCCGCTGCTGTTTCCATGCAGTTTTGTGCTGATGAGAAAAAAAAAGGCCCCCACCACTTGAATGTAAAAAGCACAGAAGGTATGATAGACCGCAATCACTTCTCAGTGGAGCAAAGAATTTTCAAGCATTAATGGGAAAGGTAATTACCTAGGTCTAACTTTATAGCCTTTTCTCTAATGAAACTATAATCTCCCAGGCCGAAGCACTTTAAGCATTTACATGATTTTAACGATTTCGTTGCCATAATGGTTTGTTGTGCAAGGCTAATTTGAAAACAAGTCACCTTAAAAACAAAGATGCTAATTATATTTCGGGGCAGGGGGAGCTGTCTGAGGGGAGTGGCAAAACTGTAGTTATGGGGGGTTTTTTTATGATAAGAGAATTTTTTTTGGCTATGGGTAGCAATGGAATTCAAGCCACAAGGGGTTTCTCTGCCTCTGCACCTGTCAACAACAACAATTGGCCCATAGGCTTTCTTTGCTACCTTCCATAGCATTGTACATTCTTGAGGACTATCCACAAATAGGGTGCTACTCACAAATGGTGAAGTTGTTCTTCAAGTCTTCTTTCTCCAAATGCCGCGCAGGGCCCATTAGGCAGAGAAGTGCATATGCCTTTTAATAAGACAACTTGGTTTGAGTTATTAAGTGTAGTTGTTCCACAAGAGTTCCTTTGTCTTGGCTGATGGAACTCCCCTTGAAGAGGCTTTCCTGAGTAAAGCTATCAGATGCTCTTAAGCCCAATATTTATAGCTCCAGAGGGAGGGAAAGAAGGATAAGTAGAAGCATTGTCAGAAGTACATAAGAGGTGCACAAAAGCACAACTCACCAGAAAGTTCCTCTGTCTGAGCCCCACTGAGGTGAGTGGAAGCAGCACAAGAGTAAGAATAGTAGTAGTAATTATAATTATAGTAGTAACAAGCCCCTTGTGCTTATATACTGCTCTTCTGGACAGATTAGTGCCACACTCAGAGAAGTTAACAAGTCAGTCCCCTCAACAGTCCCCTCACAGTCCCCCCTGTGAGGTAGGTGGGGCTGAGAGAGTTCTGACAGAGCTGTGACTGACCCAATGTCACTCAGCTAGCTTCAAGTGGAGGAGTGGGGAATCAATCCCAATTCTCCAGATTAGAGTCCTGCCGCTCTTAACCACACCACCAAACTGTCAGGCATGATCATTCCCATTCATTTTGATATAGCTCACTCAGGGACACAGCTCACTCAATGGCAGCCAAAGGCTTGGAGCAAGCAGAGCTTTTTTATGGGCTGAAGGATTTCCGCCCACAGAGAGCAGCCCTCTTGCCTCCCCCCACCCCCGCACACTATAGCACCCAATGTCCCCTGAAATGTTGTTTCTTAGGATCAGACGCATTTTGTAGGTGGAAACTCTTCCACTTATGGGGAAATCTGTGCGATCCAAGTTATGGTTTCCTATTTTAAAAGATCACAATGTAAGCCAACCAGAAAATGCTGAAGAGTTTACTACTTTTCTTAGGCCATCCCGTTAAAATGCAAGCTTTAACAAGTCATAAGGGTCAGACCTATTTAACACTAGGTTCCTGCTGCCCCATATTGATCTAGAACTTCTTCATGCATTCATATCAAAATGAGAGAGGCACTGTAATCAGTTTGCTGATTTTTTTCAAAGTATAACCAAGGGTTTGATAGGCTGTTGGCTCAAAATCAGTCTCCTAGTCAGGGCTTTTTTTCTAGGAAAGGAGGTGGTGGAACTCAGTGGGTTGCCCTCAGAGAAAATGGTCACATGGCCGGTGGCCCCGCCCCCTGATCTCCAGACAGAGGGGAGTTTAGATTGCAAGCAGCACAGAGGGCAATCTCAACTTCCCTCTGTCTGGAGATCAGGGGGCAGGGCCACCGGCCATGTGACCATTTTCAAGAGGTTCCGGAACTCCGTTCCCCCGTGTTCCCCCTGAAAAAAAGCCCTGCTCCTAGTCACTAGGCATGAAGGTGCACGTTGTCTTCTGTTTCAATGACACCAAAGAAGAAGTACAAGCCTCCACAGCAGTTAAGAGGACTGCAGCCTTAATCAACTGTTTGAATTAGACTGGCTTTAAGATATAGCCAAGTTGCCAGGTCTAGAGCCGGAGAAAGCTCTTCTGCCTTCACACGAGTGCTATCAGCTACCATTTCTCCATCACTGCAGCACTGTGATGGCAAATGGGATTTTGTTAGCATCGTGAGAAGCTTGGATGACCTCCAAATGGATTATAAGGATTCCAGATGAATGCAGCAGCTCTGCTTTCATCAGCATGGTCACAGCCCATTGGCGGTGGCTGTTGTCCAAGTTGCAACAGAGAGCTAGTGATGGCAGAGAGCGAGGCTGGTATCCTAGAAAGAGTCCGGACAATGTAGGAGGAGGCGAATGCTAAGGGGCATTTGGGAGATCTTAAAATTTCAATCCAATCATATATTTTTTTTAAAAAAATATGAAATTATTGCCTACAAAGCATGAGCTGGCAAAAAAAAAGAAAAGAAAAGAAAAGAAAAAGAAGCGGTTTTAGATTTACAGTGAAAACAAAGCTACTGCTGCTTGTGTATGTATGTAATGGATAGGAAGCAAAGGCTAGGACGCACCCCCCCTCCCAAGTGTGTGATAATCAGGATATAGATCTAATGGAGAATATGATAATGGAAGTTTCTATACAAGGGAACTAACGCCCTTGGGGGGAAGGTTAACAGGGCAATCCTAAACAGATTTATACCCTTCCAAGCCTATTGATTTGAAATTGATTTCAAAAGGGTGTAAGTCTACTTAGGATTGCACTGTAAGTCCCTTTGAAGTTTTCTGTAAATCACACAATTATTTTAGTTTTGATTACAATGTACTTGTATTTTAAAGGGGGGTACCATTCAACTCTGAAAAAATATGATTTGTGGCAGATGTTTAGTATCAATAAAACATGGTGAGGAATAGACTCCTATGAACATCTGCTTTGGTTAGAAAAGGGAACCTGGTGAGGAAATCATGAATGTAAAATCCTTTTATATTGATTAATTAAGAAAAAAGATTTACTCAACGCGCTATTGTTTTTCAACACATGTGAAGGTCGCTTCCCATCACCAAGTTGCATGATTCGCATACCTCCAATTAAAATGCTATCAAAAAGCCACTTCTTCTTGCTGTTCATTATCAGGGATTTGCAGTTGTCACTGACATACAGAGAAGGAACATCGCTGAATGAGAGTTCTGGAAGTCACAAGACATATTCAGAGGGGGAAATGGATATATTTGGCTGGAACATACAAAATTGGTATATTTGGCTGGAAAAAGGAGAACTGGTCTTCATACTAGCATGTTGGACTAGATGACCCTAGAGGCCCCTTCCAACCCTATGATACTATGATTCTGTGTGAAATGCCAAAACTGAAATTCTGAGAAACAGGAGTCTAAGCTAACAGAGCCAAGCTACAAGTGACGCTTGACACAGGTTGGACACTTGTCAGCTTCCCTCAAGTTTTGATGGGAAATGTAGGCATCCTGGTCTTGCAGTTTGGCTCTCCAACTACGTCCAATGGACTTTTCAACTGTCACTTGTCAAACATTCCACCAAGCTGCCTACATTTCCCATCAAAACTTGAGGGAAGCTGACAAGTGTCCAACCTGTGTCAGGCGTCACTTGTAGCTTCGCTCTGAGTTAACACTCTGAAAATGTTGGGTAATGCATATGCTAAGTCTCTCACACAGAGAGCCAAGCTATAAGTGACGAATGACACTTGCCTGGCCAGTGAACAGACTCACGTGTATTCCTCCCTGTTCACTTGCCATTCACTTGCTCTCCACTTGATCAAGCGGAGAGCAAGTGAATGGCAAGTGAACAGGGAGGAATACACGTGAGTCTGTTCACTGGCCAGGCAAGTGTCATTCGTCACTTGTAGCTTGGCTCACAGAGAGAGAGAGAGAGAGAGAGAGAGAGAGAGAGAGAGAGAGAGAGAGAAGAAAACTAAGAGACTTAAAATGAAAGTTTCTCTTTGAATGAGTTTAAATCAGCAAGAGACCTCACTGACACTGGCAGCGGAGGAGGGTAATTCCATCCAGATTCCTCACGTGGAGATCTCAACTGCCACAAGAACAGATGTCTGTGGAAGGAACTGTGGGGCAGGAGCAACACACACCCACACCCCACACTCTGCACATTGTCATTTGTTCTGCTCCAAGATTGATCTGGACACAACACATGCCCTCTACTGTAGATATCAGGTGCATGATGAGACAAATTTGTTACAAGTTCACTTCAAATTGTATTTATATTGCAACCGAAGTAAAAAAAAAAATTAAATGGTTGTTCTAGTATGGAAGGTCTACATATGGAAATCTGTACACATTGAGATTTAAAACAATATTGGTCAAGCTTATTTGTAAGCCACCTTAAAACCTAAATGGTAGAAAGGCTTTAGTAAGTACGTAGAGCTATTTTGCTTAGTACCAACTAAGGTTCATCTTCTCATTTGTTAATATATTAGAGGCGTATGAATTTGCCATATGTTTTGTCTTGAAAAACGGGCACCACTATAGTGATTTGTGACTGTTTCTCTTTAGGAAAAGAACATCTACCTTAAACCCCTTTCAGATAAGTGTGTCCCTTAAAATCAGAGAAATCTGGCAACACTCTACTCACTATAAGTTTCTCGGCGCAATTCCACTGAGATTTCCCCCCTTTTTGTACTTGTACATAAAGCCAGCTTAATACCTGAATTACATTTCTACTGATGAATGCTCCTCACATGAGAAAGAAATGGGCTGACTTTCTAACTGGTGCAGTAATTAATCTCTGAGAGGTTAGAAGATACAGCATTAAATTGGAAAGGTTACAGAGATGAAATCAAATGAACAAGTTCAGCGTCTTTAATACCTTAACATTTACTCTGCAAGCTGTCCAAGTACATCAGGAGATTTAATTAATTCTGAAATCTTCTGATCTGAGAAGGGGGAAGAAAAAGACCTGTGTATGGCAAGAGATTCCTAATCTGATTGACCCTCTGCATGATACTCTAGCTATCTACATACTGAAAGTGCATGTAACTTCATGGTAATAGAGCATTTCCAATCTGCCCGAAGAAGAGAGAGAGAGAGAGAAATCTAAAATGTAAATTCTCATTCGTATGTTATGCCTGAAGAGCTTTCAGTAGAGCTGGAATGTTGGACAGCAGGGTCCTACAGCTCTGTAAATATGTCCATCTTTCTTGAGCCACTTTGTGGGAACAGGCAAAAGTGCTACTGCCTGAAAGCTGAGAGGGAGGGGATATTTGAAGACAAACTCACCTGAGAGAAAGCCTCTCCAAGTGCCTCCTTCTCTCCTCCCCCAAACCCCAAAGACCTGTGTAAACCTCCTTTCTCTTTGCAACTCAAGGGACCAGTCTAGAGATACATGGGCAGTGCCCAAATGTTCCCCACCCCAACCTGATATTCAACCACAAGGAGTTGTGAATTTGACTGGAATAAACGCTATGAGAAGAGGGCCTAATTCTTTTCCCACGACAATATTTCTATCCCTGAGATGCTCACTGTCTTGCCAGACAAAAGGTTGATGGACCTAGTATCAAACTAAGAAGGAAATTTGGAAGGCAATAATTTTTACCCACAGGGAAAGTGTTAAGCATTTCTTGGTGCCCTTCTCAAGCTACCTGCTCCTATTCATTACCCAAATTCTAATTACAGAATGGGCTGCACCGACTCCTGCGGCCAAAGACTTACCTACTTGCAGATAGCTGGTATCCTAATTTCTCAGCGACTCAAAGCTTGTGTGTGAACCTGGAATGATATAAAACTGAGAAGAGAGGTTAAAGCTGTTTTCTTAATTGGACGGACAGACAGATGGACAACAGTGTATTTTGTGCCTTTGTACTGGAAGCAACAGCCTTGGCAATGTAGTTTCAACTGTGTTTATGGCAGACAGATTCCAGATCTAAAAGCCAAAGGTTGCCTCTAGACATGGGCATGAACCAAAAAAATTTAACGAATCCGCGGTTCGTGGTTCAGTGCCGATGACAATCCTGAAGTTGTGAACCACAATGGACATTTCCCATTGCCGAACCAGTTTGTGGTTCGCGGTTCACAGTGCTCAGAACGGCCCCCGTTGCACTTAGAGAGCCCATATTCACAGGGAGTGTGTAGCAGGCTCTCCTCCAGCCAGCAACCAGGTTTGGTCAAGATTGTAATAGGGATCTTGGAGTTATACCCTCTCCAATCCGAGGCCCCCAGGAAACTCCCACAAAAATTCAAGCTCAATTATACTCTCTCTGTCTCTCCCCAAAGGCTAGTAAGTAGCAAGCAACAGCTCTCACACTCCACTGCTCACTGAAAGTGAAAGCCAGCCTAGGAGTGCAGTGGTTTTTATCAGCTGAGGTCCCATAGAGCAACGCAGGAGGTCTGTGTTTGGCCATCAGAGCTGCCTATCAGGGTTTGCAGGGATGAGATTGGAGTGCCCGTGGCTACAGAACACCTGCCAATCAAGGTAAGCTGGGCTTCGATTCGGGTTTCCAGGGCAACAGAAGGAGTGCAGTTCAGGCATTCCCCTGGCTCCGTTTCCAGGGGAATTGATTGATGGCGCCTGACTGTCTGGCTTCAAAAACCGTGGCCAAACGCACCGAACCAGGCTTCTTCCGAACGCTGGTTCATTTGCCGTGGACAATCACGAACTGCTGAATCGCGATCACATGATTGCCAATTTCGTGGGTTTTTGAAGTTCATAATGTGGTTCGTGCTCATGTCTAGTTGCCTCCACATGGAGGTTTTGATCTACATAACCACCCAAAAAACTGTCCTAGGTTTCTGGGAGGGGTACCTCCACATAACGTCCTCATGTAGTTGTCCTCCTCCCAGGTTTCCCTTGGCTTTGCTGCATTTTTCCCTAAACTTTTTTTAGGTACTGGACAGATCATACTCAAAGCATGTTTTGGACCCAAGAAGATGGGAGTACATGGATTTCCATACCTCCCTACTCACATCCAGCACCATTTCTTCCTTATTTCCCCTAGCTAGTTATGACCTTTAGAGATCTTCACAGCCTAGTACCCACACATGAAAAGGATTCTCTCTTTCCATATGCCCCCATCTGCCACTGGTGGTCCTCAGCCTGCCACCTGCTAATTGTCCCCCCACTTACGGAGGCCACCTGCCATCAACTTGAGCCTATTCCTGTTCTAATATAGATCTCACACGATGGCACTCTTAGGAGGTGCTGCAAGGCCATACTATTTCCCAAAGCTCTTAGGTGGGAAAGGAGCTATTTGGGAGTTCTATTCTGTTTCTTTCAGTGCATGATTTGCAAGCCATCTTGATTCATGAGGAAATGCGGGATATTTTAATAATAATAACAATGTGCTTATATACAGTCCTTCTGGACAGATTAGTGTCCATTGAGAGTGGAGAACAAAGTCAGTGTTGTTGCTATTATCCCCGCAGTACAGCTGGGGAGCTGGGGATAAGAGGAACAGCTTACCCAAGGCTACCAGCAGAGCTCATGGCAATAGTGGGAGTCGAACCAGCGGAATGCTGATTCAAAGCCCAGCCACGTAGCCACTATGCTACAGCAGAGCAGATCTATTTTAATAAATAATAGCAGCATAGATGTTCTAATCAAAAATTTTCAGTCAAATCCTCGGCAGAGTTTTCCCAGTCTAAGCCCATTGAAATCAATGACCTTAGAGTAACTCTGCTTAGCTTTTCACTGTGTCTGAATATCACCAACAGCCAAAGAAAATCTTAGCGTGGGAGTCTGTGATAGCTCTCAGCAGCCCTGCCTGTGCACGGGAACTCACTTGTGCACAGGAAGTCACTTGTGCACAGGAAGTCACTTGGGATGGTTTGGAACAAAGAAATGGTCGGTGGGGAAAGATCAACCCTCCCTTGGTGACATCTGCACTCATAACCTCATTCTATTATCATTTAAAACATTTCTGGAAATTCTACCGCAATCTAAATACAGTAAGGCTGAGTTGCAATTAGTCTACATGTGAAAGGGTCAAAACCCAATAATTTTTTGTTGAGTTCTTTTAGGTTCAGGGAAAGTTGCAGACTCTACGCTCATCATGCACTTAGGAAAGGGGCAAAATTCATTCCGGTTTGAATGAAGCCAATAACAGCTTTTGCATGCCCCAAGAATAAAGGAGTGCCAAATCCCCCAGAATCCATAGAAGGTAAAACTTAGAAAGGTACATTCTGACCATAATCAAAAATAGTTATACTAAAATTCCTGACAGAGGACTGTGTGTGCACCAAGGTGTTTAAGAATCTACACTTGTACTGTCCAAACATGTGACTAGGGCCATTCCCACACTACTCACCTTCAATCGGAATGCTGAGGAATGTTGCAAACAAAACCCAGAAGATATCATTTTTTCGCATTTGCACGATGTCGCACAAAACTCGCGCGAGAAAACGCAATCTTCCGCATTTTTTCACAATGTTCCGCAGCGTTCCGATTGAAGGTGAGTAGTGTGGGAATGGCCCAGCTCTTTTGCTGAAACAGTGCCAGGTGGTTGTTGGAATGAAGTGAGGGTTGGATTTCATTCCCTGACACTACCACACATGTAAGTTACTGTCACTGTAGGATCTGATCGTGTCAACTGTTTGGTGTGAGATTGGCACATGGCCCGATCCAGCAAGGAGCATGATGTGCAACTGCATGTGCTTCGTGCTGGGAGGGTAGAATAAGTTGCACGGTGGCCAAAACACATTCAGGAAAACCATTCGTGCTTGGCAAACCTGCACAATTGGGCTAAATATACAAAGGTTTTCTATTTAGAGTGAGGCAGGAATTCTCACAAAAGTGATAGTATTTGTAGTGAAACTCGCTTATCCAATTCAGTGCCTTGTAGGGCTGATCTGTTTAAAACCTGGTAGGGTTGGGAACTTGTCTCTCGGTTCCACAGCAGAAGGTTTAGTTGGTGGCTTTCTGCCCTGGCAGTGAGAGTTCATTTGCCAGTCCTTTTGAATTTTTGCCTTTTGACACAAACAGGTGACTAGTAGCCCCCTGGTAGCCCACTCTTTTATTGGAAACATGCAAAAAAAACATAACAGGAATCATTTTCATGTCTAGAAAAGTGAAGTGCTGTTTGGAATGGTGAAATCTTTCGTTTTAATAATCCCACCACCAGTTTCAGTTTCATTGTTTTAAAAATCCTACACTCTGTCTGAATGAAGCCAAATTCAGACAGAGGTGAAAGATACTGTCTCAGACTGATCTGCCCCAGTGTCTCTCATATTTGGCCAATATTTTCTGTGAAACATCATGCCATCTCTTTGCGGCAATCGGAGTTTGGATCCAAATATTTATGCAGTATGAGTCGAGCTGCCAGTTCAGTTAGACATTGTTCTGCCAAATGAAATTTTGCAGCTGTGATGATAGGAGAGAAGTGCTTTTTAACAGGGAAGGCACAATCTGTGAGAGATATTGCTGTAGTTGGCACACAGCTTTGCCGTGCGTTCTGTGCCACCAGCATTCTCTGGTTATTACTTCATCTAATGCTGAGTAGGTCTTTATCATGTACAACTCCAATCCAAGATGAAATTTGTTTCCTCATGAGTGTAAGGCATTCGTCTCTCGTGCTGGGAGCTGGACTCCTTTGTGGAACACAGTTTAAACAGCAGCAAATATTGAGATGGAAGGCAGACAGTAATTTTTAGGGAGATGAAAGTGATTTGATGGCATGTAATCATTTTAATAATTAAACTGCTTCAGTTGTACCTGCAGGAATAGTCAGGGGCCAAACTTGGTATGATGGAAGAAATGTTTTCTCTCTTTTGTTTGTTAAAGAATTTTATTTAAAAGAAAAGAAAATATAGTAAAGTGAGTGCACAGTATAAAGGTTATGCAAATTCTAAATTAGACATTAAATTGAAACTTATACAATCTTATACAAACAATTTGCCCCCCTAGTTGGAATGAGAGTCAGACACAGGTTTGGGTAAAATGGGCCGCTTTATTAAATGAAACAGCAACAAGAAAATACGGCAAGGAGCCTAACTAGCGGTACAGGTCAGGCCCTGGGGTCATTCACTGGGACCCTGCCCTGACCTGTCTGGGCGAGCACCCGCTGCCACCGGGTGCGATCCATCCATGAATGGCTGCAACCCGTCCTGGCCAGGCGGAGTGTATCGCCCCTGGAGAGCTCCCCCACCCGGCCGAACGGCAGCGGGGGGAGACCGGCTTGTCCAGGGGTTCCGCACCCAAGGGCGTCTGACCTCACAGCTGGGCCGAACGGCAGCCTGCTGCTCCTGAAAGACCCCAGTTCCCCACCAATGGGGAGGTGCCAAGGGTGCTCACCGGCCCGCCACAAATATATCCCTAGCTAAATCCTGCACCCATGGCAGCAAATAAGGTCCACCCCTAAATTACCAAACTACACCTCTTATCCAGTGCGAGGTAGGCAAAAAAACTCACAACCCAAGGCCAATCAGGGCAGGGAGACAAAAAATTCCTACCTGGCCCCATCAAATAGCGACCGGCTAATCCCGCACTGAATTAGAGTGAGGAGGGTGGGCCGAGCACAAGGAGAGACTGTGCTGTGGAGGGCAGAGCGGCAGGCTGCTGCCTAGAAGCTCCGCCCACCTTAGCTAAGCCCAGGAAGCAGGGCTGATCCTCTCTGGCTTCATCCTGCCAGGGAGGCAAATGGCTGCCACCAGCCTAAGGGGCTTAAGCCCCTGGCTGGAATGGCAGTAAAGTATATAAATAGTACAGTTATAATCATTTTGGGAGTAAAACAAGCAATACATTTAAGCGTCTTTGACCTGATAAACAAAACATTGCATATTTGACTTCCCTAAGCCTAGATACATAATATTTCTCCTTCTTTCTCCTTCCCTCCTTCCCTCTAAGCTTCTATATTAATTAGTTTTGCCTAAGTAATCAAAGAGATCCTTCCATTTTTTCCAGAATGCAGTTATCAGTCTATTATATAGGTAGGTAGTCAATTTGGCAAAAGCTTGGCTTGGAACCTCCAACATTTTGTTATTAAACCCTGTGGCAGCCATTTTGTGATTGCTCTTGCCTCCCATGCAGCCATATTGTGGCTGCACACACTACCCTGTCTCAGAATTTTGAAAGTGACCACAGGGTTAGTGAGGTTGAGGACAAAAAACATGCAGCACAACCCCCATGTGCACCACAAACAGGGTTGTCAGGTCTCCCCATGTAGCAGGAAACTTCCTGTCCCCCGGTGCCCATTCCCACCACAGCTCAGCTGGGTGGCAGGAGAAGAATGAGAGAGGCACTATGGCCATCAATGTCATCAGGGACTTGATGATGTCATTTCCGGGATGTCCTCCAACTGCACAGTCTCCCACTGGTATGCTGGCAACCCTGACCACATGGGAAGCTAAACTTCTCTGAGCCACTTCCAGCTCTCCTAAAAATTGTCTTTCCCCAGACTTTGTGCTACATTGCCAAACCAAGAACATAAGAAATTCCTGTGCCTGTCTGCCACGACTTCCGTTTGCCTATGAAAATGTGTACCAAACAAACACCTCATGGCATATTATGCAGCTCAAAGTGAACATGGTGGGCTCACAGGAGCTCTGCTGTGTTAAAGATCAGTAAGTACAAAGGGACCTTCATATTTTTTTAAAAAAAAACTTTCTGTGCTGTTTTGCTTTCAGCCGCAGCCAAACAGACTGGCCAAGACCGTCTGCAGCTCATCAGAGAGACATTGCTTTAAACTGAGGTGAGTGTTCGACTGGTCCTTCGTATTATATTCCCTTTGATCCGTGGATATTGGTTTCTCTGATCCATGTGTTCCGTAGAAACGGTTTTATCGCCAACTCTTAGCTGCTGCTTCAAGAAATTAGTAGCTTATTCCTTGTCAAATAAGAAAAAGCTATTTAAAAATTTTTAAAAACAAGTTTTCTTTACAAACCCTGGACTAGTTTTATCGCTGATGTAATGTTACTAGCAATAAAGCTAACATAAATGCAGATTAATATGTCTTCGCTACTGAGAGTTATATAATGGTCTTAAGAAAAAACATTTTCCGTAAACTATTCTTAAGATAAGTTACAGAGGCCAGATTTCTTATCATCCCCTATCAAAATACAGTCCATGTGCCCAACAGCTGCAAGATTTCTTGGGGCTGATCCTACTGACATTCCATGCTTTTCCTCTGAGAGCCCCACAAAGGGGACTGTCACAGGGGACCATGCAGACAAAAAACCACGCAGGTCTGAGGATGCACTGAGGAGGCAGCTCAGGCAAGACTGTCCCTCCTCCCTCTTCTGTCAGCCCTGTCCAATCCCTTCTGCTAAGCTCCCTTCCACTAAGCAAAGAGTCTTGCTCCGGAAGGAGAAGCGTTTTCATAGGTTCCAACCCACAGTGCCTCGACCCACAGAAAAGTGGTCATAGAATCCTTCCACTGGCCTTCATGAAGCCAGTTAAGGCTTTGAACTGTGAACTGGGATGCCTGAGGTTCAAATCTCAATTCAGTGAGCAAAACAATGAAAACAACATTTTAAAAACCCCAATACTAAAATCCTACATTACAGTAACTGAAAAATGAAGCCATTGAAAAACATCTGGCAATTCTAAAACTCTTCCAGCAGGTTGTCTCCAGGCCTTTACCAATAAGCACTACTCTTGTTCCTTAAAGGCAGGAGAAACCAGGGCTGCTGAGAGTCACCATGGACTGCCCCCCCACACACTAAGATTTCCTCTTGGTCCCTCTCTCATCACAATCCCTCCCCCTCCCCTTCCAGACAAACACACTTAATTAGAGCCAGTTTAGTGTAGTGGTTAAGAGAACCAGGTTTGATTCCCCACTGCTCCACTTGAAGCTAGCTAAGTGACCTTAGGTTAGTCGCAGCTCTCTCAGAGCTCTCCATTCCCACCTACCTCACAGGGTGTCTGTTTTGGGGATAATAGCAACACTGAACCACTCTGAGTGTGGCACTAATCTGTCCTGAAGAGCCGTATATAAGCACAAGGTCGTTCTCGTTCTCATTCTCGTTCTCATTCTCGTTCTTAAGCAGGGATGCTGCTCCTGTGCCCCAGTGGCACTTTGCCTGGTTGCTTGACCTGACCCCCCCCCCCCCACACACACACACTGTTTGGTACCCCTAATTCCCTCCTCTTATTGGCCCTGGAAGAGACATACAGTATCCCACCTCCTCTGTACCAGGCCCTTCTCCTTTCTGCAGGGCCACCTCAGAAGCACAAGTTGGGCCAACATGATGGCTGGACCAGCACTTTTGCTCTTGCGGCTCCTCTGCAGTTCCATGTGTCATTTGCTATGCCACTGCTGGCTGTAATTGGACAGCTATAATGAGAAGAACCACCCCAACCCCCTAACAATCAGGGTAGGACATTGCTTTAAGAAGATAGCTGAGCCCCTCTTTGATTACAGCCAGGGAGGCAAAGGTGAGGAGATGAGAAGGGCTGCTGAAAGCAACCAGGCTTCAAGATGAAAGGCTTGCCTGTAAAATGTGCTTTGTCTGCTTCTGGCAGCTATACTTATCCTCTCTTCCTCCCTTCTCCCTTCTCCTCCTCCCTTCTCCTTATCCTCTCCTCCTCCCTTCTCCAGTGTAATCAGTGTCTTTGGAAAGCTCCCTTTATCCTGATCAGTAAGGTTATGGCTGGGCTTTCTGAAGCCAACTCTGAAGTCGTGGTTAAGAGCAGCAGGACTCTAATCTGGAGAACTGGGTTTGGTTCCCCACTCCTCTGCTTGGAGCCAGCTGGGTGACCTTGGGTCAGTCACAGCTTCCAGGAGCTCTCTCTGAGCCTGACCACATGATACGAATTACACGTGAATGACACGAAAACTTACTTACATGTGTTCCAACATTGTTTTCAACTACACGCGCCAGGACTGCAGGACCTCCATCGAACCCGTGTTCGCAGTGGTATGGGTTTTCTCCGCGTACCTCTAAGATATCCCATCATGCATCTCCACTTTGCACAGATAGGAAGCGGAAGATATAGGAAATAAGGACACTCTGCATTGCCGACTTACTGATCGTGACCGCATACACGCGCCGTTGCAGCTACACTGGAGCAGAAAATTTTGAATGCGTGCCTGGACCAGGACACGTGCTCATCAACAGAATGCTGGACATGGGCATTTGGGGTAAGACAGGACTCCTGACACTTGCTCGGTCTCATGTAATTCGTGGTCCCGGTCTCAGCCTCACTCACCTCACAGGGTGATTGTCGTGAGGATAATAATAACACACTTTGTAAACTGCTCTGAACAGGTATTAAGTTGTCCTGAAGGGCAGTATATAAATCACATGTTTGTTGTTGTTGTTGTTGTTGTTATGTTGTTATGATTATAGCTAGGGAGATGAGTGGGGAAAAGAAGGGCTGAAAGCCAGCTAGAGAAGAGGACATTTAAAAATTCAAAGCCTTCCTTTCTAGCCTGTCTTGATCCCAAGCATTAGTGTCATGGATTGGTGGGAAGGGGACAGAAGACTTCTCCTATTCTTTCTACCACCACACAGGAACTAGAGAAACTTCTTTTCCTTGCCACTGCTTGGCATCAAGGCCCCCTTGCAGGGACAGCAATGATGAGGGTGTCACCTACTTTCTTTGCTATCACTGCTGAAGACCAGGGCAAGCTCCAGGGGTGCTGCCCTGATCCTTGCAGTCCCGGGATAGCACGGACTCTGGAGCCCAACCTAACAGCAGCAAGACTGGGAGAAGGCTCCTCCATGCCACACTGCACCTCAGTGATGGGGCATGGAAGGAAGCATACATGGAAAGGCCAAATGGCTTGAGCTGGCCTTGTCTTGCTGCCCTTGCTTTAACTTCTCTTCAAGATAGCCAGTGAAACAAACAGGAGCCTATCCCAATGATCTCTGGGAGTAGAAAAGCGTGACAGGGACAGGGACCCAATCTGCAGAGTATACATGCTGTCCTATATCTTCCGTAAATGACCACCTCTCCTTAATGATGGGCACCTTTTAACTGTTGGTTTTGTGATTTCTGATTTTTTGCACATTTATTGTTGATTTAACTTTGTATCATTTCATTACTGTTGTGAACTGCCCTGAACCTGTCTGTGGAGAGGGCAGGGTATAAATATAAATAAATAAATAAATGCATAAACAAATAAATAACCCATTACAACAGCTGTGCTCATGTGTTCAATCTTCTGAAGGTGCTGCCCTGAAATTGGGTGAGGTACCGGAACATTCTGTGTTGTGGCTCTCACTTCACAGAATGGCTTTCCTGAGGGGTTCATGAAGGTTTCAACAGAATGTGTAGGTGGAAATGTTCAGGAGGTCATTTTTATAAAGAGAAAAAGGTAAATAGACCTCGTAAGGAGGGCACCTTCATAAAAAAAATAGGGATTTAGTTTATTTCACTGTTTATAGTATGTAGTGTCTTGTTTGTTTCTAAATTTTTTGTGATGTAATTATTGCATTGCTTATGGAATTATATTCTTTCTTGAATTGTTTTTCTTATTTTGTAATCCATCTTGAGTCTCTGAGAGAAAGGTGGACTATGAGTAACATAAAGGAAGAAGTAGAAACCCTGGCAGTAGTTCGGGTTGCTCTCTATTCAGTTATGAGCTGGTGGGTCAAAGTGGCCATAATGGCAGTCAGTCAGGGCTGAACTAGATGACACATATAGCATGAGTCAAGACAGGAACTCCGCAATCCCACTTGTGAGACACATAAGATCGGGTAACTAACATTCCCAAGTACTGTAGGGCTGGAATCCATACACTTGGAACCGCACTGCAGGACAAGCAGAGCACACACACACACACAGCTGTTTCAGCTTGAGAAAATGGTGTGGGACAAAAGCCTGAAGCCACTCTCCATCCTGCACTGCGCTCATTTGCTGAATCCGGCCCCACAGCACTTGGGAAAGTTAGTTCCTTGATGGTATGTGTGACATGAATTGGAATGGGGAAACCTCAACCCAACTCGTGTTATACATATTGACTAGTTGAGTCCTCCTCATACAAGGAAATATTACCAATGCTTTGCAAACAAGTAACTGTTCCCAGTGAATGCAGTCCCTTAGATCGTCTGAGAAATATTGTCAATGATAGTAGGTACTTGTCGGAAAATTCAAGAGCTAATAAGCGCTTTGCAAGTTGACTTTACCGTCAGTTCTGCATTGAGTGTGCTGTACTGTGGTGTGGAGATTTTCTTTGTGTAAACAGCCCTAGACTGACAGCAGAAAATGCATGAGTATTGATTGACACGGTTAAAGCTAAGCTTCAAGTAAAGGTCAATTTCAATATGTCATGTACAGAGTTTTATGGGCTCTTGTTTCTAAAAGAGGCTATGAAGGAGCATTCAGTTGGATAAAAAAGGTATTTTCAGGGAAGTCATACAAAGGCATATTCTGATACAGACATATGATGATGTATCAACTCTGCACAATGAACTCTCCTGGAGAGGGATGATGGCTCTAGAATTACTGTGGCAAGCATTCCTTCATATTACGAGGATTTGTATCTTTTCAGCAGAGGTCGTAACTGCAAGCATTTTTTTCACAACAGTTATTGGCATCTCAGTGCGTGGGATGTAATGAAGGGAACAATCCTAAGCAGGTCTACTCAGTACCCTACCCAGGTCAATCCAGTGCAGAAACGTTCTTAGGCTTTTAGTGGAAAGATGGTAAAGGTCTGCTTTTCTCAATTTATACTTTCCTGGTATGAAACGATTGGCCAGGATGTGGCAGAAGGTTCGACAGACCTGTAAGATAAAATAAAAAGGCAGCAGGAATAAATGAATGCAGTGCAGCCTTAAACACGTTGACACAAATGACACACAACGTTGAGGACATGTGATGTGGAGAATCCTTAAGCATGTCATTCACTCCTAAAAAACAACTGCAGGAGGTCCAATATGGGCCATTGGATTTAACTCTTCCCCCTGATTCAGTGGAAAAGAGCAAGAGTCCATAGCACCTGTAAGACTAACAAAATTAGTGGTAGGATATGAACTTTCATGAACCTCAGATGATCTGAAGAAGTGAGCAAAATTAGTGGTAGGATATGAGCTTTCGTGAGCCACAGTTGATCTGAAGAAGTGAGCTGTGACTCACGAAAGCTCATAGCCTACCACTAATTTTGTTAGTAGTTAGTGCTACTGGACTCGTGCTCTTTTCCACTGCTACAGACAGACTAACACAGCTACCCATCTTGATCTATTTCCCTGACTGAAATTGCCCTCACTAGCTTCCTTAAGGTACCATTGGGAAAAAAAGTGAGCCTTTCTTTCTTTCTTTCTTTCTTTCTTTCTTTCTTTCTTTCTTTCTTTCTTTCTTTCTTTCTTTCTTTCTTTCTTTCTTTCTTTCTTTCTTTCTTTTTTGCTACTAGAGTTTAAAGCTGTCCAGTGGTGTTAGTTTCAGTTAGAAAAGGGCATGAGGCAGTTTAACTCTTCCTCATGAGGTAAATTCTCACTCCATAAGAGTATTGATTTGGGGGACAAATACCATATCTGGGATTCCAAGCACAGAATCCCTTATATTATTGCTTTCTGAAGTAAGTTCAGCTACTAGCTCTGGGTAGGTGTGCTTAAAACTGGAGCCTTTTACAGTTAGTAGTAAGTGAAGGAAAAGAGTCACCAGTTCCTCTTCTAGTATGAGTATATCCTCCTATGGTGGGTAGTGAAAAGAAAGTATCTTACGGTGGAAGGGCAGTTCCAGAAAAGCTGAAGCAGTCCCATAGCTCCAACAGCCAGACTGGAAATGATGCAGGACTGTTGATTGCAAAGCAAGAGATGGCCCAGCAAGGGAACCCAAAGGAAACTGGGTTAAGGAATAGATCCAGAGGAGTTAGCCGTGTTAGTCTGTAGTAGCAAGATCAAAAAGAGTCCAGTTGGTTAGACTTAAAGGTGCTACTGGACTCTTTTTGATTGGGTTAAGGAGGGGGCAGATGAAGCCACATGACTGAAACTGACAGCTCCTGCCTGGAGCAGTGGAGAAACCCCCTTGTACCATGGACATTAGACCTCTGGGACTTGACAGAGCTTCCCAAGAGAAGAGCAGTGTAGCTGCTGTTCTCTCTCAATAACAGGAGAGAAGCAGAGAATAACGGGCAACTCCTTGCCTTGTGACAGCCAACACACATGTCCATGAGGCTTACTTATCTCCTCATATGTACCTCGGAGAGCTCTTAGATATGCAAGTAAACACCTGCTGGTGGTCCCTGGCCCCAGGGAGGCTCGGCTGGCCTCAACCAGGGCCAGGGCATTTTCTGTCCTGGCCCCAACCTGGTGGAACTCTCTGTCAAAAGACACTCGGGCCTACCAAGATCTTGTATCTTTTCGGCGGGCCTGTAAGACAGAGATGTTCTGCCAGGCATATGGTTGAGGCCAGCACTGGATCCATCTAATTAGCCTCCCTGCCGGTCTCCTGTCAGTGGGGGGGGGGGAGTACATGGTCCATCTGCCTCCCCATGCTTGAGGAGTTAGAGGTTCACCAACCCACACCTCACCCCTTTTCTTCCCTTGTGTATGGTGGGCAGGGGAAGGGGGAACGGTGCCCCATCTGGAATGTGGATATCCATGTTTGCACTGAGATGCTATTTTTATTGGTTTTACCTATTGTACCTTATTCATGATTGTAACCCGCCCTGAGCCTGCTTGTGGGGAGGGAGGGCTAAAAATCCAATGAATGAATGAATGAATGAATGAATGAATGAATGAATGAATGAATGAATGAATGAAGCTTACTTACCTGACCAGACCCTACACCCAAGGACACTGAAACTTCAGATGACAAAGCTTGCCTGTAGGTAGGTGGGGGATACAGCATTCTAAAGATTTATTGACTTACTGATAAAGCTACAGTGCTAGTTGCATGGGACAAAGCACAGGTGTCAAGCTTGCTCCCTCTGAGGCTTTACATTACAAACTTCCCCCCTCCCCCAGGAGAAAGAGATTCATTCCTACTATTCCCCTTCTATTATATGGTGAGAAAAGCAGAATACACCACTATCCAAGCACTCTTGTTTGGAGGTATGGCTAATTTTGTAGCCCGGGATTCTGATCATCATTTTCGTAAAGGTGTACTTATAGAGGACCCTCTCTACATAAACAGGAACTCTTTGGTTCCCTGCTATATAGAAAGAACCATGTGTACATACATTTTTATGTACATAGACTCTATAAAACCTTCTAATGTGCATATGTGGGCTGTAGTGACCCCGATCCCCTTATATGAATGTTCACAGTGCACACTTTGAACATGTGAAAAAATGTCCTACAATAAAAGCCCAGGAAGATTTTCCAAAATAACACAATTTCCTAGAGGATTATTTCATTCTTTTCATCCAAAGCAAGCAGATGAAGTGGCAGAGAAGCCCAGAGATGGACAGAATGGAAAACACTCATATATTTTCCTATCCTTTCCCCTCTCTGCTTTAGGCCATTTCATCAAAAGTATGTACTTTCAATCCACTATATAATATTTAGAATAGAGACTGACATTGGACAATTCTTATCAATGCTACACCACCCCATCAGCCACTGCCATCAACCTTGTTTTGGTCATGTACTAAAATGAAAAAAAAATCAATTTGAGATTTTCAATAGAGACTTACTACTTAGATGTCTCTATGTGCCTTTGATGTCTGCCCATGAACCCCTGCTCATCTTGTGAACAATTCCAGATGACTGCACAGCTACAAAAGAAAGAGAATGCAATCTAGGCAGTGTTCATCGTTTAAAGGGTGCCTCCAACTAGAAATGTGAAACTAAGAGGGAAACAAGTTGGTTGATTTAATAAAATGACCATGATCCTAGGAGATACTGTCTCTTTAATAAATGAGTTTATTTAGTTCTTAAATTGGGCAAGCAGTCAAGTGACCACTGTGCAGGCACAAAACTGCTTGTCATGGTATTGTGCTCAAGAAGAACTTCCCTCAAGCATCACCAAGGTTATCCAATCAGGCATTTGTAAAGGCATTTCATCAATGAATGTTTTTCAGGTGAGCATGTTTGCAGGTTGTTAGCATGTCTAATTTCTTTCAGACATGAGAAAGACATGATAAACCAAGGTAAAAACCAAATGCTTCATTGAATTCCCTCCCATGCCCTGTTTACTTTGTGTTTTGTTTCCTTTAAAATAACAGTGTCGTTTTGATATAGTTGAAGACTTTTGTAACTCCACCTGCAGTTCAAACCACTCGCTTTTCAGATAGGTTTTGCACCCAAGAGGCATGATATACTTAGAGTCTTCCTTATGTGGGATCAATGGCTTTAGTTCTCAGTTGCTCCTTTAAGGGGGAGGTCCACCAATGGACTGTGTCCAAACTTATTTGCATGGCTTCATCAAATGTCTTCTTTGACTTGCTAGATCTATATCCTCGCTTAACCAGAGGCCTATATTTCAGCTTAACAAAAAGCACTCATTTTGATTTTTTATTTATTTCAGTAATTTTCATACCACTTTTCTCCCCAAAGATGGCTCACAAAATATGAAATACAGTTAAAATCGTTGATCAGGAGGGAAAATACAGCACACCATATCCTGGGCTGCTCTTAGACCTCTGGTTCAGCCGACTTGCAGTGCAATGCTAAGAAGAGTTACACCTTTGTAAACCCATTGAAGTCAATGGGCTTAGAAGGATATAATTCTGCTTAGGAGTGCAGTGTCAGAGGCTCAGGCTGTGAGCTATGAGCTTAAAGCCAAGGACCAAAAGCCCTTGGGCTTATGCCATAAACTCAACAACATTTACCATGCCCAGGCTTAAATACCTGAAAGCAGAGGAACCAAAAATGCACAGCCCAGATCTCATTCAACTGCTGTAAATACTATTAGCATACAAGTATGTCTAAACAAGAGTATTTTACAGATGCCTTTAAACAAATGAATGCAGGCAAAACTCCAGTGACGGGTATCCTTATGAAAAAGCCTAAGAACTCCTGTAGTGAGAGTATATAAATCCAGAGTAACTCCAAGATGCTCATGAGCTTGATGAAAATGAATATACCAGTGGCAATTTCACCACCTGTAACCTACACGTTACATTTTGTACCTTTGACAGAATCCTCTGTTTTCACTCCTTCTCAGCATGCGTGAATCACCTGGAAACCCATGCTTGCAATCTGTCTTGTTAATATTAAAGATGGCACTCACAACCCTCAGGGTCTGTACATGTTTTAATTGTGTTCGTTTTTTGTGATGGTATCTTGTAAACATTTTTAATGCATCATCATTAATATGCAGAAAAAAGAAATCTATTTCTGTCAGGAAAAGAGGAAATAAATCTTCACTATCGCTTTGGTCCACTAGTTTACGTTAAGAATATAGCACCTTTCCCCAAAAGCTGTAGGAGACATATGCTCCCATTATTACCTTCCATGATTCATTGCTAACTCCAGCACAAACACCCTATTCAACTTACTGGCTTGTGACGGCCCTCCCAATTAACACTGAAATCTCAAGGAATCCATTATATATCATGAAATTATTTTGCGAGTGGTCTCCATTTAGGATTCCCGCCTGTAGGTGGGGTGCAGTAGAAAAAATGATAAACTATAATCAACCTGCCAAAATCTAATGCAGAGAAAAATGGAAGCATTGCTCCAATGCAATTAAGAAGTTTACTTTGCTTGCAGCAGGAAACAAAGCTATATCACACACATTCCCAGTCAGTGCAAACAATCTGAAGTCACGCGCTCTCTCTCACACACACACTCACACACACACAGGCTCAGTCTTTCTTTGCATTGCTCCCAGTTTATTCTGCATTCACCCATACAGCTTGGGGGCAGAGGATGGCTTTTAAAAAATAAAACAGAGTTCAGATGGGCTCAAAATGTCTCCACAGGAGGGAGGAAGAGCTCCTGCCCCAAGCCAATTTCCTGCACAGAAACAGTGCAGGGTGGGTGGGTGGCTGGGAATTCCCAATAGTTGCTGTGTGGTTGAGAGAACCTGAGCTGGATTTCGAGAACCTAAATGCATAGTTTGGCCCCAAGTATGGAGCCACTGCTTCCAACAGGGTTTAGTGGTGTCTGACTTTTGCTGGATTGTGTCCTAAAATGCAAGTTGGAGAAATCCTACCCTGGTTCCAGTCTTACCACTCCAGTACCTGTTGTTCACCTTGCACTAATTTTCCATTAGAGGTTATCAGAGTTTCACAAATGAGCTGCTCTATAATCAAACGTACCCTGCTCACATTACCTGTGTCCATTCAAATGAAATGCCCAATATGATTGCAGATTCATTTGCAATTCTAAAACAAGCAGGATTTTAACTAATTTTGCATCTGTGAAGTCAGCAGCATTCAGCAACGCAGCTGGCTGGATAGCCATTGATGGTGCCTGTGCACACTTTGCTGGCTTGTCTGGATTCTGTATGTGCCAAGGACATTTTGGAGGGGGTGCACCAAACAAAAATGTGTTTCAATTTGGGTCCGGGTTTCAGGGATACCATAAAAATTTGGTAGCCCTAAAATCCAGGTCACATTCTCCAATCTGATTCAGTAGGATTAGACAATCCCAAATTCATCCAGCCCTTATTCTAGTAGACAGAGTTTTCAAGCAAACTCCACCGAATTTGCAGGGAATCTACTCCTTCCTGTCCACTAAAGACCCCCTCAAGTTTCAGGAAGGTTTTACCCAGGGGTCCAATTCTATGGTCCCCTGAACAAAGAGCCCCCAGCCATTCTCCATTATTTCCTATCGGGGAAACATTTCCAAGGCTTTCCAGGCAAAGAGAAACCTTAAGCAAAGGCAGGCTCTAGTCAAAAGCCAATCCCAAAGCAAGTCCCACTGAACCAACAAAACACAACAGAACCAAACTACAGCAAGGGAACCAATGTCGAACCAGAGAATCCCAAACTGAAGCAAAGGAGGGACAACCATGGAATTTAAAAGTCAGCTTGCAGTAGCAGCTTAAAGGGCTCTTTTGGAGCTTGAGGGCCGAGGCAGAGAAAAGCAGGCAGCAGCAGAGGCAGAACAGGCAGCAGCAAGAGGGCAGCAGGCCATGGTGCAAAATAGTTCAGCTCCACCAATGCAAGCTCGGTGACAGGGTAGCAGGATGAGACTGGTGCTGGCAGGGGACAGGAGGCAATAGCAGACAGAGAGGCTTGCTGGGAGCATGGGGAGCTGTGAGGGCATGGGCTGAGGGAGACAATCTTGCCTTCCCTCCTCCATGCCTGGGAAAAAAAAGTTCGATGAAGCCATTTGCTGGGTTACTCTGAATAATCCAGCTCATCAGAACCCGGCTTCGTAGATCCAGATGTCCAGATAAAATCTAGACATCTTCCCCCCACCCCCCATCTCTACTGTCCTGTTTTTTACAGGGAAGACAGGTGGGCTGGTTCTGACTATAATGGGAGGCAAGTCATAACCTCTATGTTTCTGCCATGCCTGTCTGCCAGCAGATGCAAGCAAAATGTTTCCTTTGCCCGCTCAGCATGTACATAACCCTAGATAATTAAATAGCTCAGGCAACCAGTATGCATGCTTAACAATTCTCAGAAAATTAGTGGAAAGTAGAATAACCAAGTACAAAAATATAATCTGGAATTATCTTGTTTGATGGGAACTCTTCTGGCTGGATGGTATTCCTATTGTGACATACTGGTTGATGCTGAGTCACTTTTTCTCCTTGCTGCCTCAGCCCCTTCTACCTCCTGCTGGTCTGTAAATCAAAACTAGATGAGACACCAAAATAACCATTGGATTGGGAAGGTTTCCAGCACTTCCCAAATTTTGGAAATATTTTAGCTCGGATTTTTTTTTTAATTTTAGCTCAATATTTTAGCTCAATATTTTAGCTCAAGTGGGCATAGTTTGGATCGGATTAATAAATTTCTGGCTGCACATCAGTAAGCAAGGTCTTCTGGCAGCTGAATCTTTAACTTCCACTTTAAAAATAAAATCCTGCTCATACAAGGAGACTGTATGCATTCTATTTAATTGCTCGTTAATAGGTAAATTTGTCCCTGCTTTCCATGTTCTGGTCCATTAACACAAAAGCAATATCATGTCTGACAAGTAAATGAATCAATAATATCCTATTTCTTTTCTATCGATTGCATAGACCAACCAATGCAGGAACAGAATTTCTGCCAGGTTAATTTTAACTTCTGTGTTACTGCAGCTGACCATAGCTACATTAGTCGTGGCTGAACTGTGGGTTCATGGTTACATTCTTTTTCTTGGCTGTTGGGTGGATATTGCTTTTGCTAGCTCAAATACAAGTTTGTGAGCACCAGGCATTTATTTTTCTGGCTTCAGAACAATATGGTGTGTCTTTGTATTTATTGAGAACAAAATGATGGAGACTTTAATTTCCTTACAAATATTGAAGTTATCCATATAAAACTATTTATTCTTAATTCAAACTGATTTTTACATTTCGCACTTGGTTTAAGATACATTACACACAAACCTACCTGCTTCCGTATCCTATTAAGCTCCATCAATGCAAGTTTTCATGTTAAGGTTCGAAGCTCGATTTTGTGTTTGTGTATGAAATACTGTTGACAATGTCATGAAAATGAGTCTTGGGTTTAAGCAAGAGTTTTGACATTTCTTAAATTGTGTTAAGGGATGACTCTAGATTCTGGATGCAATCACTGAATCATTCACAAAACCAGTAAAGCATGTGAAAGTTCAGTGGGAAAAATAAAAATCTATTGAATTCAACACATAAAACATGGCTCTAACTAACTTTCTATCTAGAACATACTGTCCTTCCTCCAGGGTGTTCAAGGTGGCATTCCCCCTTTCCCTCTTTCCCTGTGAAATGGACTCTGGTGATTATTCTATTAAATTGAGTGCACCAGGTGAATGCAAACCAACACCCCTGGTCTAATATACACAAAATTCAACAAGTGAACATAACAACAACAACATTCAGTTTATACATCACCCTTCAGGACAACTTAATGCCCACTCAGAGCGGTTTACAAAGTGTGTTATTAATATCCTCACAACAATCACCCTGTAAAGTGGGTGGGGCTGAGAGAGCTCCAAGAAGCTGTCTGTCCCAAGGTCACCCAGATGGCTTCAAGCAGAGGAGTGGGGAAACAAACATTTGGGAGGCAGTTCCACATGTAGCTGAGCAGGGTCAACCACAGTCAGTACTTGGATGGGAGACTGCTGAGGAAGACGGGAGGAAGGCAATGGCAAACCCCCTTCTGCTTATCTCATGCGTGGAATGCCCCATGGAAGGGGTTGCCATAAGTCAACTGCAACTCAACAGCATGTTCTTCTTTTGCAGGTAGCGACTTTGAAATCAGTGCGTATACACAGAACAGTATAAAAGGGTGGCAGTCTGCTAATGAGCTGGGATGTAATTAAAGATTTTGAGGATGCATAAGTGTAATGCAGATGAGGGAAGGCAAACAAGCTTGGTAGTAACTGGCAGGATCACCAGCTCATTGGAATAACCCTGTCCTTGGACACCCCACATGTGCTTTTGGCTGAAATGTCCGAGGATCAGCAACCAATTGTTTATATTCTCATATGGCAAATTGTGGTGATATTAGCCACATGGGTTAAGGCCTGTGCCAATCACTGTTAACATCTCAGTTCAGTTCATTCTTTCCCAGCCTACAAAATACCTAAATTATATATATATTTTTAAAAAATAGTGACATTGCATAGGAGAGGCCTGGTGCTCTCCAGACTTCAGAGTTCAGTTCCCCTGGTGGAAATAACTGCTTTGGATGGTGGACTCTGGCATATAATAACAATAACACAATAACACAATAACGATGACAACAACAAACAACAACAATAATAATAAACACTCGATTTATATACTGCCCTTCAGGACAACTTAATGCCCACTCAGAGCGGTTTACAAAGTATGCCATTATTATCCCCACAACAAAACACCCTGTGAGGTGGGTGGGGCTGAGAGAGCTCCAGAGAGCCATGACTAGCCCAAGGTCACCCAGCTGGCTTCAAGCGGAGGAGTGGGGAAACAAACCTGCTATCCTGCCACTGGTTAGCTTGGCAGCTCTGTTTCTTGTCTCTCTCCCTCTACCCTCGGTGTCTGGGGAAGCCAGGCTTGCCCACCAAGCAGAGGAGCTGTACAAAGGCTGCCTGCCCCAAGCTACTTCCCTCCCCCTACCCAGTTTGCTGGCAATTTGACAGAGGGAGGTGGGAGGAAGGATAGGCCATTTTTCTTTGTAATAAACACTATTTTGAAACAGTGGCAGGCTGGAGGGGGGGAAATGTTAAGTGAGCAGTTCTCCCCCCCCCCTTATTTTTTTGTTCAGGACAATCTGATGAATCAAGCTAATTAAAACCAAGCCGTGAATTAAGCATCCATTTGGGGGGGGGTACTACAAATTGCAAGCTGTGTGCTTGTCCCTCCCTTGGTCTCCATTAAAATCACCAGAGACATTGTTAAAAGAAGGGAGGGTGTGTGTGTTTTGCCTCGAGCTGCCAGCTCTCTCCTTTCTGTTTCATTGCCTCTGTTCCAGGATCTAAATTCCTTTAAACGGGAAATGCAATGGGTTCCTTTTAAGCGAGAGATCACAATAGCGCAATTAACATATTTTTTTTTAAGTTGGGGGGAACTTTTGATAGGAGTCCACAGAGGCGCGCAGGATTCCCGTTTGTAGGTGGAAGCAACTGTTCTTAGGATGCACCAGCCAAGAAAGGAGGAGCAGCAAAGCCTTTGCCCTGCCTCCAGCTCTGTCTTTTTAAACTACCCTTTCTGGCTATCATTGCATCTTCCAGCACATGTTCTTCATGTGTCAGATGTCTCACGTAGAGAAACTCACTCTCAAAGTTCAGAGCAGGAAAATTGAAGAGTGGCATGTAGACCTTCAGGAAGAACAGCTGCTCAACTCTCTAGAGGAGCAGGTGAGTGTGATGAGGGAGAGCTGACAATGTCACCCACATGGGAAAAGACACACTCATTCTGCATGCTCATTGGAAGGCATGACAGGAGCCTATGAACTGTGAGAGAGAGGTCTGGCCAGACCACCTCATTCTTGACCCAGCAGCTCAGAGGATAGGTAGTATGCAACCCTCAGGGCTCTGAAAGGTAGTCCCTAACAACTGCATCTGCCGAATCCTGGCTTATATACCTCACATTCCCATAAGGGCTGAGCACATCCCTGATGGCCTCCATCTCCAGGGACACCTTGGGAATGGCCATGGAGGGACTCTGTTAAGAAAGTGAAGTGTAGGGGAGAGCTAGTCTTCCCCTCCTCCTCCTCCTCTGCTGGAAAGGGTGCCCCTCTTAGCCTGCATATGCTGCACCTACTGAGAGAGCTCGTTTCTCATGCTGATGAACTTCCTAGTCTGCTCAGTGATGCTACCCTTGATGCACAGGTCACACATGGTCACCAATATGTACAACTTGTTCTTGGTGAGAGGTTGCAATGCCCTCTTGCAGCCTTCTCACAAGTGTACACACTGCTGAGACAAAGTCTGCATGTGCTTGGCCAGACAACTAGAGTTCCTCCAATGCCACATCTCATTGGTCACTCATTTACTCCCTCCCCCTCCTGCCTCACTCCCCCCTCCTCCCTGCTGCCTGGTATGGGGGAAGCCTGGGAAAGAAGAGAATGGAGAAACCAGACAGCTTTACAGTGGCCGGCACAGTGATTGCTGGATAAACCCAAATAATTGGACAAATTCAGGAATCCAGTATTTGGTATACCAAAATATATCCTGATATATTCGGATAGGCCAAACATACCCGAATAATACCGGTAAGGTATTATTTGGATATATGTTGGGCTTGGAAATACCAAATTGCACACCCTAGTCCCCAACACTAGTCATGAAACGCAGTGCAGCCAAAACAATCAAAAAGATAGAGCCCACAGAGATAAGACAGAGTTTAATTCCCTTTGACAACCCATTCAATTTTCTGTTAAATGTAGATGTTCCCCTCCATACATCTTTTACTCCTGAACAGGAAAACATGCGGATCCTCCCATCATTTCTTATTTGACACTCTGCTGACACACATCTCATCCTCCTGATTTGTTGCATGTGGCCCTATGTGCATGTTTTTCGGCCCAGTGTATAGACATTGGCTTTGATCCAAATAATCATGCATCAGTTAAAGTTCCTTGAGTCAGACTTTCCTGCCTTCACCCTTCTGGGAGTCAAGAGAGAGTTGCAAGGGGCAGTCAGCAAAAACCACATCCCTCTCCTCCACCAACCAAAGGGCTATTACGCGGGCAGAATGATACCTCTGGGTCAAACCCATTCATGAGAACTATGTGGTACACAGAGACAATTACAGAGCTTTCTGTGATCCTAGTGGCTAGAAGATACATAACTATCACTACAGAAGGCCTGTTTGGCCCTCTCCGTGTACCCTAATAGATGGTGGTGCATGAAGAAAACAGATAGGGCAGAAACAGAACCCTGAATCATGCATGCCTACACTCTGAAAGTAACAATTCGTTGTGGAACCTAGCTAGGGGGAACCTCTGCAGTGACATCTGGCTTTCTGGTAACCATTAAATGCTGTTTATAGTGGTGATGTGAATTTGTTCTTTTGTCTTTCAACCAGCTAGACTGCTGTGTGGATTCAGGCACAATACTAAAAGGTGCCTTGATTTCCCATTACCAGATCCTGATCTTAAGAAAATTCCTTGTTGCCAGAATTGTATTTATTGTATACATTCATGTGGTGCCTTTCTATTAAGTAATATTTATTAGTGACTTACAAATGACAAAAAACCAACAACCTGTAAACCAGCCTTATGATCTTCCATGTATCTTTCTCAGACTATTATTACATGAAGACTTTTTAGGGGAGGAGAGGAAAAAACAGGGAATATAAATATTCACTGTCAAGCTCTTTCTCCTGGGCACCTTTCAGACCACCCACATTCTAGAGGCAGGGGAACCTGGCAATGGCAAATGTTTAGAAAATTCAGAGAGCACCTCCGTTTATTCTCTCTTACCCTGGGCCTGTAGGACTACTGTGGGCAGATTTCCACGTGCCATTCTCACTGTGCATAAATGCCGTGCACATACCCATTACAGTTTCAACACAGAAGGCTTTCTGGAAAAAGTGCATTGCTTTCTTCATCAGTCAAGCAAGCGACAGAATCCAGCATATCCGCTGTCTATATTTTCCTTCTGCGCTTTACACCAAGGTCTTTCCTCAATGATATTAAATATTAATTCTGCATAGGTTTAATCCCAAACTGGAGCAGCAGCCTTAAGGTTAATAGTCCTTTTAATTAAGGGATAAGTCAGTTATTGAACAGAGAAGCTAATCACAGAAGGATTACCCGTGAAAATGAACATAGTCTGTGCAATTAGTCTGATAATTAAGACTTAAGTACTGGATGGAGATCAAAGTGCTGGTAATCTGCAATAAAGTTCCTCGAGTTGTAAGGATTTACAAAATGTTAGCTCATGCTTTATTGCACCTTCCATTTATTGCATGCCCAGGATAGCAGCAAACACATTCTCCCTGCGGATGTCAGCATGCCTAACTGCAACAGCTGTTGCCACATAAGCCTGGTGTTTCTCACAATATGATTACTCTGTCAACGACGGCCATAAAAGATGGCATCTGTATTCATCAAACAGAGTTATCAATAAATGTAAAGCCATACAACAATTAGAGATCTCCAAGGAAGAACAAAATCCAACCGGGAAAAAAAAATTAGCCAACTATAGGATTTAATTACTGAGACTGTTAATCAATGAAATGCCTTCATAACTTTTAATTAATATTTTTTTTAATTTGGACAGAATATTTAGAGAATCCAAAATGCTTTTGTTTTCATTTAGGGTATTATTCGGTTTTTTTCAACAGTTGCGCTGCCAAAGGATCGGAGGCATCTGTGATCGGCTCCCTGCCCAAGGGAACACTTCAGGTCTGTAATTGCATTTTGTCACCTACAGAGGGTGTTCGGAATCCTTGTTAAAAGTAAAGGAAATAGTTAGGAGACATCTCACTGTAGCCATTACTATTGTGCAAATTACCGGGTAGAGCAATCTAGAATCTGTCAGGAAAGGTTAGTGAGAAAGAGTGTCGGGAAATCAACCATTCAGCAATTTATCATGGCCTAAACACCGACGCTTTAAAGAAGGCATTGCTTTATGAAGTTGGCAACCGCTGTCTTTTAAAAATATATATTATTATTTTTACAATAGTATATAAAGAGAACAAGGAGAGTGTGCTTCCTTATAAAAGGAACAATGATGGAAAACATTGATAATCCTATCACTCAGAATTGCTGGCTAAGTGTAATGAGAATTTATTTGTTCAGAATGAAAAGAGTCTCCAGATATATCATGGTTTGTAGTTCTACAGTCCTTCCTCCACCCTCACCCCATCCTAAACCAATTACCTAAACCGCTGATTTCAGGAACTTGCTTTCAGATAATGGTCATGATCCAGGGAAGGGCAATCCCCACATGGAAACAGATTTAGTGTGCAGAGTTCCCACTGTGAGTAAATGGTGCAAGTTCCCTGCACCAGTGCTTTCTAAAATGTGCAACCAAACACAAAATGTGCCGTTCAAGAAGAAATTTCCCCCGGTTTGAAAATGCAGGTTGTGCAAAAATTGTATCATGTTAACTGGAATATCACACTTTCTCTGCATTTATTCTGTCAAATTCCCAGCTCTGAGGATCTTCTTCCACTCTTACTTGGGCTTCTAACTGTGCGATATTAAGCAGAGTTACACCTTCCGAAGCCCGTTGATTCCAATGATCTTAGAAGGGTGTAACTATGCTTAGGATGTGCTGTAAATCTCTTGGAATATGACTTTTAAGCAAGGCCACACACATGATGAAAAGTGTGTTGTAGTGGTGTGTGCTTCCTATGCAAATTACAAATACATACCTCTGAGCAGTTCCATAATTTTCTTTGAAAAAAATCCGTACCTGTCTCTGAGCAACCCAAGACGTTTTCCCAACATTCCACACAGCCTAATCCCCCACTTGGGTCTGCCCTCCTGTTCTTGGTGGAAGGGGAATGCAGTGCAGTCTCCTCCACTTTGCCACACTGACCAGGTGGCGGAGGAGTCAGATCAATGGTGTGGCTGCATCTGGGGATGTCTATATTGGAGTGACACACAAAAGGCAATGCCTGAACACGGGACAAGGCATATCTTCAGCATTCTTGCTGCCAAGTCAATTTTATGAATCAGTGAGATGCTAGTTTATAATTTGTTGATTTACTACATTTTTAACCCACCTTTTTCCCCAAGGAGCTGAGGGTGGTGTACATCAGTCTCCTACTTCCATTTTGCCCTTACAACACACTTGCAAGGTAAGTTACTGAGAATTTGGGACTGGCCCAAGGTCACCCAGCAAGGTTCATGGAAGACCTGTGATTTGAAACAGGGTCTCTCAGATCCTAATCCAACATGTAGCTCACAGGTCAGATGTGGTCCATCAGATCCCAGGATCTGTGACCTGCTGAGATTTTTAGCAAAAAAAAATGGAGCTGTTTCATTCAACTAGAATTATATCATGAAACTATGAATTACTGACAAAAGGAAAATAAGTATGAATAAAAGCTCCAATGCACTTAACTTGCATTTGAGTCATGTCCAATACTTGTATGCCAAGATTGGACCGTCTCAGCTCTGATGTTCAGCTGCCACATCGGAGTTATAGAGTGGCTGAGATTAGGAACAGATGTACACAATGCAGAGCCTCATAAGACAAGAAATATTTGTATGACCTCCACTCAGTATCTACAGGTTACAGGTAGAAGAATATGAAGCTATATTGAGAATTTCAGACATTACTTAAGTTCTTTTGTGATGTTACACAACCACATGTACAGGCAGCTCACCAACCTCACATAACAAGAGTACAGGTACCTCCTAATACTGTATACATGGTTGTCATTTTTTGTAAGTGCATTCTATGAATGCATAGCTTTGTGGTGCGCAAAGACAAACCCTGAAAAATCCAGTGGTCAGTTCACACATACCTAAGCATTATATACATGGAAAATACATGTGTTGCCCCTTTTCACACAAAAGGGTGATCTTGCACATTGGGAGGGTCGCAGGTAGTATGCACTCCTGTTATATGTAGCTGGGTGGGCCCCCAGGACCTGTGGCTGTAACATCAGAAGAGAACTTATGTCAATATGCATAGTGGGGAAAGTAAGGAGAAAGTGGTTTCATGCTTGTTGGTTGTTTGGCCCTTGTGACACAGCAAGATAGGAGAGCTGGCTGCGTGACTGTTGCAAGAACCAGCCAATAGGTCCTCTAGAGTCCTAGCTTCTCCTGTAAAGAGGAAGAAGTGCCCTTTGTACAGTGAAAGTAGGTCTATCTAAAAAAGCACAATTGTGGAAACCATCATGGGCTCAAGGTACGTGCATCTCAGTTGATTTGTTTATAATAACATAATAATAATAATAACATTCGATTTATATACTACCCTTCAGGACAACTTAATGCTCACTCAGAGCGGTTTACAAAGTATGTCATTATTATCCCCACAACAAAACACCCTGTGAGGTGGGTGGGGCTGAGAGAGCTCCAGAGAGCCGTGACTAGCCCAAGGTCACCCAGCTGGCTTCAAGCGGAGGAGTGGGGAATCAAACCCGGCTCTCCAGATTAGAGTCCCACTCTCTTAACCGCTGCACCAAACTAGTTTGCCTTATTTTTTCTACAGTACAGTATATTCTTTGCTTTATTACCCATTTAGATTTTAAAGAATTGTCAAACTTTATTACGACATTCTGGTATTAGTGGCTTGTATGCATTTGTTTATTTCAGGAATACACCACAGATCTGTTCCATTATAACATTTTCCTCTATTGGGTGTGTTTTGGGTATGATTCCTATGAAATATATTGTTTTAGACAAAGAAAATCTGGTATCTTGTTCATAGATCTTTCTCTCTACAGGCTGGGGACTCAAATTGATGCTTCCCTTTCCCCCCCCCCCCCGCCCCATAAGAAGACTTTCCTTCCTCACTTCAGCTGGACAGGGAGGAAAAGCAAGAGGTTAATAAAAGTGAGAAGGGAATCAAGAAACTGCTACTTCCAGTGTTCTGGACAGGAGACGATAACTCTAATGATTAAGAGATTTGAAACAAACTTGCAAACCCAACATTTGTGTCATTGGAACAATTAAAAGAAAAGACCAAGCAAGAATTTTATATTAATCAAAAATGGCATCAGAGTTATGAAATATACAAAATCAATTAGAAGTATATTTGTAATCGGGATATGCTTCCATTATAATTCTCAACCCATTTACACCATGGCAATATTACTGATTTCAGTGTGGGATTGCTCTGTGGAATAATTGCTTTGAGAATTGTGGTCCTCATTGCTTATTTGCTATGTTGAAAGGTACCTAGTACCATTGATTTGACAGAATTGTGATGCACCGTTTTCGGAGGGTATAAAAAACAATCTTGTTTGGTGATAGTAATATAAATCACATTTATGATTAGATTTCAGGCATGTAGAAAAATCCAGTCAGCCACTTCCAATGCAGAAGTTTAAAAATGGTTTCCAAAATTATATCTACATATATTTTAATCCACAGGAGGATAGATTAACAAAATGCTACCTCCACGACATTTGGGATGAGAATCTATCTTGTTGAAAAGCTAAAAATTCTCAATCCATCAATTAAATGTGGATTCAGGGCACCGTCTCATATTTCCTTGTCAAATAAATTATGTCTTACATCAAAGACCACACAGATTCCTGCTTAACAAAACAGGGAAATGTCTGAATACATCATAACTGTGAAATATGAAAGAGAACAAAATTAGACAGCCAATAAAACTGAAGATTTGTTAGTCAGCTAAAAGCTACCTTAGAAATGATACCAGTGGCAATCAGGATGTATGATTAAAGGGATTTTTTTTTAATCTGCCACAGTTTTGCTGTACATTGAGCTACAATTTCAAAAGAAAATGGCAAAGGCCAAGTTAAATGAGCAATAAGATTATTTGAAAACAAAGAAGAATGGCCAAAGTTTCGTCATTTCAGATCAGTATGCTACACATACCCCTCCCACCTGTCATGCCCTTGGCCCACTAACCTTCATGACCCCCAGTCTCCCAACTTTTTTATGTTTTTCACAAATGTCACACCCACAAAATGTTTCTTTCGTCCACTGAACTGTGTTCTTCCTCCAGCCCCATCTCTGTGTGTGTGGGTGGGGGTACTTTCCCCAAGTCCGTGTCTTTTTTTTTTCTTCAGTCATCGGTTTTCACTGCTCATCCTTCTAACCGGTCCCTGTTCTTCAGCCCACAGACTAATCTGTCCCTCCTTTCTTCTACCACTTGTCTCTGGAATTCCCCACCTTCTGAACTAAATTCTCACTTCGTTTCTTAACCAACAGAGTATCTTTTGCTCAGAATGCTTTTTTCTGCTATCTGCATGCTTTTTATTAGCATGTACCTCTTTCTGTCCCATTGGACCTTCATGATTTTTTTACTCTAACAGTGACTTGGAACTAAATTCCAAGGGATACAGTTAATTTTGTTATTAACATTATTTCCTTAAATAGTTACACCATCTGTAAGTCAGGACAAATAAATCCCTCCAACATGAAAGAGTAGCCTCTTAAGATTTCTGCAATGTTAGAAAACAAAACTATGGAAATCAAGTGATTCTTAAAGCCAAATGGATTATGAGTAAGAAATTTCACTACTCATGATTCGTTATAGCTGTTGAAGTGTGATTTGATACTTGGTCACTTTTGTCTAAATAATTCTTAATACGACAGTTTTATACTGATATTTATACTAATACTTAATACGACCGTTTTTTATAGATATTCTGGAGGAGCCATCTTACTACTACAGACACCGTTAGCTAATATGATTATTTCAGAATCTAAGGAAACAATTATTTGGGGATCAATTAAATCAAGTGAACTGCTCAGTTCCCAGCAGAGCTTAGTCTCCTGAAGTGGGAGAACAATGTCATTTGGCAATCAGAAGCTGAATATTATTTTGATATTAAGTCATCTTTTGATATTAAGTCATCTTTGTCTACATTGTATTGCTTCCCGTGAATTAAATATTTGGCAAATTGATACTTTATGTGAAGGAGAAAGCATAAAGCTTCAAAACAATATTTAAGTTGTTAAATATGAGTGTGTGAAATTCATATTCCATATACTTTTTGAAGAAAAAAATGGATGGAGGGAAATATAATTTTAAATTTATGCACTGACTTTTTGTTTGGCTAGGTCATCCTCCCAAGAGATGCAAATGATACGTAGCATGTTTCTGTGTGGATCACTAAAGATATCACATATACATTCAGAAGCATGAAGGGAAACAGGCTCAGCAATCTATCAACTGCTTACTCCAGAGACCTCATTGCAATAGTAATGGTATACCACAGGGGTGGGCAAATTGCGGCCCGTGGGCCACATGCGGCCCGCTACAGAGTTTTTTGTGGCCCGCCAAGACAGTAGAAAAGTGTGATAGGGTACATTTGTCTCATTAAACTGATTCTAAAATTAAATGTGCTTGCAGCTATAGATGATATGAAATTAGCACAATAAATAAATTGAATAAAACTACCACTATTTTATTTAATTTATATTTATTGATTTTTATGATACAATTTATACCTTTTCTGAAATGCAAAGTTAACTAATGAATGCAATCGTTTTAAAAGGTGCGGCCCTCCGCTAACCTCCGCACCCACGTGGCCCCCGAGCCAAAACAATTGCCCACCCCTGGTATACCAGACTGAACACTTAGGAGCTACGAATTGCAGAAAGGTATGAGTTGTAGATGTAAGGCCTATTCACAGGGCCTAGAGTTGCTTGAAAAGGGACTTGTGTGTTGTGTTGCTTCACTGGTCTCCCCCCCATCTGTGTTTTCTGCAGGCATCAAAACCAGGATGGACTTTGAATTAACTTGAATGTATAGTAGAATTTAACTCACATGTTGAGTTCACAGTTTATGCAGGCTTGCGCCAATCCTGATGACTTTACTTGGGAGTAAGCACCAGTTATTTTTGGTGGGTCATCTTTCCAAGTAAAGTATTTACTCCTAGAATCTAAAACTCTAAGAAGAAAAACAGTATTAAAAATATTTTCTCATTTGTGTGTATGTGTGTGTCATTTAGCAATGTTCTTGAGACCTGATTCGAGCAAGGCCAGTTTTATGTTTCAAGTATTCTATGGTGCCCAATCTAAAGAATCTATGCACATTATCTATCTGGATCCATCCACCAATATACTTAATTATGTAGCATTGTCTTGGTACACTTTTTGAGCTATATCAATCATATATTTCCCATATTTACAATGTTTGTATATTAAAATTTCAGCTCTTTTAGGCCTGTGATTGTGCATAGCACTGAATCCAACAGAGCTAGAGATTTTGCTGCTGCTAAATAAGAGCACAATGTATGCAAGAAATTGTACAAACATTTTATTTTATTTATTTATTCATAATGGATATTTCTTAGCTTTGCATGATACAAGGTTTAGCAGGAACGAATGGAAATGAGGGTGAAACTGTAGCATTTACTTTGGATTTTTGGTGCTTATGATAAATATTAGAAAGAAATGTTTCATTTTTTAAAGACCAGAACTACTGATAAACTTTAACACTATTGATAAATTTCAGTAGCCCAGTTTGTCCTAGGTTACAGTACTCACAGTGCAATCCTAAGAAGAGTTCCCCCAGTCTAAGCCCATTGAAATCAATGGGCTTAAACTGGAGTAACTCTTCTTAGGATTGCACTGTTTATGTATGCAGTAACACCTTTCCTGAAAAACTAATTTCAATAGAAAGTTTTGAGATTACTATAACATATATGTCTGTACATGGGCAGACTGATTTAATAAAGGCCAGATCATTTTTGCCAGTATATCAGCCAAAATGCCTCTATAATATTATGGTTTGTGGGTCATTGCAGACGAGTTGCCATGCTACTCTGTTGTATCAAAAGCAACTTTAAAGCTTTTTGTTCATCTTTAAAGGCCAGAACTGGAAAATATGGACAACACATGTCCACTGCCAAAAATGGCAGCCGTGAGCCTCTCGGCTTCCTGATCCTGACCCCTACAAATGGCAGCCACCATGCTGCATTCCTTCATTGTGCAGATGTCAAAATAACTCAAAATACTGCTTGTTTTGAACGACTCTCAGATCTTTAAGACAAGCAATGAAGATATTGGATTTGGCACAAAATGACATCATCCACAGGAAAAGTTCAAACTTTGAGTTCTTTTTTGGCACGTTTGCCACATCCATGCTTCCAAATAAGTTTCTGCTTACCGTGATTTATCTTTCATTGTATCCCAAAACCATATGTGTATATACATAAAATACTCATCACTTGCATGGATTCCATGTGGCCCAAGGTCATCATGTGCAGGTAACTAGTCTTTTAAAATCATCCCTCTAATATGCACTTTTGCACTTAGACAGATCCTTCACCATGTTGGTGCATGCTCAGAGCCTGCAGGATTGAACTGCAATCCCAGAGTGTCAGATAAATATTTTATAATTGATAACGACTCAATCAGACTGACCAAACATACAAGACTGCAGTATTAGAAAGACAAGCCATGTGGTTTCCTTTCCATCACCATCACTAGCAAGATTGAGATAATCAGGCAACATACCTTTTTGTGAGCTTTTTTCCCCCATTGGGGCTTTTGGGTTGATGTAGGGGAGGAAGAACATGGTGTTAGCACACATGTTCAGAGATAGTTTCAGGTAAGTAGCCATGTTGGTCTGCAGTCGAAGAGCAAGATCCAGGTCCAACTAGATTTCCAAGGTCAGAGCTTTCGAGAATCTGATAAAGAGAGTTTTTTGAGAGTCTAATGAAGGGAGCTTTGACCCTGGCTATGTTCAGAGATGGTGGACAAGGGACAAGTGAAGCAATGTGAAAACATATAGGCACAAAGGATCGTTTGTGAAGGATCGTTTAGGCATTATTTGAAAGATTTGAAAAAATGAACCTTTTTTATATTTGAGGGTGTTGATTGCAATTTGCAATTAAGCAGAGATCCAAACAAAGGGATGATTATTCCAGTTTAAAAGAGGCTCTTGACACTATACAAGGAAGTTGGAATGGAGGATGTGCTGATGGCCTATATAGGCTTCTCTGTAGGTTCCTTCCTATTGTTGATCCAACACCGCCCCACAATTTGTGAGCTGGAATACTGGGTCCAAATCTTTCCCACCTCTTTATGTCCTTTTGCAGTAGTGATATAGTTTGGAGGTGGTATGAGCAGTACTTATGTGGCAAGTCTGTTCATCTGCCCTCCGCAATTTTGAGAGCTGTAAAGCAACTGTGAGTTGTAAAAAAAAACAAACGTTTGTCACTTGCATCTTTTGCTTATGCGTGTGATACAGTCATTCAAGTGTCATGGTGATTAGTCTGCCAAGTTCTTATTGGTAGAGGTTATTATCCTGTTCCTTAGTAGTCTCCTCTGCAGTTTCCAACCCATTTTGATAGGGAGCCTGTTTTGCAGACACCTCATCATTAATTTGTATGGTGGAATATGGCACCAAATTATTTCCACATCCCACAAATTATTAACAGAGAAAAAAGGAGGGAGAGAGCCCAGATCCATGGCAAAGGAGCTATTTTTCAGATTAATATGTGATACAAACAACTGTACCCTGACCTGGATAGCCCAAGTGAGCCTGATCTTGTCAAATCTCAGAAGCTAAGCAGGGTCGACCTTGATTAGTAATTGGATGGGAGACCTCCAACGAAGACCAGGGTTGCAGAGGCAGGCAATGGCAAACCACCTCTGATAGCCTCTTGGCATGAAAACCCCACCAGGGGTTGCCATAAGTCAGCTATGACTTAAGGGCACACACACACAAACAACCGTACTATGTAGCCAGTTATTTGCAGTGTGATTACCAAATCTGTGTATTGGAGGTGTACCATACAAAATGTGAAAGCCACTACCAAATCCTCTGTTGTCACTCCCTTGAATTTTAGCCCTTTTCAGTCATTACTGTTTTGGTACTCACCATTTGCCTAAGGGGAGACTGTGCTACTTGTGATTCTCTCGATACATGCAGTTGCCATTTTGTATAAATAGGGTAATGCTGGTATTTTCTGGCTTTGATACACGTGATCCAAAGCCCAGAAAACTTGAGGGTATGGACTTATATGTGTCAAAAGTGGAAAAATATGAGCATTTTTCTAATGACCACACATGGCAGGAAGATCGTAGGTGGTACATTCTCCCCTTATGTGTGGTTTGATTGCCAAAATTGTATCAAACGAAAACACTTTTACAAAACTATCTTAAGGATTTGTCTGTTAGAGGCCATAGAATTTGATGTAATTAGGACTCCTACCTGAGGTGAAAAGCTACTGCCCCATGAAACTATTATCCAGTCACTTATTTTTCCAGCTGAGCTGGACTAGTAGAACAATAAACTGGCAATTAAAAGACTCACTTTTAAAATATACATTACATGTCCATCCTCCCCCACCCCCATTATGGCAAAGGTTAAGTGGATTATGTGGAGATAATTCACTCAGCTCCGGGGAGAAATGCACTGGCTGACTTCATTACTATTTGCTGCTATACTCTCTTCAGTTTTCACTAACTGACAGACTTCAGACAAGAATGGAAGTCCTTTGTAGCAGTGAAAACAGTTAAATAATTTTCAGATGGTGGGATGTATAGAAAAGCCGAGAGAAAGCCTGAAAATAACTCCCTGGAGACATTACATTATGATTTATATAAACCCACGGGGCGACTGTTGGATGCCTGGCTCTCTGACGGATATTTCAGGCCCTTTCTTATAATATTCGGCATTCTTTTTTTTTCTTGTAGCCCTTTTTCTAAGAAAATGTGAGGGGAAACATACAGGAACTTTTCTACCGAAACTGCTCCTTCCTTCCCAGTGTTCTATCCAATCAGTTCAAGGAAACTAAACTACATGGCACATGATAGGCACACCTATTTTTAATTTATTTTATTTATTAAAAATGTTTCTACCCACACAGTAAACAGTAGATAAAAATAGAAAACATTTCAAGTAAAACAGTAAAAAAAAACCTAAAACAAACCATCCACAAAGCGCAAGAGTATTAACTAGGGGTGTGCAAGGAAAAAACTTTCGGCTTTCTTGTTTCGGGATTACCCGAAACAAGATTCTCTACCGGCATTAGCCGAATGCCGAAACAAGAATCTCTTTCGGGATTCGGGATTCGGCATTATTTCGGCATTCTTTCGGGATTCTTTCGGGTTATTTTGCTGGGAAAATGCCTCCGTCTTTCAGGACGCCTGGAGGAGGCATTTTCCCACCAAATAAGCCCAAAATTGGTGGGGACCTTCCTCTAACCCTTCTCTAACACCCACCCAAGTTTCAGACAGATTGGACTTTGGGGGGCCATGTTATGGCCCCCCAAAGCAGGTCCCCCCATCCTCCCATAAAGGAGCATCTTCTTCATTATTTCCTATGGGGAAAAAATGAAGAAGCAGGCTTCCTTTGCCAGGGGTGGCATTTTGCATGCAAAATGCCCCCCAGCCCTCAGGGGCCCTTCTCCCACCCCTCCTCCCACCCCCCACCGAGGCTCAGCCTGCTCCCACTTGGGGGGGCCATTTCATGGCCTCCCCAAGTAGGTGCTCTAATCTCTACCACTGACAGCTGGGGGAGGCTTGTGTTGCCAGGGGTGGCATTTTGCATGCAAAATGCCCCCCAACCCTCTGGGGCCCTTCTCCCACCCCTCCTCCCACCCCCCACCAAGGCTCAGCCTGCTCCCACTTGGGGGGGCCATTTCATGGCCTCCCCAAGTAGGTGCTCTCAGCCCCTAAAGTCCACCCTTCACAGCCCCACACAAACCCAATTCCCCCCCAGCTGCCACACACAGACCCAAATCCCCCCAGTAGCCCCTCACAGACCCAAATCAACCCCCACCTGCCCCACACCCACCATAACCCCAGGAACAGGCTGGCCTGCCCTCCCCTTTTGGGAACCCCTAAACTCTCTTTCCCAGGGCAGTTCTGCACAGACAAGGGGTGCCACAATGGTGGCAGTGCCAAATCGTCCCTGGGAAAGAGCACCTGCCCTGGCACACAGACAACCACCCCCCTGACCCCCCCACCACCCGCAGAGAAGGCTGGCCAGCCTGCCCCATTGTTCCCTATGCTGGGAACCAACCTCCCATCAAAGAAGGGAACACAGACACACAATCATTAAGTTTAAAAAACCTTTATTTTCTCATTTTCAAATTACAAGTGGTCAACAAATCACAACATATTACACTTATTGTCCCTCATAGCACAACACAACACAATTAACTACACATCAGAGAATCTTAAACACATTTTTTTTTTTGAAATGGACAAACAGTAAAGTTTTGAACATTACAACAGGTCACATAGTGAGCGGGCACAACAGGGCATGGAAACAGAAGATGATCATAATAACTACCAGCCTAATACAACTCTCCCTCCATAAAACGACTTAATGGGGGGGAACCACTGCAACAAAATCCCCCCCCCAACCCTCTGGGGCCCTTCTCCCACCCTTCCTCCCATCCCCCCACCAAGGCTCAGCCTGCTCCCACTTGGGGGGGCCATTTCATGGCCTCCCCAAGTAGGTGCTCTGCTCTCATCTCTACCACTGACAGCTGGGAGAGGCTTGTCTTGCCAGGGGTGGCATTTTGCATGCCAAATGCCACCCTCACCCTCAGGGGCCCTTCTCCCACCCTTCCCCCCACCCCCCACCACATGCATTCCTTGACAATCAAGAAATCTGGAGTTAAATATAATGTGCATGTAAGTCCCTCAAAGACAGAAGCAATATGACCCATTTGATTTCCACAACCTCAGACACAATTAGGGATCCGTTTCCCCTTGGTGGGGGATCCCCCACTCTCACCTATCACCCCGAAGGGGGAAAGTCAGTGAATGAGCCTTCAAGGTACGCTCCAGGGGCTGCTGCCGTGATGTCACTGATGTCATCTGGCTGCCCTGAGAGTATGCCTGTGCTTTGCAGTGGGCTGATTTGGGCCCTGCAGGCCAAAGCAGGATCCCTTGTGGCCCAAATCTGCCTGCTGTGAATTGTGCGTGCTCCCCAGCCTTGTGTGATGATCACATCACTTCCTAGAACAGACATCATCATGCCAGAGCATTGCCATTAAATGATCATGCGTGTGTGAACAGACCCTATGTATCCTGTAGGCTTCAGTGATGGTATAGTAATGTTTTCACTCACATTATAGAGAGAGAGAGAGAGAGAGAGAAGGGGGGGAGGCACTGAAGCTAGATTATTTCTTCTATTTTACTGTCCCCTTCCAAAGCCAGGGTGGCATTGGCACAATGCCCCCCTCCCCCCGGCCAGAGCCTTAGTACCAGTATGCATTGACAGGCCCATGCATCATAGTCCTTTTTGAGACCCAGCCAAGTTGTGTGCCTTTTGGAGAAAAATGTTCAAGTTGCTGGTGGGGGTATGAACAATTTTTAGATATCCACTGTAGTGCAATGGCTAGAGAGTTGGTCTAGAATCTGGCAGACTCTGATTCTGTGCCTTGTAGGCTTGATGGATGTTCTTGGCTCAGCCTAAGTAAACAATTGTGTTGTGTTTTCCAGAGGCAGTCTAGGTGATTTTGGGGCCCTGGACAAATGTTCTTGACGGGGCCCCAGAACCAGTGCCGCCCCACCACTGGCTCCTTGCCAAGGCCAAGCAATTTGGCAACCTAGGCCCCAGATAGAGTGGGCAGGAGTGCGTTGTTTCCTTCCTCCCCCCCCCTCCACCCCCTCATACAACTAAGAAGGCCATCGGTGGAGTCACTCCAATGTGAGGCATGGAGCAGCTGTCTATTGTTAGCCTGGTTGTGATGAGGGTGAAACAAATCAAGGGAGAACAGCAATGTGTAAACCACTCTAGGTTCCCATGGGGGAGAAAACCGGGGCATAAGATAAACCTTTAATTTGGTGGGGAGGGGGTATATACATTTTATGTGTATGTGTCTGTATGTTTTATGCATTCAAATCACTTGTGGTGTACTTTAGAATTATATTGAGCTCCACAGTATCCCAAAAACCTTGTCCATGTATTGCAAACCGAAGTCAATCTACCACATCTAGGGTATTCTTCTTTTCCCTACTGCCTTCAATTTTTCTTAGCATTATTGTCTTTTCTAGTGAACCTTGTCTTCTCATGATGTGACATAAGCACTATCATCAATTGATATCTTCAAGGGAGAAAGCAGGCCTGATTTGGTCTGGACATGTCTTTTTCGGAGTCCATGGTACATGTAAATTGAAACTTTCTTCCCACTTCACAGTGTGAATGCTTTTTCCTCCTATGAGCTTTGTCTAAATTTTACTGTACTGATACTGCTCATTTGGCCAAAAGGCCTGCCCTTGATCAATGCCACATTAAATACTTCATAATAAAAATATGTTTTTAGAACCATTTAAAAGTGTCCTTAAGTGCCATACGCCGATTTAAAAAACCATAAGCTAAATGTTTGGGAACACAACCAGATATGTGAATGACTGAAATGCAGCCCAATCCCACTGCTACTTAAAATCCATTTTTGATGGAGGTCTGGATTGTCTTACATTGGTGTCATTGGGCTTGGAATCAGGAACCTGGAAGCGTTCCATGGTGGCTACAACTTTCATGCCAAGGCTAAGAGGGTGGGAACGGGATCTCTCTGGGGTGGCAAACTCTGGCCTTGGAAGTTACTGGCAATTTGGGGGTGGGACTTGTGCAAAGGAAAATCTGAGTAGGGATCTCCCCCAGAATCCATGGTCCGCATTTGCCCTCTAAAGAGATTGCCCTTGGAAGCAGCCAGTTTATCTGTAGGGAACTACTCTCTCTAACCTGAACTCAAGCCCAACCAGGAGTTTGGCAGCCCTAGGAAAATTTCTGAAAAAGATGGCAAAGGAGGGCCAGCAACTGATAGAGGCATGGAAGCCCACACCAGGACAGTAGCAGGGGCCTACTTGGGCAAAAGGGACGACCAGTGCTCTCATCCCCCATAGTCCACTCCTTTCAGCCCCACACAAACCCAGTTCCCCCACCCCAGCTGCCACACACAGACCCAAATCCTCCACTCAGCCCCTCTCAGAACCAAAACCACCCTCAGCTGCCCCACACCGAGTACCCCAGGAACAGGCTGGCCAGCCTGCCCCATTGTTCCCTATGCTGGGAACCAACCTCCCATCAAAGAAGGGAACACAGACACACAATCATTAAGTTTAAAAAACCTTTATTTTCTCATTTTCAAATTACAAGTGGTCAACAAATCACAACATATTACACTTATTGTCCCTCATAGCACAACACAACACAATTAACTACACATCAGAGAATCTTAAACACAATTTTTTTTTTGAAATGGACAAACAGTAAAGTTTTGAACATTACAACAGGTTACATAGTGAGCGGGCACAACAGGGCATGGAAACAGAAGATGATCATAATAACTACCAGCCTAATACAACTCTCCCTCCATAAAACGACTTAATGGGGGGGAACCACTGCAACAGGGTCCAGCAGAACCTATGTCATTTCCTGTGGCTGTGCTTTCAGTTCAGACACACAAAGCTGAACTGGGCACTTCCAAGGCACTGGACAATGGTATTTCTGGAGCAGTTCTGCAGAGGTCTCCCCCCACCCCCACACCAGCCTCAGAATTTACCTGGGAACATCTGTGAGAGATCATCATTGGCCGGTGCCCATCCACCACTCTTCCCGCATCCCCCAACCATGCAAACCCAACATTAACATCAAATTTTTTTTTTTAAACATGAACTGAACATCAACTTTTAAAAAACATAAGCACAACATTTTTTTTTGGGTTTTTTTCCTTTTTTTTACATGAACAGAACATCAACTTTTAAAAAACATAATCACAACATTTTTTTGGGTTTTTTTTCCTTTTTTTTACATGAACAGAACATCAACTTTTAAAAAACATAAGCACAACATTTTTTTTTGGTTTTTTTTCCTTTTTTTTACATGAACAGAACATCAACTTTTAAAAAACATAATCACAACATTTTTTTGGGTTTTTTTTCCTTTTTTTTACATGAACAGAACATCAACTTTTAAAAAACATAATCACAACATTTTTTTTTGGTTTTTTTTCCTTTTTTTTACATGAACAGAACATCAACTTTCAAAAAACAGTACAACAATTCTTCTACAATTTTTTTTACAATGATTTCATCTGATAAAAACACCTAAGCAATCCCTATCTAACCTGTTTCTCCCTCCAGTAGCAATCCATGTTTCTGGGGCATTATTTTTCATAATAAATTTGGTCCCACAGGGTATGTCTCAGTGATGGGAGATGTTTTGAATACCCTGGGGGGGGGGCTTTCAAATTGCTGGGTGTTTTCCCTTTGCCACTGGTTCCTAACCACCCTCCCTCTACTGGCCGGTTTTAACTGTATATACAGGGTTTTATACAGGGGAGAGCGCGATTCCAAAGGATTGGACTCATAGAGGATGCAGGCCACAAGTTGGGCTCACCTCAGTCACTCTGGAAGTCCAGTCCTGAGAAATCGAAGAGGCGAGAGTTGACCTTCAGGAAGGTCAACTGCTCGACTCTCCATGGGAGAAGGCGAGTGCGATGTGGGCCGACAATGTCGCCCGCATGTGAAAAGACGCGCTCGCTCTCCACGCTCGTCGGAGGGCATGAGAGCAGCCGCTGCGCCTCGAGGGAGAGGTCCGGCCAGACCGACTCCTTCCTGGCCCAGTAGCTGAGCGGATCGGTGGAGAGCGACTCGCAGGGCTCCGCGAGGTAGTCCCTGACCATCGCCTCCGCCGGATCCTCTCTCACGGTCCTCACGACCCCAGAGGGGACGAGGGCCCACCGGAGCATCTCCATCTCCATCGGCACTCCGGTGGTGGCCTCGGGGGGGGCCTGCGCAGAGGGGGCGTCAGAGGGACCCGCACGGCAGGGCCCCTCTTGCGTCCCCCCTGTCGACAGGCGTCCCCTCTTGGCCTGCCTGCGCCTCACCCAAGAGCAGAGCCCGTCTCTGGCTTGGGTGAGGTTCCCGTCCCGCTCGGCGAAAGTGCCCTTTATGCGCGGGTCACACATGGTCGCCAACATGTATGACTCTTCCTTAGTGAGAGGAGTTAGCCTGGCAGCTATGCCCTGCTGCAGCCTTCTCACTAATGCGCGCACCGCTGGAACAAGGTCAGCACGGGGCGCGACCCGGTCTGCAAGGGTGGCCAGATTCCTCTGGAGCGTGTGCACCAGGGGAATGACCAGACCGAGGGTCGCCGTGTCTGACGAGACCGCCACAGTGAAGTCCTTGAAGGGCTTCAGGACCTCCACTGTCTGGGTGATGGTGAGCCAATCCTCCCGGTTGAACTCACCCACCTGACTCGCACCGCGGTGCTCGGAGAGCCACGCGTGGAGTGCGGCCTGCTGCTCCACCAAGCGCTCAAGCATGGCGCAGGTGGAGTTCCAGCGAGTGCTGACGTCAGTGATCAGAGCGTGCTCTGGCACACCTGTCCTGACCTGTGTCTGGCGCAGTTCGTGCGTGGCCTTCACGCTGCGCGAGAAGTGACCCGTGAGCCTCCGACATTTCTGGACAAGTAACTGGAGTTCACGGGTCCGGGTATCCACGGGTTCCTTCGAGGAGCCCAACCCCAGCGCATCTCTCACCACTAGGTGAAGCTTGTGAGCGGCACAGTAGACGCTCTCTCGGCTCACTAGATGCGCCGCTGCCCTCATGTTCTTGCCACCGTCCGTCACCATGCATCCCACGGTGGCGGGTCCCTGGCCTATCCACTCGTCCAACTGTCTCCTTAAGGTGGCAGCGATGTTCTCCGCCGTGTGGGACACGTCGAGCACCTCGGCGTGAAGCAAGGCCTTGCAGTAGCCGGCCTGGCGGTCTCGCATCCTTCCCTGTCTAGCTGTGCTAGGCACCTCCCCCCGGCCCCCACCCAGAACCGACTCGGGTTCCCACCAGTGAGCAGTAAGCGAGAGGTACGCTTGCTGCACACTTGGGCAGGTCCAGATGTCCGATGTGAAGTGCACAGTTCTCCCGGCAACCCGGGACAGCTGTGCCTTCACATGATCCCTGGCAGCCCTGTAAAACGAGGGCACCACCGATCTGCTCAACGACGTGCGAGCAGGGACGGCGTACCAGGGAAAGCAATCTTGGAGCAGCCCTGAGAAGCCGAAGTCTTCAACTACGGAATACGGTTGCCCATCCACTGCTATCATGTTGACGATGTGGCGCGTGATGCGCCTGCTCGCCCTCCGGATCCCCTCTCTGGGCACACTAGCGCCCTGCATACCAAGCATCTCCGGGAGAGAGGCTTGGCGTCCCTTTCCTGCAGGTACCCTTGGGGGGAGAGCACCAGAGGAGCCTGCCTCCTTCTGGCTAGCTGGCGGCCGTGCGGCGCCACTCGAACCCTCCTCCCGAAGAAGCACCGCCTGGTGGTGCCTCTTCATATGGTACCTCATCCCAGACGTGGAGAGATGCCACACATCTTTGCCACGGCTGACGCGCTGCCTACAATGCAGGCACAGGGCTGCTCGGGGATCCTCCGTTGTCTGGAAGTGCTTCCAGATTTCGGAGGAAAAGGGCATCCCACGCTTCCCAGGAGAAGCGCGTTCGGGACCACCCTGCGGCACCTCCTGTGAGGTGCTCTGGCCGGACACACCGTGTCCCACTCTCGGCCGGGCAGGTGGGGATGGACGAGGCTGAAGGGGCAGAGATGTGGGCTCTTCCACCACAGTCTCTGCCTCTTCCTCCCGCGTCCTCTCCTCCTGCACAGCCGCGAGAGGCCTGCTGCTGGCCTCAGAGGAAACTGGGGTGGACCGCCCCAGGGGGGGTCTCACGGGCAGTTCCTCCAACATCCTCCGGGTTCCTGGGGTGAGCGGGAGCGCAGGGAAAGTCATGTGCTCCGCGCCCATCCCAGGAGACACCACATGCTGCCCCTCCTCCAGCAGCTGGCTCGCAACCACTGGAGGAGGAGGAGCCTCAGCAGCAGGCCCCTGCCCAGTGCCAGCCCCTGCCTCACGCACCCGGGTTGGGGGTGGCCCTCCAGCAGCTGCCTCAGGAAAGAGAGTCTTGCGAACCCTCTTCCTGTCACCAGAAGCCAGGCTGGTGAACGGCAGCAGCGCAGGGGAGGGCCTCCTCCGCTCAGATGGAGGGGCTGCCGCAGCAGTCCCCCTCCCCCTCCCCTCCTCCCCTCTAGATTTCTCCCTAGCCTTTCCCCCGGGTCCCCTCTCTGCTTTCCTCTCTGACATACTTTCCCCTCCCAAATTCAACCCTAACTAATCAGAAAAGATTTAGAAAACAAAGGTCAACTTTGTTTTCAAGACCTAACTAACCTGCTATAAATCTGTGTTTCTAGTGGCTCTGTGACTTGGAGATGAACAATCAAGTGCCTTTTTAAGCAACCCTATTTATGTCAGGGAACCTGAGCCTGCCAATCAGCTGAATTCCTCTGGAATTGAGCTGGCCCTAAACCCCAATAACAGGTGACGAAGCCTTAAACACTCACACACTAGTATGCCCGGGCCGGCCTGGCACCACCACGTGTGCCAGAGATGGGCAGTGGAACCCTAGTTATGGGGGCACTAATGGGAAGCCTATTGACAGCTATTACAAATTTTTATATATATATATATATATATATAGAATTCAAACCTAACACTCACTCACTAATGCTTTCCCTGCTGAGTCCCTATTTAGTTTTTTAAAAAAAACTAGGCTCGGTTTCCCTAATAATTATGTTGAGGGCAATTATCCACTGATCACCTACCAACTGGCCTACCTACCTAAGAGACACTATTTAGCGGGACCGATGTATCTGTGGTATGTCGGTGTGGGGTGTGGATGTGGTGTTTTGAAGATGAGCCTCCCCCCTCCCAAGCTAGCAAGAACCCACCCCCAAGGCCACCCAAATGTCAACCCGGACTCGCTCACACTAACACCAGTCCTGCAGTCCAGCGATGTTCAGGCGGTCTTGCAGCTGGTCCTCCTCTCCTCCACGATGCTGTCAAGAAAATTGGAAATGTTAGCAGAGTCAACACCACACGCCGCACACGCAACCCCAAAATTCAAGGCCCCGTTGCACAAGCCAAGTCAGCCCCCCCCCCCTTAAAGGCTAGGGCCAACCAGCAGCAAAACAAAACACATCCACCCAGCAGAGCTTCTGGCCTGTGCAGGCCAGAAGCTGGCACACTCATTTTTTAGTCCTGTGAAACAGCAGTTCATGCCCACCCCACACTCAAACTTGAAAAATGAAACATGAAAGAAAGCTGGCACTGCGATCAATGCTGGCCCCCCTAACCCCCAAACAATATCCTCTTGCCCAACCAGAAAATGCCCCCCCCCCCGGCCCAAGCCATAAAGACAGAGCCAAAGCATATGCTCGCAGGTAGGCACAGCAGCAGACATAAGCTCAAAAACCAAATTTAACAACAACCCTACCAGTCCACCAGTGCAGATGTCCAGCAATGTTGATCCTCCACGCAGAGATCTGCAGGCCGATGTCCACCAAGTGCAGTCCAGTCCAGAAGAGGTCCACCAACGATAAACAACCTGAATGTGAAGCAAAACAGTGAGTGCCAGGCCAGCAAACGGGAAGGGTTACCAAAGCCGGAGCAGCAGGCCTGTGTGTGGGCCGAAGGCTGGCACAGTTGATCAGGACGGAGCCTGTTGGGAATCCTTGCAAGCAGGGGACCAGACACAGAAACGCAAGCCACACCATTCCAGATTGTGGAGCACAACTGTGAGTGCCAGGCCAGCAACCAAAAAGGGTTACCTTGGCCAAAGCAGCATACCTGTGTGTGGCCCACAGGCTGGCACAGTTGATCAGGACGGAGCCTGTTGGGAATCCTTGCTAGCAGGGGACCAGACACAGAACAGCAAGCCACACCATTCCAGATTGTGAAGCACAACTGTGAGAGCCAGCCAGAAGAAAGGCTTCTGGCCTGTGTAGGCCCGAAGCTGGCACACTCTGGTTTTAATCTTCAAACAGTGGATCAAGCTTAAAGAAGGCAAGCACAACAACCAATGCTGAACCCCCCCCCCCCCACCATCAAACATTGTCTGCCCAACCTGTCCCCCAGGCCATACCTGTGTGTGGCCCACAGGCTGGCACAGTTGATCAGGACGGAGCCTGTTGGGAATCCTTGCTAGCAGGGGACCAGACACAGAAAGGCAAGCCACACCATTCCAGATTGTGAAGCACAACTGTGAGAGCCAGCCAGAAGAAAGGCTTCTGGCCTGTGTAGGCCCGAAGCTGGCACACTCTGGTTTTAATCTTCAAACAGTGGATCAAGCTTAAAGAAGGCAAGCACAACAACCAATGCTGAAACCCCCCCCCCCCACCATCAAACATTGTCTGCCCAACCTGTCCCCCAGGCCATACCTGTGTGTGGCCCACAGGCTGGCACAGTTGATCAGGACGGAGCCTGTTGGGAATCCTTGCTAGCAGGGGACCAGACACAGAACAGCAAGCCACACCATTCCAGATTGTGAAGCACAACTGTGAGAGCCAGCCAGAAGAAAGGCTTCTGGCCTGTGTAGGCCCGAAGCTGGCACACTCTGGTTTTAATCTTCAAACAGTGGATCAAGCTTAAAGAAGGCAAGCACAACAACCAATGCTGAACCCCCCCCCCCCACCATCAAACATTGTCTGCCCAACCTGTCCCCCAGGCCATACCTGTGTGTGGCCCACAGGCTGGCACAGTTGATCAGGACGGAGCCTGTTGGGAATCCTTGCTAGCAGGGGACCAGACACAGAAAGGCAAGCCACACCATTCCAGATTGTGAAGCACAACTGTGAGAGCCAGCCAGAAGAAAGGCTTCTGGCCTGTGTAGGCCCGAAGCTGGCACACTCTGGTTTTAATCTTCAAACAGTGGATCAAGCTTAAAGAAGGCAAGCACAACAACCAATGCTGAAACCCCCCCCCCCACCATCAAACATTGTCTGCCCAACCTGTCCCCCAGGCCATACCTGTGTGTGGCCCACAGGCTGGCACAGTTGATCAGGACGGAGCCTGTTGGGAATCCTTGCTAGCAGGGGACCAGACACAGAACAGCAAGCCACACCATTCCAGATTGTGAAGCACAACTGTGAGAGCCAGCCAGAAGAAAGGCTTCTGGCCTGTGTAGGCCCGAAGCTGGCACACTCTGGTTTTAATCTTCAAACAGTGGATCAAGCTTAAAGAAGGCAAGCACAACAACCAATGCTGAAACCCCCCCCCCCCACCATCAAACATTGTCTGCCCAACCTGTCCCCCAGGCCATACCTGTGTGTGGCCCACAGGCTGGCACAGTTGATCAGGACGGAGCCTGTTGGGAATCCTTGCTAGCAGGGGACCAGACACAGAAAGGCAAGCCACACCATTCCAGATTGTGAAGCACAACTGTGAGAGCCAGCCAGAAGAAAGGCTTCTGGCCTGTGTAGGCCCGAAGCTGGCACACTCTGGTTTTAATCTTAAAACAGTGGATCAAGCTTAAAGAAGGCAAGCACAACAACCAATGCTGAAACCCCCCCCCCCCACCATCAAAGATTGTCTGCCCAACCTGTCCCCCAGGCCATACCTGTGTGTGGCCCACAGGCTGGCACAGTTGATCAGGACGGAGCCTGTTGGGAATCCTTGCTAGCAGGGGACCAGACACAGAAAGGCAAGCCACACCATTCCAGATTGTGAAGCACAACTGTGAGAGCCAGCCAGAAGAAAGGCTTCTGGCCTGTGTAGGCCCGAAGCTGGCACACTCTGGTTTTAATCTTAAAACAGTGGATCAAGCTTAAAGAAGGCAAGCACAGCAACCAATGCTGAAACCCCCCCCCCCACCATCAAAGATTGTCTGCCCAACCTGTCCCCCAGGCCATACCTGTGTGTGGCCCACAGGCTGGCACAGTTGATCAGGACGGAGCCTGTTGGGAATCCTTGCAAGCAGGGGACCAGACACAGAAAGGCAAGCCACACCATTCCAGATTGTGAAGCACAACTGTGAGAGCCAGCCAGAAGAAAGGCTTCTGGCCTGTGTAGGCCCAAAGCTGGCACACTCTTGTTTTAATCTTAAAACAGTGGATCAAGCTTAAAGAAGGCAAGCACAACAACCAATGCTGAACCCCCCCCCCACCATCAAACATTGTCTGCCCAACCTGTCCCCCAGGCCATACCTGTGTGTGGCCCACAGGCTGGCACAGTTGATCAGGACGGAGCCTGTTGGGAATCCTTGCAAGCAGGGGACCAGACACAGAAAGGCAAGCCACACCATTCCAGATTGTGAAGCACAACTGTGAGAGCCAGCCAGAAGAAAGGCTTCTGGCCTGTGTAGGCCCAAAGCTGGCACACTCTTGTTTTAATCTTAAAACAGTGGATCAAGCTTAAAGAAGGCAAGCACAACAACCAATGCTGAAACCCCCCCCACCATCAAACATTGTCTGCCCAACCTGTCCCCCAGGCCATACCTGTGTGTGGCCCACAGGCTGGCACAGTTGATCAGGACGGAGCCTGTTGGGAATCCTTGCAAGCAGGGGACCAGACACAGAAAAGCAAGCCACACCATTCCAGATTGTGGAGCACAACTGTGAGAGCCAGCCAGAAGAAAGGCTTCTGGCCTGTGTAGGCCCAAAGCTGGCACACTCTTGTTTTAATCTTAAAACAGTGGATCAAGCTTAAAGAAGGCAAGCACAACAACCAATGCTGAAACCCCCACCCCACCATTAAACATTGTCTGCCCAACCTGTCCCCCAGGCCATGCCAAGAATAAACTGCAACACCTTTTTGCAGAGGCAGGCCACAGCAGCACATTGCCCAGCATCAAAAAAATTTACAAAAATTTTAAAAAGGCCTACCAGGTGTCCTCTCAGGATGTCCAGCACAGTTGATCCTCCAGGCAGATGTCCTCCAGGCTCCAGGTGCAGTCTCTCTTCTTCTCCTCTCTCGGTCACAGCTCAGCAGCAGCAGCAACAGAAGTGTTCCAGACAGTCTTGCTCCAAATTTAAATCCCCTGCTGCAGCCTCAGCCAAAGATTTAAATCTATTGGCTGGCATGAGAATGCAGCAGTGGGATTGGTGACTCCTAAAGTCCCCAGTCCCCTGCCTTTCCCCACCCACACTCCAAGAGCCACCCTCCTCCTGCTCCCCCTCCCCTACCTGTTAGTTTTGGCGGGAATCTCTGCTGCTTTGCAAATGCAAAGTGCAATGCAATGCTTGCACCTTGCATTTGCAAGGCAAAGCAGGATTCCCTATCCTCCTTTGCAAGAGGGGTGGGGGGTGACAGAAGGAGTGAGTGATTCACTCCTTCTCCCCCCCTCCCCTCTTCTAAGAGCCTGCAGGAAGCCTTTGCTTCCAGCAGGATTTTGCTAGCCGCTTGCTAAGGCAAACGGCTAGCAAAATCAAAATGGCGATTCTCGAATGCCGAAAGAATGCCGAAAGAATCCCGAAACGTTTCGGGTTTTTCTTTCGGCAATCCCGAAACGTTTCGGCATTCCCCGAAACGTTTCGGGATTCTTGAAGAATGCCGAAACACTTTTGTTTCGGCATTCTTTCGGCATTCAGAATGCCGAAACGCACATCCCTAGTATTAACATTAAATAAAATCAACTTTTACTCATATGTAATAAAATTAAATTTGAACACATTAGGCTACCTGTCTTAAAGCTCTGGCTCTTCTCCGTTGATTCACACCCACCCACTGTGTAACATTTGGTCTGCTTGCCACAAAATGTCTGGCAACAGGCCTGGATATAGGCAGTTTCCAGTTTTCATTTGGGCTACAATTTTGAAATTAGACCTGGAAGTAAAATGCTGATTTTTGTATAAACTTTGTTACACGTCATGCATATGAGGGCAACTTTAATCAACCATTAAGCAAAAAAACAGGGAATACAGGGTGGTGTTATTAAAGCAATGTTGAGGTTTAAATTTTTTTTTTTTTACATACTCAGGTTTTATCACCCTGCGCTGAACTGAATTAGAACCCCCATTGCACCTCTAGTTGTGTGGCAACACCTACACGGTGTTTCCAATTAACTTTGTACATTTTTAATCAGTGACAATTTTTTTTTTTGGTAAATTCAATTTATCTTTTACTGCAGTCCTCATAAAACGTCTTGCAACATTCCGGAACTTTGCAAGCGTTTTTTACTTGCTACTGACATAAAGCAGCTGTTCGACCTACAACAAAGGCTCAGGTTTATAGGCAGCCTGAATTAGGATGTTGGTTAATCAATTAAAGTCCAAGAAGAGAGGGAAAAGATCATCCCACCCACTCCTCTGACTCCACTGGCCGGCATGGAAAAAAAAATGTGTGCCACAGTGCACTTGGACATTAGCTATTGAACTGTTTAGCAATGTCACAAAAGCCACTGTTTATTTTAGCATCTTATATGAGACAGGTAAGTGAAAAGGTCAAGCACATTTCATTAATAAATCTACCCTGCGATTTGTTTTTCTTTTTTAATCAAATTCAAATGCATCCCGTTAAAGAACCAAGTGATTAGATCATAAATCTGGATGTCCTTGAAGATGATGAAAGAAATACTCATCTGTAAAGCAATCATCGCGCTGCCCGTTCTATCATCTGCACATTTTTTCAGGTGCGAAGAAAATGGCTTAATTGCAAGCCACTTTCTTTATTTCTCTGGGAACAGATACAGAATATCTTGTTTGTGCTTATGGAAGAAAAGTATGGAATGCGGATCTTGAAGTACCACATGTGTTCAACTGTGGGGCTTTTTAAAACTCTAGTTTTGCAATAATTCATAGATGAATTGGGGAAATTAATCCATGAATTCACTCATCGGAGCAGCCCCCGCCAAAAATGGTTCTGAATTGGTGTTGTCCTTCATGAAAATGACCTAACTTATAAATTAAAGATGATTTCCCCCCCTACAAGTTAAAAGACTTGTCTGTTATTTACTCAAGAGAAACTGTTATTTGTTGTAATGGTTGAATTAATTAATTTGCCTGTTAAAAGCAAGAGAGTTAATGGACTGTCACCCAAGCCTAAGGAAATGTGTTGTCCCATTTTCCTGGAACAGCATGACATTGTAATTTGTAAAAGAGCACTCCCGCATCGGTAAGGGCACCTAAACTGGTCATTGATGTAGTCATGCAGAAAGATTTAGGGTTGGACAGCAAAAAAAAACCCTTTTGATTTTTTGAGCAAGAAAGCCAAGGGTTTAAAAAAAAATAGAGAAGCTTATAAATAAAAAGATGTGTGTGTTTTATGACGTGTTTTTTCAGTGTCAGTAGTGAACCTAGCACTATAGAAAGTAACAAAAGCCAACTTGCAGTTTGAGGGCAAGATACGTTTCTGATATTTCCATGGACATACATAGGAAGCCCCTTTAATAGAGCTCTGTCCCTCCTCACCTTGCCCAGCCATGAATTAGGCCGAATCCACATTACCTTCGCGCGTCCCGGTGTTGCGCTAAATGTCCGCGAAACACCCGGAAGTATAGAGTCTTTCAAGCGCGATTTCAGAAATCGCGCTTGAAAGACGCTATACTTCCGGGTGTTTCGCGGACATTTAGCGCCGCGCGGAGGTAATGTGGATTCGGCCTTAGTGAATTTGTGGATTAATTTCTCTCATTTAAGCTATGAATTATTACAGACCTGTGGTCAAATTCCCCATGTCTAGTATATTGCTTTCATTCCACTCTTCCTCTAAGGAGCTCAGCGGGTATACACCATTTATCCTAAATTAGGCTGAAAGAGAGAGACTCATCCAAGGTCAGTTGCATTTCATGACCCTAGGAATTTTAACCCAGATCTCCAGAACCTAGCACAACAATCTGTCTACTACTCCATACTAGTTTTCTGAAAGAAGGCTGGATCAGTAAATGAGAGGTTATCCATGTTGGATGAGCTCTGGTTCTCCAGGATCCTGTTACTGAGAGCCAAACTACAAGTGATGCCTGACACTAGTTGGACACTTGTCAGCTTCCCTCAAGTTTTGATGCAAAATGTAGGCATCCTGGTCTTGCAGCTTGGCTCTCCAACAGCAGTCCAATGGACTTTTCAACTGTCACTTGTCCAACATTCCGCCAAGCTGCCTACATTTCCCATCAAAACTTGAGGGAAGCTGACAAGTGTCCAACCTGTGTCAGGCGTCACTTGTAGTTTGGCTCTGAAATAGATTGGGGTCAATCATAGAGTCTTCTGAGAGCTGCCTAGGAACAGGAGGAGAGGAAAGTCTTCTGCTGATCGTCTCCTGCTACAAGCAAATACAGAGAAAGATAGATGCATTTATGCCTGCAGGTATGTGTTGGGTGAGGGCAGTGTGGCTAAATCATATCATAAATTGTCTGTATATTCCTCCTTCAATGCCTGTGCTATATTGGACGTAGATGAAGTAATGAATTTTTGGAATAATTCCAAGTAAACACACCTCATTGAAGGGCTGTGGCTTGGTAGTATAGAGCATGCGTGGCATGCAGAATTGGTCCTTGAATTTGAATCTCCAGTTAAATGGATCTCAGGTCACAGGTGTTGACAAAGACCTTCTCCTCTGCTGCTAGTCAGATATAGACAATGCTGAGCTAGCATTGTGTGTGCTTCAGTTTATTGTGCAAATGATACGCTCCTATACATCCTTATGTTTATGCTCTAATTCGTTAATTTGTTTTGTTGGGCCCTGGCCCTTGTACAGGATGTGGCATTTATTCTGTCTCATTTATTTAGTTTGTGGGTTGGGATCCCATTCCCCTGGTGTGGGCGGGGGATTTCCTGCTCCCACCTTTCTCCCCTCACCACCGCTTACCTGGCGGGGGGAAGCGGGGAATGGGCCTCCTGGGTACACTCCCTGTAAGTGGCGTGACAACCTCACTGATGTCATTGTACCACCACAAGAGTGCTCTCATGCTTCGCAGTGAACCAATTTGGGCCCCAAATAGGCTGAATTGGGCCTGTTTGGGGCCCAAATCAGCCCGCTGTGGAGCAAGGGCATGCTCCCCACCTTGCACAATGATGTCACTTCCCGGAAGTGACATCATCATGTCAATGTGGGACTGAGCACGCACTTTGCAGGAGTAGGCAGAAGGTAATTACTGGCGTCCCCCCTCCCACAGGGAGGGGAAGGGGGCTTTACAATCTTTGTATTTTTAGATACTGCTTTCTAATTAGATGAAGTCATGACTGCCAGTTGTTTTAATATACTAATATTAATAATATATTTGGAACTATATATTTGGAGGAAAATCGAAAAGAGTCCAGTAGCCCCTTTAAGACTAACCAACTTTACTGTAGCATAAGCTTTCGAGAATCACAGTTCTCTTCATCAGATTCTCTTCGTCACGCAGCTGACGAAGAGAACTGTGATTCTCGAAAGCTTATGCTACAGTGAAGTTGGTTAGTCTTAAAGGTGCTACGGGACTCTTTTCGATTTTGCTACTACAGACTAACACAGCTAACTCCTCTGGATATTTGGAGGAGGATCCACTTAAGTTGTAGGAAAGCTCCTTCAAGTGAAGGAAAGCTTCAGACGTTGCTGAGAAGATCGAAAGGATACAGGCTGTTGTTAGAGTGAATTTCCTTCAATGAGATTTTTCTTTGCTGTTAATTAAGGTCACAAAACAATATTTGCATATCTTATTTCATACATTACATAATTATTCTGATCTTTCAAAAGCACATGCATATATTCGACTCTTTGAAACACTTGAGCTGCACTATAACTATGAGACTGCAAATATTTTGACAGTACCCAAAACACTCCAGTTTGTCCCACTCTACAGATCAGGCAGAAGTCAATGGATTTCCCAAATCACACTGGGAAACAAGGGATGTGTGATACTTTAGTATCTCTGTCTCAAAAGCTTGATACCACACACTGCATCCAAACTCAAAACACAAAGCTCAAAACCATCTCTCGTTGGTGGTAGCTAACCCAGTAGACAAGGGCAACGGCACCTTTTCTGAAAGAAAAAGCTTTTTGTTGTTGTTTTGGTTTTGAGCCACAATTTTTGTTTATTTATTAAAATATATCCTGCCTTTTTTGTGGCTCAAAATGGTTTTCAAATTACAAATTAAAACCATATAGAGTAAAAAAAAACCCTCAAATAACCCCGTACCCCTTCCATAAGATATCTATAATTTATACCACATTGAGCCCTCACGCAGATAGCCCACACAATCCTGATCTCATCAGATTTCAGAAGCTAAGCAGGATCAGCCTTGGTTAGTAATTGGATGGGAGACCTCCAACAAAGACCAAGGTTGCTCTGCAGAGGCAGGCAAGGGCAAACCACTTCCATTAGACTCTTGTCTTGAAAACCCCAGCAGGGGTCATCAAATGCCAGCTATGACTCAAGGGCAATTTCCACCATCATACCTCATTAAAAGCCTTGATATATAGAACAGTCTATCAGTGCCTCCAAAAGATTTCTAGAGATGGTGCCCCCCTCATTTCCTCTGGAGCCTGTCCTACAAAGTAGGAGCTGCAGTGCAAAAACTACAGACTCTGGTGAATGCCAGATAGGTCGCAAGTAGGGGAACAGCCAGTAGGTGGCAGCTTGAGGATGATAATTGGCACTTGGGGATGTATAGGAAGAAATGGTCCTTTAGCTATATATGGGTCCTAGGCTGTGGAGGGCTTTTAAAGTCATAACTAGCACCTTGAATTGAATTGAACAATGCAGCAGAATGCTTTATGGTGCACCACCAAGTGAAGCAACCATCACATGTTCCTGCGCAGCCATAACCAAAGCTATTCTTACTAGCAGTTCCAAAGCCGTTACTTCTCTCAAATCAGATGCATACTAGAAAACTCTAAACTTTCGTTCGACTTTCAGCAGATACCAGTAGCTTGGTAATCATCATACCAGAGGGGTAGCCATGTTAGTCTGTTGGAATCTCAGCTATTAAAGTTTGCAAAGCAAACACCTTCAGCTAGCAAGCCATTCAGAACTCCAGCGAGAATGTCACATTGCACATCCAAAAAATGTTTGTTTGTTTGCACAATTTATATCCTGACTTTCTGCCCATTCAGGGCCACTAAGGTAGCTAATGATTAAAACAAGCTTTATTTAAAAAATACATCATAAAACCAAGTAAAAACCTGAGGTGAAAATGCATTTATAAAACAAAATACAGCAAATTAAAATGTAACGCCGGAAAGAGGAGTCATCGAGGCAGCATCAGAGAAAACATAAACGTCTTTACATGCTGGTGGAAGACAGTGATAGAAGGGGACAGGCAAGTATCCCTGGGAGGGAGGTCCATACTTTTATTGTCATGACCAAGAAGTTGCATTGCCACCAGGGGTCATTTTGTAGAAAAAGAGCTGGAGAGACTCATTAGCATAACTCATTAGCATATGCCACACCCCTTGACATCACCAGAAGTGTGTCATTAGCATAACTGATTTGCATATGCCACACACCCCTGACATCACCTATTCTGGCTGTTTTGGACCCAATCCTGGCCATTCAGGGCCAAAATTGGGCCCAAAATGGCAAAAACGGGCTGAAAATGGATGAAAAGGGGCCCAAAATGGTCAGGATCAGGCCACTTCTGAGAGGGAGAGTGATACACCACCTATCAGAGGCCCGATCCGGGCTGTTTCGGCCCCAATCCAGGCTGAAACGGGCCCAAAATGGCTGAGAGCGGGACCACAAGTGACGCCTGACACAGGTTGGACACTTGCCAGCTTCCCTCAAGTTTTGATGGGAAATGTAGGCAGCTTGGCGGAATGCTGGACAAGTGACAGTTGAAAAGTCCATTGGACAGCAGCCGGAGAGCCAAGCTGCAAGACCAGGATGCCTACATTTCCCATCAAAACTTGAGGGAAGCTGACTAGTGTCCAACCTGACTAGTGTCCAACCTGTGTCAGGTGTCACTTGTGGTCCCGCTCTGAGAGTCAGGTGGGCAGGGCCACCTGACATGTGGCCTCTTTGGGGAACTGCCGGAACTGCATTCCTGCACGTTCCCCCTCGAAATGAGCCCTGGTTGCCACCCATCTAGTCCCAGAAAGTGGAGCCTCAGAGAATCACAGTGGCAGTTGGGCAGCTTCATAGGGAAATAGGCAATAACATTCGTGCATCAACAACATCAAGACCTTTAGGCGTAATAATCATTTTTCCAACTAACAAAACAATTGCACAAGCATATGTCTCTGTCATAGGAACCATCTGCAGCCCCTGATACATAAACAATCAGGTTTTAATGATGGTAAACTCCGATATGCAGCCATAATTAAAAAGGCATATCCAGGGTCTATTAGTCACTCTCTATCCATAATTGAAGTTTATAAACTTTGCTTTTATTTGCTTTGCCATAGATTCTACAGCCTTTTACCCATAAACACAAATATTAACCATAAAACATTCAAGGAGCCATTTGGGAACAGCATGTGGAGAAGATGAAAAGAAACAATACAGAACTCTCTCCAGGGAAAGATCAAATGGCTGGTTACTTAAGGAAATGTGACCTAAATGGGGAACTCTTAGCCTGAGGGGAGGTTGGAGAATGGGACACCTATGCTATATTTAACACCTCGGCAGTTGCACTCTGAAATGTTTCAAACACATTTTCCGCCATTATGAGGTGAAGAAAACACAAATTAACAGCTGCTGAGTTCTGAATCCTGAAATAAAAAAAAGAGCAGTGGCATAATTAATGCAAGCGTTTAAGAACTCTGTTTAAGAAACAGGAAGGAGATCATGAAGTCATTCACCTTGTACACAAAAAGCTCCATGGTTTCGAAGCCAATACGTAGACTGATACCGTGATATGCACAGTCCAATTAAGTGCCGGGATTTGGATTTCAGCCAGTCTAGAAACTGTACCGCTATTGTAATTGCTTCGGGCTAATCATCTGCCTCCAGTCTTTAAACTCAATCTTAGTTCTTCAGTTTAACAGGATTGTGGATCAGACTGAAGATTTTTAAAAATTCTGTCTTTTTATTCACAGATACTTTAAAATATATACGCATATAAAGGTAAAGGTAGTCCCCTGTGCAAGCACCAAGTCATTACTGACCCATGGGAGGACGTCACATCACAACGTTTTCTTGGCAGACTTTTTTTTTACAGGATGGGTTGCCATTGCCTTCCCCAGTCATCTACGCTTCCCCCCCAGGAAACTGGGTACTCATTTTACCAACCTCGGAAAGATGGAAGGCTGAGTCAACCTTGAGCTGGCTACCTGAACCCAGCTTCCGCCGGGATCGAACTCAGGTCATGAGCAGAGCTTGGACTGCAGTACTGCTGCTTACCACTCTGTGCCACGGGGCTCATTATATACGCATGTATTCATTACCAAACACAAAACTCTGTTTTCAAGAAGGAGAGAATAGTCACACTGTAGGTGGACAATATAGCCAAAAGTATTATATAGATTGGCCAAGTCTGCACAAGCAAGTTCATGAAAGCCAACTTTTCTGAACTCATAGGCACAGCAAGTTCCTTTAATTAAAGAGAGGGGGATGCAGGGTGGAGTTTCAGCTGGCCATCCCTTGCTGTAGGGCTCCATACCTCACTCATGGTACATTGTTCTGGAGTGTCTCACAATCCTCAGCAGTAGATTGGTGTGAGATTGTGGCAGGCAGGCAGGTGGGAACCAGCAAAATCATTTTTTGTGATCTCAGAACATTTGCAGAAGTTTTGATTCCAGCTCATTATCTCTGTGACCGTTTTCAGATGTCTTGGCATACCACTAAATTCATGGAACAAGGGCATCTCCATGGCGTGATTTCTGAAGTCATCGCACCACGATTCCATTTTCATGGTGCAATGACATCAGAAATTCTGTGAATTTAGCGCTATGCCGAGACATGAAAATGGTCTGTGTCTTAGGCCGTTTCCACACAGCTGGTTGTTCCCACCCTTTGCCCGCCTTTTGTGTGTGTTTTGCTGAGTCACTTCAACAACTCAGCTTCCACACACACTCCCCAAAAGTGCTTACCTTGCACTTTGAGGTCACAGGACAGCCTCCACAGTTCTTAGAAAAAGCTGTTTGAGTGGGGAGGTCGGGCATTTTTGTCATCGTCATCCTCCTCCCTTTCAATTGTTTCGCTTTGCACATGCGCAGTTGCATGCTGAGAGCTTCAGGGGACAAACTGGGCTGTGATCGGACAATTCCTCAGAGTGCTTTAACTAGTCACGTACCCAGGGCTTTTTTCCAGCAGGAACACGGTAGAACGGAGTTCTGGCACCTCTTAAAAAGGGTCACAGTGGTGTGGAGGGCAATCTAAACTCCCCACTGTCTGGAGATCAGGGGGTGGGGCCTCCGGCCATGTCACCATTTTCGCTGAGGGCAATTTAAACTTTTAAAACTCCCCCCTTGTTCCAGCTGACCCAAAGTGACTTCATTGTGCGGTCTTGAGTTCCACCACCCCTTTTCCCAGAAAAAAAACCCTGCATTTACCCAAGAACTCAGAAGAAGTGCTCCATCAACCCACAGCAAAAGACCAGAGAAAGTGTGGTCCCAGAAAAGGTGCCAAAAAACCCGAAACCAAGCAGCCTGCAACCATTTGGCAAACAGAGACGTGTGAAATCCTGGGGGAAAGCCACCAGCGTTCTGTGAATGGGTCATCCCTATAACAACATGTGGAAATGGCCTTTCTAAATTCATTGTTCTGGGATATAAGGTAAGATTCACTCATTCAAAGACATATTTTCCTACACAAATTCATATACTAGCATTCAAAGTAATTAATATTTCTAACCAGATCACTCTTACTTCCATTTCACTACCTTCCCTACTCTCCTTTATACTTTGTCCCTCAAATTCAACTATGTAGGAGCAGCTGCCAAAACCCTACAAAATCTTACTGGAAATATGAATCTAGTTGTCCGTATTTTTTAATTCTGTGCAGACTAACACAGTAGAGGTTTCATTACCCTGCTCTTCATACTGACCATGGTCATAGAGTAGGTTTGCCCAAAGGACTATAGAAAAATGTGCTGTCCCTTTAATAGAGGACAAGTGTGTGGAAACTGGCAGCTCAGAGGTGGCCCATCAATTAAGTGGACTGAAGAAATTACCTTGGGCACTATGGCAAGGGGGCACCAAAGAGGCTCAGGGCAACTGGGGCGGGATCTCTGGTTGCCATTCTCGGATCTCCAGACTATGAGATCAGTTCCCCTGGAGAAAATGGCTGGTTTGGAGGACGGACTCCATAGCATTATACCCCACTGAGGCCCCTCCCCTGACTCCACCCCCAAATCTCTAGTAATTTTCCAACCCTGAGATGGCAAACCTAGCAAGTGGCCCCAGTGCTGCCACCTAGGTGCACTGCATGATCAGCAGTGGCGCAGGAGGCCAGGGCATGTGCACCTGGCCTGCCTTCTCTGACCCCTGTCCACCTGGATAAAGAGCAGGTGGCTGCCATCTGTATGCCACCCAGCTACCAGCTGTGGTGGCGGCAGCTCCTTGCCTGCCTGGCCCCATGCACCTGGGTAGTAGCATGGGAGCCAAAGTCTTGAGCCACATAGGGCACCCAAAACTCTTGAGCTGGCCCTGGGGCAGCTGAAACATTTCATGGCAAGGAGGTTGTTATGAAAGGAAGAGCCTGCTGTCATTTTGATGGAGCCTGGTTCCTGAATGTTGGGGAACAGCCTCGAAAACAGCTCACTCTCTCAGGAAGGAAGTTCTAGAGCATCTCTGTGCTAAAAGAGATGCAGTCATCTCTTTCATCTGCAGTCACATTGGGATTAGCCAAAAAGGAGTTCCCATGCTTTTGAGGCCCCAAACCTAACAGCAGATTGGATAACTTGTCTGAGAGTCCATATGGGGTGCCTCCTCAAAGGCTTCCTTTATGTGTCTGTGTCGATGTGTGTGTAGCTATGTGTGTGTGTGTTTATGCTCTCACCCAGGGCTTTTTTTCAGCTGGAACACAGTGGAACGGAGTTCTGGAACCTCTTGAAAATGGTCACATGGCTGATGGCCCCGCCTCCTGATCTCCCGACAGAGGGGAGTTAAGATTGCCCTCTGCACCATGCATGGCACGGAGGGCAATCTAAACTCCCCTCTGTCTGGAGATCAGGGGGCGGGGCCAGCAGCCATGTAACCATTTTCTCTGAGGGCAACCCACTGAGTTCCACCACCTCTTTTCCCAGAAAAAAAGCCCTGCTCTCACCCATCAGTTCCCTCAGCACTGATGTTCAGCAACTGTGAGTTCTTTTTAACTAGCACTTTTTCTGTCTTTTTTTTCCATTAGCCTGTAACCTTTAGACTTTGTCTGCATCTTACTCTAGAGTTGTGGCTGTAGTAAACAACATTATCTAATAGAGGACTTTTGCACCAATTTTCTGGCACACCTAACTCTGAAGCAAGGGCTAATGTAATCCTCCCTGGGAACAATTGTTCCCCTGGGCAACTGCCCTGGCACAGAGAGGGACTCTCAAAGTATAGGCAGGGAGCAAGCAGCAAGGAGTGGTGGCAGTCAAGAAGAGACCCCAGTGTCCTACCTCGCAAGATTGCTGGAAGAGAATTTAGAGCACGTGCCTTCCCAACCACAGCTTCCCCAGGCAAAGATACCATACCAAAGAGAGAGAGAGAAAGCCTTCCTGGTTGGCCAGGGCAGGGAAGGATGTGACGGAGGTAAATAACTTCTGATAAATTAAGTGTCTATTAAATGAACAGAGATCCAGAGCAGTTAGCCGTGTTAGTCTGTAGTTGCAAATAGTAAAGAGTCCAGTAGCACCTTTAAGACTAACCAACTTATTAGTAGCATAAGCTTTCGAGATGCATCTAAGAGAGCTGTGGTTCTTGAAAGCTTATGCTACTAATAAGTTGGTTAGTCTTAAAGGTGCTACTGGACTCTTTACTATTAAATGAACAGGAAATTTTTTCCTCTGGGCAGTTGGCAACCCTAGCATTATAGATCAGCAACAAACAGAAATGTAAGTTGTAGTTCCTTAGAAGGCACCACTTTCCACACTTAGGGAACTGGCTACGACCAAGGAAAGACAGCTTTGAAGTCAGGGGCAGGGTTTGGATGCAGCAGAGTATAAGATCCAGCGCACACACAGAGAAATAGAGGGCCTTCCTCCAGGAATGAGCCTTAGCAGAGGTTTGGCTGGTGGGAACCCAGAGGCAGGACTTTCTCAGCTGTTACCTCTCAGTTTGGAACTGCTTCCTGTGACCGATTTGCCTCCTGAGAAGGGCCAGTGGCTGCTTGAGCGTAAATTTTTTAAGTGGCATAGTATAAAGAGATGGTGCTGGCCACGATGGGTGGTACATCCCATAGACTTGATAACTGCAAGCCACTACTTACTGACATACTCTATTGAACATTGTCTAAGGGCAGCATTATAAACATCATTTGCATATGCTATCAATTTACCCAGTTTGCCATTGTGTTAAGGCTGCATCAGAACTTGTCACAAATACTTGATGGAATGAGGAATTTGAATTGTGTGTGTTATACTTCCAAACCGCGAGCTATTTTCCTTTAGATTTTTTTAAAAACGCTAAATGTGAACAGTAGGATTCCTACAGTTGAATCCTTAGAGCTCCCTCTACTGGTAGTGAGCAAGAAAACTACGAAGGCTCTTTTTACACGCAAGCTATTTTTTTAAAGGCTAATTTAAAACCAAAGCATTTCCCATTCAGTTATCAATCTGAGCCTATATTATGACAGGCATATTTACACCAGTAAAACAACAGACGTTTAAGGCTTCCTTAATATAATGGCAAAAAATCCCTGTCTGAGAACCACTGTTTATTTATTTATTTGGGGGAAGGTGTGGAACTGGGTGGTTTAACAAAGGCTACACCAGTGGAAGAGAATGTGCAGAAAGGGGAGTCCACAACAAACTCGTTCTACTGCTCTTTATGTGTCTCAGCCAGAGAGGCGGACAAGCAGGGGTGAACCAGCCTTACTTACAGGGAAAGTTCTTGGTGAGCTGCTGCCGTGGGAGGCCCCTGGTGCCTAAAGCAAGCGTCGCCAAGCGGTCCCAGGTGGTGCTGACATCGCTGTATGGCCCACTTTGCTCAGCTTGCATCGGGGCTATCAGGGAAGTCATGGGAAGAGTTGCCGATGGTGCTGCCGAGAGTCTATGGCTGCTTCCACACACGTTGGATAATCCACTTTCAATACTCTTTAGTGAACATTTGAAACTGATTTTCCATATGTAGAACAAAAAATCCACTTCAAAAGGATTCCGAAAGTGCATTGAAAGTGCATTATTCAACGTGTGTGGAAATGGCCTTGGTCATGTATAGATTCGAAATTACCAGATAAATCAGTGAGTGCAGACCCAGAGGTTATTTTATAATATCGTGCCAAGGATTTGTTTTTCCAAATGTTTATTTGGAAAGCATTCCCGCAGCTACATCCATTGGCCTATCAGATTCCAGGGAAAGATTTCTCTTTTTGAGAGACTGGGTTTTTTTTTTTAATCCCGTGTTGTCCAGGTCTAAATTTATCCTATTGAATTTTAAGGGGGGATGATTCCTAGTAGGAATTCCACCTCAGTCCTAAACATTATCATCTTTATGGTTTTTGGAATGTGGCCAACAGTATCCTTTTACCAACATGAAAGGCAAGGTGGTATAGTGGTTAGATTGTCAAACTAAAGATCTAGGAGATCAAGATTCAAACCTCTGCTCTGCCACGGAAGTTTGCTTGTTGACCTTCAGCTCTCTCCGCCTAACCTATTTTACAGGGTTACTGTGATGATAAAAATGGAGAAGAGGAGAATTCTGTAAACCACTTTGGCCTCCCGTTGGGGAGCAAAGCAGGCTATTTATTTTCTTCACTTCTACCCCGCCTTTCTCCCCAATGGGAACCCAAAATGGCATAGAGCCAGTTTGGTGTAGTGGTGAAGAGTGGCAGGACTCTAATCTGGAGAGCCAGGTTTGATTCCTCACTCCTCCACTTGAAGCCAGCTGGGTGACCTTGGGCTAGTCACAGTTCTCTGGAGCTCTCTCAGCCCCACCCACCTCACAGGGTGTTTTGATGTGGGGATAATGACATACTTTGTAAGCCACTCTGAGTGGGTGTTGTCATCCTGAAGGGCAGTATATAAATTGAATGTTATTATTGTTATTGTTACATCGTTCTCCTCTCCTCCATTTCATCCTCACAAGAATATTGCACGTAGGTTAGGCTAGTCGTGCGTGACTGGCCCAAGGTTACCCAGTTAACTTACATGGCAGAGTGGGGATCTGAACCTGGTTCTCTGTGATCTTTGTCCAACGCTGTAACCACTATACCACACCACTATATAACCACTATACCACACCAGTGTAAATAACCACTATACCACACCAGTGTAATGGCACTTCTATTGGCAAAGAAAGGGCATAACCCCCCCCCTACTGTAAACATCCACTCTCTTACCCACACAATTGCCTATGGTCCCTTGATGCCCCAGGAGCAGATTGGGGGAGCTCTGGGCTGCTCTAGCTGCGGGAAGTTCTGATCTGCAATCTTTGCTGTACTCACAATGATTTTAATCTAATCCAATGTTGTTACTGTTGCTTTATTGTTATTTACAGAGGCACCTCCACTGGATAACCAACAAAACAAGAGTAGATCACTACATGTGAAGGAACAAAATAATACAGGTATAATCACAGTCAACAATGAAAACATCAATTTTACTATATTCAACCACGAAAAATTCAAGTGTTATTGAATGAATAAATGAATATATCACTAGTAATCCATACCGGGCGTTCACACCCCTGCCCTACAAACAGGGCCGGCGGCGGCTGCCTGTTGTTTCGTCCGCTTCGTCTCAGCCGCCGCTTTTGGTTCATTGACTGTGTGATGATTCATATTTGAATATTGTGTTACTATTGAGAATACACAGATGAGATTGGTGGATTTGTAACCTCCCTGGAGGAGGTCTATGGACGAAACAACAGGCAACACCTGCCGGCCCTGTTTGTTGGGCTGGGGTGTGAACGCCCGGTATGGGCGTCCCGATGACAACCATCTTCACCTGAAAAAGAATATAACAAATGGTTGTTGTGGGTTTTCCGGGCTGTATTGCCGTGGTCTTGGCATTGTAGTTCCTGACGTTTCGCCAGCAGCTGTGGCTGGCATCTTCAGAGGTGTAGCACCAAAAGACAGAGATCTCTCAGTGTCACAGTGTGGAAAAGATGTAGGTCATTTGTATCTACTCAGGAGGGGTGGGGTTGAGCTGAGTCATCCTGTAAGAGTTTCCCAGGGTGTGGAATGCTAATGGCGGGAGGCTTCACTGTATCCTGAGGAGGTTCTTTTGCATATGGATTGGTACTTGATGTGCTAATCTTCTCTGCAGGGCTATTGTCAGGGATAGAATGTTTTGTTAGCCTGGTGTTTTTCAGAACTGGCAACCATGCTCGGTTCATTCTTAAGGTTTCTTCTTTCCTGTTGAAGTTTTGCTTATGCTTGTGAATTTCAATGGCTTCCCTGTGCAGTCTGACAAAGTAGTTGGAAGTGTTGTCCAGTATTTTGGTGTCCTGGAATAAGATACTGTGCCCTGTTTGAGTTAGGCTATGTTCAGCCACTGCTGATTTTTCAGGTTGTCCAAGTCTGCAGTGTCTTTCATGTTCTTTTATTCTTGTCTGGATGCTACGCTTTGTGGTCCCGATGTAAACTTGTCCACAGCTGCAGGGTATACGGTATACTCCTGCAGAGGTTAGGGGGTCTCTACTGTCTTTTGCTGATCGTAGCATCTGTTGTATTTTTCGGGTGGGTCTGAATACTGCTTGAAGGTTATGCTTTTTCATACGATCAGTAATACATTAAGGGGTAAGGCAACTGGGCCCCTGCTTGTCTGCCTCATTGACCTAGGACCAAACTACACTTTATGAATTTTGGCAAGTCGGGTCTGGGTTCTTCTGTCCAAACTTCCTTTACCCACATTCACACAGCAGTGCAAGTAATGCAGTTTTTAAAATCACAGGGGCACAATTAGGCTTGGGACAACAACATGGGAGAGCAGGGCCAGATCTACGGGGGCGGGGGTGGTCGCTTGCCCTGGCCGCTGCCAAACAGAAGGCTCCAGAGCAGCTGCTAGCCAGGAGCATACACTCCCAGCCCTCTGGTGGCAGCATGGGCTGCAGCGCAGGGGCCAGCCACTTTGTCAGCAACACACTGGGCGCCTGCCCCCCCTGACGGAGCAGCCGGCTTGCTGTGCGCTCCTGGCCCTCCAGCAGCAGCATGGGTGGCTGTGTGGCAGGGCTGGGAGAGCTGCAGCAGCTGGAATGGCGGGCATGCTCCTGGGGGAGGTGCCCTGCATGATGATGTCACGGAAGTGACATCATCACGCACTCCTGGGAGTGCATGTGCATGTGCGTGAAGCGCGCGGGGACAGGGGCACCATCAGACTTGGGTTACCCTGGGTGCTGGCAACTCAAGATACAACTCTGTAGGGCTTCTGCCTTCCCCCATGCTGAAATGAGCTGAAATAGCCACAAGGGAAGTAATTTTCCCCACTGAGGCTCAGGAAAATGAGCCCCCCCTCACTCCATTTTCTTGAGTTGAAACAGCTCCAGGGGGGCAGAAACCTCTCTTTCTCTGCACACCGTCATTCCAAGCCAAACTGGGCCCCTGTACACTAAAAAAAATCTCAGTAGAGATATCAAGTCGCCTTTTTGGCCTTTGGAGACAAAAAAATTTAGAAATTGCAGTCTCAGACTAAATTTTTTTTTTAAGTAATTGATCGTATATCTCTCAAATACTGAAGGAAAGATACTACTTCCCTAAAAGACTGAGAGCAAAGGGAAAACATGATTGCCGTTTTATTAATGATACTGAAGATTAATTTAAGTCACACATGAATGAATGAAATCCTGCCCTCAAGTCATAGTTTACTTCTGGCAACCCCTGGCGGGGTTTTCATGGCAAGAGACTAACAGAGATGGTTTGGCATTCCCTGCCTCTGCAACCCTGGTCTTCATTGGAGGTCTCCCATCCAATTACTAACCAAGACTGGCCCTGCTTAGCTTCTGAGATCTCTCCAAAACAAATTACAAACCTCGAAGGTTATATGTTAAATATATTTTGTAAATTTTTATATTTTTAATTCTTACAAAGGTGCAAGTGCTCAAATATGATAAATATTCTACAATAAATATACTACAATAAATATACAGCTAATAAACCTTCATAAATAATCCTAAATATTCATCAAGCGTCCAATCCTTCCAGTCCACTTTGAAAAATCAAAGTTGTAAACTGTATATTCTTAGTTCTTGTTCTGTTTCAAAGTTGTTAATATCTGTGTGGAGCTTGAAAACTATAAATATCTGTGTGGTGTATCCTCAGATGACAACATTGCCTAGTGGTTACAGCTGAAACTCTCCAAGATTGGGCTATGAGAACTGTATGATCTTGTTCTTTGTTCTGTTTCAAAGCTGTTGATATTTGTTTGAAGTTTCAGAACTGTTCATATCCGTATGGAATATCTTCACACAACAACATTGCCCAGTGGTTATAGCCGAGACCATCCAAAAATGGACTGTAAGAGCCTGACGGGTGTCGCCAGCCTGCTTTCCCGTTTCAACAATGTCTTTTTCAAAGGCTCAAATCAACATACAAATCACTCCACCACCACCACACTCATTTCCTGGAAGATGAAGGAGCCGACGGACCATTGCTTAGCTTCTGAGATCTGACAAAATCAGGCTCTCCTAGGCTATCCAGGTAAGGGTCCAATACTGAGGTCAAGAAATGCTAACACAGGGCATGGGAAGTCTCTGGCGGTGAGCTCCAAATAAGGAACAAAGATTGTGCCTCCGCCATACCATCAGGATCAGGGGGATGTAGGGAAGAACGTGTGCCACAGGGGTGCCATTTATGCAAGGGCAGACTCTCGATCCTGAGTTTCAGGCTAAACGTTGTCAAATATTGCCAATTCTTGGGAACACTTGTGCAAAGCACAGTCAAGTCCCAAGTGACCTAGGTGACCCCCACCAAGGGGGCCCCCAAGGGGCAAGTGAGGAACAGATGCGGTCCACCCCGGCCCCCTACCCAGGAGATCCTCGGGGGTCTGGCATCCAAGCGCCAACCCTGCCTCACCCACAAGATCTGACAAGATCAGGCTGAGCCATGCCAACTTTCCTCCCATCTCTGATTAGATGGAGTACTCCAAAGCAGTTCTATAGCAGGCATCCTCAGATACACTGCCTATGTAATTTGGCCTAGCAACATAAAGCTGCCTTATACTGAATCAGACCCCATACTGTCTACTCTTAGTAGACCATTGGTCAATCAAGGCCAGTACTGTCTACTCAGACTGGCAACCGCACTACAGAGTCTCAAGTTGAGGTCTTTCTCATCACCTGGTTCCTGATCCTTTCAGCTGAAGGTACCAGGGATTGAACCTGGGCCTTCTACATGCAAAACAGAGGCTCCTCCAGTGAGCCATAGCTCTTCCCCAGAAGGGAGTTGATGTGCAAGAGAAAGACTGACAAGTGTAAGGGCAGAGGCAAACCAAAGGTCAAATTATCTACTCAACAATCCTAAGAAAGTGCAAACGCTGCAAGACAATTATTTTTTTTTCTAGCATTTAGGGCAGAATCTATTATTGCAATCAACAAAGGGCTGCTTTTCTTTTTTTGAGCTCTCCCCTAGAATACATAGAAAGGCTGCTTTGTTGAAGGCACCACCACTGTTTATTTCCCACCATCACCTCACATCATTGGCTGCTGGTGGTGGGGAGGGAAAACAGACAATGAGATGTCATCTCAACATGTGGAAAAATGATGCTGCTAGGGTTGCCAGCCTCCAGGTAGTGGCTGGAGATCTCCCGGAATTACAACTGCTCTCCAGGGCACAGAGACCAGTTCACCTGGAGAAAATGGCCACTTTTGGGGGTGAACTCTATGGAATTATGCCATGCCAAGGTCCTTTCCCTCCCCAAACCCCACTTTCTCCAGGTTTCACCCCCTAGATCTCCAGGAATTTCCCAACTTGGAGTTGGCAGCCCTAGATGCTGCCTATTACTGGAGAAGTGGGAGGACTTGGTAATGGGATGCCATTTAGGGCAACAATCTAATCTAGAATGAATCGTGTAGTTCTGGCCACAACCTTATGTGTTTTGTTGCCTTAAAAAGATATGAGCTGTTCTTTTTTTTCCCTCTGTTTGATAATCCCAGCACAATTGTATTATTTTGTTTTTATTAGGAATCTTCGCTGTTAGAGTCAAATCTTGTAATCCGCATAGTGATTAACTAATGTCCTGTTTTGTCATCCATTTTGTAATCAGCCTTTAGTCCTGATGAGAAAGGTGGATGAGGATGATCCTGCAAATAATAATAAGTAATCAAATAATAGCAATAACAACCTGCAATCTCCCTCTACTCTTCCTGCAAGCTCAACAGTTGCATTTGTGAGTGCTGTCTGGTTGCCTATGGAACAGTGCTTCCAATATCACCGCGGCAGAAGCCCCTCCCTGCTCTTCCCAGCATGATCGGAAAAGTAATCCTGAACATTTTCCTGAAATGGTGTTAGGAATTTGCCTCCTATCTACCCAGGTGCCTCACCCACATTAGGATGCTTTCTGACATGCAGAAATTAACCTTAGTGCCTCTTGGACTGACAAGGATTCTGTAAAATGACAAGCCAGTTTAGAACATGCACTGACCTTCGTTCTTAACAGCTTGCATAAATATGTTTGGGGAAGAAACATTTGAAAACCAGATTGTTTTTGTTTTACATCAAAGGTGCAAAGGGTGAAAGAGGTGGAGGGGGTGAAAGAGGGGGAGCCATTTCATTAATATTCTTATTTGTTTAGAGCATTACTTTCAGCCAGACAGATACCCAATCATGTGGAATGCTGACAGATTTAACTGCAGCATCAACAGAATTGCTTTTCTAAGACTGCAAAGTCTTTGCAGATTTACTCCAGTCTAAACCCAGTGAGTACTGTGGACTTCCCTCTTCATAGAACCACATCGTAAATGCTCGAAGGATTGCAGTTTGGGTTCTTTTTTCCTTTCTCTCTTCTAATACTTTTTTTTTCTTTTGAATTCAGCTTATGGCCCATGGTTCTCTTCCCAGGTAGGAAAGGATGCAATTTCAGTGTCTGTTATTTAAATTACTGCAATTACTGCGAAGAATTTTTAGGATCTATCATTGATACTGGGATAATATATAAAGACCACATACAAATGGTACGTGAATCTGAGAATCTTTTTATATTAGTGATATTTTATATTAGTGCTATTTTAAACTGGAAAGCCAGTTTGGTGTAGTGGTTAACAGCGGCAGGACTCTAATCCAGACAACTGGGTTTGATTCCCCACTCCTCCACTTGAAGCCAGCTGGCTGACCTTGGGTCCATCACAGCTCTCTCAGAGCTCTCTCAGCCTCACCCACCTCACAGGGTGATTGTCGTGAGGATGATAATAACATACTTTGTAAACCGCTCTGAGTGGACATTAAGTTGTCTTGAAGGGCGGTATATAAATAGAATGTTGTTGTTGTTATAAGTTGAAGAAAAATTATATTCCTCTTTCATCCAAAGTGAAAGAGAGGTGGCATTTTTAAGTGCAAGAATGCAAGCCCAGTCAGTAATTTGTTAAGCATTACTGGTAAACCATTTTGCCTTCCAGTTCAAGGTACGGGGAAAGATTCAGTCACTCTATGCTGCTAATGTCATCAGTAAAGTTATAAAAATACACATGATAGTTATACACAAGAAAGAAGATAAATATTGAGTTGTAACTTACCAATCAGCTAAGCATGAAGCCTTCATCCATCCCAAAGAACTTTCCTCCAACAGAAGAAGTTCTTCCTCTAAGGGAAGGCTTCTTACTCTACTGGATAGTGTGCTGGTATTGCTCTGCAGCAGTCTTTTGCAACCAGATTTTCCCATGTGGACAAAACAATACAGTTTGTGAATTATTCCGATATTACAAGGATAGTGTAAGAGATCCTGTGAAGTGTGTGATTCTTTCCTTCTTGACCAGGCCTTACATATGATCACTTACATTTTTACAGCCCGATTGAAGGGTTCAAAGCATTTTGCATACTTCAGTAATCTTTGCAACAGCAACATTATTATCCTCTTAGGTCAGCATTGTTACTCCCCTACTACAGACTGGAGAGCTGAGGCTTAGAGGCTGTGGTGTGGCTAAGGTCCTGTAGTAAATTCATAGCCAGAGAGAGATCTGAGTAGGAAAATTCCTAGCCTGCATCTAGCACAACATTATACCTGCTAGTGAGAATCTTCAGGTAATGGCTTGGCTCCCACCTAGAATTTGTTAGCTGAGTGCAAACAGAGCAGAGAAGTTACGCTGTGCTGATTAAAGAGGCAAAAGAGTTCATTTGAGGAAATACATACTTGAGAGTGAAGAAGGAGAGATAGGGATAGATTCCTTGCTATCTGGCTACATCTTGTAGAGAGAATGAATCAGGCAGGAGAAAGAAGAAGCAGGATATTGCCTTGTTCAGCCCAATAGGAGACAAGACAAGGAAATGACCCCCAGGAAACAAGAGAGATGCTGCCCTCACTGTCCTAACTAAGAGCCAAGCTACAAGTGACACCTTACACAGGTTGGACACTTGTCTGCTTCCCTCAAGTTTTGATGGGAAATGTAGGCATCCTGGTCTTGCAGCTGTAATGGAGAGCCAAGCTGTAAAACCAGGTCGCCTACATTTCCCATCAAAACTTGAGGGAAGCTGACAAGTGTCCAACCTGTGTAAGGCGTCACTTGTAGCTTGGCTCTCTGTGATCCTTGCTGCCCCCTGCATAGAAGGCTCTTCTTCCCTTCTGGCTGCTGCAGTACACCAGACATTGCAATTTCCAACAGAATTTCAGTGAGCAGAAGGGGGGAATGATTTTTGCCAATCCCCCTTCCTGTGGAACATGCCTGATTCCATCTTCAAGCAATTCCTGGAGTCCCCTATCCCCTAGGAGCAGCACTGGGGGGTCTGCCATGAAAGGGGGCAAATTGGCTAAAATCACCCTCCTCCCATAGAAATTCTAGGTGGAATCCAAGCCACTCTCTGGTAGTCATTATACATGTTCATATCATCATTGACATTTCCCCTCTAAAAATTTGGAGCAGTGTATCACTTGGTAAGGCTGACTTGATGTCTGTACTACATTAAGTGATACCATAGGGTCTACTCTCCAAAGTTACCTTTTCCTCCAGATGAACTGATCTCTGGAGTCTGGAAGTCAGTTGCAATTCCAGGAGAACTCCAGGGACCATCTGGGGATTGGCAACCTGAGGTTGATGGCTCTGAAAATATTTCAGACGTGGAATGAATCCCCCAAAAAGCAGCCCTTATGATACACTCGTCATGTTTTAAAAGGGAGCCACTTTTGTTGAGCTAATTCCCTTCAGATCCACTTATAATCAATCGGTGCAGTCATAACCATTTGCTTTCTGAGTGAGCATTTCATGGGAAAAATTATTTTGTGTTAGGCAGACCTCTCCAAAAATGTTGGCTCATACTAAAACACCAATATAACTTCTGCAAACATCTTTGCCACGTAAAGTATAAAGCCATTTTTACATGTTAGCAATGACTGCATGGCATAGTTTGGCAAGGTGCTCCAATCCACAAACCCAGGTGTGCATTTGCCACCCTAGTCGGAATAATGAGACAGACACAAGGCTTGGAACTAAAGGGCCACTTTATTAAACATAACATCAACCATTAATACGGCAAGGGCCAACTAGCGGTACAGGTCAAGCCACGGGGTCACCCCTGGACCTCCACCTTGACCTGTCTGGGCAAGCCCCAAAGCCCCAGGTGCGAGCCATCCTATGGATGGCTAAGACTCAGCCGGCTGGCAAAATGGATCCCCACAGCTCAAGCTCCTAAGCCTCAGCTGTACAGCAGTGAGGACGGACTTGCACACGGGGTTCCCCAAGGCAGTCTGCCCACACAGCATGGCAGCCGTCACAAGCAGTACCATCCGCTCCTGGCAGACCCCTCTTCCCCATCAGTGGAGAAGCGCCTAGGGTACTCACCAGCCCACTCCCTATTCCCAAACTGTCTCCTGCCAGCGACCATCCTAAGGTGGCTCCACCTTGCCAATTACCTCAAACCTCTGCAAGCAGTACAAGGTAGGCAAAAAACCACCTCTTCCCCATGCCAATTAGGGAAAAGGGGGAAAAATTCCTACCTGGCTCTGACAACAGCAGCCGGCTAGTCCTGCACTACTACAGGGTGAGGTGGGTGGGCCGAGCATGCAGAGCAACTGCCAGCCGGCTGGGCGGAGTTGCCTCATAAGACTCCTTTCTCCGCCCGTCCGGCCTGAGACCCAGATACCATGGAAATGCTCTGTCTCCTTCTCCTTCCAGGGAGGCAAAGAGCGGTCCCCAGCCTTATCAGTAGAAGCTACTGGCTGGGAGGGCCATATTGTACGCATACACAAAAAAGCTTCCCTCTATTGAACTGATTTCTCTGCTGAAACAAATAATAATAATAATTATTATTATTATTATTAGTATTATTTTATTTCATTCAGTGGAAGAAGCAAATTCACAAAGGAATATGTGTGGGGTTCTGCATTATTCCGTTAAAGGAATGGGGCAGCCCTTAAAAGGGAGCAGTGGTTGTTTATCAAAGATTCCATGCTTGTAAGAAGTCAGTAGATATGACTGATACGATATAAAGCTGGAAATCTGGATGTGATCTCAGGTTTTATTTATCTTTACCCTTTGTGTAACCTTCCAAATTTATAGTTATGAGTGATACATATTGTAGATTTATCCAATGAAAAGCACGGGAGCCCATTCATCAGAATCTGCTCCTTGGGATAATGGTAGCATAATTTACATTTTTATAATGTGAATGGCTGATGTCTCCTATCTGCTGCATGTGTGTATATTAAAAGCTTATTTTTCTCCCAACATCAGCCTGTTGTTAACCCAAGAGCTGATAAATGATACTTCCTGATCTTTCTCCCCTTCTTGTAATTCAACAGGGAAGCCTTTTGAAAATATATATCTTGAAAAATGAATCATACTTAGCATTGCCATACAGATAATTCAATATGCATGATACAGACTAGTCTCAGAAAGAGTTCTGGGATAGTTTGGTTTTCATTTTATGGCACAATGATACGAATATTAGTTTTGTAACTAAAACCGAAAGCTCAGACCACTCTGAGAACTATTAAAAATCCTCGTGACTGGAGTACTTAGCTTTGCTTCAGTTCAAAGGGATTCATTTTCGTTCTTGAGAGATTATCTTTGGGCATCTGGTGAGAATCATATTGATAACACTTAAAGGACAAGGAGAGGATAGAATTTCAATTGTAGTCAGGCACCTCCATGAAGAAGGACTCTCCGAATGTTCACAGTTCTTGATACTTTGGGCCCTCCTCCTCATCACTCCTATTGAATTTCAAAAAGTAGATAAATGTCAAGCATGAATTGTTAGGTACATTCAGGGCCAAACTATACTTCATGAGGGGGACTGACAGGTTTGCCAGGTCCTCTACCTTGAAACAGGTGTGGGGTGGGAGGTCCCAGCAGGGGGTGCCACTTCTCCTCTTTGGCACGCCTGTGAGCATATAGCATCATTTCCAGCTTAAATTGGAAGCAATAAGGTGTCAGTGGGGTCGATTATTTATGAATTAGGAAGTCCAGTTCCTAAAGAACAGTTCCCACTGAGACCCCGTCACTCCTGGTCTAAACCAGAAGTGACATCATTGGGAGCCTGTGGAGCACATGCACACCCATGCTTCACCCAACCTCTTCACACCTTCCCCACTGTTCACCCAGACAGCAGGTGAACAGTGGCAAGGATGGCAGCTGTGGGCAGGGGATCACTAAGTGCGGGGCACCGGCATCACTAAGTGCTGACTTGGACTTACTCACATGATTGCCCCCACGTCATAAGACCAAGCATCACAAGACAAGATCAACTCCTTTGTTGGGTCAAAATGGACCAGCAGATCTGAAGATTTCAGCAGTTTCTTAGATTTTTTAAAGGCTTCTTCTTGCCTTCTTGCCAGCGCCAGACCATCTCTTTCAAGAGGAAATGTAAGGGTTCCAATAGGGATGAGAAGTTTGGAAAGACTCAATTATTATCAGGGCTTTTTTTCAGCGGGAACGCGGTGGAACGGAGTTCCAGCACCTCTTGAAAATACTTGGCAATAGTGCATGAAAATAATATTATTTCAAAGAATCCCATGTGTTTCTTCCCCATTTCCCTCTTGAGAGTTCCGCCATCTCTTTTCCCAGGAAAAAAACCCTGATTGTTATAATTTAACATCCCCAAACACGCTCTGAGTTCTGTTGTACTTTTTGTGCTGGAGCCTTTTCAGTAGCCGTGTGACTTTATCAGTTAGAAGTTGCACCCTTTCTTTGTTGATTTCATATGCCAAATACTGTACTTCAGGCTTCCTAAAAAGGCATTTGTTCTGTCTTGTGCAGGCCAGATTCCTCTAATCTTTGAAGTACTTGCTCACACATCAAAAGGTGTTGTTTATTGTCTGGGCCAGGGAAAAGGATATTATCAGTTCTAACCACTACCCCAGAAATCTCCTTCAACAAATGTTCTATAGCTCTCTGAAATATGCCCCGGGCTGAGGAAATGCCATAGCGTAGTCGGTTGTATTGGTACAAGCCTTTATAGGTATTTATGGTGGTGAATTTCTTGCAATCCACTTCCAGTTTCATTTGTTGGTAGGCTGGGGACATGTCCAATTTGCTAACATGTTGGCCTCATCCTAACACAGCCAGTAGGTCCTCTATACGTGGAATTGGGAAGTTGACTAATTTTGAGGCTTGATTTACTATAACTTTATAGTCCCTGCAAATGTGAATGGTTTTATTTGGCATGGATACAGAGACTATGGGAGTTGCTCACTCTGAAAACTGCACAGGAGAGATGATGTCTTCCTTCTCCAGCCGGTCCAATTCCACCTCAATCTTGTCCCAGACAGCATATGGAACAGGCCTAGCTTTAAAATATTTTGGCTGAGTCCCCTCCTTTTAAGGTTCCCTGTCCTTGGAAAGCTGCCGGATGAGCACTCAGGACTTTTTGACTGCTGGCATTCCATTCAAGTCCAGTTGACATATTTCTTCCCAGTCTAATCTCAGTTCTTTTAACCAGTTCCTACCCAGTAAATCTATCACCCTTTATTACTATGGCCTGTAGATCTTGCCATTGCCCTTTATAATTCACAGGGATCCACACTGATCCTACTACCAGAATATTTTCACCAGTGTATATCTGCAATTTTACTTTCACATTTTCCAGGGCCTTGGAACCTATTTTGCTCTGCTGATAAGTCTTTTCATTCATCACGATTACTGAACCCCCTGGATCTATCTCCATGCACAGAGGTTCATAATTCAGTTCCACAGTGACTGCATAAGGTTCCACTGTTTTTGCCTTTATAGAATACATTCCTGGGCAAGGCCTTCTTCCCTCTCTGCCTCTTCCAAATAGCAAACTTCCAGCTTTTTTCCTTTGTCTCTAGGAGAATGTGTGTGTGTGTGTGGGCCTTGTTGCACTCCCTGCTAACTGCCTCTACATTTTCTAAATTTCCCACTTGTAAGCATTTATGGCACTGAGATCCTTTATGTCGACAAACCAAGGTGGAGTGACTTCCTCCACACCTGAAACATCCCTCCAGGGGTGGAGTCATTTGGCTTCTGGCTTTGGATTGTATTTAAGGGGTTCACCTGAGTGTCCTTGCTGTCTAAGTGTAAACCGCTAACATTTTTCACTGCTGCCTCCATGGCTGTTGCCAGTTCTACAGTTTTGGGCCAAGCCAGGTTCCTGACAGTAACTGCCTTTTAATTTTTTCATCTTGCACTCCACACACAGAAATCTATCTCTTGACATATCCTCCAAAACATTTCCAAATGAGCAGCGTTCTGTAAGTTTTTAAAGCTCTGCTCTATAATCTAATATAGAGTCTCCTTCTTTCCTCATTCAATTACGGAATTTAAAATGTTCCACAATGGCATTAGGTTTAGGAGTGTGGTATTCAGTCAGAAACTTTTGCAAATCTGTTAAACTTTTGTCTCTAGGCTTCTCAGGATGCAGTAGGCTTCACAAGAGTGCCTAGGTTTTGCTACCACAGACACTGAGAAATATTGCTTTCTGTTTAGCAGCATCTGTGATCATATTTGCCTGAAAATACTGGCCCCGTCTTTCAATATATTGCTGCCAATCCTCCTCTTCTAGATTAAATTCTCCCATTTTTCCATACGAGGCCAAGCTTAGGATCTCACCTCGTTGCCCATTTTGTGACCACACTGTGGTAATGCAATAAATTGCTGTAGTCACAGGAGTTGCTGAATGTAACACTCTGTTCATGCTCAACTAACAACAAACTAACACAGAAAAGGAAAGCAAGTAAGAGAACGGTCTAGGGGGTGGAGTTTTCCTCCATCTCATAATCAGGTTCCAGTTAACTCTTTACTATCCATTTTACTACAGAATCATACCACTTCAGAATGCAAGGGAGGTTACACTGTTCTCCCTTCTACTATAATAGTAATTCCCTATAAATGGAAAACTAATGCAGCATGTGAAAGGTTGGGCTAAAGCTTCTACTTATGGGCTATATTTTAATTTTAGATTTTTTTAGATCCGCCCTGAGCCTGCGAAAGCGGGGAGGGCGGAATATAAATATAATAAATTTAATTTAATTTAATTTAATTTAATATGAGAGAGCAATTAAATTGTGGCTTTCCCTACCGACAGTCTGAAGTGGTACTGCCCATTCTAACGTATAAGAGGCCTTCCTCCAGTCAAGCCCACCCTCCTGCTCTTGCTCTTTGGAGAAAGGCTAGGGTCTGGAAATGACTTCCAATGACACGTGATGTCACATTTGTCATTGTGCCCATAGGCACCACAGTGGTGACCCCTGCTCCAAAGATACTATTTTCTAGGGCTTTTTTTCTGGGAAAAGAGGTGGTGGAACTCAGTGCGTTGCCCTCGGAGAAAATGGTCACATGGCTGGTGGCCCCAAACCCTGATCTCCAGACAGAGGGGAGCTGAGATTGCCCTCCGTGCCACTCAGCGCAGAGGGCAATCTAAACTCCCCTCTGTCTGGAGATCAGGGGGTGGGGCCACCAGCCATGTGACTATTTTCAAGAGGTTCCGGAACTCCGTTCCACTGCGTTCCAGCTGAAAAAAAGCCCTGCTATTTTCTATTGAGAAGATGAGCAACATTTCAGCTTACTGTTTATCATTACTCCAGCTGGTTTCCCTGTCTCTAATTAAGACAGTCAAGAAGCCAAATATGAAGCAATCTTCTCTGCAGACAGAGAGCTGGACCATGCAGAAAGGAAAGGAGGTCAGGGGAAGAAAGCTCTTCCAATTAATAGCCTCCCCAGCTGCTTATCATTTCCCTTCATTCTTTTTTACTGCAATGAAAAAGAGAAACACAATATTTTTCTTGTGATGTTCCATTTTTGTCAGTAACAGTAACATCTTGTGTGACTCTCTGGACCTGCTGAACTTTATACACAGCTTGCTAGGTTATATCTGTCTTGCACTGTGCAGGCAGGCCGGGCCTCAACTCCTCTAGAATAAGGCCCCAGGCTTAGCTGGCTAGACAATGCAAATCAGGGCTCCGAGCTGGAACACAAGGCTTGCACCTACTGGACTGGTTGATCCAGCAATGACGCCTTCTCAAACCTCAGCCTAAATAGGCTGGGAGCTAGGGTAGTACCCAGAAATATAAGAGGCACCTTCATCAATGCACATAAACAAATGGAGTAGAACACTACATGCGAAGGGATCTTAGGGGATTTACAAAAGCTCCGTACTGGCAAAAACACTAGAAAGAAGTCAATTGCCACAATCAAAACTCCTAAATATATACTTATTTCAATATATTTTATCAAAATCCCACAACAATGGTCATAATCAATGTACAAACAAATCCATGTCATATGTCAATATACAAACAGTACATAAGTCATGTTCAAGCAGTGCACTCTCTCCCCGCTGGTATGCACTCTATTAACGCAAAACCTTCTGAAGGTAAGTCCTCAAAGTCCAATAGTAGAACATCCACTGGTAAGTCTCCCAGGTAAGTATCCACAATTGCTTATAAGTCAATGATATTTTCCAATAGTTAATGATGTTTTCCAACTCTATTCCCGATGATAAAGACGACACTCAGGACGCCTGGAGAGATATCCCACGCACAACAATCAGGGCCGGAGTTTGTAGCCTGTTGTTTCGTCCTACGACCTCTTCTGCGGCGATAATCATTCCAATGAAGTACTGCCAATAAACATCACAACATTCAAACTCATATAACATTACAATCTCCATAATAACGCAAGGAATAAACATTTTAAAATACAATTATCCAGGGCTTTTTTTCAGGGGGAACGTGGGGGAATGGAGTTCTGGAACCTCTTGAAAATGGTCACATGGCCCATGGCCCCGCCCCCTGATCTCCAGACAGAGGGGAGTTGAGCAGCGCTGAGTGGCATGAGGGCAATCTAAACTCCCCTTTGTCTGGAGATCAGGAGGCAGGGCCACCAGCCATGTGACCATTTTCTCCGAGGGCAACCCACTGAGTTCCACCACCTCTTTTCCCAGAAAAAAAGCCCTGCAATTATCCAAACATACCTGTGTATTCTTTGATGGTGTCTTAGTAAACCATAAATAACATTCACAAAGTGAATCCCACCCCGCAAATCAAATTCTTTTAAAGAGCTACCAATCAACTTGTCAACCGATCTTAAAGTCATCGAGCACATATAACTTCAAATGCAGTGAACCCAATTTACAAAAAACAAGACAAATTGAATTCGTGGTTAAGCCCCCTGGGTTTCATAGAGTTTAACTAATGGATCCAATAGGATTCTTTTTGAAATAATATTCTTTTTAAACCCCTTTCTGAAATTCCTTGACCCGAGAACAAAACGGTGAACCTGAAATTCTGTATCCCATGATCTTGTTGTACAAAATGTTCCACTAGGGGGGCTTCCATCACTCTGTTCTTAATGCGTGATATATGTTCTAGAGTACAAGTTTTTAATGCCCTTGAAGTACTCCCTACATATAGTATATCACATTCACAAATTATCAAATATACAACTCCCACAGACTGACAGGTGGTAAACTGTTTTAATTGCACTTGGACTTCTATGCCTGGGATGGAAATTCTATCACCTGTGATCACTTGAGAACACAAGCAGCACCGGCTGCATTTAAAGTGCCCAGCAGGTAAATTCACACTGCTACTACCCCTGCCGAAATCAGAGTGGACTAACAAATCTTTTAGGTTCCTAGTTCTCCGCAAACCGATAATGGGGGGATTCTCACAGCCTTTGATGTCCTGGAGTAAAGGCCAATGTTTGCGAATAATGCTTTTGATATGGCGTGACTGAGATGTAAATAGAGTCCACCCTCCAAAGCAGCCATTTTCTTCATAGAAACTGATATCTGTGGCCTGGAGATCAGTTGTAATTCTGGGAGATCTCCAGCCACCCACTGGAGGCTAGCAACCCTACTGGAAACTAATCTGACTCAGCTGCACTTGCTGGCAGGTGCAGAGGCTCCTGAGACTGTAGGGATGCCAGACCCCCAGCGGGGGCGGGGGATCCCTGCCCCCACCCCCTAGGCAGCGGGGGGGGCGCACACCTTCCATATGTGCTCCCCTGCAGGGCTGCGTGCTCCTGTGAGCAGCAGCTGCCTGGATTGGGCCCGTTTTGGCCCAGGTTGGGGCCGCTGTGGGGTGCGGGAGCACTCCTGCACTCCACAGCGGCCCAAAATGGGCCCATTTTGGCCCAAATCAGGCTCATTTTGGGCCCATTTTGGCACAGATCGGGGCCGTTTGGGGCCACTGCGGAGTGCAGAAACACTCCCGCGCTCCACAGCGGCCCCAATCCAAGCCCCTGCAGAGCATGGGTGTGCTCCCAGGGGCCGCATGATGACATCACTTCCTGGAAATGATGTCATCGTACTTGTGGGAGCACACCACAAAAGGTAAGTACAAGGAACCATTCCCCCACCAGGAAGTTAAGAGGGACTGGCAACACTATGAGACTGTGCTGTGCTTTGGTCAGGATCCTGTTCTGGATTATGGATCCCATTCCCCCGGTGGGGGCGGGGATCCCCCACTTTCACCCTCCACCCCTGCCACCACTCACCTGGCCAGCAGGGGGAAAGGCAAGAGAATAGGCCTCCCAGGTGCACTCCAGGGGGTGGGACGATGATGTCACTCCCAGGAATGACGTTATCACTCTGCCCCAAGAGTGCTCCCACACTTCAGCGCAGGCCAATTTGGGTCCCAAACAGGCCCAGAAGTGACATCATTGCACTGACACAAGGGTGCACATGCGAGGAGCATCATGGGAGTAGGAGTAAGGTAAGCGCTGAGTCCCCCACCTCCCTCCAGGAAGCTAGGGGGGTCTGGTAACCCTATTCTGGATGCAGGCTGGGAATGCACACTTCCCGTCTGGCAGTTCACCTCCTTTGCACTGCCTCAACCCGGGTCTTCCACCACTGCCGCTCTTGTGGATGGGAGCAGGTCCTGAGCGGCTATGGGCCCAGGTTCACATCCTGACTGGAGGAGGCCTAGGGCTGGCATCTCTTGATTGCTTTGCTTTTTGCAGGCATTTTTAATTTCATTTAGAAAATTTATATCCTGCCCTTCTGCTCAAACAGGGCCATCAAAGCGGGTAACAGTTAAAGGTAGAAAATTATCAATAATAACATCAATTTAAAGCTGGAAGTAAAATACATATATATAAAAACATTGATGCAGCAATTAAAACACAGGGCTGGAAGGAAAGCTCATTGAGGGAATGGATCCCAATCGGGGAGAAATGCGAGGTACAAATGAAGTAAGTAAAATAAACAGTAAATAAATAAATGATATGGGGAGACCTTCTAGAGGTCACTATTATAAGAGCCAGTTTGGTGTAGTGGTTAAGAGCGCAGGACTCCAATCTGGAGAGCCGGGTTTGATTCCCCACTCCTCCACTTGAAGCCAGCTGGGTGATCCTGGGCCAGCCACAGCTCTCTGGAGCTCTCTCAGCCCCACTCACCTCACAGGGTGTTTTGTTGTGGGGATAATAATGACATACTTTGTAAACCGCTCTGAGTGGGCATTAAGTTATCCTGAAGGGCGGTATATAAATCGAATGTTATTATTATGTTATTACTACACAAGACAGGTGGTGAATGTGGAATTGCACTGTGAGCAGATTGCCTGGTGAAACAGCTACCACACATTTTGGATACATGCTGAATTCTATACAGGTCCATTTAATCCACATTCTCAATGTGTCAGTTCCATTGACTTCTAGCAGTCATGGGTATAACCTCAAACATGAGTATAGTCTCTTAACAAAAGACTGCAAGCAGCCCATAGAAGTAAGTACGGATCATCTATAGAAGACTGGAGCGGATATAGGAATCTGGCAAGATGACATTTTCCAGAAGGGCCACTAGGTGGCAGTGTTTACAGATTGGCCTTGGCAATGCTGACAATAAAGAGGGGCAACTCTCTCTCTAGGAATCAATAGCAAAACACCAAGCTGCAGTAGTGTAGAGATTTAGGTTGCAACAGCACCTATGAGCTAAATGGGTCACACTCACATCACAGCTCTTCCTCTTCGTTTTAATCAGGTTGTGATCCGCTGTGAGCCTGCATTGCAGGGAGAGCAGACTATAAATTAATAAAAAAATAATAAATAAATCTCTTGTCCTGAGAAAACTAGTTTATATTGAACCAAGCAGAGTCAGTGCATACTGTGTAGAGAAAGGGATTTTCTTTCCCATAGCCACGAATGAACTGTAAGCAATGTGCTTCCAGTTCTTCAGAACTGGCCTGGAATAACAAATTCAAAGGTACAGTTCTATAATATTATAACAAATTGTTATACTATAATATTTATAAACTGTGGTTGTTGGTTTTTCAGTAATTCAGATGGAAGTCTTTTTTAATGCATAGACTCGTATAACTGTGTATATTGGTTTTAAACCATGTGGATATTAACTGTGCTGTGGTTTTATCTTGTTGCTGGACGCTTAAGATAATCTTGTGCCCATGTTGATTTTTCTGTTTTGTCCGCTACCTTGAGTCTTTGAGCGTAAGTTGGGTATAATTATTTTAAATAAAGAAATAAAATTAACTTACAGCCTGTCCTGACTGTCTGGGAGAAATCTCATTGCTCAAAACTGGTATAGTTTGGCACCATTGTCAGAATTCTGTGAGGCTGTTGGGATTGTTTCCCATCTGAGGACAGCACAAATTTTCAAATGATTTCTTTCTATTTTAATTTTTTTTAAAATTACTTCATTTATACTTCGCCTTCCCTCCACCCTTAAATGCCAAAGCAGCTTACATTATTTTCTTCTCTTCCATTTTTTCCTCACAACAAGTCCTGCAAGGACAGTTAGGCTGAGTGTGCGTGAGAGGCCCAAGGTCACCCAGCGATCTTCCATGGCAGAGTGGGGATTTGAACCTGAATTGCCCGGTTCCTAGTCTGTCACTCTAGCCACTACGCCATGCTGGATTGATCATTAGGATCAATGATGCAGTGCACAAGAAAAGGGGCAGCTGTGCCCGTCTTACTTGTGTACATGTATCAAAGTAGATTCTCTATCTATTTGTCACATTTTGTTTGGGAGAGAAACTATATATGACATTACCAGTCTGAGGCTGGGCTGATTTCATTTCTAGTAATTGACTCAGCCTCTTCTTGTGTTCTCAGTTATATTCTGGATTGGTTAGATTTTCTTTGCCCTGACCAAGTGGGCCAGTGTCACATTGTTGATGATGATGGTGGCGGCAGCAGCACTGGGAAGTATTTTTTAAAAAATTGCAACTTATATGGAAAAACTGCAGCTTTCTGACAGAACACCTACAGAATTGCTAAAGACAGTGTTACTTGGAACAGCATACATATTGCACCAATACCCGGCTGATACTTATGCCTCTGATGGAAACTTGTATCAACTCAGCGAGGCCAATCAATGATAACGTGATCTTTATTTATTATTTATTGTGTTGCATGAAATTTGAATAATAATAATTATTATAGTAAAGTGGGATGGAGTTTTTGAATGGATGCAAAGTATTTACACCAACCAACAAGCTGCAATCTTAGTAAATGGCTCGTTTACGAAGAAAATTGAGATGACAAAAGGAACATGTCAGGAATGTCCAATATCACCATTATTGTTTATTGTTGCGTTGGAAATCTTGGCAGTGAGAATTAGGCAAGACAAAAGAATCACCAGAATAAAGGAGGGGAAAGAGACACATAAAATGAAAAGCTACGCAGATTATGTGGTCATATCAGTGACAAAACCATATAATTCCTTGACTTATGTAATAGAACAAATATCAAGATTTGGACAGTACTCTGGATACAAGCTGAATAAAAAGAAAACAAAGATAATGCTATTTACAATAACAGCAGAGGAACAAGAAGAATGAGAAAAAATAATGCATTGTGCCATTACTACAAAGCCGATAAAACGCCTAGGGATATATGTATCAGCACGAAATGAAAAGCTTTATAAGGATAATTATCAAAAAGTTTGGATAAGAATTATTGAAGATTTGCAGAGATGGGAAAAATTGAAACTTTCATGGCCAGAAAGAATATCTGCTGTGAAAATGAATATATTACCAAAATTGAATTTTTAATTTCAAATTATCCCAATTCACATAGATCAAAAGACCTTAAATAAGTGGCAGAAAGTAATAAACGACTTCATATGGAAAGGAAAGAAACCAAGGGTAAGATTTAAAGTACTACAGGATAACAAAAAACTAGGAGGACTGGCTGTACCAAACTTTAAATTGTATCATCAAGCGGCGGCACTAGTTTGGATAACAGATTGGATTATAAATCTGAGTAGCAGACACATCAAACTGGAGATAGCGAATGCCAAAGAAGGCATCTACAATTATCTGTGGCTTAAGAAATCATTGAAATCTATTCAAAAACAGGATGGGACTCACAGACTAAGAGATGGGCTACTTAAAACATGGCTTCAATGCAGAAACAGATTGAGTTCACTGGTTTCCCATTGATGTCGGCAAGGGTTATGTTGACAGGTTGGTAAAACAAAAAATAGGCTGGGGATCTTTGAGGACTTGTTTTCATGGCTGTCGTTACATACATGGCAGCCACTTTACTTACCGGGAATTAATGTCTTGCAAATTTAAAATGACAATTAAGAGCTTCGATGAACTGGAACATGACGCCTCGGTTATTAACTTCCCAACAATTGCAAGGAGAGGAAGCTTGTCAATTCTGAAACCGAATGCATACACATATCTCACTGCACCTGATAAGATGAAATGTCACCAAGGACTAGAAACTTAAGAATAATAAGCCAACATAAATCTATATCTTTAGATATTTATTTAGATCTTCTCCCATCCACTGTGTTATTTATTCATTTATTTACATTATTTATAGTCCACCTTTCTCACTGAAACTCAGAGTTGGATTCCATAGTACAGGTCAGCACAGTCAATTTCAAAGGCATTTCAATATACATGCAATAGAGGACATACATGCAAATTTACAAAGCAAACAGCCACCCTTTAAGGTAGGTTAGGCTGAAAGAGAGAACATGTGGTCATCCAGTGAGCTTCTATGGCAGAGTGGGGGTTCAGACCCCAGTCTCCCAGATCCTAGTCCAACACTCTAACCCCTACCCCACACTGGTTCTAAGGCTATGTAGCTCATAACATCCAGGTATCTTTATCTTTCCCATTCATCCTCCCCTGAAATCCTGACATGGATGTGAGCTTTGAGATAATTGTGTTGGTGGTCCTTCTAAGCTTTATGAACAGTTAACAGATTACTAAGCAAGCCCACGTGACTGGTTAAAAGAAGAAAGAGAACTATTTTTTACAAGGGCCATTAAACTTTAACTACCATCTGGCAGAGAATGATTAGAGGAGATGAAAATTAAGGCAGTCAACACAAATGCAAGGGATATACCTTGGGGAATCGAAGAAGGTGGACTTGCAGTCCTGTTAAGAGACAGTCATAGAAGGAAGTGGTGAACACATCCTTTATGAGAGTTGCCCTAATGGTCACATTCATAGCAGGAAAAAAAGGGGGAAGAAAGAAAAAACACCTGGGAATAATCAGAGACTTGCTACTGTCATTAAAAAAGAGGAAAGTTACAGCCTTATACAAGAGTGACACTAAGTTACATGCCCTACAAGACAGGAAGGAAATGTTTATTGTTGATGTGTGTTAAACCTGGCAGGTAATTAATATTCAAATTAGCCCACTATCTTTAAAGAAAAGGATTTAAATAGGGGTCTGTCATACAGCTTTGAGCCGAATTACCTCAGGGAATGCAGGTCTACACAGATCTAAGTGAGGTCACCATAAATTTTTAAACACAACATAATAAAACAAGGTTTCAAATAAAGGAGTGGTTTTGGTTTTAACCTGTTTTGAACAAGTTTCCTGTCTAGGCCAAATGAGACTTTATTTTACAGTGTCATCCTAATTGAGTTATACCCCTTCTAAGTCCACTGAAGTCAGTGAATTTAGGAGGGTGTAACTGGTTAGGATTGCACTCTAAATGTGTGTATCCTGTTGCTACTCTACTACAATAATGGGGGCAAATCCCTCTGGCGAGGGAGAGAAGAGCCTTTTACCTCAGAGATAGCTGAAGGAAGGCACAGCCATTAGCGGTGTAGGATAGCACCGACCGCTGTATAGTAACAATGACTATCACTTACTTCATGTTATGAGGTAACATCACAGTATTCTGAATTTCCCTGCACCATGCTGCTGCCTGCCACCAGCAGGAAAAAGAACATCAAAACCTTCCGACATCACATGGTAAATTCCACTAGATATTATTCAGGGGGCAAAACGAGACACGTTTGCTTTGGGTGGCAATTACACGTATGCAGCTCAACCCCTCAAACAGTTAACTGGATACCAGCTCCAAGGAGAGTTGTCCTGCCACTCTCTTCAGGAGTTGCCAGGGATAAGGCCTTCACAAGGTCACTGGCACTCTTTCCTCAGAGTTGGTAACTAGGCTGCTGCTTGAGGAACTAATGTTTAATGGGGGATGCACACCTTTGTGTGTGATACCCACGTTATGTGTGCGCTGTGGGAAACTATGTTTCCTGCAGTAATTGTAATGTGGAGCTGGACTGAGACAGGTGTTTAAAAGAGGTATGACATCCCCAAGATACGTGTTTATTTCGGATGTGTGGAGCAGCTGTTGTTACTCTGGTTGATCTGTTTGGCTTGCTCTGTGTGTCTAGATGGCTGCAACACACCCTAACCACCAGAGGGAGAAGCAGGGCCAGATCTAGGGTTCCCAGCGCCTGGGACAACCCAAGTCCAGCCGCCCTTGCGCATGCGCGCTTCCGGTGCTGTGTGATGATGTCACTTCATGACATCATCATGCAGGGCGGGTGTGCCACCAGCGGAGCGGCAGCAGCGCCGGCAGCTGGGAGGCCACCCACGCCACTCGCCTGCCCTGCTGAGGAGGCGGCCAGCTTGCTGCGCGCTCCCTGTCCTGCAGGGCAGGCGAGTGGCGCGGGTGGCTTCCTAGCCCTCGTGCCACTCGCTTGCCCGGCAGGACAGGGAGTGTGCAACAAGCTGGCCACCCCTTCAGCGGGGCAGGCGAGTGGTGCAGGTGGCCTCCCAGCTCTCCATGCCATTCACCTGCCCAGCTGAGGAGGTGGCCAGCTTGCCGCATGCTCCCTGTCCTGCTGGGCAGGTGAATGGCGCGGGCGGCCTCCCAGCTCTCCGTGCCATTCACCTGCCCGGCTGAGGAGGTGGCCAGCTTGCCGCATGCTCCCTGTCCTGCTGGGCAGGTGAATGGTGTGGGCGGCCGCTCAGCTGCCTGCACTGCCACCAGTGTGCTCCCAGCGGCTGGCAGCTGTGCCTGGCGCCCCCTCTTTGGCGGCGCTGGGGGCCAACTACCCCCCCTGCCCCCACTTCGATCTGGCCCTGGGGAGAACTAATGCCTTGTTCATGCAAATGCTCCTTGAAACTGCCCAACCTAAAAACAATTTCCCCATGGATGACCGGATGAAGACTTCTCTCTCATGAAGTGAAACACCTTGCTCTTAAAACATTTATAGAATATTTCTCACAAAATGAATTTCAGCTTCTGTTGGACCCGTGCCAAATAGATCCATTAAAAGAACGGGCCCACCAAAGCCATTTTATTGTGGTTTGTAAATACCATACTATGTTGAATCCTCATTAAGCTCTGGTCCCACACTGCCTGATGGCTTTGGGGATCAAACAAGTATCTTGGAAAATCCTTCTGCTACTTAGGTTCCTCAAGCACCTCTTCATGGGTCTTTCTCTTCCCTTCTGTGCTTCTGCTCAGCAAATACTCCCCATTTTGAAAGCCCTCTGTTCTCCATCTTTCCTTGGAAGACATCTCAGTCCTCTCCAAGGATAGCTCTCTGCGGTCCTCTACTGAAATGCTAATTTGCTGTAGTGCATAAAACCTTCATAAACGTTTATCTTTGTAAAGTATGGTAACATTGGTGAGCACAAGCAAATCAGTGGGGCAGGGGGAAGCTAGCATGATCCAGGGGCGGCGCCAGAGTTTCTGGCACCCACGGCTGCCCCAACGTGCACGTGCACAGCGTGTGCACGCGTGCGCCCCCAAACTGCGTGATGACATCACTGCATGTGATGTCATCACGCAGCAAGCCGGCTCCATTGGCCAGCGGGTGGCTGAGATGGCATGCAGAGGCTGGGGAGGCTCCGCATGCCGCCCCAGATGCCTGCCATGCCTGGCCCGTGGCTGCTGCACCCGGCTGGGGGCGTGTGTTGGTGGTGGCAGCAGCGGCAGTGTGGGGTTGGCCAGCTGCAGCAGCTGCGGACCAGGCATGCCAGCTTCATGGCATGCACCCCTGACCCCGCCCCCCCAGCACCCCCTCCAGTGCCTCAGCGCTTGAAGTGGGGGCCGGACCTGCCTCAATGGGCGTGCCAGCCCTGGTATGATCTCTTAGCAATCTTCACTAACAAGTCTCCCAAAGGTGGAGGAGGAGGAGGAGGCCTAGAAGGAATGACAAAATATCTTGAATGCATGAAGTCGCCTTTGTACTGAATCAGATCATTAATCTAGGGAAGATGCGGTGGCTCAGCAGCAGAGCATCTGCTTGATATGCAGAAGGTCCCAGGTTCAATCTCCACCATCTCCAGCTAAAGAGATCAGGTGGTAGGTGATGAGAAAGAACCGTCCCTAAGACCCTGGAGAGCTGTTGTCACTTTGAGTAGACAATACTGATCTGGATGGACCAAAGGTCTGGGTGTTCATGTGAATCTATCAAGGTCAGTATCGTCTGTTCTGCTAGGCAGCGGCTCTCCACCTTTCACATCAACTACTACATGACTCTTTTAACTGGAGATGCCAAGAACTGAAGCAGCGACCTTCTGCATGCAAAGCAGATACTCTGCCTCTAAGCCACAAGCCCACTCCACCTTTATGATCATTGCTAAAGCTGAAGGAAATCATGGGTAGTACCTGGTACTAATTTTAATGCTCAGGAGAGTGGAAGTGGAATGGAGTCATTAGAATGGATTGCACAAGACAACCACAGTGTGGAAAGACAGTGGATTTGGGAAGAGAGGTCCAAGGTTTGGCTGTCAAGGACTCACTGAGGGTGGTCTTCTCCCAGATCATCAACTCTTCCTTCTGTCAAAACATGAACAGTGGCGATCTACTTCATAGGACTATAACGAGGGTGAATGCAAGAACAATTGTGCAAGATTTGCAAATGGAAAATGTGTTGAAACGAATACATTTGACTCAATCAGTAAATATGCACCTGTGTATTTGTTATGAGGTATATAGTGATGCACATGTCCAAAGTCTTTGACCCTAGTTTTGGGTACAGGAACCTCACAGATCATTTTAGCTATAGCCAAAGTCAAGGATTCAAAGACAAGTTTAGATTTGGAACCATTATGGTCTCCTCTTGCTGTTTCAAATTTCATACCACTTCTAGTGTAATTGATAGATAGGTTCAGAGCTTTTTTTCTGGGAAAAGAGGTGGTGGAACTCAGCGGGTTGCCCTCAGAGAAAATGGTCACATGGCCACCAGCCATGCGACCATTTTCAAGAGGTTCCGGAACTCTGTTCCACCGCGTTCCTGCTGAAAAAAAGCCCTGGAGAGGTTCGTGTGCTGACAAGCAGCCTATGGTAGACAAGACCTGCCAGACTTTGTACCTGTATGAATATTATTTTATACATGTGGTGCCACATTTGCTAGTAAATTATGTCAATTATATGGGTCTAGCCATCTTGGCCAAAGATACACTTTAGAAAAGCAATATTGTATGTCTTGTTTCTCCCCCAAAGTCTGTTAACACTGCTGGGCCAATTAAAATGCACCAAACGGTGCAAACTCCAAAGGTTTCTTAAATTGAAGCAGGGATCTGTCAAAATGTTTGGAGTATATAAAAACCTCTTGCTTCCAGACTTGGTGTAACTTTCCCATGTGATGTTCCAAACACTGAGCTAGACCGAAAAAGAATTCCAGTAGACATTTGTTGCTTTTATGATGCCCACAAGCACCTACAGATGTGATCTCATGTAATGAAGCATGTGGCCCTAAGCTGGAATTATTTGCAAACAGCGGGATCTCCTGGCAGTAGAACTGGCGCTTGCTGTGTTATGAAGCCCCCCCTCCTCAAACCCTGTTTGGTTAACACCTATGCCCTGTTGAAATTGGCACAGCACATTTACAATGGGACCAATGCCAAAACAAACAGATGGAAATGAATCTAAGCCATGCCAAGGAACAAGCATGTTCATCAAATGTGAACATTAGGGACAAGTTTCCTTCCAGGAATATAAAAATGACAGGCAGTATGAATGCTTTAAAAATAATAAATAAATAAATATTGGGTTTAAACAGTGTGTCGTCCTGTTTGGAAGTCCAAACTGGTGGTGCTTTAGAATTATGTACTTTATATTATTAATTTGGAGGGTACTAAAAGTTTGGATAGGGCTTTGTAGAAATGCTCCATGCTGAATGTATATATTCAGTCAGCAAAGGATTGGTCCTGTCTACATCACTGCCTGGACCTGATTCCTAGAAAGGATATGTGTGTGAGATTAATGTTCTTTCTTGAGCTAAACGGCACACCGGAGGCAGACTTCTATTTCTTTCTCCTATGCCTCTGTCTAGACATAGGCCATTTCCACACACGTTGAATAATGCACTTTCAATGCACTTTCACAATCCTTTTGAAGTGGATTTTTTGTTCCACACATGGAAAATCAGTTTCAAATGTTCACGAAAGAGTATTGAAAGTGGATTATCCAACGTGTGTGGAAGCAGCCATAGTCTGAAACAGATGAGGTAGGTTAGCTGAATGTTGCAGGAATGTCATCCACAGAAATGGTTGCAGGGGTGTGCAGCACTTTGATTAGAGCGAAATGGAGCTGTTGTCAAGGAATTACTCTAATACAAGTGGTGTCGAGGTGGCACCCAGGAGGGCAAAATGTTCCAGAATGTCACAGGGCTGAGATCCCTCTCCCCCCACAAACTGGTTCCCATCACCTTAAAGATAAAGTATTTCATTGGAGTTTTCCAATTTTTCCATCAGAAAAATGTTAAAAAGTCATGCCTGATTTTTTGTTTTTTTCCTGGACCCTCACATCTCTACTCTGAAGGGCTTTATAGATCAAAACCAGCACATTTAATTGAAACTGGGGAAACAGGGTTGACATACCTGTAACTTATGTTCATTGAGTTCTTCTGTGCTGACACACATGGGGACAGCGCAGGCGCAGGCCAGCCGCTGGAGAATTCTTTAACGCTTCTATAGCTCCGAAGGGGCCGTTTGTCGCGCACCTCAGCGACCGTTTCCTGCCCAAATGGTCACATGTCCTTCCAGCGACCAACGGCCCACTTCCCTCAGTTCTCCCTTGCCGCCGCTATCCAATACACATAGCCATAATCCTTAAAGACACCAATTTTTGTTACAGGTATCATATTCAATATCATTCTGCATTGGAATTCACAGTGGGGCAGGAGGGAGGGATGTGTGTCAGCACAGAAGAACTCGATGAACATAAGTTACAGGTATGTCAACCCTGTTTTCATCTTCGTTCTTCTGTGCCTCCACACATGGGAGAGTACCAAGCTTCACAAAATAAGGAAGGTGGGGTGAAATCCAACTCAATTTTATTATATAACTCCAGTCCTAGTACCAGGACCAAGAAATAAACAAAGTATTGTTCATTAACATTTTACTTGCTCAATAAATATATACACATATATACATATATATACACAGTGTCATCATCAGTTATTACAATAATACCCTCCAGCATCTCTTTAGGCAAACAGGGAGTGAAGGACAGCCTTGGCTACAGAAACATCCTGCTCTGCATTAACATCCATAGCATAGTGCTTAATGAATGTGTCAGCAGAGGACCACGTAGCTGATTTACAGATATTTACCAGAGGCACACCCCTGATAAGTGCTGAAGAGGCTGCCTGAGACCGCGTGGAATGGGCTCTGACCTGCAGTGGGCAACCCACCCCAGCTAGAGTATAGGCCTTACTAATGGCCGACACAATCCACCGTGACAGGGTCTGTTAAGACGCCCTGTGACCCTTGTCCTTGGTTCCAAAACAGACAAACAAGTGAGGGCCCTTACGGAATTCCCTTGTCCTATCTAAGTAGAAAGCCAAGGCCCTCTTTAAATCTAAGGTATGAAGGGCCCTTTCCCCTTTGGAAGATGGCTGTGGAAAAAACGCAGGCAGCGTAATATCCTGCGACAGGTGAAAGGCAGACACCACCTTTGGCAGGAACTTGAGGCATGGCCGCAGGACCACCCTATTCTTATGGAATAGAAGGAAGGGCGGGTCAGCCCTAAGCGCTGACAACTCACTAACTCTCCTGGCAGATGTTACAGCCACCAAAAACGCCACCTTGTAGGACAACAAGTCCAAAGGGCATGTGGCTAACGGCTCAAATGGAGGCAACATAAGCCTCGATAGCACCAGGGATAGAGACCATTGAGGCACTGGAGGTGACACAGGGGGATAGAGATTAAACATCCCTTTCAGGAACTGTCGAGATTTACAGTGTGAGAACACTGTGCTGCCGTCTACCCGATCATGAAAAGCGGAAACAGCTGCAAGATGGACCTTAAGGGAGGTAACCATCAAACCTTGGTCCCTCAACTGGCATAGAAAGTCAAATATGAGCCCCAGGGGGCTACTGGCAGGCACCACTCCTTTAGCAAGTGCCCAAGCCTCAAACCTACGCCACTTAGCCTCATAGGACCGTCTAGTGGACGGCTTCCTAGCGTTCAGCAAGACCTCTTGCACCTGATCAGTGAACCCTACAGGCGGGGTAGGATCCGCCAGGCAGACAGGTGCAACTTGTTGGGTTCGTGGTGGAGTAGGTTCCCGTTCCGCAGGAGATCCTGCCGGGGAGGCAGACTCACATATGTCCGACTGGACATCTGCAGCAACTTGGGGAACCATAGTTGTCTCAGCCAGAAGGGTGCCACCAGGATGCAATCTGCATTGTCGCTTTCTATCTTGCCCAGCACCTTCGGTATTAGTGGGAATGGTGGAAATATATAGTGCAACCTGTGGGTCCACGTAAACTGGAAGGCATCCCCAATAGAGAGGGGGTCGCTCCCTGCCCTCAAGCAAAATATCTGGGCCTTGGTGTTTGCCGAAGTCGCGAACAAATCTATGTCCGGCTGGCCCCACAGTCGGAAGATCGGCCCAATGTACTCTGCGCCCACTTCCCACTCATGGTCCAACAATTGCACCCTGCTCAGGGCATCTGCTCGAACATTGTCTGACCCCGCTACGTGTATAGCCCAAAGCATCACACCATTTAGGATCGCCCATTGCCAAACGAGCGTGGCCTCCCTGCAGAGAGTCATAGATGCTGTGCCCCCTTGCTGGTTTATGTAATAAATGGCAGTCGTGTTGTCCGTCTGCACCAACACCTGACGATACTGTAGGAGTGCTGTAAAGGACACAAGTGCAAAACGAATAGCTCGTAACTCAAGTACATGAATGTGCAAGTTCTTTTCCCGTTCTGTCCAAACATCCTGTACACATGCAGTACCACAGTAAGCGCCCCATCCCTGCAGGGACACATCAGTGGTCACTGTAACCTCAGTATGCTGGTAACCAAACAGGGTCCCTTTAAACAAGTTGTCATCTGACACCCACCAGTCAAGGGAGGATAGAATAGCCCTAGGTATGGACAACTTGAGAGACGGAGGATGACGTAAGGCGTCATACCTCCTCACGAACCAATTCTGAAGCAGGCGCATCCGGAGTCTAGCAAAGGGGACCACAGAGGTGGCTGCTGCCATATGACCCAATAAACATTGGATGGTGCAAACGGATTGGAACCGGTTCCTTTTAAACATGGATACCAGACCCTTCAGGGACTTGGCCCTCTCAAGGGGGAGCAGTGCTTTACCCTCTACAGAGTCTAAATTTGCACCAATATAGGAGACCTTATAGCTGGGCACCAGTTTAGATTTTTCAAAATTTACCAGAAACCCCAAGCGTTTGCAAGTGCTCAGTACTAACTCTACATCTTGCAACAGCTTAGCCTCCGAATCAGCCACGACAAGCCAGTCATCGAGGTAGGGGAAGATGGTACAGCCCTCCTCCCGAAGGAAGGAGACCACAGGAGCCACACACTTGGTAAATACCCGTGGCGCCGTGGATAGACCGAAGGGAAGCACCTTATAACGGAACACCCTTCTCTGGTAAACGAAGCTCAGGTATTTCCTGTGCTCCTCTCGTATTCCTACATGGAAATAGGCGTCCTTCAAATCAAGGACGGCAAACCAATCCCCTTTCTTTAGCAAGGTGATCACAGCTGACAGCGTGACCATTTTGAACTTAGTCACCCTTAGAAAGGCATTAAGGCCCCTTAAATCTAGAATGGGGCGTAGACCCCCATCCTTCTTGGGGACTAAGAAGAACCGAGAGAAGAAGCCTCTCACAGACCCGTCACAGGTCACCTCTTCTACAGCACCCTTGGCCAAGAGCGACACTATTTCTGCATCCAGCTCTGCCATAGTATTATTAACAGCCATCAGAGGTGAGCTACACCTAGGCAGTTCTAAGAATTCCAGCCCGTATCCCTCATCAACGATCGTTAAGACCCATGAGTCAGATGTTATTGACTCCCAGTCAGACAGGAACGGCTTCAGCCTGTCTGAGAAGTTCAAGGATGCGGCTGGACCATCCCGTCAGTACTGCCGCCCAGGCCCTTGCTGATCCTTCTGCTGGGCCGGGGGTTGAGGCGTGCGGGGCTTAAAGGGCCTACGCCTCCTGGGCTGCTGCGCAGGACCGAAGTGGCACTGAGGGTAGGCAGGGTATTGGTGGTAATAGGGTCGCTGCTGGTACCTGCCCTGATAGTGGTACGGATTGTACCTTGCAGCCTACCGAGGCCTGGAAGCAGGCTTGTCCATCGAGGTCAATCCTAACGACCGTGCAGTCTGCCTGTCCTCTTTCTTTTTCTTCAACGCCTCATCAGTGGTCATGGAGAACAAAGAATCCCCTTCAAAGGGCAGGCCTTCGATCCTTGACCTCACTTCCAATGGGAGGGCCGTCGATTGCAGCCACAAGTGACGCCTGAGGACTACAGCCGAAGCCATTCCCCGTGCAGCAGTGTCGGCAGCATGGCTCCCAGCATTCATCTGCTGCTTAGAGAGATGGATGGCTTCTGTCTGCAGCAGGGACACCACCGCCTTCTTGTCAGCAGGCAAATCCCCGACGTAGGACGCCAGCTTCTCGCAGAGGTATAATTGATAGCCAGCCATGATAGTCTGGTAGTTGGCTATCCTGAGGCCCAAGGAGGAGATGGAATACTGGCACCTACCCATGGCATCGATCTTTCTACCCTCTTTGTCGGGGGGTACGGAAGAGGGGCCCGACCGACGAGGCTGGATCTCCTCAGCAACCAACGAGGAGGGTGGAGGGTGTTTCACCAAGGACTGCCAGGTGCCCTGCTTGATTTTATACATCCGTTCGATTCTTTTAGATGTAGCAGGTTGATCACAGGGCACCTTCCACACCTTCTCCACTATTTCTTCCACCCCCTCTAGCATGGGGAAACCAACCGTAGCAGGGTTGTCTCCGTAGATCCTTTGCAGGAGCTTGTCCTTGGCCTGAGGTGTCGCCGAGGAAATATCCATTTCCAGTGCCTGTGCCATCCGAGCCATCTGATCCGAGTAGATCCGAAGATCCTCGTAAGGGGAGCTGGTACTGGGCGCCACATTGTCGTCTGGGGACGGCTCCGACCACGACTCCGACCTGTAGTCCCCGACACTCTCAGCCTCCTCCTCATCGGAACCAAGTACCGACTCGTCTCCTCGATAGGGTGGAGGCAGCCAACCCTGCCTTGAGGTGGATGGCCTCGGTTCCGAATACTCGAACCCGGCAAGCGCCCCCTCCCATTGGCAGTGGTAGGCCGGAGGGATGTACGTGGCCTGACGATGGCGAGACTCCAGGGAGTGCCTGGTACCGACGCTCCCCACTTCAGAATGGCACCGACCGTGGACGGGAGCCGGCGGAGACTGGAGAGTAGCTGGAGCTGGTGATGGTCGGCTCCGACGGTGGGCAGACGGGCTCGGATCCACAACTGGGGAATGATCACTAGGGATCACGATGAAAGCCCCCGGATCCGGTACCTCTTCTGGAGCTGGTGAGTCCAGGTGAGGGGAAGGCGTGCGAGGAACCACCAGCACAGCTGGCTCAGTTGAAGCCCGACGTGGTGACCGAGAACGCCGACGCTTAGCCTTCTTTGGTTTTTTCGAAGGAGGCTCAGAAGAGGCCCTTGGAACTGAAGCCCTTTCGGTGGTTGGCCTCTTGGTAGAGCTTGGTCTCGGATCCGACACCTTCTGAGGGGTCGACTTCCTGGCGGCGAGCTGATGTCTCGGCGCCACACCAGTCGTCGGGTCCGCCAATGGTATCGGATCCGCGCTCCTCGGTTCCAACTCCGACTCCCTCGGATCCGATCAAGCCGACGAAATGCTTCGGGGCGGTCTCACCGACCCCTGCGATGGAGAGGCCGCTCTCAACGCCGCAGCACTCGTCGGCCGAGATTTCGACGCTGACTTTGCTGATGCCACTGAGCCTGCTCTTGAATGCCGTTCAGCAGAGGGGCTAGGGCTGGCCTTGGGGGATGGCAATGGAGTACCCTCGGACATAACTTTCCGCCACAAGGAGGAATTCAGACGGGCCTGACGTTCCTGCCGGGCCTTGTGGGTAAATTTCTGGCAGATCTTACATACACGTTGTAGGTCTCCCCCAGAAAAAACAGACACAGATCATGGCCATTGGTCTGGGCCATTTTTGTGTGGCACTGAATACAGTGCTTAAATAAAGCTTTTGAGGCCATACTAGGATTAGGCAAAAAGCGTCGTCAAACAGTCCGAGGTTATATTTACCAAGTCCAGTCAAGATCCAAATCAGTCAGAAGAAGAATAGTCAAGTCCGAAATCCGAAGTCAATACCAAATAAGCAATCACGAAGCAATAAAGCACGGAGCTGCGAAGCAAAAAACGTTCTCTCCAAGCGGCGGCAAGAAGAGAACTGAGGGAAGGGGCCGTTGGTCGCTGGAAGGACATGTGACCGTTTGGGCGGGAAACGGTCGCTGAGGCGCGCGACAAACGGCCCCTTCGGAACTATAGAAGCGTTAAAGAATTCTCCGGCAGCTGGCCTGCGCCTGCGCAGTCCCCATGTGTGGAGGCACAGAAGAACGAAGATGAACATGATGGTATCTAATGCCATCGGCTCGCTACCAATTGAATAGATTTCCACCTTATGCCTTCTGCAATAAAGGCAGTAGAGTTTTCACTTTCTTCAAGGGCAGCCCCAGGCAAAGAACTTTGGTAAATTGGTAAGCTGATAAGTTACCCAATGCATGAATTAGTATGGCAAGGCTTTGTCCATCCAGAAAGAGATGGCTACAGTAATAGGTTGAAATAATATACTCCTGGCCTCATTCTCAACCTTCTGTTTAACAAGAAAAGCTGAATCTGGGAGTACTTCCAATCAGTGCTTTTTTTCCTAAAAAAATGTTTAGGGGTACTCTCAGTTGGACTCAAGAAAATCACCATTTTATAGTTCAAATCGGAAAAAAAAATGCAGTCAATGGACAAAATTACCAAGAACATGCATTACCTCATATTACACAGCTCACAATAACTTTCATCAGTAAAACACCACACTACTTAACAGATTAAACACTTGCTTCCATCTGAGACTCAGGAAACACCGTGAAAGGAAATGACGTCAGAAGACTGTCGGTGATGAGAATTATGGGTATCAATAGGCCAACCAAGCCTCTCTATAGTGACACGTGTGCACAACCAAAGTGTTTCGGTATAGACAAACTCTTTGTGCAAAACATACACAAATACACAAATTGGTCGCCGCCATCGGGGTAGCAACAAGACTGACCAATCACCGTGCTAGATTCCAACTACCAGAGCTCCAAGTGGCTTAGAGAAGACTTGTTTGTATTTGTTTGCACCCTAATGATCACTGATTATGCCAGCGATCTCGGTGGCGTGTTCAGTGCTCAAAGACGTTCCATTTTTTGTAAGACGAACAGCGCTCCTAGTGAGTTTAAATATAACTAAACATCTTTGTTGCCGACGTATGCTACATAAAACTTAACAAATCACATAAATATCCATAATACGTTTGGAGTTGGTTTAGCGGGAATTCCAACATTTAAAAATTTTTACTTTCTCCCGTTAGATTCACAAAATGTTTAGGGGTATGCGTACCCCTGCGTACCCCCAGAAAAAAAAACACTGCCTCCAATCTTCTAACCCAATAAAGTAGAAATATTATTTCCAGGATCCAGGAATTCTCCAGCTGCATTATCTCTAGCTTGTCTGGATTCAGTTTTACTCGGGTGTTTGGAGATGTGAAGAGTGTGTGTGATAAGACTCAGTACTGTAAGGAAGACTCACAACAAATCTGATTATGCCATACAGCCTAGTTAACACCCAAGTTAAGAAAATATCGGCACAAGTATTATGTGAAAACACAACTGGTTCAACTGAAGGCTTTTCTGCCATCCAGATTATTTGTATCAAATTACCAATAGCTTCATTCTAAACTGGTGAACCTTCAAAGTGTGCACTCAGTCCCATCTCCCAGGAAACAACATTCTACAGAAACTCTATACGCACATTACAGAGAACATGTGTAAATCCTGCATGTGTGTGTATACATTTGTTTGTAAGGAAGAGGCAACATGTGTGCTCACTTTAAAAATAAAGCTGGGCACCAGTACTCGGATAAATATTGGGCTCAAACTGCACATTAAGTACATGTTGAATGTAACTATTGACAGACACACACGCACCCCTTCACCTTCCCACTCTGAAGCAGATTTCCCCACCAAATTCCACATTTGCCTGTGTTGACTGAGCAGCCTCAAGTAGTGTGTCTGTCTTTGTGTTTTTAACATTTGTGTACCACCCTGATAAGCAGTTATAATTTTGGCTTTTTAGCCCAGCCCAGAAACTTGATGGGGGGCGCGGAAAGCAGGAACCCTCTTCCTCTGTATTGGAAATGGCTCTGGAGACTGTATATCGTTCAAAAGAAACAACAGGCAAGGATGAAATAAGGGCAGTCAGGGAATGAAAAGAGCTGAGATAAAAAATGTTGGTAGAACAGGATATTCTTTAAGTCACGGGCAAAGCAGTTTTCTAGAAGTTTAGTTTCTATATTCTTAATCCTTAACAGTGAGAGGTGTTTTGTTTAATATTTTGGTTACTGCAAAAATGTTTCTTCACAAAGTTCCCATTTACCACTCAGGTTTCCTGATATTAGTTCAAAACTGTTTTCCCTTTACAATGGACCCAGGGTCCTCCTCAGCGCCAAACTCCCTTTAGACACTGGACAGGAATTAATCTTCTTCTCTTAAGAAGAATGAACCCTTCTTCACTTGGCTTGAATGGGAGTCTCCACTTACTACCCAATCACCCTTGCCAAAAACATACTCCCAGTTCTAGCATGACTGTGTAAATGACTTCAGCTTGTGGCTTTTAAACTAGAATTCTTCCTCAAGCCAATGATGTTACAGTTAGGGCAAAGGATTTATTTTTTCTCACTTCAGAGGGGAACCTGTCTGACCTTCCCTGTCAGACTCACTCACAAGTTCTACTGAACTCCAAAACCTGTCAGCAACAAACTCTCCTCCTGAAGGCTGGTTCTGACTGGCCAATCAGAGAGAAGGGAGAAGCCTGTCAATCATTCTCTCATTCCAGGCACTTGTTAACTCCTTCCCTTCCAGCTCTCTGATTACTGCACTAAGGGAACCTTCTTTGAAGTGCATTCTGTCACAGTAACATATGCATTACTGAACCCTTGTGCAAAGAAAAATCATGTGTATGCTGTACGTAGATGGTGCCCCATCTACATACACATGTTCGGTATAATGTGCACGAAGATACACCTATATTGTTAAGGACAATACAAGGGGTTTTTTTCTTCTGAAAGTTGTTCTCTTAGTAAATAAAAGGACAAGTGGGGTGAGGGGGGGGCATAAACACACACAGGTATCTCTGTACACCTATTCTTTGGCAAGGCACATGCAAAATTGCCACATGGCCCAGCAAGACTCTTCATGACAAGCAGATCTTCCACAATGAAAGTTTGGGGGTGAGGATGTGGAAAAATGAAATTGCCCCTGTTGAATGCCTGCCTTCCATGCTAAGTACACGGTATCCATGATAGCAGCAACTTTATTGGGGGCTGTAGAAAAATGAAGCTGCTCCTGTTGAATGTCTGCCTTCCATGCTAAGTGCACGGGATGCATCACAGGAACAACAACGAGGTATCAAGTAAAAAGACATACTTTACTAAATTCCAGCCTATAAAGACTTCTCGAACTCTCTCCTCCACCCTTCCCCATTATCCTCGCTCCCTTTTTCTCCTTCGCCCCGTCTGTACTGCCAACGTTGCTACAAAGTGACCTTGGGAAGCGTTCCTCCACCCCCTCCCGTCCCCTCCTCTTCCTCCAGCATCCGGGCACCCGCCGTACAAAGCGTCGTCACTGCGCCTGCGCCAGGAGCCCGCAGTCCCTTCGACCTCTACAGCAGCCGCTGCCGGGTAAGTACCGGGCCGGGGTTGGCTGGGGGGCTGCCCCGCATCCGTCCCCATCGGCGCGCCTCTCCTTCCTGCTGGGCTCGGGAGCGGCGCCTCGGCCGCGCCTCAGACTCTCCTTTGTTTCCCCGCAGCGAGCCAGGAGGCCCAACCCGCACCCGCCCGGCAGCAGCAGCAGCAGAAGCCGCAGCCCTACCACCATGTTCGCCTGTGTCAAGCTGGCCGCCGGCTCGCCTGCCTTGGTGAGCGGGGGGACGCTGCTGTGGGGCAGCCGCGCTTCTCTTGCAAGGGGGGGGGGTGCTTTTGTGGGGAGGGGCGCGTCCCCTCCGCTTGCTCCCCCCCTCCCTCGTTTTCTTCTCCCGCCCTTGCCGCCTCCTTCGGCTTGGGCGCGGAGGGCTGTTCGGTTCCTCGGCGAGGACGCAGTCGTGCCTTTTCTTTGCTGCAAAATAACGACCTGCAGGTTGTGCCTTCCCTGGGAGGCCTGGCGGTTGTAGGTTTTGCTGCAAGTCCTTTCCCGCCCTACCCAAGCGCTGCAAAGATGGCTTGATTTACCCTTCCTCCTACTCTGCCGCAAACGACGGCCTCTTTTATTTCTTGTTTGCTCTCTCCCCACCTTAGTAAAAATTCAAGTAGGCCTCCTGGCAGAGTTGGTGGGGTTGATCTCCTCCAACGTGCAGAGGCTGGAGTAGAAATCTGTGACCTTTACCGTGAAGGCAAGCCAAGGACATGTGAACAGGCCGCGGCCGGGCCGGGCTTCTCTTTCTCATTCATTCATTGGGCCTTCGTTAGCTTGTGCGGTTTGCTGCTTGGCTTGTTTGTGCCCGTTGGAAGCAACTGAGCCCGAAGCGCTGTACCATTTGGAGAAGGGATTTTCTTTAGAGGAGAGGGTTATTTTCTTTTTATTTTATTTGCATCGTTGATCGTTTGCCCTTCTCAGTGAGACTCGAGGCGGCTTGCACGATTCGCTCTGAGGCGGGTCAGAGTGGCTTAAATGAAAATTTGATAGACTTGTTCTGTTCCTAGTTAAGGGTACTGCTGGACCTTTTCTTTTCTTTTGCAAAATAAAGAATTGCAGGATTGGTTGTAACCTGAAGGTCATCCAGACTAGTTCTTATGTAGTAGAACTGGGGTATGGTGACCCATGTTGCTTCATGTGTCATGTTCCACTGGCAAGGACATGGGGCTTTTTTAGCAGTGTTAAAGTGTAAGCAGTACAAAGTGTAAGTAAAGCACCAACATACTTAAGGGTTTGCTTGGAAATGTTGGAGGGCAAATCAGGATTATAGTCTGCTCTGGGGAATTCCTTTCCCTTCCCACTCCAATATGTAATCTCTCTTGGGAAACTAAAAAAAAGTCTGTTTCCCAAGAGAGAATTTTGGTGTCACTCCTTGTTTCAAATCTCTTACGGGAATGCAGAGACATAAGCGAACGTCGTGATTTGTTTTAAACATGCTTGCCCCCGTCAAAAACAAAATATGCCTATAAATGGTGCAGTTTTTACTTCCTGTTAGATCGAGAAGTTAGAGCTAATGTATAGAAAAGCAGTGTTTTTGTAAACCCATATATGCCCATATTGAATAGCAGGCTTCGGGTCTTAATGACTTACAGGTTGACATTAACAGTGGCTTGTATAGATAAACAGTCTAAAGGTGAATATGACCTCTTAGCAAACGCTGTTGTCTTATGCCATCGAAACGTTTGGTGTAGCAAAGATTGCGGTCTCTGGATGGAATGACTCTCCTATGATTGGGTAAAGAATGTCACTGTTCTTGGAAAACTACACGATCTGTGGTAGTATCTTGGTTACCTAATGCTTTTAACTCCTTCCAGGTGCGTGCGGGGTCAAGAATCCTGTACAGACCAATCTCTGCATCTGTGTTGTCTAGGCCGGAAGTCAGGACTGCTGAGGTACCTTTAAACAATTCTGTAGCTTCCCAAGCAATCTGGTGAGCTTGTGTGTTCTTGTTCTAGTTACCACAATCCACAGCAAAATATCAAATTCTACCTCTGGTCAAGGCATGATGCCTTATGTTGAAAAGCTAATTTGAGGGGGGGCAGGGACAAAACCTGACATATTTCGCTTATTTAGACAATATATTGCTATAATAAACATGTCGCTGATGATAAAAACAAGTTGGTTGTATTAATAACCTAGCTTGTCTCCAAAAGACTTGGACTTACTCGTATCTGGTTGCCTTTTTGTGTGTGCTGTCAAGTTGCAGCAACCTATGGCAACTCTGTAGGGTTTTCAAAGCAAAAAGATGTTCAGAGGTGGTTTGCCATTGCCTGCCTCTGCATAGCAACCCTGGTCTTTGGAGGTCTCCCATCCAAATACTGACCAGGGTTAATCTTTGTAAACATGGATTTATTTACCGTATGGCATTGTTTATTGAAATGTCCTTGATATTGACTGTGCTGATCTCACACTATGTAATACGCCTTGAGTCTCAGTGAGAAAGGCGGACTATAAATATATAAAGAAACCCTGCTCATCTTCTGAGATATGATGAGATTTGGATTCCTAGGTGGCCTTAAGGAACAAACACCTAAGTTTCTACATATCTCCTGGCCACTTAAATGAAAAGCTATTTCTTAAAGCCTCCTACAGACTAGAGAATTACCATCAGTTTCCATAATGGCAGATGCTATAGAAAAACATGAAGACATCATATGAAGGAAATAGCGTCCTTTTGGTTTCTGCAGGGCATCTAGGATAATTTTTATTTATTTGCATTTATGTTGATATAAATGATCACCATAAAGATTTATGGCCATTATTGTGACTGACTTTTTAAATTTCCTATTTGTGGACTTAATTGCTTTTGGGTCAGTTTTTCAAGGTGACCCTGAATACCTGAAAGAAGTTGGGATGGAGTTTAAGTCCTTTCATTGTTGACCAACTAAGACATCTTACTTTCTTGTAGCGTGCCTGTGACTTCCATAATACAACTTTGTAGCTCTCCTGCAACTTCGGACTTCCACACACTAAACTTAATCTTCTTCTCTGACTCTGTTTGAAGGGCAACACAACTTTCCTTACCGGACCTCAGGATCCTATCAGTCCATTTGCACTAAGGAAGTTTCAAACTAGTGCCGTTAGCAGGGACATTGATACGGCTGCCAAATTTATTGGTGCTGGTGCTGCCACAGTCGGAGTGGCTGGTTCTGGTGCTGGTATTGGAACAGTCTTCGGGAGTCTAATCATAGGCTATGCCAGGTAAACCCATCTGACTGTCTGTATCATCTGGATGAATGCATGTTGTAATTTAGTACTCAAGCACTTAATTGTTCCTGATACCAGTGGAGTTCTGGTCACCTGTACTTCACTGTACAGTTCTGGTCACCTGCACCCCATCAGTGCTGCCTTTCCTGGCCCTGATGGAAAAAGAATTACACAGGGCTGTGGCAGTTCCATCAGTTTGCCCCTTCTCTTACAGATATTGGTGCTTTGGGATGAGATGGAGGAAGGAAGGTATTGCTTACCTGGGGACAATTCCCTTACTTTCCTCTATGAAGCTTGGTAAATCTTAAAATAGGTCTGCGTAGAAGTGCATCCCATTTTTATTCTCTGGGGCTTACACTTTGGAAAGTGCTCATAAGGATTGCACTGTAAATCCCAGACCACTGTCAAAAACCTTGGGTCTTGCATAAAGTACATTATGGCTGATTCTGCACACGTTGGATAATGCACTTTCAATACATTTTATCAATCGTTTGAGGTGGATTTTTTGTTCCGCACACAAAAAATCCGTTCCAAATGATCTATAAAGAGGATTGGAAGTGCATTATCCAACGTGTGCGGAATCACTATATAGTAACCTATTGCATTTATTAAGGTTTAGATATTTGGTTGGATCCATCCAGATTTTTGCTTACTCTCCTCATGCTTACCCTTCTTATTACAGCCCCTGCCCACAAGGCTTTTTTCCCATGCAGGTTCTTTGATTCCCCCCCCCTTTTTTTTTTTAGTTTTTATGGTGATCAAAGTGTCTCGCTTCTCTTTTCACCAAGCAGAACAGCTGTTTGGATCCAACCCCATTGGCAGCAATGAATGATGTCAGCTGCTTTGGGCTTCCATTGGGGAGAAAAGTGGGTTATAAATGGAATAATTTTTAAACTCTTCCAGTTTTATATGGAGAGAGTCTTCATACCTTGAGGCTTCCCCTCAAATGTTTTAAATAAAAAAAATTATAATATTCTCTGTACACATGCAAGTAGGAATAATTGGTGGGTGTAATGTATTTACTATGTTTTATAGGTTAGGGTCCATACAGAAGAAAAAAAGGCTGGGAATACTGAGAAACTTGAAATACTGGGAATACTCTTGAACACAATCTAAGTCTGGGAAAATGAGCTACTGAGTAACAGTGGCACTACTTAGTCTTAAGAAAATGCCTAGGAGTTGGATCTCATCAGCTTTTCCACTTAGTCTCACCCAGTTTCTCGCCCTCTCCCCCAATTCCACATGGTTTTTGTCCATGCAGTTAGAAAGGACCCTCTTTTTAACGATCAGCAGAAAAGTTGGTTAGATCCAGTTCTGTGTTTTATGCTTCCAAGTTCTCTTGATTTTGCATGGACATAATAGTGAAACATGTCAGCACCTTTGTCTACATCTGTATCCAAAATTGTAGGCAAGCACTGCATGAGGAAATTAAGTAGGAACCACAGTTCCATTTAAAAGGGGACAAGAGGAGAGTGATCAGCTTCTTTGCAAGACACTCTTGAGTACAAGTAGAAGAGTAGGCTATAGATCTGTTAAGTGTAACCATCGTCTCCTACTTCCTCAGATTTCAGTGGTTTTAAAGTGCTTTGAGGTTTACCATTTTGTCTCAAGCTTCTTCATATTGAAGCTGTATCCTTTGCATGGCTACCATGTACTCTCCGCTCCATTTCCCACTTTTTCTAGGAAGTGCTTGATTGTTGCAATTGTAATCTGGTCCATAAACTGTCATGGCTCTGTTATCAGCCCTGCACAGTGCATCTAATTAAGCACAAACGCAATTGTTTTGCTATGTGACTTAAAGGTTTCTTGGGCGTTTCATAGTGTAGTTGCTGAAATCTATAAACAGATTCATTCCGTTCGAAAAATCAATGTTCCTTTTACCATTTATACATTGAAATGGCTCATCTCTTGATTTTCTGTTCTAGAAATCCTTCTCTGAAGCAGCAGTTATTCTCGTATGCTATTTTGGGATTTGCCCTGTCTGAAGCCATGGGTCTCTTCTGTCTGATGGTTGCTTTCCTGATCTTGTTTGCCATGTGAAGAGAACTGCTAAACTGGCATTACTGAACTACGAATGTGATTCCGTGTACTCGGGCTCAGAAATTGTTTATCATGGAAACGTATGCTTCTTCCAAAGCAGATTAATTAAAGATGGTAACGAGTTTAAACTTGGGCTATGGCGTCTAATTGGCTTCTTTTTTTCCTCCCTTTGACTGGTAGGGCATGATCTGTCCAGAGAGTTCTGCTTCTGTTTAGCTTCAGAAGCTTTTGCATTCCAGTTTAGGAACCTTCTGTGCTGGTAAACTTTAATGGAACAGTATTGTATGTGTTGGCAGCTCATCCTGGGCATATATAGCTTAGCTTATTCATGGGTGGCCTTAAACTTCACTGCCACACAGTGGGCCTGGCAGTCAAAGCTATAAATAATGTTCCAGGTAAGACAAATCTAAGCTAATTTCTACCATGACCATTGGTGGTCTGGATTTCTCTTTTAAAAAGTAACACTTTCCCGAACAGAGTGCTGAACACTTTGCTTTAAGGAAATCTGTTTCCCCAAGCACTGTAATACACTTAATTCATTAAAACAATTTGAGCAAAAATTAGCCGTTTATATGTATCCCTAAATGTTTAAGGATTGCCGGATAAAATTACCAGAAATGGATTCAGTCCCAAAGTGGTGGAAAGTGTTTTGAAATAAGAATGTATTCAAAACAGGTCTGTTTTTGTTTTTTTAGTAGTGGGGAAAATGAGTGGCGCTTAATGCTAAATGTGAGTCAGATTGTTTTGTCAGGCTGAGAAAATTCTCATTAATTCAGACATGCTTTTTAGAATGTTGAATATTTATATCAAACTGGATGGATCACAATTTTGCATTACTATTTAGCATTTTGCATTACTATTTAAATTAAAGTTCATACTAGAGTCTATAACCACAAACACTGATTTTTGAAACAATTTTTCTGCCATTTCAAAGGCCACACAATAAGCCGCTTAAATATTTTTCCTTTTAGAAAGTGATACACTGGTTGCATTTTAGGTAGGCCTCTCTTACAACCCGCAGTCATGATGGGTGGTGGTTTTTTGTAGACAGATACCAGTTGGGATCAGTGCTCAAATGTGCTTTGCTCTGGTGTTCTAGCCTCTTCTTTGTCCTACAACTTGCCCTGACCATGAAGAAAATAACCAGAAGCAAAGGCTGGTGGTAGTTACTGGGTAATTGGTGTTCTCTGTGGATGGGAGGTGGCTCATATTAACCTGGTCTCAACGACAAGCTCAGATTTCATTTTAAAGATAAACAGGCCCTACTGAAATATTTTCTTAAAATCAGGCTTCATTTTAAAAAGTTTCTTAATCCACTCTGGAAAGTATGGATCAATAAAACAATAGTTTAAGTTGGTAAGTGTATACAGCTACAAAGTAAAAAACATTACTGAACTTTCCCAAGATCAAATCATTCCTATCTTAGAACACTCATTGCCTTGGAAGTGACCACCCAAGCTGGAAGAGTAATACACAAGATTGAGAGTACTATCTCGGTTCTCTGTGGATGATTCTTTTTATTTTTTGCTGTCAAGCCACAGCTGACCTTCAGCAACCCTGTAGGGTTTGCAAGACGAGATGGTTGGCTGTTGTCTGCTTTTGTGTAGCAAACTTAGGCTTCCTTTGTCTCCCATCCAATTACTAACCAGGGCTGACCCTGCTGAGCTTGTGATATCTGACCTTAAATCCCTCTACAGGAGACTTCAAAGTGTGCTGACGTCTTCTGTTGTTGGGTTGTGCGTATAGCCTTTTTCTACTTGACCTGTCTTCCACACTTAAACCAACAAGTTCAAATATGCAGCTCCTTCCAGTAGAAAATGTATACCATCGCTAAAGACAATGTCAAGAGGGTCAAAAAGGATATTGGTGTGGCAGAGTGGTTCTGTCTGAGCTGCAACATAAGGGCTTTATTCTAATCTTGTCACCAGTAGAGCGCAGATGTGCTAAGATGGAGGGAGTGGATCTTTTATTAAAAGCTGGTTAGTTTGCAGGCTGAATGGGCAAAGAACTTTTAACCCTTCTCCTTGCATGGTTTCGCTACCCCCCACCCCAATTCACCCTGAATAACAACCGCTGTTATGCTTTACCAGAACTGTAGGCATAAGGGTTAAACTTCTGTGCACATCCCTGATATGAATGCTGTGCTGCTGTGATTCCATTCTTAAAGACAAATTTGTCTAGTTTGATCCTAAGTGGATTTAGGAAAGCTGCTATATTCTCCGTCGCAACTAACCTGTTAAAATACAGGTCAATGCTATTCCTGTCTTACATAGTTGCGGGAAGTGGCTTGAGCAGTTGGAAACAGCATTTGTGTAGCCTTTTTCAGTTTTAATAATCACGTTTATTACAGTAATGCCTTTGTCTCTTTCCTGCATAACAATGAAAACGTTACACTTACATTCCAAATAATACCACTGAACTTTTATATGGCCGACATAAACACAAATATTTTGATTATGTTTCTGTCCAAACATGGCACAGGCAGGGTTGAATCTAGTATTACAGCACAGTCCACAAAAAAGCTTGAGGTACAGGTATCTGCATCAGAGGAGCTGAATGCTGTTTCAGATTTACTTTATATTAAGTATGGCTGGTACGGGTACCTGAGAATCACTAGTTCTCTGCCTAGAAAGGGCTATTATTTCTATTTTACTTGTAAAATAGAAAGTCTTGTGGATAGTAATACTTGTGCTATGAATGTCAGTCTGTATCATGTTTAACTATCTCTTGATTCCAGTATTGTGACCAAGACCTTAAGAAATGCCCTACCAGAGAAACTATAATGTATTCTGACAGCCCCATAGTTGTAGCAGGGCTGTGTGTAGTTAGGCTTAGGGGTGTGCATCCTGAAAAGATTCGGGTTTACCCGAAGTGGGGGGGAAATTCAGATACACCATAATTCTGAAGCGGCAATTCTGGTATTTACGTGCTTCCGTATGCTCTGTAAATATTCGGCGCATACTGAAGTGAGAGGGAGCAACTCCCCACCCACCCTGGGGCAACCCCTCCACCCCCACCCACTTATCTGGCCATCAGGGAGACAGGGAGGGTGATCAGCTGGACCACAGTGGCCATTTGAGGGGCAGGAAGGGCTTTCTCCACCTCCGCCTCAGCAGCCCCACAGGGTGGGGGGGAGGGCCGGAGCCACCACTTCCAGCCCTTCCTGCCCTTCAAATGGCCACTACGGTAGCCATTTGAGGGGTAGGAAAGGCTTTCCCTGCCTCCAATGCTCCGTGGCCCTGCAGGGCGGCAGGGAGGGCTGGAGCCACCGCAGCCACCAACCCTGAGTGAGTAGGGGTGGGGTGCTGGTGCTGGGGTGATGTTTAAAGGGCCCCGTCGCTTGCACGCTGCAGGAAAGGGGCCCTTTAAACTCAGCCCGAAAGCTTTTCAAAGCACTACAAATGCTTCGGAAAGCTTTGATTCGGGATTTCCAAATCAGGACCAGCATGCTGGCCCAATTCAGATATCCCGAATCTTTACAATTGGGTCCGATTCGGGTATTTTACCCAAATCGAAAACCCAAAGCGCACATCCCTAGTTAGGCTCTGAGAAATAGATGGGTGTGAATCCTAATGCCAGATTTCTGCAGGTATGACATTAAACTTGATGCTGGAGTCCTTATCAGAGTAGTTGTGAGCTGGGAAGCCTTGGCAGGGTGGCGTTCAGAAGAAAGAGTATGAGTAGTCTGAAACTTCCAGGGCCCTTGGGGTATAATACATGATCAGCTAGAGTGGTATAATGGTTAGAGTGTTAGGCTAGGAGATCCATGTTCAAATTGCCACTCTACCATGAAAACTCACTGAGTGACTTCAGGCCAGTCACAAACTCTCAGCCCAATCTACCACATAAGCAAAGTGGTTGTGAGGATAAAAAGGGGAAGAGAATTATGTACGCTGATTTGGGTCCCCTTTGAGGAGGAAGATGGAATATAATTGAAATACTGGTGAGTGCTATTGAATGTGCTGAGTTGACAGATGCAGCATCCTGCTATTAGAAATCTCAATGTTTTTAGCACGAGTGAAAGACGGTTATGCACACAATTATTCGGTAGGAGAAGCTTCAAAACCTCAGGAATTGGATACCCAGTGTTGAATGGAAGTAAATAGGTATGTCTGTTTTGAATAACAGGAACATGCAGTTCATAGGAATGGTTGGCTTTTTAATATAAATGCAGATTTATATAGAATAGCTTTCCGGGGTGTCAGGTGAAGATCTTTCATGTCACCGACTAGCTGATTCTTCCCATGTTCTTGCTGGGGATTGAAGCCGGGCGCTGAAGTTGGGTCCTTCGTGCAAAGCAAATGCTGTAGCCCTGAGCTTCTCCCAATATTTACTATCTAAAGCAAAAGAAGTATGTCTGTGTCAGAAAAGGGGACTATGAAGTCTGTGGTAGCGGAATGGCCAAGCACGTTTTCATGAATTCAGAAACTGATACTGTATGGAATTGCTTTAGTACTCAGATTCAAGCAGGAACACTCAAAGCTGCAAGATGGCTTTAGCTTTCACTTGGGAAGCAGACCACCACCGCTATTTTACTTCACTTATTTCCCCACCTTTCCCCTCTGTGGGCACCAAGAGTGGCTTTCATTGCTGTCCTTTTTATCCTTAGAAGAAGGTAAGTTAGGCTGAGTGTGTGTTCTTGGCCCAAAGTCGAGTGGCAGAATGGGAATTTGAACCCAGATCTTCCAAATCGAATCACAACGCCACACTGGCTCTTGGAGGATGCCCCTATCAGGTGCCAGAAATACTGGACTGTTTGGCACAAATTAATTACAAGCCACGCGGGTCATGCGCATTCAAATGAAAACCCCACAGGAGGAACATCGCCCTTGACTGGTAAATGGAGCCTGCATGTGCCCAGGCCTCTGCAGTCCAGAGTGACCTCAGTGGGGTACAATGTCATAAAGTCCACCATCCAAAGCAGCCATTTTCTTCAGGGTTATTGGAGAATCCTGGAGATCAGTTGGAATTTTGGGAAATCTCCAGCCCTCATCTGGAAGTTGGTAACCTCAGCACATCCGGGGCTGGGGGCCGCTCCCATCAAGCCTTACGGTCGCAGCCTTTCGGATTTTCCCGCATCTCCTCAGCGCTGTGCTCCAGCAACGCCCGCCAACGGCTCTCTACGCAGTCGCAGCCCGTTCGGTTATTTCCGGACATTCTCCTGCCTGTTTGCCTCTTTTCGACTCTTCTGAGGACCGTCAAAGGCCCCGCCTATACTACCACGTGTCCTTTCCCCTTCTCTTTACATGCCCGCTCCGCCTTCCATGTCACATGACTGCATCTTCTCCTTCCCAGGGAGTGGGAGGGGGGAGGACAAGATGTGAGTGCCCAGAAAACGAGAAACAGAGAGAGGTGTCAATGAGTTCCCGCGAGATGTGACGGAAGCCTGTGAAGGACCTGGGCCTTCATGTGCGGTTCGGCCGGTGGTCGTGCGAGGGGTGAGTGGTGCTTGTGTTTTTTTTTCTTTTCCCTTCCTCCTCCTGTGGTAAATAAAGGTCGAGGCGGGTGAGGCCCTGAGGCGCAGGTCGGGTGTGGCCCGAGTCTTTTAGCCAGAGGCGGCGGCCTGAGTGGGAACATGACGGGCCCTGCTTGGGGAGGAGAGGTGAGGGAGCCTGCCTGGGAGGCTGTAACATGGCGCCTCAATGCTGCCGAGAAGAGGCTGGTCCTCCACCCAACCGCCCGTAGACTGGTTTCCGCCTGCGGGGAGCCCCGTTATTCCCTTGCCAAGCCTGACTTCCCTGTGCGAACACCCGCCGCCCTTGAGCCTACTCGTACTCCACCTTTCCCCTCCTCTCACAGCATCACTGGAATAAACCTCATAGGAGGAAAGGATCCCCACAAGCCGTGGGCTATAGGAAGGGGGCGAAGAAGCGCCTTTGCCGCCTCCTTCGATGTTTTTCTCCTCGTTCCTGTATAAATTTGTTTTTTTTAAAAAAGGTGTAAACATCAAAGTGGAAGGAAAGGCGCTTCCCTGCCATTCTGTTCACCTAAATGTCCTATAGTTACATTGGCTGTGGAGATTTTTCTCTTTCTATAGCCCACCTCACCTTCCCCGTGCAGGGAGCAATGAAAGGTGAGCATCCCCACAACCAATGATGCAGCATAGGAAGCCCTCATTCCCCTTCCTGCCCCCTTCCCTTCTCCCCTCTTTCATGCTTACAATTCAGAAAGAGTTGTCTGGTATATAAATAGACCAAAAAAGAGAGAGAGAAACAATATGCAAACATCCTTCCCTCCATTCAGTTTAACTTCCTACAGTAAATTGTTTGTGGGAATTCCTTTCATAATCTCTCCCTGCCCCCCCCTTTACTAGGAATGGAGGAAGGAAGTTGAATAGCCTAGGACAAGGGTACATGTAGTATGCAGATTGAGGATGGTGCGTGGAATGAATACAAAGTGTGTTAGTCCACCGTTGCAAAATAAAAGTTCAGTGGTGTTTTGACAGCTAATAACTTTTATTTTGATATGAGTTTTCATGTGTTGCTGCTTAGTTCCTCAGATCTGAGTGCAGTGAAGTTTGAATTCTTTACCTTCTCTCATCCCCTGCTCCCAGTGGGATTGGGGCTGAGAAGGTCACAGAACTTTTGCTTCACCTACCTTACTGACCCTTTTAACTGGAGATACCAGGGATTGAACCTGATACCTTCTGTGTGCAAAACTGATGCAAACTGAAAACTTGCAGGTGGAGAAAGGTGAAACATTCTCCCATCTGTTGGGTGCAGATGTATATGCCTATTAAGCATGTATTGATTGTGGGAGGAAAAGCAAGAAGAAAGTTCAGTTTATCTTACCTGCAACTCTTAAACAAGTACGTCAAGGTGGTGAGGACATGGATTGTGACAGTGGCATCTGCCACCTTTTTGTTCCATCACCGCTTCATTCATTAATAGAAAACAGTTCCTGTAAGTTAGGTAACTACCAACATGTGTCTTGTATATTTCAGCTTCCTGTTGCCCTTTGAATAATCTAGTTAATTGTGTGTCTTCCTTCAAATAACCTCTGAGGGCTTTTCTTAGGTACCTTTCAGCTTTTCTTAACCTGTAGTTGTCAAGTCCTGTTATGTGTTCTTTTGAAGTGATATAGTTTGGTTATGTTCTATGAAGCTTTGTTCTAGGCAAAGAATGCTCCCTCAGTACAAGGTACATTGGGGTGTCATTCTTCAGATGAATTTTGAAATGCCATTGTCAGTTCTTCCCATAAAAGACTCCTGATCACATGATTATGGATTGTAACTGTTTCTAAAGCTGTTGTCTTAGCAGCATTACACTTTTTGACATTCCACCATTGTGATTGTGAAGAACATAATATAAAGTAATTGTACGCTTAGTGCAGTAATTGTTCTTAATGCAGTGATGAAGATGTTTTCTCCAGATACCACTAATTGGGTAACTAGCTAAATATCTGAAAAAAGAGTGTATTAAAACCATGCAAAGGAACTGGCCCAAGCGTATATTCTTGTTCCACCCTCCTCCCTAAGTGGATGAATTATCATGGCAGCCAGTTTTATTTCCAAGGCAGAGGACACCTTAGTGTGTGATACTAAAGAGAGTATTTTTCATTTTATGTACTCAACTTGCAACAACAGCTCATATATGCTCATGTGAGGAGGCAGAAGAGAGTAAGGTGGGAAGGGATTTCTTATTTGAAAAAAAGTTTGAGGAACCCTGACAGAAACAAACTAGTTTCTTATGGCAAGAAATTGTGTAGGCAGCTATCTGTTTTATGATGTGGACTGGTATCTGTATGCAATATCTTGACTGGGGACTGTTGGAGAAAAGCCATTAGAGGAGGTTGGTTTTATTTTGTTGTAATAACTTACTAACATGCTGTTACATAAAATGTGGTACAACACCTGTATAAACATGAAATTTGACCAATTTTTGCCATTTGAAATCAAGCACTCTCTAATAAATACAGATTCTTATACCACCAATTTTATGCACTTTTAAGTTTCATAGGTTTCAGTGGGAAAGAGCTAATGTGCTAATAATTGCCTCATTGAATGTGATGAATGTGCTCAGTGATGGCTAGATTGTGCCTATAGGAAGAAAGACTAGCTCCAGTAGTATTAATAAAGAGTGGCAAACCCATGTCTTGACTATGCTACTTGAGACCTTAAGTGTGGGTTCACATAACCATATGGAAGAGCCTTGAAAAACAGCCATACACATAGAAAGTGAGCTACCTTGATAAATGTCAACTTAATTTACTGTGAAGCAAGGCCACCTCTGAATTTTGGCACCATCAGCAAGGTACTGTCAAGTGGCCCTCTCCATCCTCCAACCGATTTTGGCAAAATAGCAATATATCAAACTTCCTAAAATAAATTAGTGCCTCATTTCAGAGCATGTACTATAGTAAAACAGCTGAATTGTCCGCTTGAAATTAAAGGGTTGACAAGCCACATCTGAAATCCAACAATACTGGGTGAATCTGCATGAAACTGAGCGGACTGTTGCCCTTATCACATTTGAAAAGCTGCTGAGTAGCGAAAGGAAGATGGAAAGGAAGCTTCCCTTGGCTGGTCTTTATGCAGAAGCATAACATATAGGAAGGGAAAGGGAGGGATTCTGCACTGGTCATGTTTTATGTTTTAAGGCTTTTGTGCTGAAGATACCTTCACCTTGGTTTATTGTTTGTTGATTGCTTTTAATGCTGGTGTTTGGTTAATTTTAGGTTGTTTAATACTGTATTAAATTGATAGTAAGCTATCTCAAGCAGTTTTCTAGAAAGGCGCCTAAGAAATAAATTAAAGTCATATTCTGAGTCAATGCGTAATTATCTGAAATTCTCCACTCTACTTTGAAGCTCAGAGATCTAGACTGAGGGTGATAGGAGTGGTCAAGCTGCTTTTGCAGAGATGTGAGAATAAAATGAGCTAGTCTCCTCCTCCCCCAACCTCCTTGGAGATGGGCTGGAGACAAACGTTAATGAGTGAGGTCAAGTTCTAGGACCAAGATCTAATATAGATTAGTTTTAGCTGCTGTCATTCAAATCAGATAGTGGCAATTGATGCTTAGCCCGTGCTGCTTTATTCTGTGCATTTTCAATAAAATCACTTTACTATAAGAAAGCAGTTGTATAAGAATTGTGTTCCTGGTCAGTAGAAAAGTCCACAGAGTATCAAATTGTTACCTGTTTCTGCTTGGAGCAGGTTCACTGCGCAACATATTTATGTTGCAAGGGAAAAGAGGGCCTGTACCAGTGATAGCAGCCATGGTACTGCTTGGGCTCGGGTCAGTTGCCAGTGCTGATGTGGCCTGAGATATTTTGTCTAGAACACTTTGGACAGTAAGACACTTCAGTTTAACTTAAAACATTTCTTCCAATCCCAAGTTGTTTTATACAGGATGCCAATATAATTGTGGTATGTTGCATATCAGAAGAAATGGACATACAATTATCATTTACGTTTTAGGACATTTGATAGTGCTTGGACAAGTTTTTGCTTTAAAGACTGTCCTCTCTCTATTTGTGCAAGAGTAAGAGGGGCAATTTTGGACAAGTCTCCCTTGTTGAAACCACTTTATGGCATAATGTTCCAAACAGCCGCTTTTCCAGTCTGCCACAAGGAGCCTATTGTGAAAGGTGACAAAAATTACTTTTGCAAACTATCTTTGTTTATGGAAGCTTTGGATCTACCCTGTTCTTTCATTTAACTATCCCACATATAGTAAAAATGCTGAGCAGTTCCTTTTCATCTCTCTCATATGGGATGTCCTCTGATTTGAGAAGACTATGACTAAATAAGCATTTATATTTATTTCATCCAATGTTTCTTTTCATCCATTGTCCTTTCACAAAAAAGCCTTGATCCTTTTCTACCTTTCTTTGTCCTTCGTGCTTTTTTGGGTGGGAATTCTGCTGTCACCCCCCCCCTCCCTGCCAGTTAGTTCTAAAACTTGAGTTGTGCCACAAATTTTTCTATTCAAGTGACAGAGTAGGAAACATGGAGGTCATGTTGGGACACTTAAGCTTCCTTTTTCATGATTACTATCTGAAGCTTCCCTTTGTGTTCTTTTGTATTTGATTTCCAAGGAATTTTTGTACTTGAAATCCTTCCTATATCTAAAGCATTAGTTATCATACTGGTTTCCTCTTTACACATTTCATACTGCACCGGTCTTATAGTTGAGAAGTAGAATTGTTCAAGCCTTGTCTTATATATTAAGGGGGGGTATATTTTGCAGTATGTGTTGTTGCAGATGATGTTAGCATTTTGACTGTATCCTGCTTCAGATCCATTGACTCATTCTTGTTGTACCTCAGAAGTGCTTTTATAAATAAAATAACATTTTCTTTAAAAATAATGTAGAAAAAGAATTCTCCCAGATGACCAAGCAAAAAAACCCTGATATGAGCAAATCTAAAACAAAATTATATAACAAATATTAAATAATGTACAGTATGTTCATAATATAAATAGGACAAAGTGATGGTAATTTCATTGGCTCAACCAGGCAAAGTTGGACATGAAACAATTGGACTTAAGTTAATTGAAATTAACATGTTACACAGCACAGTTCTATACAATTCTACTGAGAGAGAAGTTATACTGTTTTCAGTTCAGCGTTCTCACAGGCATAGATTGCATCCCTAGACATTTACAATTCTCGTTCTTTCCTTAGACTTCTTAAACTTAAGAAACAGGTGGCTGTAACTGAAGATATAGTCCATGTCAAGAAGAGAGTGCAATTGCAGCATTCAGTCGCTGACCCAGTTACACGCGTGAGGCTGCCTTATACAGAGTCAGACTGTTGGTCCATCAAGATCAGTATTGCCTGCCAAGGCTGGCAGCAGCCCTTCGGGGTCTCTTTCACTTCACCTCCTACCTGGTCCTTTTAACTGGAGATGCCAGGGATTGATCCTAGGATCTTTTTCATGCAAAGCAATGGCTCTTCCTCTGAGTTGCAGCCCTTTTCCTAACTGATTGGGGTGGTGTCAGCTCCCTGGTTTGCACAAATATAAAAAATAACTTTTAAAAACTTAAAAGTGCTTAAACAGGGAAAAACCAAGATATCATGACACTACATCATAAGATCTTACCTGCCATTTTTAGGCAGTAGCAACTGGAAGGTGCTGCTGCCAGGCTGTACAGGGAATGGGAAGAAGTGACTGGGGTGGTAGCCGTCCTGCTATCAAGTGAGACAAACAAGAGGAGATAGATGTGCTGCAGGCAGGCCATGGATGTGCAGAAGCATCCAAAGAAGCAGCAGTGAAAGGAGGAGGATGTGATAGAGAAGGTGAGAAAGAGGTGCCATCACTGGGTGAGCCCAAGAGGAAGAAGAGAAGGAGGAGGCAGCAGTGGGGGAAGGAAGAGGAGAGAATGGAAAAGGGAGGGAAAGTTCAGGCAGTATACTGTTTAAATACCTATGCAGTGTTATTATTACCATTGATAACTTTTTTTGCCTTTTTGTAGAATGAATGTACTTCAATATAAATAATATTTGGTTATCTCACTGTGCATTCAGACATCATAAATGTAAGGGAAATTTGCATGAACCCACCTTGCAGCCAGGTTTACATATACGCCTCACTCCACCCCTCCCCATAACAAGAACTGTAGTTCAGCATTACTTCCATGACGTAACATATGGGTGCATGGGTTAACTGGAGCTGGATTTCCACTAATCAGTGTCCTAAACCAATTCAGACTTACTATCCTGCTTAGTGGAGAAAAAGCTAACTCACATGCCTGCATTTGTACATCATGGGTAACCAGAGTCAGTAGTTAACTGATGCTCAGCAAGAGTGATGTGCGCACCTGAGCCCAGCAGCAAGCAGATTTATGCACATTTTCTCTTAACTGCTATTAAATGTGCCAGCCGAATGCAGCTGTTGTCTTAGTTCCTTGGCCTTCTTTCTAACTTGGTTACACTAATAACCATATTCCATATGATAGCAGCAGACCGGGGCATTCAAACTGGATTTTCCCCAGTTATGCATAACGGGAAATTGCCCAGTAAAAGGTACATTGGTATGAAGTGCATCTACTGCTTAACTCTCTGAAGCTGCCCCCACTGTGTTTTTCTCCCATCTGGGTTTTTCTTGCATTGAAGTTAGGCTGAGGTAAAAGGGACAGACTGGGGAGGCCTGGCAAGCGCACTTGGAGGTTCTAGCACAGCGATGGCGAACCTATGTCACATGTGCCACAGCTGGCACGCAGAGCCCTCTCGGTGGGCACGTGAGCCAAATCGCTGATCACTAGGTCCAGGGCTCGTTTGGAGGGGGAACGCCTGGAACGGCGTTCCAGTAGCTCTGAGCAGAGATCACATGGGTTTTGGCCCTGCCCGCGTGATTCCTTTTCCTCAAGGCTGCCTCCCTGCTGCCCGTCTCTTTAGCTGCAGGAAGTGGAGGCAGCAGCCGGGCTGCTGGGGCTGGCTTTCTAAAGAAGAGTAAGCTGCTTTGATTTAATTTGCATTACTTTTAGTCATGGCTCTTGAGTGTGAGAGAGAGAGAGTGTGTGCTTGCAAGCCAGGCTGGTGGTGTAAAGAAGGGCAAACTGCTTTGATTTAACTTGCTTTACTTTCATTTGTGGCTCCTGAGTGAGGGAGAGAGAGAGAGAGAGAGAGATGTTAATTAGTTTGGACAACTGTTTTTTCTTAACTAAAACCTCAGTATTCAGGTTTAATTGCAGTGTTGGCACTTTGAAATAAGTTGGTTTTGTGTTGCAGTTTGGGCACTCGGGCTCAAAAAGGTTCGCCATCACTGTTCTAACATTTCTTGTCTATTTACTTGTACCCAGGGCTTTTTTTCTGGGAGAAGAGATGGTGGAACTCAGTGGGTTGCCAGCACAGGGGGCAACTCTTGGTGGGAGGTAGTGCCCCTGGTACCACATGCGTAACCATGTGTCACATCCGGACAAATAGTAAGAACACACTGCTCATCTAATAGCACTAGAAGAGTAAGAGTAGATAATTGGTTTCTTGTGCATATATTCAGCTTGCCATTATATAGATATGGACAGTGTTAGAGAGGCGCCTGGGGAATCCTGATTCAGATCTGATCAAACAGGGTACATGCTGGAGCAGTTGCTATTTCTAAGGATAGGTGAACAATTAACACAGTGCATTGGGGAGGGGTCTGGTGAATGTGGACAAATGTAATGTCTGAACATGGATGTCATGGATATAGCTAAAAGAAATTAATGTGATCTCAGTAGCTGGGCAAAGTGCTGTTATCAAAAGATCTGTTTTAATTATATCCTAGCCCACCCAAACATTGGAGATGTCTATCTGAACATATCCCCATGGAAGGTTAGAGAAACCTGCAGAGACAAAACATGTATTTTTGTACTCAGTGTTACTTACTTTGGTTACTATGAAGATAAATTATGTAAAGATGTGTTTGTAGCCCACCGTTGAGCAGACAAATAGAATAAGAAAGAAATAATCTTTTTTTTTCTTGAATTGCAGGACCATTGTCATGACAAGGAGATTATAATAAGTTCACCTTATGAAATTCAACTTACATGTGAAATCTGCCAGGTACATGTGTGTATGTTATGCAATATTGCTTTCTGTTTTTAAAAGCATAATTTCCACATTTTATTGAAATGTCCCCTGATAGACATCATTGCACAGATCTGTTTGGAGTTGCTGTACCTTCCTCACGTAATTTAGAAAACATTACCTAAAAACTGTTAATGTGCTCATTGAAATATTTGCTCTTTTGGAGATTGAGACATTTCTGTACAGGGGAAACACTAACAAGTGCAGAATTGCCTGTTGGAGTTGCGCAGGGTGTTTGATGACTTGAGTCAATTGTTCTGTATCATTGGAATTGTTTATTATTGCAATGTAGGTAATACAAGGACCTGTGGAATATGAGTGATGACAAACCCTTTTTATGCACTGCCCCTGGATGTGGACAGGTAATATATGTTGGAACTATCCATATTAATCAACACAGACTTTGTTGACATTTAGTAATTAAAATAACTACCTGCAGCAGTCTTCCTAAGGAGGTCACAATCCTTAACTGCATGTCCTTCTGTCAAGGTAGTCAACACAGTCAATTCTAATGGGCAGATTTGCCTGTTGTCTAGGGGCAATAGTTTCCACTCCAGCTAAGGTCTGTACTCTCGGTTCAAGATAGTAGCCAGCATTGACAGTTCCCATCCTTGATTGGGGCATTTACTGATGGGGAGTCATATGCAGTAGTATATGTTAAACCATATACTTATTGCTTCACCAACCAACCAGGGTGAGACCAACAGGTTTTTTTAATCATTAAAGCATTAAAATCGATTTATCAGAAGGGGCTTGTTTCAGTCTTATTGAGGTCTAGAAGATTTTATCCACGATCTATTTAAAACAATTTTGAATTTATATTCCTAAAAATGAAATGACTATATGGCAGTGCCATTGTGCTGAAAATCACGGCTACAGTCTAGATCAACTGGCATGTGCATTCCAAGTGCGCTCATATTTTATAACCTGGTAAATCATCTTGACAGGCTGGTAGATTTCTTATATAGTTATGGTGCTGCAATCACTCTGCAGCTACTCATCAATAAAGTGTGCAGGTAGTGTGAAACCTTTGTTAAGAGGTTGTTGGCTCCGGAATTACTGTAGGGCTCTTACAATTTTACTTACAATGATTCAGCTTAAAAAATCTGACTTAAAAGCTTTTTTAAAAAGAATCTTTTTGTGCGGAGGATGGTTAAATGTATTTAGGGTGTGCCACCAGTGTCTTCAGGGCTTTTCAGAAAGAATCAGCTGCTACCTGTTATGAAAATGATTCTCCGTATTGTTTTCACTTCAATCAAAATTCAATTTTTTAACTATATTTTAAAACTTTTTGCCACAGCGTTTTACCAACGAGGATCATTTGGCTGTCCATAAACATAAACATGAGATGACACTGAAATTTGGTCCAGCTCGTAATGACAGTGTCATTGTAGCTGGTTAGTATATGTTTTTATTAATCCATCTTCTGGAATGTGCACACATTTTGTGTATTTTCTGCATATGATTTGTCTCAGTTCCTAAGAAGCAATAACAAAGGATTCCTTTGCCAATAAAATATTTGCAGCATATGTTGGCCATTGCTTTGCCTCTCAAAGTAATGTTCTGTCTCAATACCAACTTTGACTTCTTCACAATGAACAGCAGTCCTGTGGAAATGGCACTTTGGTCTAGCCTGAGCAGAAGATAATCAGCCTTACTGTAACAGTGCAATCCTGAGATGTCTGGCAGTAAACTCCATTGAGTAGAATTGGACTCTTAGAATGGTGCTGGTCCTAGAAAACATTTACATGTGGTGGTTATACCTTATATTGACAAAGCAACATGCGTTCCTGAATGACTTTTTTCTCCTGTGACTGAATTTCAGGTCATATAGTTGGATCCAATCCACAATAGTGTTCTGTCACTAGCATTCCCTATAATGTTAACTGCGTATTTGGGGTAATAATTTATTGTGTATTATATAATGTACAGTGGCTATAAAGCTGGAAACTAAAGTTTATTCTTAGAGGGTGTATTGATGATGGCTGTCCTTATCCTATTTTTTTGGGGAATAAACCCCATTGGAACAAAGAGAATTTATCCTTCAGGAAATGGATAAAGAATTATAGTCACTGAGCAGCATCAAACATTTTTATATATGACAAACTCTGACCCAGTGTTGAAATCTGTCACATTTTTATCCCACCTTTCCTTAGAGCGCTCAGAGCATATACATGGTTATTCCATAAACTAGGCTGAGAGAAAGTGACTGACCCAAGGCCACCCATCAAGGTTAATAATGAAGTGGGCATTTGAACTTTGTTTCCCCCTGTCCTTGTCCAACACTCAATTGCTGTGCAATGCTTTCATCAATTACATTCCAGTTGTTCAATGTGTAAACGATGGAATTTCAAATAATAGAATTGCTGACTTTTTAAAGTAGCTTCTAGATTTTTATATTTATTTGGATGAAGCCACCAGCTAGCATTGAAGCAAGTACTTAAAATTATTCTCTGTTTTACCTTAATCTGAAGATTCTAGCAGTGTCGTGCATGTCGAAAAGTGTCATGCGTGTCAAAAAGTGAGCAAGTTTTTTATTTTTAAAGCATTTTTAACCTTTTCACAGATGTCTTTAAAGTTCTCCTGTATAGACAATGCCTGTTTTTTAAACAGGGTTAGTTAAAAGGTAACATTCTGGATGTATTTTAATTTTATTAAACCAGAAGTTTTGATTTGTTTTTACTGCGTTGTTGGAACTGTTGTGTTTTTGCTGAGACAGTAGTAGTAATGGTGACTTGATTCTGAAGATATGTATAAAAACAAATGTGTAACTGAGTGAGAATTAAAACAATAACCTTTACTTTTCTTTTTAGATCAGACCCCAACACCAACCCGGTTCTTGAAGAATTGTGAAGAAGTGGGTTTATTCAATGAACTAGCAAGTCCTTTTGAAAATGAATTCAAAAAAGCTTCTGAAGATGATATTAAAAAGGTATGATAATGATACAGAGGTTTAAAAACGAAATAATTTTGTGCACAACTGTCAGTATGTAGTTTACTATTGGGGTTCTTGAACCAGTAGGAACAGTAGTGGCCAGTGTTTCTTTCCCATAATGTAACAATAAAGTGTCTTGGAAATAATCTTTGCACTTTCTGTTTCCGTCTTTATAGTTTTTACTTGGGATGAACTTTTGTTGCTTGTGTCATGAATAATATCTTTTTAAGGAGGAATGTCTGGTTCCAGCAGAATATAATTTCTTTTCATTAGACATCTTGCTACTGCCAAAAGCCGCTGAAAACAGATGTTAGAGCCAAGATACTGGTTTCTTTATTGGGTTGACCCTAATAAAGATTACATGGATTATGTCTTTTATTACCAGTGGCCACTTGCTAAAAAAGACCTACTCTGTTGATGTGCAGCCTTTTTTGGGTTACTTATTTATCTTCCTGCTAATTTTTACAGATGCCTCTAGACTTATCACCTCTTGCAACACCAATTATAAGGAATAAGATTGAAGAGCCTTCAGTTGTTGAGACAACTCACCAGGATAGCCCTTTACCTCATCCAGAGTCCACTACCAATGATGAAAAGGTCAGCATCTTTTCAGTTGAACTTTTTGGAACTATGTTCACAGAAGTTATGGGTGCCAGGCCCATCTTCCCACGCACAAGCAACCTGAACAGGAAAGAGACCAATGTCTTACAAAGGCTGAGATGCTAAAGCCAACAAAGCTCTAGATGTTGTTCCAGCAAAGGTTGATAGTGAACGGCTTAAATACACCTGCAAGGAGATGGAGATGCAAGCCCCTCCCCATGAGGAGCAGGCTACCAGTTCTTAAAAGTGCCAGACTTGATTTCAGTGGGAAGTACTCTGATGGGGTTAAGGTGGTTCAGGGCTTTGTGAAGCCTGAGGAGACAGTTGGGGAGAGACCTCAGAGGCTGCACTGGTCTCCAGAATAGGAGGTTCAAAGTCCAAATCTGAGTCAAAAGGTAGGGCTGCATCACATATTGAGAGACTGGCCCAAATTTCTATGGCTTCTCTTGCACATCAAAGGGAATTCTTAGAGGTGTGTCAGATGTTCAGCCCCCTTCTCATCTCAGTCTTCAGTCTCTCTGCCTGATGAGGAGTCAATATTCTGGTCTGCACCTGAAAAAAAATAGGTATTTTTGAGTTTTGTATTTCAGGAAGTGCTAAATATTGGTATTCTGGGTTAATCGGGTTCCGCACATAATCATTTTCCTGAGTACTATTAATCAGGTTCCCTGGTACAATTTTGGTATTCAGATTGAGGGTTTTTTTCCGGTATCCCAAAATTTGGGGGATCCATTGCTTTCTATGGGGAAATCTTTCCAGATTGGCTGTTTTTCAATAATAATAATAACAACAATAACAATAGTGTGCTTATATACCACCCTTCTGGACAGATTAGTGCCACATTCAGAGCCAAATGGTGAGCAGTGGCTGGCACGGAAAAGGGTCAGTCACCTCATTGGCGAGATGGTCACTCTAGACAGTGCCTGCTTTTTACCCTGTTTGCCCATGAACCAATTTTCCTGGGAGAGGTGCCTCCCTCCTTCTCCCTTTCATTGCCCAGAAAACCTTGGGGAGGGGCAAGTGGGGAATCTTTAAAATGCCTGCCGTGAATATTTATAGGAATATTTGGGATTGGGATACTGGTATTGCAGAGAATCACAAATATCAATCCAGATAACTGAATATACCTGAAAAATACCAATAAGATGTATAAAAATGTGTCTGGTTATTTGAAGGGCTGTTCTTACTTGGTCCAATGTGTGTGGCTGTTTATAAGTGTGCCTCTGTATGCACACAAACATGGACATGCTTTATATAAATCATATTTAAATAGGCTGGATGGCTGCTTAATTCTACTAATGAAGGCTTAGGTACCCACTACCATAAGGTGGTAAATGTACTTAACATACAGTGTTAGCAAGAACTTCAATCAGTTATGCTGTGTCCTGTACATTATCAAAAATTCTGTGGTGTAAAATTTTCAAAAGCCCCTTCGCACTCACCTGGAAAAAATGCATGGCATGTGAGATGGTGTTTTTAATTAAGGTCGTGCAAGACATGTAAACGGAGATCTACTTGGAAACTCTCCTTGCCGGACACTGCTACAACAGGATTATGGAGTGCAGCATGGAGATTCCTTGTGCAAGTGGCTCACTTGGTGAGAAGCTGTGACAGACAGGATAACTCTACCTCTCCTAAGAGACAGCCAATGGGAACAGGCAGAATGCTGGACCAATGAGAGTTAGTGTCCATGGGGGAGAGAGAAGGCTTTTGAGAGGCTAAGAGAGAAGGGCTTTGACTCTGCTGAGGAAGACAGCAAAGATATTGCTGACTGATTCCAAACCTGTTCTGTTACACTGAAGCATTCTCTGTTTAACTCCAGTTTGTTTAAAATCTGTTCACTCTTACATTTCATCTTGTAAATAAAGTTTGTTTTTGTTTTGTTTAACCCTGACTGGCTTGAAATCATTGACTGATGGAATATATCCCAAACACAGGCCTCAAACATTCTAGTCACATTAAATGGGCCAAGTTTAAATGGTGGCAGCGTATATATAGGGAAAGTAACCTCTAAGTTCCCTTTTCCCTAATAGCCCTGGGCTGTAGCTTGGTGAGGGGAGGGACATACAGGGAACTGGCTGCCTGTCTGTCTGTCTGATGGTGCTTCTGGAAGAGGAGAGAGAGACCTTCCTCTGAGGATCTGGGTCAGGGCTCTCTGCCTGCTATATAGTGGAGGCTAGATGTTTGGCATGTGATGACCTGGCTTTTCCTGGTCTGGGAGGCGTCAAACCCATGAAGGAAGGTTTAGAGTTGGTGGCAAGGTGGTGAAAGGTTGTGAGGGGGTTGTCATCATAGAAGCCTTTTCACGTTAGCAGCCACTTCTACTGAAAATGTTTCCAATATCCCTAACATAAGACATGGCACAGAAAATATTTCCATGGAGTGGCCCTAATGTAAGAACTGTTACTGCTTGTAGTTAAAATAAAATTTGAATTAGTGAAAGAATTATTAACGATAACTTTATATAGATCAAATTTGATTGTAAAGAGCTTCTGGAGAGTTAAACTGCAATGATAAGTTTTCCGTTCTTCCCCCCTGTAGGAAGTGTCTCTACAGCAAACCGCGCAGCCTACGTCGACAATTGTTCGTCCAGCTTCTCTACAAGTTCCTAATGTATTGCTGGCGAGTTCTGACTCAAGCGTCATTATTCAGCAAGCCCTACCTTCACCAACTTCTAGCACTGTCATAACACAAGCTCCATCCTCCAACAGGCCAATAGTGTGAGTTTTGTGTATATGTTGTATGATAAAATATTGAAAAAGACTTATTTTTTTAAGCACTTCCCTTTACTCTTGATTAGACATGGGCACGGAACGGGGGGAAAACGAACCACGTGGTTCGTTCATTTTCATGGAACGTGAACCACAAATTAGCCAAACTTGAGCCAGTTCCGAACTGGTTCGAGGGAGTCCAGAATGGGCACCTTCACGCTCACAGCCAAACTAAACAAGACTTTCCCAATGTCCAATACCCATCAAATTTGCAGGTGACCTAGTCTTCACTGTCCTCTAAATACCACCCTCCCCCCAAGTTTCAGAGAGATTGAACCCCGGGAAAGGCATGGCCCATGGGTCCCCCCTTTTCCCGTCATTTTCTCTTCACAGTGGCAAAAACTGGAGTGTCTGCTGGCAGCTACTTTGAGGGGCTGGCCCTTTTCCTGGCTGGATGCGCCAGAGTGGGAGCTCTCTAGTTCACAGGGACAGCTGCCAATCAAGTGTGGAGGCTTCAGATTGGGGGCAACCAGAAGACTGCCACTGTTGCCTGGGCGATGGATTGAGTGGCGCAAAGTGTCTGGCTTCCTGAACCAGCAATGGAACAGAACAGTAGGAAAAGTTGTTTGTTCCATAAAAACACGGACCCATGGAACACGTTTCTTTGAAACGAACCAGCTGTTCCATTCGGAATTTTGTTCCGTGGTTCGTTTTGTGCCCATCTCTACTCTTGATGCATCTTCCTTTAAAACAGCTACTATGATTTGAATTGAACCTATTAAAGTTTCAATTAATTGAATGAAGCATTGTCTGTTAGAGGATTTTAAAAAATGTAGTGTCTGTCTCTGAAGAACTGTGAGTCTCTTTCATAGTATGTTTTGGACAATCTTACAATTAAAAGTATATATATAATGGTTCAGCATTTGTCTTACATATGTCATCATCTTTTAACCTCTGATAACTTGTGTAAGGTTTATGTATATACATTGTAAAATCTTGTCTGTGAGAAGAGCACTATAGTCATTGTTTATTTTCTGTTTCTGGTTTTCTTAGACCGGTGCCAGGTCCTTTCCCTCTGCTATTACATCTTCCTAATGGACAAACCATGCCTGTTGCTATTCCTGCCTCGATCACAAATTCCAACGTCCACGTCCCAACCGCAGTTCCAGTAAGTGTGTGTAAATGGCATATCGCAGCCCACTGGCTTATTCCAGTTTTCCAAAAGGCAAGCGCACGCATGCAGACACCCCCAGTCCTAGTGCTGGGAATCAGTTATGGGCTCTGGCTCCACTTAATCCAAAAGAGCATATGTGGGTGAAATCAATCTGGAGAATTCCCAGGTAGATGGGAGAGAGGCTTGCAACACAACATGCCGAGTTGGGATACAGCTGAAGAGAGAGTGGCAGGATCCTACTCCAGGGTCCAATAAAAAGAAAAGCTTGAGAGTGAAGGCGTTGGGAAAGGGAGAGAAACTTCAGATCAGCTGTGAATGGGAGAAGCACTCCGCATCAGACATCACCAGGCTCTCATTCCCACAAACCAGGCCTGCTTCTCAAAGGCTCTGCAGTCTCCCCCACTTTGTGGATTTAAACCATTTCAAGTCCTCAGTCAGAAACAAAATTATAAAAATATCTGTTGCTAAGTAATCTCCATTCTGGGTCTACAGTCTTTGTATGTGTGTTTTAAATTATCCCACCTTTCTTTTTGTTAGACTCCTTCTTTTGAAAAATAAATATTAAATACCACTGAGTGAAAGGAAGCCAGGGTAGGGGTCTTGCTATTTCTCTGTTTCACAGCTGCAGCATGAAAGTGAATTCCACAGTCATGAGCATTTCTCGATGCTCCAAGTGTCAGACTAGGATCTGGAGACCCTGGTTTGAATCCCCACTCTGCTGTGGAAGTTCTCTGTTTGACCTTGGTCTAGTCATAAACTCTCAGCCTAACCTGCCTTACAGGGTGGTTGTGAGGATATAATGGAGGAGAGGAAAATGTTGTAAGCTGCTTTGGATCACCATTGGGGAGAAAGACCAGGTATAAAGTATAGCATTTACTCAAATGACTAGCTTTTTTTTCCCTCAGGTAAGCTGTAAAAAAAAAGGGTGTTGTCTTACATTTGCAATTACAGCTGTTTCTAAGAAGCATTTTTTAAAATGTATAGAACATTTTTAAACTGGGTTGTCTTATGTTCAGGGTCATCTTCCTTTTGAGTAAATGTGGTAAATAAATAAAATTACTAGTCTGTACTGTGGCAGCACACCTCGGATCTTGCAGAAACAGCTCCGTTATCTTGGCGCCTTTAACTAGAAAGGAACAGCCAAAGGAACTAGCTGCTTGTGATGTAGGATATGCTCTTACTTATGTATTAACTCTGACTCTCTTGGACAGCTTGTTAGACCTGTCACCATGGTGCCTAGTATCCCAGGAATTCCCGGGCCCTCCTCCCCACAGCCTGTGCAGTCCGAAGCTAAATTGGTAAGTGGGTGTTCCACAAATGGTTCTAAATGTTTTTTAAGATGTTTTAAAATGTTTTAGATTGTTTTTAGATGTTGTTAGCTGCCCTGAACCCGCTTGCAGGGAGGGCGGGATATAAATATGAAATAATGAAATAAATAATAAAGAAGGTTCTTGATTTTTAATAGTGAGGATGCTATACAAATCCTTTGTTTCATATACTTTACCCTCGTCAAGCAACAGCAGTTTCAGTCCTGAAGGGAAAGTAGATCACTGAATATGTTTCTGAGCATTTTTCCATCAGTTCAGTTGATATCTAAAATATCTAAAACAGCCTGCTAAGGTGGATAGCTTAGCATTTATATGGCATTTTAGACAACTGTAGGCATTTTGCATCACACCAAGAGTGCTCAATCAGCATTAGGGGAACCTCCTTTGAAGTGTATTGTACATTGCTGTCATCTTGCTTCTGCATGAATATTCTAGATGCTCTCTACAGGTGACTGTTGCTTCTGTTTTTTGAGTGATGGAGAAATGTATAGTTCCGATTTTCTGCAGCACTTGAAACTTCATTGCTTATTTCTTTTATAAAAGTGAAGTAACCAAAGACAGCAGATAACCAGTAGATACGCTGTTTGCTAAAGATAAAGGGGATTGGAGTAGCCTGCACCCGTTTGTGGTATGCACAGCCTCTGTGTTTATTATACACAGGTAACACTACTCTTGAGTGTTACCTGTGTATAATAGCCCTGTGGCGCAGAGTGGTAAGCTGCAGTACTGCAGCCCAAACTCTGCTCATGACCTGAGTTCGATCCTGGCGGAAGCCGGGTTCAGGTAGCCGGCTCAAGGTTCACTCAGCCTTCCATCCTTCTGAGGTCAGTAAAATGAGTATCCAGGTTACTGGGGGTAAAGTGTAGATGACTGGGGAAGGCAATGGCAAACCACTCTGTAAAAAAACTGCCAAGAAAACGTCGTGATGCGACGTCCCCCCATGGGTCAGTAATGACTCGGTGCTTGCACCTTTACCTTTACCTAGCACTAGTCTAGCTATCAAGATAAAAGGATGACAAAAACATAGTATTAAAAATGACTGGTAAAATATACTTCTATAATTACACAATTACAGGGTTGTACTTTTTATTCCTTGAATCATTTTGTTGTACGGTGTGAATTCTTTCAATGTGTTCAGCTTGGGTTTTTTCATTTGTTATTGTAAAATGAAGGAAAATGTGTGCCATAAATAAACCATAAAGATACCATTTTAAAGAATCTGTCAGGTCATATTCATTCAGTAAAAAATGATTGGTGACTCCAGGGTCACTTTGAGCAAGACTCTGAGCACCCGCTCTTTTGCTTAACAGCAAAAAAGCAAATGTAATTTCTATTACTGCTCATTTCATGACCAAGCACAATGAAATGACGTATTAATGATGTGAGTATCTATGATATGTGGTCAGTAGAATCCTCTGTTCTTGAGTTCCATTCAGAAGGTCTGAAAATTTTCAACAGCGTCCTGGATTAAGAAATGGGCTGCAGCTTGGGTGACTGGTTTTTACACAAAGCAGGGTTCTAGTACCTTTAATACTGTTCAGAAGGGAGCATTTTGCCAGATATAGATTCTTGCTGCTGCAGCTCTAGATTGGAGCGAGCTGTGCCTGCCTATGTTTTCCCATCTCTTGCAGATGGTAAGGATTCAAGTACCCTGCCCCGTAATGAGTTCTATCCTGCATTATACTTTATCATGAAAGTGTATTATGCCTGGCAGCAAACCAAGGACCTAAGAAACTAATTTAAATGCTGAAAGGAAAGATAGGGGAGAACTGTTAATTGCACTGAGTTGTATCTGAACCACAGCTAAGGATGGTGTATTTTGTTGGCATGAGATGCCTTCCATCAGTAGAAAGCACCAGTCTCAACTGCATGACGGCCAGTGTGGTGTAGTGGCTAGAGCAACGGACTACGATCTAGGTGACCCAAGTTTGGTTCCCTGCTCTGCCATGGAAGCTCGTAGGGTGACCTTGAGTCAGTCAGGCATGCTCAGCCTTAAACTACCTCACAGGGTTATTGTGAGGATAAAATGGAGAAGGAGAGAATGATGTAAGCAGCTTTGGATCCCCATTGGTGGGAAATAATAAATAAAATGAGATGGTAGGATACAACCCGTTACAGCAGGAATTTTGTTAACTCTGAATTGGTGGTCTACCAACAGCTAAGATGACTTTTGTATAATTATATATTAGACTAGTTTTAGAAAAAAACAAAATAATGCAACAGTGTGTTTTATGAAGCTTTATATATGTTAAATGTTAAAGGCTTTTGATAGTACAGATGAAAAACAAGTGGCTCTTGAAGGCACAGATGATAAAATCACTTAATTTAAATTTTAACAATCTTTCTAGTTGATAAACTTATTGAATATTTGCATTTTACTGTCTTACTGTGACAATGATTCATACTTCTTAAAAAGTAGGCAGCAACTTTTGCAAAATACTGAAAAGCGTTCAGGTTTTACAAAAGGCAGTCACAAAGACTGCAAACTGCAGTTACTAGGCATAAACTGAGGAAATGTATCTCACTGGAATGAGCGCTGACCTGATTTTTCTACTGGCCCAATAAAAATGTAGTACCATTACTTAAAAAATAAAACCTAGCATTTCAGGATGTGGCCTTTCACTGTTCCCCCCGCCCCTTGTATGGCCACCCAAACTGCTGCTCCTGGGGGACCCCCAGAAATAATGGAGGGGGAGGAACCTGAAGAAGAGGAATTTGCAAAAATTTGCACCCCTTGCACTCACAGAAATTCTAGGCCATCATTCAAGTTATTTTTTTTAATCACTTAACAGAGTTTAGGTCATTTTAAATCTAATATTTCTTACACTTCCTCCATTCAGATGTAACTAGGAAATTTTTACTTACTGTCTGTGTTCTTGGAAAAGGCTTAAACACATAGCAGGATCAGTTATAACCATTCTAAGTAGAGAACTCATATTTGAATTGCATTTAAAATATACATTTTTTAAAAACCCATTACTAATAGATTAATCAGCTGCTTTCAGTTCCATGTACAAACTTGGATGTTTATTCATGAGTATGCAATGACTGTCTTGGGTCTTAGGTTTAGTGGAAAAGGAACTGCTAAGTTATTAAACAGATATATAAGATGTCTGCATACATCATGATTAAAATTTCATTTTGCTTTTTTTCACCTTCTAGAAGTAAGGGAGGGTAATTTATCTTGTATGCCAAATTTACATCCATGACTGCATTCATCTAAAGAATGTCCTTCTGCCCATTATGTATATTCTGACTGCCAGCAGCTCCTGAAGTGTTCCTTTTGGTTTGGAATCGTCTCTGTGCTCTCTAGTGGTATTTCCAAATGTTACTAGTTTTCCTGACAGCAGAAAATCATTAGGTTGTATGGTGTTCCCTGCCATGTGTCTATTTGAATGTAAATATATGTAAATATTTACACAGTATTGTATTCCCTGAACAAAAGTTGTTAGGGTGGGAATATCTTTGCCTCGGCAGCTCTTTAACCTTCCCCCCCCATCAGTGCTTTGGATCAGGGGACCCTCATGGATAGAGAACCATGAGGAAGCTGCGGTGGGATGGGGACAGAATCATTCCTGTGCACTCTTTACACCAGTGCTTTGTTTCTTCCACCAGCAGAGGGAAGGTGTTGGTAGGCTAGAACATGTTCTTACAACTGCCCTGGGTTTGATTTTATGGACTCTTAACATGAATATCCATGGGGTTTAAAAAAACAGCATTCATGATGAGATCAATGAATGTGGAAAATTTTAAATTCAGTTCGCTCTTTTTGGAACACACTTGAAGGCCGGAGTCACAGTAATAACAGTTGTTTATGTAACTGGTCCAGTGAACCACCTTTACTTCTGAGGTAAATATGCCCAGGGCGAAGTGGTGGTGCAGCATGGATGAGAACTTTAGAAGAAATTAATATTTAAAGGTCAGCTTGCTTGTTAGTTTTAATACTGTAGCTTAAATATGCCCCTGTATGCCAGCTGCAGTCCTCGGGCTGCCACCTGCTAGCTGTTTCCCTGTTTAGGGTAGCCTGCTGGGCATCGAATAAAGCCTGTACTTTTTCCATAGCTCCTGCACTGTAGAACGGAATCCCCGAGGTTAGCAGTGTCTAGGAAGCTCTGCAAAGGCGTTTTATGTGCTTAGCGCTTTTAACGGGATGTGGGCTGCAGGCATTTCTTAGTTAAGGAGGGGAGGGTTATTTGGTATTTGAATGTCTGAATTTATAAGTCATCTTGAGCCCCAGGCAAATGCAGTATATACATATTATATTTATAATATTATATAAATCTTTTATTTTTAAAAACTCTTAGACCTTTGATTAGACACTTGCAAGTGGTTAGCCAATAAGTATAATCATTTGCTCCTTAATTATTTATTTAGAATTTTTAATGCTGCCTCTCTGAAACCTGCCCGAGGCAGCTTACAAAATAAAAATAATAAAAATAAAACATTAAAAGATATTAATCAAAATCCTGCATTGAGGAAAAAAATTGTTACCCTTTATTGTTACCTGTTGGAATTATCCCACCGTCCCAGATTAGTCAGAATGCATAGGATACTGGTATGATTCCAGTGCATGCCTGGGTGGGAAGCCTCCTGGAAAATTTATCTGCTCTGTATTCTTGGGTTGCATGATAAATATGTATTTAATAATAATTACGATCAAAAGAAACTTGAAGCGGAAATTAACTGGATGATCATGTAAGGCTTTAGCACAAAAATAGCTATGCCATTCTGCTTGGGTGTTTGCTGTAAGGAAAAGTTATATAGACATTACTTAGTCTTGGTAAGTATATACAGTGAAAGTTTTGTTAACTAGCACCAGATTAACTGTATGGCTTAGTTAACCAGTATACGTGGGCTCCAGAGGCCTACCACAGTTGCTCATGTTCTACCCACTTGGTATGGCAGCCTTCTCGCTGCCACCAGATTTAGGGCTGCAGCAGACACATGAGTGATTGGGCAGGTGCTGGAGTGAGAGGGAAGCACTGCAAGGAGGGTGGTGTGTCCCGGCTAGGTCTCAGGTCTGGCTGCTGCCCACTGAACACAGTTACCTTCCCATCATCAGGTAAAAACTGGCTTTTTGGTTAACCAACAGGCTCTGTTTCCCTGGAATGCTGGTAAAGAAAGATTCTCCTGCATTATATGATATTTTATTAGAGGAAGAAATAATCCTGGAAGTCTACATGCAAACTAGCTTCACACATTCCATAATCCATGAGCAAATTTCTGGTCATTCAAGTTTAACCATGAAATTGCCTAGTTACCAATAGAGATGGGCATGAATCAAATTACGACCAGGCCAGTTCATGGTTCACAAACCAGTGGTTTGTGGAAGCTCATTTCCATGAACTTCCACGAACTGGTCTACTAGGGAAATGACCATATAAACTTTTCCTGTGGCTTGCAAGCGGCAGGTCCTTTTAAACTATCAGGTGGCGGGGGGATCCCCCCTTGCTGGCTGCCAGCTGATAGTTTAAAGGGACCTGCTGCTTGCAAGCTGCAGGGCCCTTTAAACTGCCCAAACCCCAGCCCCCACCCCACCAGCCCCAGCCCCACACTTACCTTGCCCTGTGGGCCTGTGCCGTCCTCCCGCAAGGAGCAGGAAGGCCATTTTTGGACTCTTCCAGTGCTGTGTGGGCCCGCAGGGTGGTGGAGGAGGCCGAAAACGGCCTTCCCACTCCTGAAATGGTTGCTGCAGCCCGCACAGTGGTGGAGGAGGCCGAAAACAGCCTCCCTGCCCCTCAAATGGCCGCAGTGGCAGTATGGGGCTGATGCTGGGGGGGTGGGGTTTGGGCAGTTTAAAGGGCCCTGCAGCTTACAAGCAGCAGGTCCCTTTAAACTATTAGTTGGCAGGCGGCGAGGGGGAGATCCCCTCCTGCTGCCTGCCAGCTAATAAAGGGACTTGCTGCTTGCAAGGTAGGAAAGGGCCCTTTAAACTGTCAATGCCTGTTTCCCTGCTGCTGCTATGCAGCTGGAAATGGGCATTTAAACCCCACGAACCATGAACTGGTTCGTAAACTGGCCCCAGTTCATGCCAGTTTGTGGTTCCTGGTTCGTGAAAACCCATGAACCTCATGGTTCGGGGTTTTTTTTGGTTCGTGCCCATCTCTAGTTACCAACATCCTTTTTAAAAAAAAAACTTTTCTCAGAATATGTATAAATGTAGTAAAATGAGAGGCGCAGTGTCGTGAAGGCAAATTCATTTAATAATTGCCCTGATTTGTTTGAATTGCAGATTTGCAACTTGTAAAGAGTTAAAACTATTAAAAGTAAACTTATAAAGAGTTTAAAAAGCAGAATAAAAGGCATTTGAAACTGGAATTGTCTCGCTGTCTAAAAAAGAACCTTTAAGCAATGTTTTTCCAAATTCTCCATATACCATTTTTTGTGACAAACTGAGAAATGCCTGAAGCATAGTAGGTAGCCAGTAGGTTTTCTGCAGGGGGTTACTACTGAGAGTTGACAGAGGGCAGCTTGGCAAATGTTCAGAAACTCGCATTAACTTTGTTGAGCCCGGCATGGGACCTCGTGTTCAGCAGAATTCTCCTGACCTGCCTCTCTGCATGCCGAGCTAATCAGCAAACACCTAATGAGCCTGCTCTAAAGAAACAGACCCTCTCCCAACCTACTTAATTTTCATACATCCTCGGGAGGGAGGAGGGGGGAGAGAAGACTTCATGAGGACTGATGATGCTGCAAAGACCACAATAATGATAATTAACTTGCTGAATTTAGAAGATTATGCTGTTAATTAGTTGCAAAATAAAGATAAGTAATAGTGCAGCAGATGGTAGCATAACACCCAGGAGGAGGAGGGTTATTACTCTGATGAGGTTTTGTGGCAGATATGAAATATGGATCAGAGCCTTTCATAAATTGTTTCTCGAGTATTTTCTCTTGTTTTTATGAACTCATGATGGAGTGATCTATTCCTACGAATTCTGACAGATGTGATAGGGAGCTGGTTTCAAGGGTAGACATGTTTTTCAACACCTTTACTGTTGAAAACGGCAGCATTTCAGAAATACTGCGAATAACTGAGTTCCTATTACTGTATTATTTATCGATGCTAATTGCATTTTATGTGTAACTAAAAACTAGAGATATAAATAAAAACAGCACATTAACATTGTGCGATGCACTGGATAGAGTGTTTCATTGCAAAGCCTAATGGGTAGGCTTGAACATGTCTTACCCTTCAATTTAATTCATTTCATAGGGTTATTGTAATATAGATGTTGCCCTGAAGGAAGAGGAGAATAGAAATGGATGCAATAAGTTTATGCAATGTGTGCCGATTACTAGGGTTTCTTTCCCTGGAAACATGCTTCCACATACTGGGGCATGTAAGACAATAGATTAAAGCATACAGGATTATTTAAGAATAACCTTTCAGACATGATCAAGATAAGTAGCTGTGTTAGTCTGTCTGTAGCAGTAGAAAAGAACAAGAGGCTAGTAGCACCTATAAGACTAACAAAATTGTGGTAGGGTATGAGCTTTCGTGAGCCACAGCTCACTTTCAGACATGAAAATTTCAGGTTCATTTGTAAATTTATAAAATTACATCTTCCTAACACTTTGACCATGTGCTTTTTTTTTAACCTTCATAATCTCACGTATAAACGTCTGCCTAGTGAAGACACATTGATGAAGTGAGCTCCAGTACATGAAAGCTCATGCCGGAAGAAAAATGTTAGTGTTTAAGTGTCACAAGGCTCTTTTTTACTATTACAGACTAACACATCTACTCCTTGCGTGCGCTTATCCCAGTACCACTTCAGTTCTAAGGCTATTCTTTTGGAGTGTTATGGTTTATCCTAAACAATTTTAGAGTAAGCGTCATTTATTTATTTATTTATTTATTTATTTTCAGTTTCTATTCCGCCCTCCCCGAACTGGCAGGCATTATACACTGCAAGTTTGTGGGGAGGACAGGCTAAAAATCAATAAAATAAAATAAGTGCTATGCACCAACAGTAGACTGTGGGTTTCCCCAGTCCAACCATTCCTTTTCTTTCCCATATCATTCTACAGTAAACCTTCTGAGATAAACTCACAGTACAGCCCTAAGAATCCTACTGAAATCTATGCCATGGGACTTACTTACACCCAGGAGGAAAGTGTTCTCAGGGTTGCACTGTTAAAAGCATAGTGTAGCATGGATCAAAATGAGTGTGAGTCAAGTTGTGCTCCTGACTTGGTTGGCAAATGCCACTCTGGACATTTATGGGTTGCTTCAGTGGTTACTCCATTATTGCAGAAGACTCTTGGGGCAGTCCCCCATTCTTGGTGGCACAGGCATCCAGCAACCAAGGAAGGAGCAGTTAGCACTGTTCTGGATACAGAATTCTTCTGGAAGTGTCTCTGGCCAGGCCAAAAGTAAATGTACAAGGTACTACTTGTATGTCTTGTGTGTTCTGTTTACTTCCATGTATATCTGTTTATATCTATGTATGAACCATTTTGACCCAGTTACAGTGACACATATTGACAGGATCCTGGCATCTGTGAAAGCCATTTTTTGTATGAAGGGTAGGAAAATTAGTGAGAGGAAGCAAATAAAGTGGTAGTAGGGCTGGATATAACTCAAAAGGCAGCAGTTGATCATCTCTGTCATGTTCTGTATAGTGTGTAGTTCAGCACAAAAAAGCAGTAATGATTATTTTTAACTACAAGCTGATACACAAAGCAAAGGCTTGTTGTAGTTTTATTATCCTTAGTTCCTTTTGTCTAAAAACACCACATTACTCTGAGAGCAGCATCATGTTACATTACATTAACTGCCCAAGATGCTTTCGTTACCATTTTAACTCCACATTCCATAATCATGTGGCAACAACAGCATTTTATACAATGAGCAGGTGTAAGTGGCAGTGCTGTGAAAATCAGGGTAGTCAAGCTTATCCTCTGCACTTTATTTGGCATTCATGGAGGTTTGGTTCGATTGTGGTAATGGTTTCTATTAGTTTTAATTTGTTTGAGCTGCTTGAAAACCATGCATGTAAATCAAACCACAGGGTATATAGCTTCTGGCTAGGGTACAGGAGAGAAACTGCCTTGGTAGCCCTGGCTAGATGACCCATGCCAGTCAGCCAGCAGGGACAGGTGAATCCCTGCTAGTTCTCCTGGACCATTCAATGTCTCCCAATACTTTAAGCCAATATATCTTTCTCCCTATTTGACTGTTACAGGCTTGGCAGCATTGTTTCACAATGGCTCTGTTCAGTGGTGGCCAATGACTGTTCTGCCCTATGGCCATTAGGCTATATGACAAGGGTCCCCAACCTTTTTTAGTTCTGTGGACACTTTTGGCATTCTGACATAGGGTGGTGGGCACAACCATAAAATGACTGCCATGGGAAATGGAGCCAATCACAAAATGGCCACTGTGGGAGGCATAGCCACCCACACAGAGGAAACTTAAGTGCAGGGGACAAGAGGAACAATTTTAAAAAATTAACACTGTGGTGGTAGCTGCCACCGAAACAACGTTATTTTAACCTGCACAGCTAGTCACATCTCTAATGACAGTCTTGTGCAGGGCAGAAGCCTCACCTGGATCCACGCACTTTCTGAAAACACTCGGCATATACCAGGATGGGTGGCAGTGGGTGTCATGATATTGGGGATCCCTGGGCTGTGGAGTGCTGCAGGGTTCTCAAGCTGTTCAGCAATTATGTGAAACCACTGTAAGAGATCGTTTGGATATTTGGAATGAGGTGTCATCATCAGTACACTGATACTTGACTCACATCCAGTTCCAAGAAGGCATTGAATACCTTGAAACGGCGCATGGAATCACTGAAAGGCTGAATTAGGAAACCTTACTGAAACTTATCCAGATAAGCTGGAAGTGCTATGGTGTGGGAGTTAAGCTGGTGCCAATAGGATTTTGCTGCTCCTGCAAGCTAGCTCTTTTGGTTCCATCACTATCTGGGTAAGCAAATAGTGGAGATGGCCAGGAATGTTTTTAAGGGCTTAGTTTGTTAGCCAAGTGCAGCCATTTCCTGGTGGAAGTAAAGCTAGCAGCTGTGGTGCATGCTTTGTTGACATCCAGATTGGACTGCCATTCTACATTGGACAGGCTCTCTGAAACCTGTCTGGAATTCCCAGCTGGCGATTATAAAGTTAATAGGTGCCTGGCATGGTTAATATAGCCAGTGCTTTACCAATTAGAGTGGCTTCTAGTTTATTTCTGGGTTCATTTCAAAGTGCTGTTTTTGACTTTTTAATGCACTGGATGGCCTCGATCTGAAGTACCTGAAAGACTCCCTCTGCCCTACTAATTTGCCTGGAGCTTGAAATCAGCTGGTGGTTTCCCCATGGAAGAACCAGTTTTTAACTACTATTACTGTTGCCGTGTTTTTAGTTTGGTTTTATTTTTACATTTTATATTTCAGTGATTTTATTGTTATACTTTTGTAAGTTGTCTTGGGTAGTTTGGAGAACAGGAAGGCAGAGTACAAATTGTCTAAAGATATAATATTTACAAGTGCAATGGGATGTACAATTAAATGTGATTTTGGCCTGGTAAACATTTTCAATTTGTGCGCATGATTCAGTGGGTGTGCGTGTTTTAATTCAAGTTTCATAACTGCCGTACTTTTCAGCTGTTATTTTATTTTTGGTACCCCATATTACAGCTTTAAAACAAATTTCAAATTGATGGGTCATCAGTCAATATGATCCAAAGGATAATACTATTAAAAAGGAAAAAATAATTATTTGGCTGTTATCAAAAAGACCAAGACATTTAAAGGCATTTTAATGAATATTCCTTTGAGGAGGTAGAGGTCTTATGTTGGAGAGCAGCGAGAGAAATATGTCTTTTGCTGTTTTTCACAAAATATGTGCCGCGTTAATGGGCTATTTGTTGTGCCATGTCCTCAAATATATAGTATTTCATTATGTGAACACAATAACAGTAAATAAGCTTGCAATCCAAGTGGGTAATTTGAAAAACAAGCACTTTAGGTGTGTACAAGTTCATGCAATTTGACATAAAAAGTCACGTCAACATTATTTGGAAGTATTCAGTGGAATGTTACTTTGTAATACTAGGAGATGACCACTGTTCATTTCCCATGGGTCCCTCTTTGTAATTGTATATATAACTATTAAATGCCTTTAGAGCTGCACTGGTGCAAACATGACACTTTTGCATTTTCTGATCGTGTTGCATTTTCTAATCATCTTGTCTGCTTAGTGAACCTAACTAGTGATAGCTGACTTTTTGAGAACAAAAGGTTTGTGTTCTATCCTCTCTTGAACACTCTGAATACTACTTGACTTTGCCAAAGTTGAGTTCATTTGATCTTTTGAAAAGTACCTGCAGCAGTATAAAATAATGAATAGCTCCGCCTCTCCCAGGGAAGAGCCATTGAGAGCTAGTGCAGTGCTGAAACTGGAAACAGTTGAAATCTGTTAGGGCAGTTAATGAGAGGCGAGAAGGATTTGAGGCTGGTGATGGTAGGCAGGTGATTGACACCTGTTACATTATACTGTAACCATCTACTGTTATAAGAGTGTGGATTTTTAAAAAATGTATTTCTGTGTTTGAATAATTCAGTCCTGTGTTTGAATAATTCAGTTATACATCTTGTAAACAAAAGTTATTTTTTTCTGTTTAATGCTGGCTGAGAGGAAATAATGCACACACAAACATCAAACATTCTGGTGATGACCAGTGGGCTTAATTAACTAAATGGTGGCGGCATATGCAGAAAGTAAACACCGAGTTCCCTGGCTCCAGTAGCTCTGGGCATTTAGCTGAGTGAGGGGTAGTGAATATGGGGAACTAGCCGCCTGTTTTGTAAACTCGATGGGAAGAGGAGGGAGGGGACCCATTCTGGATTTGGGTCAGGGCTTTTTGCCTGATAATTAGGGAATAGATGGGCGGTGACTGCCCTGTACTGCCTGTGAAGCCCCAAACCTATGCAGGGAGGTTTATGGTGGGTGGCAGTGTATAAGGGGGGTCACACTACCTTTTAAAACTGAATAGCATGACTCATTATAGAGTTGCACACATTCTTGATTTTTTTTTTGTCTTTTTAGAGATTAAAAGCTGCTTTGACCCAGCAGCACTCTCAGGTAACAAATGGAGATACTGCTAAGGGACAAACTAGTGGATTGGTTAGAACTCAGTCTGAAGAAGCACGACCGCAGTCACTACAGCAACCTGCCACATCTACTACTGAAACACCGGTAGGAGGCCTGACTTCTGACTCTATTTGGTTATATAAAAAGTTCCCTGTAACTCTCCTATTCAGTTTTAAGACAAAACTCTGAAGCTGTGTTAGGAAGGAAAGTTGTCATGCTAGATACAAATTCTGTTCATAGTTTGTAATCGTGAATAGCTTTGAATCTAAAGTTCCCATTCCACATGAGGAGCTCAGTTGCAGTGGAAGAGATGTGTTGTGCTTACAGAGGGCTCTTTACATCAAAGGAAGGCTCAACTATTAGTAGAACAGAAACTATGTACCCAACACATGGATTTTAGCATCACATAAAACTGGCACAGCTGAGTGATACGTTTGCATCTGAGCTTTCAGAGTGTTGTATCAATCTCCTATAATCTATACTGTGGTGACTTTGACCCATGCTGCTTTAGTAATCAAAACAGGCCATAAGACTGTATTGTCGAAGGCTTTCACGGCCGGAGAACGATGGTTGTTGTGGGTTTTCCGGGCTGTATTGCCGTGGTCTTGGCATTGTAGTTCCTGTAGTTCTCTGTCTTTTGGTGCTACACCTCTGAAGATGCCAGCCACAGCTGCTGGCGAAACGTCAGGAACTACAATGCCAAGACCACGGCAATACAGCCCGGAAAACCCACAACAACCATCAGGCCATAAGACTGTTGTGTTATCCCACTGCACTGCCATCTTTTGTTAAGTGCACCTACCCTGCACATGTTAACTTTACATACTGTTCCTCTCTGTATATTTTATTCTTTTTCATAACCCTTTCTAATTAAAAAAAAATCTCATAATTTCACATGTCACTATGTTCTGAACTAGCATAGCCTGTTATATATACCATAGTCATGTAGATTTCTGGATTCCTGTTTGAATTGTACGTTTTCTGGCAGTGGTATTCCTTGGTTCCCGCAGGCTTCTCCAGCTCAGCCTGCACCTCAAACTCCAAATACAGGTGGTCGCCGAAGAAGAGCAGCAAACGAAGATCCTGATGAGAAAAGGCGAAAATTCCTAGAGCGGAACAGAGCAGCAGCTTCAAGGTGCAGGCAAAAAAGAAAAGTTTGGGTACAGTCTTTGGAAAAGAAAGCAGAAGACTTGAGCTCATTAAATGGTCAATTACAGGTACCCCCTCCCCTTTGTTTGCTTCTAGTTTAAAACAAAACAAAAGTCTGACTTGTTTAACTGTCCTAGAGCCACAGGATCTACAGTTTTATAAAAACGTATCAAAACTCATTGCATCACTTACCTGGAAATGTTTTATACATTAATGTGTCTGTCTTATGAAATCAAGTCATTGTGAGTTCCATTTGTGGTGAAGCATAAGCCAAAAAAGCCTGGATAACACTGATGTAAGAACTTTGCTGGCTCAGACTGTTAGTCCGTCCAGTCCCGGATCCTGTCTCACACAGTGGCCAGCCACTTAGTCTGGAGGGCCAACAACAGGGCATAGAGGCCAAGGCCTCTGATGTTGCCTCTTGGCAGTGGTATAATATGGAGGTTTCCTTTAGTCATCAGTGCCTCCATAACGGTATTCTGCTTTTTGGATTGGGGCTTGTGTTAGAATGCATTTTCTTTCAACTGTGTACTTTGTAAAAAGTTGGATATAGTGCTTATGAAAGGCGCCGGATTGACCAGAAAACGAAAGGCTTCTGTTTGTCCTCCAGCAAATCCATCACAGGCAGTGACAGAATGGAGTTTTTGTATGCATCAGTCCTGATTTTGAGGATCAGTTATGTGAAAAGTGGGTGTTAAGAATGGTTTGTTTTAATTGCTTGCATTGATTATTATGTGGCTTAATACTTATAAACATCTTAGATTAAAAGGTGGGGTACAGATTTTTTAAAAGTAGGTAAAATGTCTACTTCAAATGTCCAGAAGAGTGTTCATCTCACTTTTTTCCTTCTATGAGATAGACCTTATTTTATCATTTATTTACTCAGAGCATGTATATGACACTTCTCCCGAGTGACCAGTTCAAAACCTGGTTTGGTATTGGCTTAACATACATCCTCTGGTTAGTTCATAACACTTAGCTCCTTCATTATACACTGACATGTGACCAACATTTATCAGTTTTCTCTGTTTAATGTGGGATTAGATTAAAACAAACATTTTCAATTTCTGTAATCCTTAGTAACAGATATAAAGGAAAGGATTTTTTTACAGTCTATGAGCTGAAAAACTAGTAACTGTGAAGAACAAAACAACTTGTGTAAAAAAAAAAGTCAAAGAAATAATTAAACTGTACTTTATGTGAAAATATCAGTCCTGCATTCCCACAGTTATTCTTTGCTTAACAAGCCAGCAGAGCTGATCGACATAGTAGGAAGGAAAGACCCGTGGTTACTTATCTTCAGGTTTAATGTTTGGTCTCTAAAGCACTTCTGGGGACCAGTTGTTTTTGTTCTAGGTTTGTCAGCACAGCACAGTAAACAGATCAGGGAATACAATTAGGAGCTCAACTCATCTGTGGATACTTAAATCCAGAGGAATGAATTGATGAGAGAAATCTCTCTACAATCCCAATAAAAGCCCCAGGTTTGCAGAAAAATCTGAACTCTAATATATAAATAAATAAATTTTAAAAATTGAACACCCCCCCCCCCCACACACACACACCATAGAAGCAGCACCTGTAGCTTTAGGAAAAGAATGCCCTCGGTGACCATTGCTAGGCCAACATTATTCCCAGCATTTGGGCCCTGATTTCTGTCAGGAAAAGGCGGCGGCCGGGGGGGGGGGGTGCTGTCCAGGAAATGTTTTGACCTATAAGGAAGGACTCACTGGGGTCAGGCCTGGCAACAACTACCAAGTGACTTACATGACTTACCCAGGTCCTGCTGCACAGCAGCCACTCCATGAAAGCCAGTGTGGTATACTGGTTTGAGTTTTGAACTATGATCTGGGAGACCCAGGTTTGAATCCTCATTCTGCCATGAAAGCAGTCTGGAGTGGCTCTGCTTGATGACTCTGTGGTGCCTCAGTAGTATGGAACAGTATTGATGTTTCATCACTACCATATTTGTAAGAGTGTTATCATGAAACTGTGGTAAAGCTTTGTTTCAGCTCTGTTTCAAATTTCTGCAGTCCAAATCTTATTGCATTGTTTATTGGGTGTCCCATCTCGTTTATCGTATTTGAACTATACTGTGTAATGTGCCTTGAGTTTCAGTGAGAAAGGTGGACTATAAATGTAAATTACATAAAAATTCACATGTCGAACCTCTTGTGGGAGATTTTGTAGAGGTATAGTCATTAAGATGTTATCAGCCGCACAGTGCAGTTGTACTACAATCATTCCGCATTTTTAAAAATAATACTTAAAAGTAAATTGTTGGCGGTTTCATAGCAAATTATTGCTTAATACTAATAGCATCAATCTCAAGGGTATGTGGAAGATGAGACAACAGTTACATTTGAAGTAAGATATAAACGTTTTAACAGAACTAACAAAATGCTATGTACATCTAAATTCTCAGCCTGTGGTTGTTCAACATATCTATCTCTCTCTCTCTATATATATATAAAGACAAGTGTCCAGACTGACTCATCAATGCACAGCCCAAACCCCTGGACCCAGAAACATGAAATCTGGGGAGAACTTTCCTTTCAAGATGTAAACACCCATTAAGAAGAGATTTTAAGAAATTTGCCCCCTAAGGGGGTAAAAAAGGGTAAAATGTGTTTCCCCAAAGGGAAAGCTTCCCTGTGTGGCTGGCAGGCTGCTGCCTACATGCGCCCCCCCCCCCCTGCCCACTGCCAGCTCGGCCACTCTTCCCTGATTGGGCCAGCCTTTCAAGTTCATTTGCATATGCGGGCTGATTGGGGCTCATAACCTTCCACACCTCATTTCCCCCCACACACAGTTGGAACACAGAGGTCATTTGCATATGCCTGATTGGTTCTCACCCCCCCCCCCCACATTCTAAACAGTATACAGTTGCTATTAGGAGTCATTGTAAAATGCACCTCCCAGTCTTCCCCTAGGGTTGTCAACTCAAAAAAATTTTTTACATACCCATAAGTATTATAACTGGATTTAAAGTAGTTAAATACCATAGCGAAGCATGGGTATCAAGCTAGTCTGTCTATATAGCTTTTAATTATTTATCTTTATCATGAACCTGCATGAGATTGCTAGACATTTGTGAATTCTGAGGGCATTCAATAAGTTTCACAACTTGATTTTATGCACTTTTTAAAATTATGGCTAGGGGTCTCAAAATCTAGACGTGGCCTGGGCCTCTCTAGACATGAGAGCACCTGGCTGATCAATGTACGAACATCCAATTCTGGATCAAATCATCTCGTCCACCGCTCTGACAGTAGCTATCTCCTGTTCCTTGTCCCCAGCATCTAATGGTCTCAAATTCAGTCTCAAATTGATCAAAGTCATATTGCCTCTTATCAACTTTAAATCTTTCCACCATTTGCATATAAGTAAACCCTTGGCAAGAATAGCCTGTTAAAAAGTCCTCTCTTGATTTTATTTTAACATCACCCTGTGAAAATACTAGCGTATCTTGATAAATTAACCAACTCGAAGAGCTTACCATCTCCCTTCTAAGATGTACTTCTTGTGGTGATAGCCACGTAGATATTTTTGAACAGAATCTAGGTTTGTATTTGTTCCACGGAACTTCTTACAAGATTACGTTCAACAGAAAATTTGAATTGGGGGGTACCTATAGAAGCCAGAGTGAAACAACTGAGTGTAATATGCTTAGTGTAAGGTGATTTACAATGTTTTCTTCAAAGTAGAACATGGAAAGATTCCGCTGTTTAACACACAGCATTCCTGTTCTGACATTGATTCTTGTTGTAGTAACGTATATAAAAAAGTGTGTGCTATGTCTTTTATTTGCCTTTACAAAGCCTTGTAAAACTAAGTCTGAAATGTATGCAACTTGATCCTGGTTAAAGTACATAACTTTCTTCCCCTTTAGAATGAAGTCACCCTGCTGAGAAATGAAGTGGCGCAGCTGAAACAGCTTCTTCTGGCTCATAAAGATTGCCCTGTAACCGCCATGCAGAAGAAATCTGGCTATCATAGTGAGTAATGTTCCATTACCTATAGCCTTAGGCTGCACCAGGGAAAAACTGCCAAAGCAAATAGAGAAAACATTAAAATGGAGCGGTGATGTTCAAATACTTCACTTTCAGTGTAACCATTTCTACAAGGTTGCTGCAAGATAAATGCAATAATGAACTCTCTGAAACTCTTTCTGAATTCTTAACATTTTTTAAAAGCTGTACACCTGTTTCTGCTATACAGGTCTCCTAGTTATAATCTAGCTATACTAATATTGCAAGACTTAAGTTCTTTCAATATCGGTAGTACTTAACTCTGATTATTTTTTTAAAAAATCAGCTACAACTGACATTTTTCTCTTCCATCTATCTCACAAAAGGTTAGGATCAAGACATTGTGGATGGGGAAAACCTGGTTCTGTGCAGCTGAGCTTACCTATCATTTCATAAAGCATTTGTTTATATTGCCACTGCACTGATAGCCCATTGAAGGAAAATAAGCTTTAGTATTTATGGATTCAGGGTTGTATGAGTGAAGGTAAAATGTTAAAAATGAAGTTCTTTGCTTTTTTTTTACCTTTTTCAGCATTTTAGAGGTTAATTATGTGTTTCTTTCTTGATACTTTGGTTTTTGGAAACAATACACAGCCCCAGAACCAGCTGCTGTTGTAGAATAAATGGCCAATTTTGTCCATTGTGCACAAATTTGTTACAAATAACTGAGCTGGGAATGCATTAGGCAACATTCATAATATATAACCCATGGCTTTCGTTTTTATGATTTAGTGATATTTCAGGATATTTGTAAATGTGGAGATTGTTTCTGCCATATGTAGCCACTTCATTTTAATTTGCCAGTGTCAGTAATTTAGGAGAATAAAAGAACATTTTGTATTGCATGCGAACAGTTCCTCAGGTGCTTGCGATAAAACTTAATGGCCACCATCTTTACTTGTAGTCACTGTAAGCAGTTTCATCAGAATGGGCAATATTTTTTAATTTAAAAGATTCAGGAGATTTAGCAACTCTCTGTTGCCATATATATTTAGGACACTGATTTTGTCAGTTTTGAGCTTATAAATCTCAGTCTTTTTGATCTCCAGTCATTTTGACAGGATGGAAAGTGGCATCTTGGAGCAAATTGAAACTGTGTAGAAATATGTTTTGAATTTATATTAACAATGATTGTTGCAGGGATGAGGCCATTATGGCTCCCATCTGACACAACAGCCTGATTTCATATAGAAGCTGCTATAGGAGAACATTATGCATGCATAGTTTGTTGAACAAGCCTAGCTGCCTTGAATTTGACATTATGAAAGAGAACAATCTTTCTAGATGTTGTTTTTAAATACTTGAAACTTTAAAAGACTTCGTAATGCATGTGGTGCACTTCTAATTCAACAGCAAGTAGCGCAACCAGAAGTGTTGAACATTGCTGTCCATTGCAGATAGTTATTGAATTACAGTTTACATAAACAGCAGTACTTGCATACACTTAAATATATGATAAAGTCAGATTTATAGTCCATGGACTACTCTCCTATCCTAGATGCTTAGGAATGAATATTCAGAGCACATGCTCTGTCTGTAATAATTATAGCAGCATTTTGGACTCAGCTATTGAGTTCGGGTTCATTTTAAAATGCACCTGTCTTTACAGCATGCTGAAGAGGTCAAGAGTGCCTAAACAGCTTCACTTTCAAAGAGCTACATCTGCAATAGAGGGTGCCAAAACTGAGGAGTTAAAGGGGACTGTTGGTTAATAGTTGGGCCAGTTGGACAATGCTATTTAAGATAGTGATCTGTAACTATACCATTAGTATGTGAATGAAGCTATGTAAAGAATGAGTTGGATCTGCCTTGAGTGTTACCAACTCCGTTTGAGAAATCTTAATAAGAGACATTTGTGTGAAAATTACATTTTTGTGATAGCCTCTTCTGGGAAGCAAACATAAATGGTTCTAAAAATGTGCAGTGGCTTCTTAATTTTCTTATATAGAGAAACTGCAGGAGTATGTATTTTCTGGTCTAACGGTAATTTTTTTAAAACACAATTTAAGGCTTTCAGGTCATTCAGTTCCCAAATAATGAGGTCTGGATTAAAATAAACTCAAACAGCTGGATGATATTGTCAGAATTTTCCAAGACATATGGTAATGCCCTCTAGCTGCATAAGCTTGTAGAAAGTATTAACTAGAATGCCAGAAAACATGGAAAAGTAAAAATAATATTGAACACCTAGAACAGTTTCAGATGTGTGATCTGTTCTAGGTTTTCCTTAGCTGCCTAAAAATCTGTGTTTATTTAATTCAGCCACTATTTACCATCCCACTGTTTATTTGGTAGAATCCAACTGTAATTACATTTCAAGGGGTTTACTGAAGGAAATCCCAATGAACTAAAAATATCATTAGACAAAATTACATTGGCAGTCATTCTTCTATGGGCAATCTATTATTTGGCCTCTTGAAAAGGCCACTGTAGTTGCAAGGCTTGATGTGAATTTTGTATGTGAAGTGATACCCAGGAAGCAAATAAACCAACCCTGTCCTCTGTTTAATTGCTTTAGGATAGCAGTCTTTATCATGTAGGATCCTGAACATGATAAAAGTCCTTCAGAGCCTTGACAACCTGACAAAATAACCCACGTCTTAGAAAATGTTGTGCAGAATTGGTTTATCCTGGCAATGGATAAACCAATGCCTTCTTTAAATTAGGATCTGAATAGATGTTTGTTCATTATTATGGCAGTGAAACCCAAGGACATGAGTTCCAGAAGCAACAGGCTGTTTGACATTGGGCAGCAGTGTTCAAAAAGAAGGAAGTTGTGCAGAAATGTATGCCCTTGGTTGCTGTTAACGATATCCAGTGGACATCTTTTATTGTGTCACAGACTTAGATTGATTTCAGCTTCTGATTCAGGAGCTGGCACTTACAAGTTTTTGATGTTATCATTGAATATTAAACTCTTCTTAAAAGGACTTTTAATATATATCTTGGTAGTTTTAAGAGGTCCTCAGAGCATGCTAGTTCTAGAGTTCTAGATAGTTCATCTACTGTGTCTTCCCTTGATGATTGCTCATGCTTCTTCTCTCTTTTTCCCAACATTCTAGGAAGTGAACTTGAAATATTTTCTATTATCTATTAAGATATTTTTCTAAATACATAAAATGCAATTCTGTAAATTCTGCCCTTAGTAATGTTACCATGTGTGTGGCTTTTATCTGTTTTAGGACTGTTACAAAGTTAGCCCTATCTTCATAGGTTAAACATCTCTGTTTCTCCCCCCCCCACCCCCAATCTAAATATTTGCCCTTTGACAATGTTAATATTTTTACGTTGGTTATTTTGTATTGTTTTATTTTAGTTTATTATTTTATCTGTTAAGTTGTGGTTATTATGATTTCAATATTTTATTTTATTTTTTTTATTTCACTCCTTAATCACTTGCATACCACTTTGTTCACTGGAAAAGTAGCAGATAAATGCTTTCAATAAAACCTTCCTGCATACCTCATCCTTACGACCACCCTTTCTGTCTGTAAGTAAAGAAGAACGATAGAAGTAATAGCCATTAGGGAATCCTTGGAATTTCCTCCACCAGAGTATTTTACGGTTAGGTTGAAAAACATCTGGCAGGTTATAATGGAGATTTTAGGCATAATAAAACAATGCCTCGGTTTAGATGAGTGGCCATTGAGGCCGGCTTTGCTCAGTCTGCTTCTATATCGTTTTTTTAATTGTTACCCACTAGTGCTTTGTTCTTTCTGTTTTAATTCATGCATTGAAATTAAATTCTTCCAGGGTGGGACTTCCCCCTTTAAGTTTAATTCATTGTGTTTCATCAGCAGGATTTTTCCCCTGTTAGCTTACTTCTTGATAGAAGACTTTACAGTCTTGTACTAGGGGTAGGACTAGCTATTCTAGTTATAACTATCTCATCCTAAAAACTTGGTTTATTTGAGTGTATTTTACTAAACAGTGCCCTGAACAATCACCTATGTGCTATTTAGACCATTTATATGGTGAGGATTTTAAAAAATTTAACCATCCTTCGGTATAAAGCTGTTAGCAGGAATTGACTCAAAATAGTAGATAACATACAGAATGTCTTGTATGAGATTGATGATGGTTCTGTTCAGGGGACCATTTAAAGTGCTATATTTATTATATTATTTAATTTATACCCCGCCTTTCTCCTCAGTTGGGGACCCAAAGCAGTTTAACATTGTTCTCCTCTCTCCATAAATAGATTTTATCGTACTAAGAAGAGCAAGATTCAGGTCCAGTAGCATCTTAAAGACCAACTAGATTTCCAGGGTATGAGCTTTCGAGAATCAGAGCTCCCTTTGTCAGACCAACACAAGCTACTCACCTCATACTAAGAAGTATACCAATAAAATACTAACCAACGATAATATTAGGTTAGATTCCAAGTCTTTCCAATCCCGCAAGATTTCTGCCAGTTCCCCTACCTACCCATGCACATACTGAGCATCTCATGCTGTCCCCGAGATCCATCAAACCCAGGGGGTGTGTTTGAGGCTTCATTTTCTGTAAATGGTATATGGGATCCAGTCCATTTATTTTAACTCCAGCTTCCTATAGTAGGTGGCATTTTGATTATTGCTTATTCTTGAATATGATTACTAACAAAATTCGTGTAATCATCAGTCGCGACTATCAAAAATCATCTCAACATGGCATCAAATAAATTACTTAAGTGTTATACTTAAATATTTCTTCCATTGGCACCTAATCTCAGATTTAAAAGTAAAGAATAGATGCATATTGGTATACTAATGCAGTCTAGTGTTGTTAAGAAAATTAGCTGTGAAATTCCATGTTCAAATCACATCTCGGCAATGAACTCACTGTATAGCCAAATGTCAAAATATGGTTACTGCTATCAAGAGAGAGCAGTTGAGTTGACTTCAGTGTTTGTGTTGTACATTTGGCCCTACACAGAAAAATAGTTCTAGAATTCAAAAGTTAAGCATCACATAAATACTATATCAGTAACTTATTTAGTAGTTTTTAAAATTTGCTACTATAATTAGACAAATTTCACTTGCCATTCCAGTTTCACCAAACAGGTTAGGTTATACCAAAATACCATATTAGCTAAACTCAAAACCTGTTCGGCAGAATCTGTTCAAGTCAGCTTGTTTTCTAAATTTTGATCATTATCCAAACAATATTCTTACAGCTGTGCTTGGTTTAGATGCCACTTTAGCGGAGGACTGGCAGCAATTGTTCTGTGTTGCTTTAAAAAAAATCACTTATACAAAGAAAACTTTGATATCTTACATCTTTAAGCTTAAAACGAATCCTACCCTTGGTTATACACTGTCAGGGCCTGCCAGTTAGATCCCCAGTTACTTCACTGTAGACACTCCAAGAGTCCAGTTAAAGTTTCTTTATTAGAGATCCATCAGTATCAGTGCAGTCAGACTACAGCATTGGCAGAAGTGACATAAAGGGGAAAAGCAATGTTAGTTATAGGGCAAGGTTCCCGCCCTGGGATAAGGACCGTTAGAATTTAGGCACGCAGGGCCTAGAAGGTTGGATGGGGTGTAGGGGAGGGGAAGACAAGGATGAGCTCATGTCATGTCTCAGGGAGATACGTCTCCCACTGGCACTTCAAGGACACTTTCCCATACCAGTCAAGAAAGTGAAAGTAGCCACCTGCAAGATAAGCAATTCACAGCTATACAGTTAGACAGCTACATGGATATATCTTTACACATTTCCAGAATACAGTACAGAGTATAATAGGCACACATGGCAGATAAGCAGGGCGCATCTGACATACACAAAGGACCAGTTTTGCTTACACAAGGATGTCTTTAGATCCAACTGCATTTCTAGTTCATGCAATATACAATTCCAACCCCTCTTATACTCTTACTATAGCATCATTAATGTGAATATAATTACATTAAGTTTTTTTCCCTCAGCTACAGATAAAGATGATAGTTCTGAAGACGTTTCCGTGCCAAGCAGTCCTCACACAGAAGCTATCCAGCATAGTTCTGTCAGCACTTCCAATGGCGTCAGTTCGACCTCCAAGGCAGAAGCAGTGGCAACGTCAGTTCTCACCCAGATGGCAGAGAGTACAGAGCCCGTGCTTTCACAGATTGTAATGGCTCCTCCGTCCCAATCGCAGCCTTCAGGAAGTTGATTAAAAACTTGTGTTGCTTCTTAGATATTCCTTAGCAACTTCAAAGGGAAACCAAGGAAATCAGCCTTCACCTAGAAAAATTTCTGTAGCTTAAAAAATATTCATCTGTAAAATTCAAACTTGAATTTGGCTTTGAAAGTTGGCAAACAAAGGAATTGCACAGCAGGTTCTGGTTTCTTAATAGACACCCAGGTTAGGTTTTTTTTTCATTTTTTATTAGGATTGCTAGTTATTTTCAGTGCTCGTTGTGTATAGTGTTGGTACAGTCGAAATGTACTTGCTTCTCTAGCATTTGGTGATATTCCAAGAACCATTGAGATCAGTTATTTAATGCTCACCCCCAAAACTGTGATAGTAATCTTGTAACATTTTATACCAAAGTTCTGCAAAGATTCCTATTGACTTTGTATAGTCAACAAGATCATAAAGCACTAGGCAAGAGGAGGAAAAAAAGGAACAGTAAATTTGCTTTGAGTCTTTTTGCCTTTTTATTGTTTTGCACATTATGAGAGGAGAACCATTGGGAGAATATGTTTGATTATATTGTGTAGCATTTTCTTTGGCTTTTTACTGTTCGGGTGTTATTGTTTTTTAAAGAATTTTGTTTAATAGGGCCAGTACAGTATATGATATACAGTACTTTTTATGCACATATGTAATCTTGATCAGGGTCATTACTAGCTAGACTTTCTTTTTTAAAAACATGTTGGCTTAGTTAGCACTTCCATTTTTAAAATCAGGACAGGAGCTTCATTTCTGCAGCTACTTTCGTCTCACTAGACTAACGAAGAACAACAGACAGATACTCTACAGGGTTATGAAAAATGGAATACTTTTTCAAAGTCAACTTGATGTTTTGTGGGTTCTTGAGTCTTTAGAGTGAGGATCTTATTCATGCACCAAGATGGTATGGACGCCAGGGAAGTTTTTAAAATTCCCCTCATCAAGCAACTCAAGACTTCTTTTTCTTTTGGCTTTTTTTTTGTCGGTCATTGTCAAGTATTTGCAAGGTAACTTGTACTTTATTCTTGTGTAAGCACTGTCATCCTTTAGTAGCAAATTTTTGATAACTTTCTTGTGGAAAATAAAATCGATATCTACCGTTCCGTGAAAACAATGTAATTATAGTGTGAAGTGTGTCTGTGTGAGTGCGTGTGTGTGATTGAAAGAGAGAATGGTTGTGTAGTTTATGCCAGCAACCTGTGCTTGAATGTTTAAAGATGCCTTCAGTGTGATGCTGGCTTCATAGAGAATTGAAGTTTTGAAATGTTATTTACTGTGTGAACTTGGATAACTAACATTCCACGATGTAGTTTGTTTCTGATGAGATGATTGTAGGTACACTCTTTCTCATTATCCAATCAACTGTAGGATATTGAGTTTTTTTAATGTGCCATTATCTATTTTAATTCTGTACTCATGTTCAAAATACAATATAATATTTTATGATTAAGTTGTAAAAGAACAAAAATAGGTGTGTGATTTCACATTTTAAAAAAACACCTTTGTATAATAGCAAAGTAAATTACACAGTAGCAACATCTGGCAGTAAAACTGAACTCTATTATGTATATAACAAAACACTTTAATGCATTTATTGTGGGTTGTGTAACTCATTTGTTCTACTCTGTTCTACACACTGTTTTTGAACCTAGGTGCCATCAAAACTATGAAATGAGACATTCAGTTTTAAATCATTGAATTGTAATTGGTGGTAGTAGCAGAGGACAACTCTAATTTGTATGATGTACAACCAAACAAGAATGGAAGCTGGACAAAGTCATCTTAAATTATGTATATATCATTTCAATGCTTTAAGTCTGAAAATAAGAATTTAAATATTTTGTGTATTAAAAAATGTAAGGATACGTGTTTTTGCGTAGTTTGCAAAAAGTATTCTAAATGTGTTCATTTTATCAGGTTTTTTTTAAAGGAATTTAATTTTGGAAAACAAGTTTTCAGAATTTTTTTTAAGTACTGCAAGTAGAGTGAGAGAATCTCAGGCACAAAATGTGAATTCTGTAAGAAAACTGTACAGATAACTGCCCTGATCCAGCTCTGGTCCTACCAGAATGTGGTAAGGGATGGAGATGTGTGTTATGAATGCACATCCAGTTGAAAGCAGATGCAGTGCAAACAGAAGGCATTCTTGTGCTCATATGTATCCAATTCCACTTACTCATCTCCTTTTTGGATCAGGGCAAATTTCTCCCATTGTGGATTGGGTGAACTAGATGTGGACCAATGTGGTTACGTTTGCTCCCCTAAGTATTATGGGCATAATTCCACCAGACACTGCTCTTCTTCCTCCCTTCATCTCTGTTCCTAAGCAACCCATTGAAATGAATGGTGTTTCTGCAGTAGCAATGCCTGGTGCTGTATAAGGCAGTCCTATTTTTAAAAAATCTTATTTAATATAAAGGTTGTTTTGGGTTTTTTTAGTAATAAAGTTGTTGCTGTTGTAAAGTAAATCTAAATATGTGTGAGGAAACATGTAAATGATTTTAATGGTAGGGTTAGTAAAAATCCTATCTATGTTCAGCAAGCAGGAAAAAAAGAAACCCAGTTGTACAACTATCAATTCCATTTTAAAATGTATGTCACACTACTTCTGTACATCGCATTTGAGATCTTTGCATTTGACATGTTTCACAAACTGTACTGTTATCTTCCGTGTGCAGTTTGCATGAGTAAATCATCAGAGAATAAAATCTATCTTTAAATTGTACCTATTTTATTGCAAGAATAACTTCTGAAAAGCTGAGATGGCATCAGATTTCTTTCCTGCTGTGAGGCACTTTTCCACTTCTGTAGAAATTGACACATTACCAGAAAATAAGACTCATCTGTTGTAGAGTTTGATTCAAACCATGCTGATCTTAATAACAGTTCTAAAAGCAACTGTGGTGTAAAGTATTTCTTGCTATTACGGGAAGAATGTGGGGGGGGAAGTTTTGATCTTTAATCAAGACTTAAGCTTGTGTTTGCTGCATCAGACTGTTTGACATAAGCTTTTGTTGATGAACCTCCTCCCCTCACCCCCATTAGCTATTAGAAGTGTTATCTTCTGTTCACAGACATATTTCACTACAGAAAAAGTGGTGTTTGTGGGGGCGGGGGGATGATTTTTTGGTAAAAACTGAAAGGCCATGAAATGCAAGGAGTAGCAGTAGGTTTGTGACATTTGTAGGCATAACTCCAGCTGTAAGTATGATTAGGAATAGAATAATCAGGAATGACGTAAAATATAAAGGACATGAATGCCATCGAAATAGATTTCCATCTACATAGACTCAGTTGTCCTAACAAAATAGCTCACTGAAGTAGAGAGAACCACTTAAGTATATATACATATAAGGGTGTGCATAGGGAAAAAATTTGGTTGATTCGGTTTGGTAATACTGAACTGGGGTGAAAAATTCAGCACCCCCGAATACCAAATTCATTCTCCAGTTCAGTTCAGTAATACAGAGCAAATTTGGTAAAATTCGGCCATTGTTTCCTACGGAAAACTCAATTCAGGGCTATCCAAATCATGTAAAATTCAGTAATTTTTACCAAATACCAAATCCAAATTGCACACCTCTATATAAATATATATTCCAGTATGTTGGATCTAAACCACAGGATCTTTACTGCCACCTTCTTTCTGCAGGTCCCTGCACCTTCCCACACATATATTTATTAAAGGGTTTTTTACCATGCCCTTCCAGATAGCTCAGGTTGGTTTGTGCTGGGCAAGGCAATGGCAAACCACCCCGTAACAAAAAGTCTTCCACGAAAACATTGTGATGTGACATCCCCCAATGGGTCAGTAATGACTCGGTGCCTACCCTTACCTTTACCTAAGGCTTGTGCAGCAAGCTAACAAAATTTTAAGCAGTAAGTCAACCGAATTTACCTGCATAAATACAACTCTCATAAAACAATTAAATCCAAAAGGATGATGTTCTAGCAAATCTGACAATGCTGAAAGACAGTGGAGTTTGATCAGTATCCAACTGTATTCTTAACAGCATTAAGTTATTCTGTTGGGTAATATACAGTAACGATGAGGGAAGTCCCTGGCCAAGTCACAACAGCAAGAGCTTTCTAGCAATGGCAATTCAATCAGGACTTCATGTGCCCTCTTAAAACAAGCTTATCCTTTGCAAGTAGGAACCCTTCCCACCATCTCTAAGGAAGTGCAAATAATATTCCTTGATAAGGTTCTACTATATCTTTATAGGTAATATGAACAGCAATATCTTTCTACAGATGCTGTCATAGCTGAAGTACCAGGAGGTAAGTTGTTTTCAAACATTTTTTTGTGTTTATAATAAAACTCTTAAAGCAGTAGAGATACAAGGAGTGCTAACATCACTGACCTTCATACTTAGGGATGGATTTGAAAATCTGCCTTAAAAACATCATCATAAAGAAATGATGGTAACTGCTATAGTTAAGATGTCAGTTCAGCTGAGGTGAAGGGGTAGGTAAGTGCTAGCTAAGTAAGCAATCTTTGTGTGACAGAAGAGGAAATCAAAATTCCATATTTACCAATACTGGTGGGAAGGGGTCATTTTGTAGAGAAAAAGCTACATGAGCTCATCAGCATAACTCATTAGCATATGCCACGCCCCTTGTCATTGCTGGAAGTGTGTCATTAACATAACTGATTTGCATATGCTATACCCCCTGGCATCACCTAGCCTGGCTGTTTTGGCCCCAATCCTGGCCATTTAGGGCCAAAATTGGGCACAAAATGGCAAAAAGGGGCTGAAAAGGGCCCCAAAATGGTAAGGATCGGGCCGCTGCTGGGAGGGAGAGTGATCCACCACTCATCAGAGGCCCGATTCTGGCCATTTCGGGACCAATCCTGGCTGTTTTGGGCCCGATCAGGACATTTTACGCCCGAAATGGCTGGGATTTGGCTGCTGCCAGGCGGGGGAGTGTTCCCCCACCTGGCAGTGGCCTGATAAGGGCAGTTTTGGCCCTAGTTCGCGATGAAACCGCCTGAACCAGGCTGGAATGGACCCAAAATGGCCATTTTGGGTACGTTTGGGCCTGGATCGGGCCCAAAACGGCCCAGATTGGGTCGGTGCTGGATGGGAAGGCCGGGATCCGGTTGCAGCTGGCCAAAGGAGGCTTCCCTCACCAGGCACTGACCCAGTCCTGGTGGTTTTGGCCCTGATCGTGGCCGAAACGGGCCAAAAATGGCCATTTGGAGCCTGTTTCAGTTCAGGGCCGAAACAGCCCGAACCAGGTTGGTGCCAGGCAGGAGAGGGTTCCCCCTCCTGGTACTGACACAATCTCGGCTGTTTTGGCCAGGCCAAAACAGGACCTTGGGGCCAAAATGGCCATGACCAGGTCAGTGCCGGGTGGAGGAGCCTTCCCCAGCCTAGCACCAACCTGATCCCGGCTGTTTTGGCCTCGATCCTGGCAGAAATGGGCCCAAAGCAGCTGAAAGTGGCAATTTTGGGCCTGTATCGGGTCAGTGCCGGGCAGGGGGGTTCCCCCTCCCGGCACCAACCCGATCTGGGCCGTTTCAGCCCCAATCCGGGCCGAAACAGGCCCAAAATGGCTGAAAATGGCTATTTGGGGCCTGTTCGGGCCAGGACCGGAGCTGAAACAGCTAGTACCAGGTCGCGCCGGGCGGGGGAGGCTTCTCCTGCCCAGCATGGACCCGATTCCGGCTGTTTCGGCCCCAATCCTGGCAGAAATGGGCCCAAAGCAGCTGAAAGTGGCCTTTTTGGGGCCGAAACAGCCTGGTTCGGATCAGTGCCAGGCATGGGAACCCTCCCCTGTCCGGCACCGATCTGATCCGGGCCATTTCAGTCCCAATCCCAGCCGTTTCACCCCCAATCCAGGCCAAATCGGCCCCAACATGGCTGAAAATCATGTGGGTGGGGCCACCAGACAAGTGACCTCTTTGGAGAACTGCCAGAATGGCATGGGGGAATCCAGCGCGTTCCCCCTTGCTGGTGGGGGTGAAATGCCACAGGCAAATCTTGAAACCCTTCACCTTTTCTGAAAAACTCAAAACTCTAGTGATTGCTTTTGTTTCTACCAACTTCAACAACAAAAGTTGTGATTACAACACATTAAGGCATAAATTTCAACTTCCATTTCTAAATATGCAGCTAATGCAGTGAATTGTACTACTGATTTTGTATAGCACTTTAAGCCCTTTATAACATTTTTAAAATAACCACTGTCCAAAGTCTCATAACTTATGTAAAAGCAAGGCACACAAGATGGAAGTGGACTGGGAAAACAGAAAATGAGGATGTGCAGCAGCATTCCATTTGTAAAGTGCAGCACCTTAATAAAAACAAGCACTTTTTTTCTGATTAATGGTTTCCCTTTTTCTCCTGAAAGGGGGTGGGGAGGGCTGCAGACGGTTTTGAGTCTGGCTTATGACAAATAACCCGTCTGCTGGAGAAACTTCTGTTGATCTTCGGCTGCTTCTGGTGCCTGGCAATTGATGGTTCCTCCCTGCAGAGAAGGGGCTGAAAGGGGCTGCTGGAGAATTCAGAATCTGGTACAAATACCCCACAGAGACAATTAGTGCATTGAAAATTGCAAAATTTGGTTAAGTTTCCAGGTCATTTTAAAAAAAAAGATCAGATGATACAAAAGGAAGAAATCACTGTGCTCTAGAAAATAACTTGGAAGATCTTTGTTTTCTCTTACCATGTCGCTTGCATTCTTTCCTTCCTCGATCCTCTCTCCCTCCTTGATACCCTTTAGAATGTTAATAATGGGTATGTCTTTTGTCTTTCCTTTCATCCGCTCTTATTACACTTGTAAAATATATCAACATGCTAATGCCTACCCAAATAATTTAAATAAAACTTCACTTGCCTGTTACTCTAGAAGGCATTGATATACATGATTAGAAATTCCCTGGGAGTGAAATGTGTGAGGAAAATGGGCATGTGCAACTAGCAAAATCTCGTTTCTTGAACTGCAGTCTCTTCTGGCTCTTAGCAGATGACAGTTGTAAGTCCAGAGAAACATTTATAAATGGAATGTATGGGATTTTCTGGGATATAAGAGAGACAAGCTGTAATGTTGCACATAAAGCCCAGCCAGGTATTGGGGTCTTACTTCTTTTCTGTGATATGCTACATAGGTAGGTCTTGTACTTCTTCATGAGAGGTTGCTGTTAAATGGGGCCTCTGTTTGAGAGGCTCTAAGAGATGATTGCCACAAACAAATAGTGGCAAATGTAGTGGAAGGTGTTGCCTAGCTTGGTGATGCCTCTGGGTGACCTTGGACCATTCATTCATTCATTCATTCTCTGCCTAAACTATATCACACAGAGAACAATGAGCACGCTTGAAGGGAAAGATATGATAAAAATGAAAAAAAATTGCCTAAGGATAGGAGACAGCACATGTCACCTCACAAGTCTTAATCTGAGTACTTATTAGAATTGTGTTTTTGCTGGAGGGGCGGGATGAGTTTTGTGCTTTCCAAGTTACATCTGTGTTTTGTTGTGCAAGGTTGCTAAGGAGGGCGAAGTGTTCTCCAGAGCTGGAGATTGGTCCCTATATTTTTTTTTCTTTATTGGGTCTGTTTCCCTGTTTAAAGCTTTGAAAGGATTTGACTTGCATCTTCTCCATTTGTTTTTGTTTGTTTCAAAAGAAAGAGATATATGGTCTAATTTCCTTGTACTAGCTTTTGGTTTTTCCATCAAAAAACTGAGCCACACTGTTCTGAAGGGCTAATGGGTTTTGCAGGAAAAGAATAGATAATCCAGCTAAATGAAGAACAGATGCTGTATATTTGTCATTGAATGATGGAAACATTTGTTAGCTATGTTTTCTGTGTTGGCTGTCATGAATGTTAAAGATGGCACGTTTCTTTGCTTGTAGAAAACAAACATGGATTTTTCTCAGGCTCAGGGAAGGCATCCTGAACTGGAAAATCCCCCTTTTTGGAACAGCAGAAGCTGGGGGAAAGCAACAGCTTTCTACCGATCTCTTTCCTGCCTTGGAAGAGACTAGTTGGAACTTCTATCAAAGCAGTTGGAACTTCTATCAAAGCAGTTACAAGGACTGTAGACTATTCTACTGGGTACTATCTGTTGATGTAGATGTGCTCCTACTGGATAGTTTCCTCATCGTTAAAGATGTCATGTTTAATTACTTAGCCATTGTTTCAGCAATGTTTCACCTCTGTGTTCAGATTTATGCTTGTTTTCAAATTTCGGCAACCCATACCCTATTGTATTTGTTTATTGAATGTCCTAGCTGTTGATAATATGGACTTGCATTGTGTAATCCACCTTGAGTCTCAGTAAGAAAGACAAATAAATAAATAAATAAATAGACTACAAAACAGGAAGAGCAAAAATCAGGAGTTCTTCCCTTATCCTTGCCCTAACTTTATTTGACAAACTAGGACCAGGAGAATTGTATAAGGACTCACTCTTCCATTGGTTGTGTATAACCAGCCTCTTAGCTTTGGTTCATGGGACGTTGAGCTGGCTCTTTTTGCTCTTACAATAGCAACGGCTCTTCTCTTGGCAGCACCATAAACTGCAGAATTAAATCGCTTGCCACCATCGTATTGGGTATCTTAGCCATTCCATATAAGGTTCTACTTCTAACCCATGCTTTTCTTTTTGAAAGATTTCCAAAATCTGCTTCATGTCTTAGCATGCCAACCCCTGTCCATCTGGCTGTAGGGGGTGGCTTCAGGTGGATTATCCTCTTTGGTAACCTTCTCTTGGGTGAATGTTTATATCTGTTCAGGGAAGAAGCAGCTAGGAGAAAATGGGATTCTTAGGTCTCAGCCCAGTCTGTGGCCTCCCTGGCTAGGGATTGAGCTGATATTGCCTATTCAGATGGAGGAAAAGAAATCCTGAGCCTCAAGGTGATTTCCCCCCACATCATTCTTTTATTTCAAGGCAAGGCAGTTTGCTTCTTGCAACTCTCTCCCCAACAGGATTTGTAAGACAAGCTGCCTACCAATCCTGCCCGTCCCAGAAGTTCTCTGGAGACTTTTTCAAGTAAATTTTACCCAGCAGCAAAGATTTCCACTTCCAGCTGCCTTTGATAAGCTAATGAAAGAAGAACAGGCATCTTGCTGTATCCAAGCATTATCCCCATATCGTGCATACTTTTTAGAACTTCCCAAAGGACATTATGAAGCGTCTGTCTTTTTAATACAAGGCTGACTCTGCTGCAGTCCTGCTCCCCAGCTAGATAGCAGTGAACCTCCACAAAACCTCAGACTCTGGACATCATAAATAATTGTTTATAGAACTCTTGTGAAGTTTTACAGCAACTTAATTCTTTGCCCAGATACACTGTCTGAGCTCCTTTCTGCTTCACAGAACTGTGCTCTCAACACCTTTGGGTCCTTGCACCTAAATTTTATAGTTAACATCCAAGCTGCTTTCTGTCCTGAGGCAAGGGCTCTGGTATCACTAGAAGAAATCTAGTTGGATTGATACAAGCCTGGGTCCCCAGAACGTAGATGTGGCCAGATACAACTATTCGAAATCCTGGATCTAATCCTCATTGAGACCAAAAGAAAGCCTTATTATTATGCCTTCCAAAGAGAAAAGCTCAGTGCCAAACTACGTGTGGTTCTAACAGGAACTTGCAGCAGAATGCCAGCTGCAGGTTCCCTGTGGCAACTCAGTTTAGAAGCACTGCAGGGCTGAATTCTCATTGGAACTACAGTGGGGGGGGGAGCTACTGCTTCTCCCCACGCACACTTTTTTACCAGTACAAAATGATTCCTGGGGGTCTTATTTGCCTTGTTGGGCACATTTGGAATTAGGAAAATGGTGCAGAGGAGCCTCTCTTCTCCCAACACTGCAGTCCTGGTCCAAATTGGGCCCCGGTCGTGCTTCTGAATTGAGTTGCAACAGGGAATTCACTGCTGCCATATGGCTGCATGTCCTACCTCCTTGAAGACTGCTTTGATTCTATCATGGCCAGTCTGAACCACCAGTCTAAACTAGTTTCAGCTCTGTAGATTTCTTCAAATGTTCTCAGTCCAAGTTCTTGCAGCTCAAACCTTGAAACTAAAATCATGCACCTAGTTTCTGTCCATAAATTGCAAATTGTGGGCTCCTGCCATCTCAGTTTGCCTTGGAACTGGATGGAGGAAGGAAGAAAAGGTTGAATTTTCAACTTCCATTTGGTCTCGCTATTCAAAACCACTTCTCCCACTCCACTATCTGAGCCCTCACTGAGATGATAAATCTGTGTCTGGACTATACCACTTCAAGCTGTAGATATAGGCTCTCTCAAAAAACGGAATCCTCTGTTTAGAAAGCTTGTCAAGAAGATGACCTAGGCTTCTCACTCAGAAATTTCCTATGACTTCTCAATTAGAGGAAGAGATCCCTTGTAGTCAATCCATTCTCTATGCCTGAATAAATTTGTGAGTTAACTGTCATTGGGATCCATTTTTGTGTGTATAAACACACTTTGTTTTGTCCAACAAAAGCCAAAGTGACATATTATTGTAAAACAGATTAGACAAGACTACTCAGGCCATCTTAAGCGCCCTCCTCACCCCAATAATTTGTTGTATAAATAAGATCCACTTTACACTCTGCCACTTGCTGTCTGCCACCCCTCTTCTGCAGCACGAATACTGGGCTGATATTATTCTTGCATTTGTTTCGGGAGTTCAATACTGGATTAAATTATCCTTTGTAAAGTATGAGCAGATGAGATGGAATTATTGAGAAAGAGGTCTGCATATTTATAGCAGCTATAAGGATTTTTCCTTTCAGGAAGTTAGGAAGCATAAAGGAATGTCTTGGGATACTTCCTTGGCACTGTACTTGCTGCAACTTAATCTGTCCTTTGAGAGCTTATCTTTTAATGAAAAGACTGTGAAAGGGTATGAGAAATTGCTGTTAATAATATTTCCTAAATGGCTCTCATTTAGAGAAATCAATACTACCAGCCTGACTGCAGAAAGTACTCCTATCCAAGCCAGTTCAGTATTCTGGCAGTAAATGAGGCTGAATTTGTTTTACGTCTAAGTGTTTTGTTTCAGCTAGGTTGTACTGTGGGCCGGGAGTTACTAAGGGCTGCATTAGGATTTCTGCTATGCGCTCCTCATTGCATACTTTGAACCTGCATGGGACCAGGGTTTTCTGTACAGTGAATTGCCTGAGTAATCTCAGATGTGATGTAGACGTGGAAATCCTTTTTTTCCCATATGATTGTAAAGGAAGTGATGCTTCAAATGGAAGAAAACGAGCCTGGGAAATTTCACAGCTACAGTTTAGTTTATATTGACTGTTAGTAATCAATTACTTTTCATTAGTGTTAACGGAAGGAATACGACAACATTTTTTCCTTTGCTCTTAACCTTGTAAGTGTTCCCAGAATTCCAAGGGCTCTACCACATACCAGCCAGCCCACACTTTGTCTCCATTAAAGCCAGCAAAGCATTCCTTACAGAATGCTGACAAAAAGCCATAAGATCATGCCTGAAAAATCTCCTCCTCCTCACCTTTTAAAAGCCACCTTGAGGAAGAATGCTAGAGAATGCAGATGCTTGCACATTGTGTTATTTTGGTTAGTCTTGATAATAAAAGGTATTCCTTTGCTTTTGTTTGAAGCTTTGCTGTGGATCAACACAGCTACGTACTTTTTTTTTTGGTAAGTGGACTGATATCCCTCCCCCTGCCCCCCCTGGAATATTTTTTCTGGGGGTGGGAATCTTGTTTGCTGATGTTAATTCCTTCCTTGTCTGTCTCCTGGATCTGTTTACAAACTCATGAGTCCTGAATATAACTTCTGTAGTTATGCAAATGTGCTAGATAATTCTTGAATTAATGATAAATGTATCACATCAAAATGCTATTTTAGTACGCATTGCTTGCACACTAGGAAGGATTTGAGTCTGGTAGCTCCTTAATAACCAAAAAACCTTTTCATGACATAAGCTTTCGGAGTCGAAGCTTACTTTGTCAGATCTGGGCTCCACTTTTGTTCTGCCACGACAAACTAACACAGCTACCCATGTGCCATTCTAATGTGGAAACAATGAAAAGAACAGCCTCAAATGCACTAGAAGCAATTTGAGTGAAAACTTCTATAAAACAAATGAGGACTGATCAATCATTGAACATAATTATGCAGGTTCAGTTAACTTCTTCCTTAGCGCTGCTGCTTACAAATCAAAACCCAGCGTTTCTCCCATTTCATTTCTCTGCAATAAAGCACCATCTAGTGGCCAGTGGGAAAGGATTTTATTTTTATAAAATGATTTACATTGTTTATTTTAGCTAAGGTACTTCAATGCACATTCAGCTTTTACAGATAATGAAAATATTAAGGACGGTAGGTTGAATCTAAAATACCCATTCACATTGTTCTACTAACGGAATGAAAATGTCTCCCTTCCCATAGCAGGCCACTGAGCTCCCTGGAAAACTGCTCCTGGAGAATACAGGATTCCAAGGAATGGAGTTAGATGGAGTATGAAGTGGGAAGAGGGATTGGCAAAATTCCTCCCCCCCCCCCACACACACACTCACAGACTTTACTGGTGAAATTGTCTTGCACTAGTGGAAAACTAGTTTGTTGAATCCAACCCAATATAAATAATTCTAGATCTCCCCTCCCCCACTCCATCAATTAACGAAAATTGGGCCTGTGACTAGGAGTGCCAGGTCACCCCAGCAACCCGTGAGAGGTGACAGCTACTTACCTGTACATGTTTGCTCATAACCCTGGCACAACACCGTCTCCTCCGGGTCACACCATCCGTGATGCCATCAACCAGGGCCGAGGGTGCACACATGTCTGTTTCCCCTGGCCTGCTTTCTCGCATTGGGTCTCAGAGACCCAAAGCCCTGGGAGATTATTTGCTATTGGTGGGCACTTGGCAAGGCTACCTTTTTCAAAAACTTTCACACTTCTGCCAACTGAATTTCATTTTTAAAAAGCTATCCTTTTCTCAGGATACGTTGATTCCCTATCTGTAGGGAATTTTTATATTTGTTTTATTCTTGAACTCTGTTGTGTACTTATAACTTGCTGCCACAGGATGCGGTGATGCCAACTTGGAATACTTTTAAAGGGGGGTGGACAAATCCACGAAGGACCAGGCTATCAGCAACATAGAGCAGAACTACAAGTGACAAAAGGCACAGATTGGACACTTGTCAGCTTCCTTCAAGTTTTGATGGGAAATGTAGGCAGCTTGGCGGAATGTTGGACAAGTGACAGTTGAAAAGTCCATTGGACAGCAGTCAGAGAGCCAAGCTGCAAGACTAGGATGCCTACATTTCCCATCAAAACTTGAGGGAAGCTGACAAGTGTCCAACCTGTGCCTTTTGTCACTTGTAGTTCCGCTCTGATATAAAAGGCACACTGCCTATGGCACAGGAGGGAACAGAAATCCATTGTGATGGCTGCTTGTCATGATGGGTATCTACTTCCTTTACCAGAGGCCGCATGCTGGAGAGCACGGGCAGGAGGATGCTCTTTCAATCAACTTGCTTGTGGGCTTCCTACAGGCAGCTGGTTGGCCTCTGTGGTCAAATCCACATTCACCCATTACCCGCATGTTTATCGGATATCTTCCGTTTGCCTCCAATCCGCGATTTTTTCCTCTTCGTTCACATTCCTGCTTCCAATCCGTCTTTCTCGCGCGTCCCTCCGGTCACACGGCCGCTCGAAAACCGCTTTTTTGGGCGGGACCTTTTTTTCCCCACCCATTTTTTAAAAAATTTTTGAGCGCACTTTTCCGTTATTTCAATCTTGCCTTATAAAGAAACATCATTGAAGATAATGATGCCTCTCTTTCCCCCACTGACAGCACTGATGGCTCTCTCTCGTTTCTTTTTTGGAAATTTGGAAGCACGTGGGAAGCTTTCATGGGCATTTCCTATTCAGGACAGTTCAGTGCCTGAATTTTACTGAAGTTTCACTTCCTTGGAATGTCATTATTTCAATATTTCGTAATTTCGATATTACAGTAATATAAAATAAAAAAATAAAAAACAGTTAAAAAGGAAGTTTCGCGAGTCCGTTCTGAGAATGAATTCACCCCAAAATGATTTTTCAAACTACTAGATTTGATTCAGAAACAGCATAATCAATAAATCCAGTGCTATGAAGTCAAAAACAGTCTTTTGCAGACTACGGAGCACTTGCAAGTTGAATCAGCCAATTGGAACTCTCGGAACGGCCAGAGAGACAGGAAGGGGGGTGGTTTTTAAAAAAACCATGTAAATTGCACATTGGCCCGTTCACAGCCACCGTGAAACTCCCGTTGAAAACCTGTGACCACATATTCGGGAGAAATGCGAATGAAATGCGTCTGTTTAATGAGGTAATGTGACCGGCACTCGGGATTGCGTGGGGAATGCGGGGAACATGCGACTTAGAATGAGTAATGTGGATTTGACCTGTGTGAACAGAGTGCCAGACTGGACAGGTCTTTGGTCTGATCCAGCATGGCTCTTTATAGTACTGGTTAAGTTAATGAATTTTAATCATTGGCTATTTGTTCTCTCTTTTTAAAGTATAGTTTTATTAATACATTGTTTTGATACAGTGTCTTGGTAGCTTTTACTGAAAGGTGAGGTACAAATATGCATAATTAATAAATAGCTGTTTCTTCCATTTCAACATGAAGCATGCTGAAAAGATCTAGAAAGAAAGAGACAATTATAGTACAAAACCTGGAGGGAAAAAAAGAACTAATCATAGCAATGTGGCATAAGCTTCAAATCTGCCCAGCTGGTGTGCTGGCTCTTCAGTGCACTTTGTGGCCAAAAGCCAGTCCGCTCTGCGAGCAGACAAGCAGCGTGCATGCACGGGAGTGAAACACAGCAAGAACACTGGCAAATTGTCCAGAATGCTTCTGAAATAGATCGGTTTCATCATTTCTCTTACTTACAATCAGGACTATTTGGGTGATGGTATTCACTGGTACTCAGTACCGGACCTTATTTGGAGGCTCCCACAAGTCTTGATGGTGGAATTAGTGAAAAAATCAGTGCAGCCTTATATAGGAGTACTAGCACCTTTTTTTAAAAAAGCATGTGTTCATTTCTTAACATGAATGAGGACAAAGGGGTTTTTTTAAAACTAGTTTTCTAAAGCTTGGGCAAATTAGCCACTAGTTCATGATGAGGGAATAAATTCTGAAGTCTTGGGTATAAATCCATGAGTGTACATTCCATTTAAATACCATATTTGGGGAGTGTGAAAAATAAATTTAACAGCTAGTGAGCTTATTTGGTTGCCCCCACACCTCAGTATGATGGGATCACATGAAATTTAAACTAATATACTTCCTCTCCATTCATCTTCCTCAGTAGAAATATGTTGGAAAACCTTGCCACCATGCCTGTAAAGACGGCAGGATGAGAGGACACACAGGGAAGTTCAGCCCATTCCAGAGCTTCCCTATGTCTGCTCTGATGCTCCAGAGTAAACTTCCAATGGAAACAAAAACAATTTTTCCCTGCCTGTGTAAGAGGATGTATGAGGATTACACAGAGTTTCTTGCTGATTTTATACTGCTTTTATGGATAATGCGTATAAGTTTTAGCAGCTGTTGTGTCATTTTGTTTATTGTTATTCCCTGTAAATTTATAATTGGAAAAGATTATCAGTGCATGGATTACATGCTGTTAAGTCGCTTCCAACTTATGGTGACCCTATCCAAATCGTCCTATCAGGTCTTGCAAACTGAAGGCTTTCACCTCCTTTATGGAATCCAGCCCTCTAATTTTGGGTCTTCCTCTTTTCCTACTGCCTTCCACTTTTCCTAGCATTATTGTCTTTTCCAGTGAGTCTAGCCTTCTCATGAAGTGATCATGTATGATGGCCTCAGTTTTGTCATTTTAGCTTCTAGGGAGAATTCAGTCATTATTTGATCTAGAACCTACTTGTTTATCTTTTTGGTGTTCCATGGTATCCATAAAACTCTTCCTACAACACAACATTGTGAATGAATTGGTTTTTTTCTTGTCAGCTTTCTTCATTGTCCAATTATCACATCCATACATAGAAATAAGAAATACTGTAGTATGAGTCATCTTAATCTTAGTCCCCAGCATTATTTCCTTATCCTTAAGGATCTTTTTTAGCTCTTTCGTGCCTGCCTTCCAAGTCTTAATTTCCTTCTGATTTCTTGGTTGCAGTCTCGCTTTTGGTTGATTATTGAGCCAATGAATAGAAAATCTGTAACAATTTCAAATTCTTCATAGTCAACTTTAAAGCTGTGCAATTCTTTGGTAGTTGTTACTTTTGTCTTCTTGATGATCAGCTGTAATTCTGCTTTGGCGCTTTAACCTTCATCAGTAGTCATTTCAAGTCTTTGCTATTTTCTGCCAGTAAGGTGGTGTCATCTGCATATCTTAAATTGTTAACATTCCACCAATTTTTCACTCCACCTTTATCTAAATATCATCCAGCTTTCCTTATATGTTCAGCATATAGGTTGAACAGACAGGGAAATAATATACATCCTTGTCTGATACCTTTGCCAACTGGAGACCATTATGTTTCCCCATATTCTGTCCAAACAGTAGCCTCTTGTCCAGATGTTTTAGCACACCCAAAGCATCTATAACTTTTCATGACCCACACAACTGAAGGCTTTGTGTAATCTCTAAAACACAAACTGATTTTCTTCTGCAATTCTCTGGTATGTTCTAGTAACCAAAGCAAATTTGTAATATGATCTCTAGTGCCTCTTCCTTTTCTGAATCCCGCTTGTCCACCTGGCATTTCTTGTTCCATATATGGTAAAGATGATGTACAAATGCTGCTGTTGTTATTACTATTATTAAATATTTTAAATAAATAATTCATCCCAAGGAACTGCATTCTAAAATTATGGTACAGACAGTGAGAATACCTTGTCATCTCTGATGACAGCAAGACATGAAGCAGGGCCTCTCCAGCTAAAATAAGCAAACAGATTTGTACTGACAGAAGTAGTTCTTGAGGTACCCTGGCCCCAAACCGTTTAGAGCTTTCAGTGCAGGAAAACTGCCTGAACTGTTTCATACATGAAGTACAGTGAGGTTATTATAGGACTCTCCCTCCCTCTCCATCTAGTCCTGTGGGAAGCTTTTCCTCCTAGCCAGCTCAGCCTTCTCCTGCCTGGGTGAAACTGTATGTATGTTTGTTTTTTATCTTTCATCCATCAATGTTTCTGGACTTTCTGTGCTGTGAAGAAAATATGATGTTGAAAGAGAGAAAATCAGTTTTAGCAAAGTTAAACAAAACTGGCAACCATCCATCAAGATGGAGTATGCAATGGGGAATGGAGTAAGAAAAAAGTGAGGGAGATCAGATAAAGAACAGTAGAATTGTCAGGTGCTAGATAACATTGGTACAGTAAAATAAGAACTCCGTATCACTCCAATCTTCTTCCATCTACACAGGCTTCCAATTTGCTTCCAAAGCCAATTCAGGGTGCTGGTATTGACCTTTAATGCCTATACAGCTTGGGGACAGCATACCTGAAGGACCACCTATTCCCGTATGAACTTACCCAACCATTACAGTCATCTTTGAGTGCTCCTGTTATCTGAGGTGTGACAAGTATCTGCCTGGGAGAGGGCTTTGATTGTGGCACCAAAATGGGAGTTCCTTCTCTGGGGATCTGTCCCCTTCTATTATTATCTTCTGCCAGCGGCTGAATACCTTTTTGTTTCAACTGGTGTTCTCTTGTTGACCACCTTTTCTGTTTGTTTTTAATTGTGTAGGTGGATGGGTAGATGAACAGACATATGAGTTTAATTTTTTTTTTTAACTATTTGCCACTTTGAGGGCCCAAATTGGGTAGAAGTCACCATAAAACTGTTTTAGGGGAATAAATCAATTTTTCATTGGTAGAGCAAGTAAAGTTCTCAGATCTTCACAGTATGGGTATCAATCTTATGTAACCATCTTTTCTAGCAACACAGTATTCTAAGTGGCTTTACATTTATTCATTTAAAATATTTATCACCCGCCTTTCTACTTTACAGCACTCAAGCTGGCTTACAATGTAAAAACAACAGTCATAAAAATACAAAAAATAAAATAAAAATCTCTCTCTGGTAGTAGAATGGCTCTCTAGCCCCTCCTTCCAGGGTGAGAAGTCTTCAAAGTTTTGAGGGCCAAGCAGAAGAGAAGCCAGGTGTTGTTCTGCCTCTGATGGTAGAATGGCCCGTTTGTGTTCCTGTTAAAATGTTCACTCTTTCTTCGAGCCTCTCTCTTTTTCCCCCTATGAATTGCATAACACAAGATACCATCCTTTACAAAAGCCCATTAAATATCTCAGATGATTGGGAATGAATAAAGAGTATTTAACTAGCAACATAACACATTAGTCCTCCAAAATTTAAATTCATAACAAAAGGTCAAAATCAATCTGCAAGTACAAGAATTAACTTGCATTATTCTTCACGTAAATATGTAATCAATATGTCACTGTGATGATTAGTGTGAGATAATGAATAATTCCTTAGTGTCCTATTGTTCCTGAGACATCGCCAACATTGTTCTCTGTCAAACACTGAATGTTTGTTTGAGATCTTCTTGCTATAGCAACTAAGGATAAAACAAATATTCTCTTTAATATACCAAATGATTGCCACAAATAATCTCCTGAAATCTTGGCTATTGATCAGTATTCTAGCCCTTCAGTGACTACTTTTTACAGTTGTATGAGGCGAGAGGGAAACTCTCCAGATAATCTGACAGGAACATCTTCTGATCAGAAGAGTGAGCAGATATTCCATTTGAAAAGGTTCATTCCAGGAGGTACTTACACCTGCAGATCTTCCCTTATTTACCCCTTGCATCACTGAAAACACTGGCAGCAGAACGTGTGTGACATTACCTGATTCCTTCTACTTTCAGCACCCTGCCATGCCCCTTTGGGAAGCAGGAGGGAAATATTTGCATAGTGTTTCCACTTTTGCCAGTCACTGTACCGTCCCCCTCATGGTTGGGGTGCATTGTTCCTTGATTCTATATAAGCAGAAATTGGTTATGTTTGTTGGCTGCTCTGTTCTCTGGTGCTGCACCTTCTTCTAGGCAGAGAGGCAAACATTCTGCTTCTTTTTGAATGCTGGATACTTCAGAGTGAAAGGGGGGGACTAAGATTGCATTCCTCCTTCCTTAATAGGCAGCTTATGTCATCTGGAGTGCAGACACTGCATACTAGGAGGAAGGATAAAGGAACAAACCATGATCCCTCTTCTTCCCATATTTGCACACTTGCAGGGGAGACAAGCAAACATTTTGCTTGCACCCCCTGGAAGACAAGCAGCCTATTTCAGATTTAAGGAGGGATAAAGCCTAAACTAGATGAAACACTGAGTTCTGTGATGAGAGATTTCTTATATTTCAAGCTCATTTAATATCTTTTGGAAATCCTGATTTATCCATACAACAACCTTGTGAGGTAGAATACACCAATAAATTGGTTTGCTTGAAGCCGTCTGGTGAGCTTCAGGGCTGAATCGAGGATTGAACCTGGTTTCTCTAGTCTAATAAAACAAAAGTCCAGTGGCACCTTAAAGGCTAACAACATTTGTTTCAATATGAGCTTTTGTAAGTCACAGTTCACTAATGTCAGATATCTGAAAAAATGGGCTGTGACTCAGAAAAGCTCATATTATGTTGTTAGTCTTTAAGGTGCCGCTATCCTTTTGTTTTGTCTTGCAACAGACTAACAGGGCAACCTTGGGCAGTTCTCTAGTCTAATACTGTGCTATAATCAGGGCTTTTTTTCAGCTGGAACACGGTGGAACAGAGTTCCGGAACCTCTTGAAAATGATCACATGGCTGGTGGCCCCGCCCCCTGATCTCCAGACAGAGGGGAGTCTAGATTGCCCTCCGCACTGCCAAGCGGCGTGGAGGGCAATCTAAACTCCCCTCTGTCTGGAGATCAGGGGGCGGGGCCACCAGCCATGTGACCATTTTTTACGAGGGCAACACAGAGTTCCACCACCTCTCTTCCCAGAAAAAAAGCCCTGGCTATAATAATATCACAAATTATAGTTCAGATAGTTCCACACCAGGATTTCATTCTTCAGTGTGAAAGCACTAATGGAGTTGTGAGAAAAGGTCCCTTGAAGTTCCATTATGATGGAAGTGTGAAGTATTCATGTTTTGGATAAACATAGAAATTATGAAAAGAGTGCTACTAAGAATCCCAGTGACTCCATGAACCCTGCATCCTGGGTTGGCAGTCCTGTGATGGTTTCAGATGGGAAAAAAGGACCACCACTTCCCTAATGAATCTGGAAGAACGTGCTTCCGCCATGCCTACTTCACAGTACAGTGGGTACAGATTTTTTGCAGGGGAACTTTTTGGGGAAAGGGGATTTTAAGATACTACAAATTGTTTCCTCACATGCGTACCTTTTTCTTGCCATTCAGCCTGCTTAAAAAATTGCCCTTAATTCCCTACCAACGTAGTTGCAAAGTCTGGGGATTTCTTTGGTTAATCACAGACTATTTGGAACCTCAGAATGAGTGGTACAGAATGGAGAATGTGTTGTTGCAACACATTTGCTCCTGAAGAACTGCTTGTTCCTGGAGAATAAGATATTGAATGGGAATAGTCTTTGATCTCACGCAATAACAGTCAGACATGGACAAGTATTGTCCACAGGGGACATCAATCCAACTTCCTCATCAGCTTCATTGAGCTTCCAAACGGTAATGATAGTTTAGTATTGTCTTAATTGTATCTGACAGCACAAGAGCACAGTAGTAGTCATAATGCTTTTCTACATGAACTAAGAATAAAGCTTTAATAATCAAACAGCCCTTGTTTACTGTTGCAAATTGCCTTTCACTCAGCTCAAAACAAATGCCTTATTGTTCTGTTTATAAATAACACTTACTTGGTTATTCATCTTTTAATGATGCTGTTTTGCCCATGTCTCCTTGTTTTTAATGTTATCTGCATCTGAGAGTAGGGTTGCCAGCTCCAAGTTGGGAAATTCCTGGAGATCTGGGGGGTGGGGGGGTGAAACTTGGAGAAAGTGGGGTTTGGGGAGGGAAAGGACCTTGGCATGGCATAATTCCATTGAGTCCACCCCCCAAAGTAGCCATTTTCTCCAGGTGAACTGATCTCTGTGGCCTGGAGACCAGTCCAGCTACTACCTGGAGGCTGGCAACCCTATCTGAGAGTGTTAGGGTGAATTCCTGTGGATCACAATCTGATACACAAATTGTTGAGTACGTTAGACGGGAATTGGAACTAGAACAGTTTCTTGTGCAAGAACTTCATACATTCTGGCAAGCTGCAGAAGTCTAGCTTGTTAAGAAGGCTGCTCAACAGAACTTGTAAAGACACCTTGCCCTTGACCAGTGCTACTCACTCCCCATCCCACAGAAGGCCAAATTTACAATGACCATCAGCCGAAAGCACATGAGCACTGCATGCCCTGTGCACCACCCAAAACACACACACACACACGCATACAATAATATAAGATATAACTATTAATATTAAATATATAACTTCAGGCTTTTTTCTGGCAGTACAAGCTGGGTACACATTACCAGCACCTCGTTTCACACTGCCGGCACCTCTTTCCGCTGGTGGGCTTGGAGCCCCAAGGCAAACATTAATAATGCCTGCACTTCTTTTTTTAAAAAAAAGAAAAAAAACTGTATTGTCGAAGGCTTTCACGGCCGGAGAACGATGGTTGTTGTGGGTTTTCCGGGCTGTATTGCCGTGGTCTTGGCATTGTAGTTCCTGACGTTTCGCCAGCAGCTGTGGCTGGCATCTTCAGAGGTGTAGCACCAAAAGACAGAGATCTCTCAGTGTCACAGTCTCTCAGTGTCACAAAAGACAGAGATCTCTCAGTGTCACTGTGACACTGAGAGATCTCTGTCTTTTGGTGCTACACCTCTGAAGATGCCAGCCACAGCTGCTGGCAAAACGTCAGGAACTACAATGCCAAGACCACGGCAATACAGCCCGGAAAACCCACAACAACCATAGAAAAAAACCTGTTAATTGTAACCTTTTAAAATTACCAGATTAGTTTTTAAGTATGTAGGGTTGTCCCTCCACACCGCTGCTTAACCTTTGCCAACCCTTGTCTCTGGAGTGAGAGGAAGGACTTCCCTTGTGGCCGTCTTGCTTTCTCCTGAGAATGAGGGACAAGGCTGGCTGTGGAGGAAAGGGAGTAAAACCACCCCCACCCCCAGTGCTCTTTTCCTAGGTGGCTTCTGTGGAGGCTTTCTCTGCAGCCAGCTTGCACTCCTTCTGGCGGCTGCCCCAGTGCCAGGATGAGCATGTAAAGGCTGTAGAGATGGATGGTGGGATCGTCAGAGGAACGGGGTCTTTATCTCCATCCTTGACACGAGGCCCGTAGCTCAGGGAAGCTTGTGCCCAAGAAACAGCTGCCATTGCAGAGGCAATGTGGCGACCACCCACCAGTCACAATGGCCTTAATCAGAAGCCCCAAAGGTGGCCAGTCAAAGCCATGGAGTGCCTGTCACTTCTGGCCTGCCTAAAACCAAGCAGTTCAGAAGACTTAAGGGCAACAAAGTTTTCTTAGAAGAGGGCAGCTATTTCTGCCAATTTTTCCTTTTCTGCTGCAGACTTTTGAGACCCACCAGGGGAAAAAAATGTTCCTGTGGGCCAGCAGACTCTTATAAATTGCATGAGGGGGAAAGTGGAGGTCTGCAATAGGAGAAATGGACATAAATTGCCTCTGCCCCTTAAGTGCTCTTAAGTCTTTGGAATATGAAGTTGGATGTCCAACACTCAGTGACCACAAATACTGGAGAGTTCAGAAAAGGTTGTTTGAGCTCACTAGCTTGAACCTAGTAGTGGGCTGGGCATGTGAAAAGCTGATGTTATGCATATTCATATCTTCATTAAGATGCAAATATGCACTTCCAATATGCATTGAAATTCAAACGGCATAGGAAGAGAGACTGCCTTCTCTTCTATTTTTCCATGAGCAACAGCAAGATGCAGGATTTCTGTGCCACAAAGGCAAAGCACTGGATCTGCTGCTGTTTTCTAAGCATCATGAGATCTTGTTCAAGGGTCAGGTGTGTGAAATAGCTGCTCTGGGTGTGCTATACTGTATGGGTTCACTTTATCAGAGAGAGTGCATTTCATGTAATGCCAGACAGAGAAACAGTATTTCAAGGATCCATCTTGAATCACCGTAAACCTCTGTGATAATTCTGTATATCACTTATATTGACAGAACTTCAGAGAGCTCTGAATCTTGCAACAAATAAATTGTAAAGATAAGTCACCCTAACAACTATGTGATGTGAAAAGGATTTTTCTCCTTCAATATCTCTTGGTAAGGTAAAATACATCTTAAAATAATTTTAAGGCTTTTTAAAATGAGTTTTATAATGGAAGCATATACTACTTGTCATTCTCAACTTGTAGGAACTTTGGGAATTGAGGAAAAGCTACAATCACTAATCTTTCTCATGGTCTCATCTAGGGACCTTCCATGTACATTATTCGTATTTCATTTTTATCCTATATATAGCCGGAAAGGTGGGTAAGGGTATATGTTTCCCACAATCATCCCACACAGTCATTTTATGAGCATGAATAAACTCTTCCTCCTCTTTAGTAACTTGAAACTCGATCCTTCTGTACAGTGTTGCTGCATTCTTCTTCAAAACAAACACTGCAGCTGCAATTTTGTGTTTTGCTTTCCAAAGTGATCTTGTCTGCTTTTAGCATAACTGTGAAAGGATCTGATGGTTAAACTCCTTTTTTAAATACATATATATATAAATTTAATTTGGGTGACAATAAAATGTCTACATTTTCTGATCACCCCATTTCCAGGGTTTTGTTTGTTTGTTTGGGGAGGGTGGATGTAAAAATATGTCTGGGTCAGTGTTCCTAAACACTGAGGGTCTAAAGAACCTCAGGAACAATATGACAGTAGAATGGGGGTCTGCAGTGGGAAGGGAAATTAGCAGAAACTATTCTTTCCCTTCTTCACTAATGGAAGTGCTGTTATTCCACTGTAACTAGTGTTATCGTGGTGGAATGTCAGCTCTGGATCTAAAACAAAGTACTTTGCAAAGTTTTAGTTGATATTGCATTCTTGTTGCTTCTGGATTGAGAAATGATTGCAGCTTTTATGTATCTGTTTCATTCCTGTTTCTAAGGTTTGGAATATTGTGAAATCTCTTGGAATGTATTAACTGATTACATTCTTCTTGTGATGTGAGAAGCAAGAGGACACTGATCAAAGAGAAAAAAACAAATTATGGCAGCAGCAGTGGTGGTTCACATGCATTCTCTGTTCCCTGTAAACAGATGATTAGGCTTCTCTGTGTAGATTACATGAAAGATAACGCTTTGGCATGACTTTATGTAACAATAGTCTCAGAGACTGGAATGTACAACAACAAGATCAACCCGTTTAGGCTAGCGCTGTACAAGGAATGCCTGAAGTGACTTTTATTCCGGGGATCCAAGGTATGGTTTCTCCACTTTGATCCTCCACAGTGTGCACGTGTTTAAAAAACAAACCTCCAAAAAAACCACTATCAGACCTACTTAAAATGGCTGCCTCTGGATCTAAAGCTGAGGATATTGAAATTATCTGAGCCCTGCTTTTGGAAGTGTCTAAAGACAAAAAAAAAGTCTTAAGGAGGGACAGGCCTCCATAAAATCTGAGATGGCTGATTTAAAATCCTCTATTAATCAAGTCGCTCCAAGAAATTTTGGGGATGGGGATGAGGGGGAATGACATTGCGGCACTATTTTTTAAACCTTTTTCCTCCCACCAGCCCTCATTGGGAGAGAGACCCAGAACTGAAGCAACTGCTCTGTTCCCTCTAGGCAGAATGAATATAGCCAAGCCTTGGACAAGGTACGGCCTAGCATTCTCTCAAAATTTAAGCTGCTCTTCAGACAACAGAGGAAATGGTAGATTCAGAGGCTGGCTTTGTGACATCTAGGGTTGCTAGGACCCTATGCCCTCCTGGTGGGAGGGGGCACCTGGTACACATTTTTCTTCCTGGGAGTCTTCATTTCCTGTGTGTACTCCTGGGCTTGTGAGATGATGTCATCATGCGGGCCACAGGTGTGCTCCTGAACTTTGTGCAGGGCAAATTCAGCCCATTTGGGGCCAATATTGGCCCCAGCAAAGTGCGGGAGCATATTTGTGGCCAGCACAACCACATCACTTTAGGAAGTGACATCGTTGCTCCCCGCTGGGAGTGTGCCTGATGTATACTTTCCTGGATTGCCTGCCAGAGGCAGGCGATTGCTTGGGGGGGGGGTTGCTCGCCACCAACAGGCAACTGGGAAGCTTAATGACATCACATCCCCATTGAGCTTCCTTCCCTTGTCATTCCTAGGCATTGCCCAAAACTCTCCAGGAATTTCCCAACCAAGAGTTAGAAACTCTAATCTTAATTTTGGAAGACAGGGTTCCCAAATCCAAGAAGAAAACAGCCTAAATAGGCTGAGTTGCTTAATACCGAGAGGAAAGATCAAAGCTGTAATGTTTGGCCTGTGGGCCTTCCCAGTTCCTTATTCACATTTCCAGTTTGCAAACCCAATCACAAACATTGTAGATAATGTAAAAGCTCTGCACCCCAAAATAAAGTTTGGACAACCACATGTCAATACATCCCTACATTCTCACCCTCCAAATGGACCTATGCTCTTTCCTGGTCTAAAGGCCAGTTCTTGTGCTAGTGTCTCCAGGACAAAAACACATTTAGGAACTGGGGGGAAACTGTACCCCAAAACAATCTTTGGACCACCACAAATCTGGAAACTGTCCTCTACAAGAAGGCATATACTGTTGCCCAGTCTAGCCAGTAGTTCTGGCACAAGAACCTTGTATCGGGAAGCAGATTTCAATAAACTAGAACGGCTACATGCTCCCAGCACCCCAAAATAGGTTTCCCAGATGCCCACCAGTATTCTTCCCAATACTAACAACAAGTGTATGATATGTGGTGTTCCAAGCCTTTTTGGAGGGTGCAGGAGGCATAGAGCTGTTCTAGTTCTTTATTGCAATCTGCTTTATTTGGGGGCACAGAGCTTTTAAATCCTCAATATTTGTGGTTGGGCTTGTGAATTGATTTGATTATCTTTAAACTGCTTGGGACTGCTAAAAGAACTCTTTGATGTGGGGTAAGAACAACCAGGCCCTGTACCTGTTCCAAGGCTTGGCAGAGAAGTTGTACATCAGAGGGAAGCCTTTCAGTAGGTGAAATTACTGGCCAGAAGAAAGAATCTGGATTACCATTTCAAATAGCCAGCAACATTCTGTATTCCACATAACCATCAGTTGAGGCT